>NC_138982.1:136638692-137238692 GCF_964341445.2 Mesoplodon mirus | reverse complement strand
ACTAGTCTATCTTTATATAGGCATAAGGTGAGTGATATTTAATATAAAATTAGTAATGTGTTAAATTTCTTACTATTTTATAACTTTGTTTTCAAAAAATTACATTATTGTACAGTATGCCCCTCTCATACTGGAAGAAGATGCATTTCAGCCTATCATCACAAGTAAGTGTTTTTTTAAAAGATGTAACAATGTTTGCAGGACTGTATTATGAACATGATGGTAATACTGAATGTCAAAAAAGTTTTATAATGATTTATTCATTAGTGTATAGGCTGGGCTACCATGAAGCAATCGTATCTATTACACTAGGATATAATAAGGCAATTATATTGCTGCTTCTTTGACTTCAATACATGAATCATTATACCTGTAAGTAAATATAAATTTCCTTTTCACATTATCTTTTCATTGTTGATGTCTAGTGTTAGTAATAATATAACATCTACAGTGTTTTGTATAATATAAGACAATATTGATGTAGGAACTGAGAGAAAGACTATTTTGTAAACAGGCAACGTAAACTTATGGTATCAATAAATACAGCGCAGTCCCATAAATGTATTTTCTCTTCCTTATGTTTTTTAAATAACATTTTCTTTTCTTTAGTTAATGTTATTGTAAGTGCTCAGTATATATAACATACAATATATATTTGAATCAACTGTTTATGTTATCAGTAAGGCTTCTGGTCAACAGTGGGCTACTAGTGGTTAAGTTTTGGGGGAGTCAAAAATTATATGTGGATTCTTCACAGCACAGGGGTCAGTGACCATAACCCCAGCATTGTTCAATGGTCAACTGTATATGTTTTAAAAGCTCTTCTTTTGAGGATTCTTTGGAAGTGAGACTATAGTTTAACTAGGTAAATTTATTTTCTCTTTTCATTTAGTTCACTGTCTTTGGACATCCATTATTGTTGAAAATTCTGCTGTTGATATGATTATTGCTCCTTTATGTATCTGCCTTTTCTCTATGTCAGCTTTGAAGTGTTTCTGTCAAAATTCCATGTTTGAAATTCTACAATGACATTATAATGTGCCTTGATACAAATTTCCTTTTTTAATTCCACCTGAGATGTATTATGCTCTCTGACTCTAGGTCTGTCTTTCATAATGTCTGAAAACCCATCAGCCTTGATATCTTCAACATTTCTTATCTCTCAAGTCTCTCCTTGAAATTTCAACTAGTCCTTCTTATTTTAATTGCCCTTTCATATTTTCCATCTTTTCTCTGTGGGCAGCATTCCACATTTCTTCAAATCTATATTCTAATTTGTTATTTTGACATTCAACTGCTCCAGGAGAGTAAGAACAATGTCTCTCTACTCTGTGCTATGCGTGGAACCTAGGAAGGGGCCCCAAACATCTCTTGACTAAATGAATTAATTTCACATTTTACAGGACACTGAAGTTGAGCGATACCAGAGACTTGCCCAACAGCACCCATCAAATGCCTACTAGGATGGGTTCGCCCTGACCTAACTCCAAAGCCTGTGAATAAACTAATGAGTCAAGGAACACATGAAGTAAGAAAATGGTCCAGAGACTGAAAACAAAGGTCCCAACACTTCTCCACACCTTTTCCTGATTATCAAAATGGAAGATTTATCTCAGAGCTTTTATCTCTCTGCGTTCTCAATATTTATATTTAGTCCCTCAAAATAGCTCTATAAATGTCTCCAGGACATCTATGGGAAACGCTATAGGATTACTCTCAAAGGTTCATCAGTGGATGACAAGAAGTGGTAGAATTTAGCATCTTCCATTCACTTTAACATTTTTTTTTTTCTTTTTGTAAATACTGACTGTACTGGGCATGTTGGCAGCTTGGAGAGTCAGGGAGAAATTGTGATGGAACCTGTCTTTGCAGAGCTAAAGCTACATGGTGGAATACTCCATCTGGTCCAAATTAGGAAACCAATAGACTAGAATTAGAATTTCCCATTGAACTTTTAGGCTCCTTCTGGATAGTAGAGGAGGCATTTTTACATTGACACGTTAAAAGGGATAGGCAGAAAATGGAGAAGAGGCAAAGTGCGTGTCCTACTCTTCTTAATTTTTTTTAGCTTTTAAAAAATTAATTAATTATTTTTTAACCACTTTTAAAAATTGAAATATAGTTAATTTACAAGGTTGTGTTAGTTTCAGATGTACAGCAAAGTGAGTCTGTTTTATACGTATGTATGTTTTCAGATTCTTTTCCATTATAGGTTATTACAAGATATTGAATAGAGTTCCATGTGCTATACAGTAAGTTCTTGTTGTTTATCTATTTTATATAGAGTAGTGTATCTGTTCATCACAAATCCTTAAATTATCCCTCCCCACACTTCTGCTATCTCCTTTGGTAACCATAAGTTTGTTTTCTATGTCTGTGAATCTATTTCTGTTTTGCAAATACATTCATTTATATCATTTTTTAGCTTGCACGTGTAAATGATATCATATGATATTTGACTTAATATTTATTTTTTATTGAAGTATAGTTGATTTATAACATTATATTCATCTTGGGCATACCCCATGTGATATTAATACTAAATAATACTCCATTTAGAGTTATTATAAAATACTGGCTGTATTACGTCCTTGTATCTTATGTATTTTACACCTAGTAGTTTGTACCTCTTAATTTCTCCCACTAGACCTAGCACACCTCTGAAAGGCTTGTTATAGGTTTTTCCAAAAGCTTTGGCTGATGGCCCTCTCCCGGCCCACTCGGCAGGGCTGGGCTGGCCCCAGGCAGTGGCTATCTAGGGACAGGCTCCTTCCTGCTGTGCTGACAACAGCAGAAAGCTGCCTTGAGAGTCACAAGCCACACTAACAACCACTGGCTGGTCTTGGGAAGAGTTTCTTCCCTGGCAGATAATTCAGGGTTCAAAGAACAAACATGTTGAAAACTCCAAGGAAAGTTGTTAAGAAATGTGATGTGTGTTAAGAAGATGCTGATGATAACAATGCTTTTTTCTCAGAACACCATTTAGAAGAGCACTGTTTTTCACATTTACTTAAGGCTGCCGAGGCCTTATCATGCACTCGCCATGTGCTCCCACTTATCTTCCAACACTGACTCCACTGAAGGCTGCACTCAAGTCCAGCTCAGCACAGATGACCAACAAATGAGGCATCAGGTGTTAGAAAAGAACTTTTTCTCTCCCATGTTTATTCTCAGTAGAACTGTGTGTTTCTCTTAACAGCAGTAAGAAAAGTGTCTTTCTAAAATGATCACAGTTAGGTTTGTATTTAGATTTTTAGTGACCTCGTGTATCTAAAATAACATGAGGGTCCTATTTGCAGGAGCAGCTGAAGTTGTAAGATGAGTTATCGAAGTTCCTTTGGATACTGGGATCATGTATAATCTGAATAGTCATGATAATCTGAATAACCCATGGCTGGAGTTAGTTTTCTAAGAGAAATTAAGAGATACAAACTACTAGGTATGAAATAAATATGATACAAGGATGTAATGTATAGCTCAGGGAATATAGCCAATATTTTATAATAAATATAAATGGAGTATAATCCATTTCCCAATCTATACATTTGATCAAATGGTGTCCATAGTCAATAACTGTAGATGTCCACTGAGTTGATCCCCTAGGGTAAGGAGGCAGGATTAGATTTGCAGTATTAAATCAAAAGATTTGTGTTGATCTAAGTGAAATCACGGACTTCTGTTCACACACAGACACACACATGGACATATAGACATACACAGAGACACACAGACATAGACACAGATACACTCTTTCAGGTTAGCATTTACACATATAGATCATATGTACACACACGTACAACATGGGAGATCTTTATACAGAAAGCCTAGTGCCATGGTTAAGAGCATTGACTCTGAAGCTAGACTGACTGGATTTGTATCACAGCTTCTTCTCTTAAGAGGTACATGACCTTTAAATATTCAACTGCAAAAGTAGGATAATAATAGTCTGTACCCAAAAAGGGTTCATGAGAGAACAAAATGAGCCTGTATGTGTCAGGGACTAGAAGAGTAGCTGGCACTCAGGGAGTGTTACGTAAGTGCTTAGTAAATAGAAGACTCTCTCTTTCTTTATTAGAAGGAGGATGTGGTCTTTCTGTCTCTGCCTGGGCAGCCATGAGTCCAGCTAACTGAGGCGTGCTACCCCTGAAAGCCAAGAGAGAAGCAGGATGGTGGTGGGTGACCAGTAGTCTCTGCCATGCGTGTATTGCTGGGCTGAGTTTTGTTTTTTGTTTTTGTGAATATATGATTAACATTTGTATTCCTCACTAGACAGCAGGGTCCATGGGACCAGGGACAGTCTGAGAATGTCTCACAATTTTCTCCTCAGTCTATAGCGTGCTGCTTGGCAGGTGCTTAACAAATGCTTAGCACTTGGTAGGTGCTTAACAAATACTCGTTGAATGAACGGTAACAGCTGCTATTCCTACTTTTCCTGCTAGTGCTACCACTCTTACAATTATTGTCAGAACAGAATTTGGTTTTCAGAATGATTACACTGAAAGAAGAATTCTTGGATAGAAATTGTATCTCATGAAGGTAAGCCAAAAGAAAGTTCAAGTAATAATAACAATAGTAATAACAAACAACTTTGTTCTGTAAAAAAAATGGAATAGAAAGTTAAAAATTTTAAAGTCAAAGCTAAAAAAATAAAGAAGAAAAATAAGGCTTTGTTCTGCAAAAAGGGTAAAATCAAATAAATACTGGGAAAATTTATGTGGAAACAGAGAAAATAATACTACATAATAATACTACCGAGAAGGTAATTCACAGTCAAAAATCACTCACAAGAAGCCTAGAATTAGTGCTTTTGTCCATATACAAATGGGTAGGCATAAAATATAGTTAACAAAAAGGTAAAATGGGTTTTAACAAAGGAAGATAAGCATCACTTCTTGTCATCACCAGGATGTAAAGAAGCAGAATCTTGACTGGCTGAAGACACCACAGTCTAGGAAATGTCTGTTCAAGAGAAACAGGTTCAATGCTCAGCCAGACAGAGTCACGAACACCTGAGATGAAACATGTGACTAGGATGATGCTATCATAGACGAGAGAGTTTGGTTGAAGATTAAAGGAAAGAAGCAGAGTGGGACTATGCTGAGACCACGCATCCCGATGGCGGAAGCGATGATGTTTTCCAGGCATGGATCAAACAGCAGACACAGATGCAGCAAGAGGAGCTTGTGATGGCAGAGGAAAGGGGCTGGATGGGAGGAGCCGTAGGGACATCTGCTAGAAATTGACTTGCCAAAAGAGGAAGCGATGCAGAACTGCTTCTCTGGATCTATTCTAACCAACCAGGAAGTGGCAGGGGCCCTGGAAGAAAAAAAGCAGGTTACTCCAGAGACAGCCAACGATGGGTGAGCTGGGTATTGTCAGATTCATGACCTGGTTTTGAGAAAGCAGAGTTCTAAAAGTTGAGAGCAAAGACCAGTGGGATTCTAAGACTTGATGAAATAGCAGCTTGCTTCCAAAGGAATAGGAATCTCTTGTTAATAACAGAATCCTGACTGGGAAGAAAATGGGGAAGTAGTTAAAGAGGTGGCCAAACAGGAAATTCTTTGTAAAGTCAGATGTAAAAACACTTGTAAAAAAAATGAAGATGAATATAAATGAGAGTAAGAAATAGTGTCAGGAAGCCTTGTGCTTTGAAGAGGTTTGAAAAATATGCTAAGGTCTGAAATGAGAGTCAAGAAAAAGAACAAGGACAGGATAGACATTCTGTAAGGGCAACTGGTACAAAATATAAACAGACAACAGAGAGGAAGGATAGCAACTCAACTCAGTTCAATTAAACAAGTATTTACTGTCTTCTATGTAAAAAGCCACTGCCAGGAACACACAAGTCACTAGATTATGCATCAGGATGGTAAGTTTCCATAGTGTTAAGGGCTTCAGTTAGGAAACACTTCACCAAGGAGAAGAATGGAGAGGTAGGTTTTGAAGGATGCTGGTAGGGGCTGTGGATTGGGATATGCCAGTGTTTAAGGGAAAGCAGAGGAAGAGGGACCTACAGAGGAGTATGAGAAGAAATGGTCAGAGGAAGAAAAAGAGCCAGGAGGCGACTATCACAGCAACCTGGGCTGGAGAAAATTTCCACCCATATAGTCCCTGCAGAGGCTGAATGATGTGAAACGGTCATGCATGATGATAGGAAGATCCTAGTGATTTAAGGATGTATTCGGTGGAGTGGTGGGACAGAAACAAGGTCCCTAGAAGGTCTATGAGATGAGGCAGAGGAGGCCACTATTTCCAAAATTTGCCTGTTATGTGAGTGAAAAAGTGGACACTATAGAAAGATATAAGATCAAGGATGAATTTTGTGCTTTGTTCTTATTTAAAATTTTTGTCTGTTTATACATGGGGGAATATTTAAACATAAGTATATGTTTAGAGGAAAGAGAAAGTAGAACAAAAGTCACTGGAAATTAAAGATAGTGAGGAGGTAATTGATAAGGAAAGACCCTGGAGGAAGCAGATAGGGGATAGGAGTTGAAGGCCATGTGAGGACATTAACTGTGAGAAGGGGACATCAGCTTCTCCATGGAAGATTCAGGGCCCTGAAAACAGGTCCCCCTATCTTCTGCTTGGGGAAGAACATGAAGGTATTACATCTTGTGGTCTCCATTTCTTAGAGAATTAAGAAAGATGGCATCCTCTAAGAAGGAGAAGGGAGATAGTCCCAGGGTCTGTAAAGACTGGAGAGAAGTAGCAGTCTCCATTCCATTAGAGAAATGAAGGAAACAGCTATCATGAGATTTGTAGAAAGAGAATTGGATAGAGTTGATCTCAGCTCAAGATGGAGACTATGGATGTGTAAGACCCCAATCTACATGATATCCAAGTTTCATCAGTAGTCCAGGTGCAGAAAAGCTAGATGGTTGTGTGGATCCAGGGATGGGGCTTACCAAGCAAGTGTGATGAAAGGATAAGAACACCTGGGAATGGAAGATGAAGACAGGACATGGATTGAAGTTGTGGGTCATGAGATCTAGGCTACTTAGTCCTCAAAGTGAGACTAGTAAGGGATGAAGAGCCAACAGATCTGCCCAGAGATAAAAGAACAAATGTAGTAGTCATATAGCAGTATGAACGAAAAAATAATACAATATTGTGGGCAGAAGGAGAAATAACTGGGTGTAAGTTTTCATAGAAGGAAGAATTCCAGGTTATAACAAGATCCAGTGCACGGACCTGGGAGTGTGTCTGGAGTGAGGTGGGGGTGTGTGTGTGTGTGTGAAAATCAATGGTGTTGAGAATGTCCAGAAAAGAGTTGAATGAAAAAAAAATTTTTTTTAATCATTGCTATGTTTCTTTGCTCTTACACAGGGGAACAACTTAAGCATGCTTCTGTGCTAAGGAGAAGGACCTGGAACAGAGGGAGATGTAAGGATACAGCCAAGAGGGAAGATGGTTGAGGGGTCAAGGTCTGGAAGAAGTAGGAGAGAGAACAAACAAGAGCAACACTGGTAGGATTGGCTGAAGAGAGCTGAAACGAGGGGCAGGAGTTAAAGGTGAGTCTGTGCATGTGATACATTCCTCTGGGCCTTCAAGGCAAGAAGTTGAGGGGCTGGTTGTCCTCAGAGGCTAGGCCATCTGCTGTGATACAGGAAGCTAGTGAGGCAAAGGCATGGAGAAAGGAGATGGAGGTTTGGAATAGCCACGCAAGCTTCCTGGTGTGACTGGTTGAATAATCTTAGTGATTTTCTCCATCTGTACGCTGCCTTCCAGGCTTGAGAACAGAGAAGGTCAATGATGGAGGGATTCGACAGTTGGCATTTTGCTGGGCCTGGATGACAAGAAGACAGAGAGAACAGGGGATTACCAGTGAAAACTAACATGCCCTGTAAACCAAGGAGCCTGGACTAGAGAAGGAGAGAAGCCAAGTCTGGTAGATCCTGATGGATTGAAGGAAAATGGAGGAACCAAAGTCTGGACAGACTTTAGGATATTAAGAGTGGGAATGGTGAGAACAAAACTTTGAGGGAGTGTAAAGCAAAATGGGGAGCTGTGGCTTAACAGAATTGGTGAGGACGGTTTGGGCGTTTGACTTAACTGGAAGTATCTATGAGTCAGAACTGAGATGAAATCTCTGTGATAGGAGTTGACCTCATTACACTTGAACCGAGACAACACAAGCATCTTTTTCTTGTTTAGTAAAGCTAGAGGGCTGGGCGAACACTTAGTTCCACTTCAACTCTGAGAGTCTATGTAAAACTCCACCCAACACACACTGAAGTACATACCAGTCAATAAACATATTTTGTATAAACTCTTACATAAACCATTGACCACTTGGGGAAACTATGTTTTAACTCTTTTTATGCTCTGCATACTATACATATGTGTGATGCTCTTTTAGACACATGCTGAATTTGGGGAAAAGGAGGAGTTAATCTATGTCACCATTGCTCTTATGCTTTAAGATGTAGGGATTAAAGAGCCCAAATAAATATTTTCCTCATGTGTGTCCAATAGGGATGAATAATTTAATCCCTGGAATTATGCTCTTTGACAGCCCTGGAAAAGGAGGCTAGACCAATTAGATATTGTTTGTGACACACGACCATTTACTTTATAATAATACAATAAGAAAACTAGAAAAAAATGTAATGAGTACACCTTTTAATTTAATTTAACCCAAACAAATGGCTATATTTTTTTCTTTATAGAGTCAAATTATTATATTCCTATACATGGGAAGGTTTATTTGCAACCAGAGCAATGTACCTGATGAAAAAATAAACCCAGTGGTCATCTGATTTCTCTTTAAACCTTTATATATTATAGTTTAACCTGCAACTAAGCCCAAAATACAAATTATCTGTAAAAAACCAATTTAAATCAACAGGACCTCAATGGGCATTGTCATTAGCTAAGAGTAATGAAATTGAATGTCATAAAGACAAAATGCATGTAACTCCCCTCTCTCTTCCTCTCTTCATGGTGAAATGGTCACTATTGTTGCCAGCATAGACCACTGTCTTCAAAGATCAAAACTCAGTCAGAGGAGTCCAGAGTTAAAACACGCCAGAAGGTTAAGTCTGCCTCAGCTACATCCATTTTCGGAATTACTTCAAACAAGATGATGGTGATTATTATAGATAGACAGATAGATAATAGATAGATAGATAGTAGGTAGATAGATAGATAGATAGATAGTAGATAAACAGACAGAGAGAGGCTATGGAAAGACAAATGTAGCCTAAACAACTCCCCAAGGGTCCAATCCATACTCAAAAAATTCAGTCTTCTAAGAATTACAAAGACTCTCCATTTGCTGCTTCCCTCCAGAAGTAGCCAACCCCTGTTCCCTTTCTTCCTAGGCCTAAGAGCTCTGTGGCAATGGGCAGTCCCACCAGAGGCATTGAATCTTTTTTTTTTTAACTTTTTATTTTATATTGGAGTATAGTTGATTAACAATGTTGTAATAGTTTCAGGTGTACAGCAAAGTGATCAGTTATACATATACATGTATCTATTTTTTTTCCAATTCTTTTCCTGTGTAAGTTGTTACATAATATTGAGCAGAATTCCCTGTGCTAGACAGTAGGTCCTTGTTGGTTATCCCCCGTGCACCACAACTACTGAGCCTGTGCACCACTAGAGAGAAGCCCGCACACCACAAAGAAGAGCTTGCACACTACAAAGAGGAGCCTGCGCACCACAATGAAGATCCTGCGTGCCGCAACTAAGACCCAACACAGCCAAAAAAAGAAATATTTTTTTTTAAAAAAGAGGCATTGAGTCTTTATAATCCTGGAGTTGATATTTTTAGATTGGAGTCAGGTATTGTCAGGTTTGTAGGTGTCATGAAAAGAAAATATTTCAGTCTTCAATTTGACTGATGATCTTCTTGCCAACTCTGAACCCAAGATATTACTATCCCAAGGTGTGGGAAAATGGATTTCCTTAGGTCTAGAACTGGGTTTGAGGCCAGTGAGAAAATAGCATGCTAGTCTAAGACTGACACAATGAAAGAAGTACTGTCACAGTCTGTTCATGGCAAAAGCTGGATGGAAGGGGCTTTACAAATGCTTGAATGAATGAGTGAATAAATGGATACAGACTATTCCATTTCCTGCTTCTTGAGTATCTAACTCTAAATACCATTCAATAAAATTAAACCACATCTGTTTCAGAAAAAAATAGAATCTTCTTGAAGAGTTTCAATAATAGGATGGACTCTACCATACTGCTTGGGTATCCTTGTTAATGCCCCAGGAATGGAATTCATGCCACTGGGTGAAGTAGACAAAATAGTTCAAGAGATCATTTAAAATATTTTTATTTTAATGTATCTGATGGACATAAATGTCAATAAAATATAATATGTGATTTAAAATATCAAAGGTGAAGGATAAAACATCACACATCTGTGTCCTTTATTGGAAACTGTTGGACATACTCTTTAAGTGATGGATGCTATTGCTCTTAGACCATACAAATGGAACACAGATAGATATGTATATGGAGGATACTTATCTTAAAATAATAATTTGTAATGGTAAAATACCAATAACACAAATATTAACACTAGAAAGAAATATATCCCTGGCACTGGGAACTTCAATCCTTTCTTGCTTTTTGTGTGTGAAATCATTTATCAATATGGGGTCTAAGAGTATCAAATTCCCACCATGAAGCCCAAATTGCCAAAATGATTTTTGAGGCCAAAAGTCAAAATGTTACAGTGAATGTTACCAATATTATAGAAATAATTTCTACAGAATTACCAAATAAGACAGTAAATGGATTATTTTACTCAACTTATCCATTGTTCCAGTGGGCCATACGAGGTGAAATTTAAAGATGACCTTGAAATTGTTTTTCATAGGCTCTGGGAAGAATGGGAGCAGAGTGAACAGCTTAAACTCATTGACCTTTCCAGAAAATCAGAATAAAAGATCCTCATGACCCTGGGCTCTCCTGCCCGGATCCTTCAAGGTGGAAGAGAGCTAGTGTGACACAGAGGTGTGAGTCAGCCTCTGAGCCAGCCCGCCTGGGTTTTAATCCCAGCTCACCTCTGGATAGCTGTGTGATCACAAGCACACCACTCAATAGGTCTAAAGCTCAGTTTCCTCATCAATTAAATGGGAACAATAATAATGCTTATTACATAGGACTTTGGTGAGGATTCACTGAGGAAATTTAAATGTGGCCGTACATTGAGCCCTCAAGAATTGCTTGCAATCATCATAAACCTTTACAAAACACTGTGAACTTGGGCTTTTTCACCTTTAAAATGGTTCAGAAATTTTCTATACCCATTATTGCAATTAATGTGATTTCATTAAATTCTCCACAATATTTCTGGGGCACCCACAACTGCTCTGTGTGCTAGAGTCTGCCAGTCTGGCTGAAGATGCAAGTGGAATTCACTGAAATTCTGACTCTTTCTTTCTATCTTTTTTCATTTTAAATAATGGCGTGAATAAAACGCTGTGAAGCCAGAGATGAGAATGACTAAATCTTCCTGGGGAGTCATGTCAGGGACACATTTAATAGAAGGGGTCACATTGGGTCCACACCTTCACAAGGGAACATGAATTAGAAAAGAGAAAGGGTGAAAATGGATACGGGAGGAGGGTTTATAAGCGGGGAAACCTTTCAGGGAGAAGTTTAGACCATATGAAAATGCAGTGTGTTTCCAGAACACTGTGAGACATTAGATGTGACTAATGCTTAAGACTCGGAGGGAAGGTGAATGAACCTGGAAAGTTTCCCCTCCCCTGTGGCAGTGGATGCCCTTGAATTCTGTACTAAGGAATTTGGCTTTTATGTTATACGGTTGTGGGCAAAGGGTTAATCGACCAAACTGTCTTGCCTTCTGTGTAAGAATCCAACCTTTGATTAGCTCTGTTCTCCTGACACCTGATAAAATTAAAATGTCAACTGTGTTCCTAGGCAGCATTCGTTATGGTGAAAATGACCCTGACGTAGCTCACATCTGGACTGGGAGGAACTATCAATGAACCCAATTAGGGTGTGCTGTTTGGGGGCTTCCCTGAACATGGTAACTCTTACAATTAGATAGGACTCTTAAGGGGACCCTGGGAGCTATACCTCTGCAGTTTTACTGGATATGTTGGTGCACTTTGCAGGTATTAGGCTTTGAAGTCAGGTCAGATTCCATACATGCCCAAAGTGGATTCATCTCCCTGCTGTGTAGACAACTATTGCAAGAACTCCTATGAATGTTAGATATTTGTTGGCAAACTGTGACTCCTGTCCCACATCCTCTGAGTAAATGGATGTCAAGCATATCCTGTGATAACTTGCGAGTCTGAAGGTTTAGTTGAACCTAAAGAAGAACCCTTGGTAGGCATTGCGATGGGTAACAAAAGACCAAAAGAAAGCAGTTAAGTGAGACTGTAAGAAAGAAAAATCTGATGACATTATTCAGAATTATTTTTATTGTAACTATGGGGAAGAGTTTTCTAGAATATGGAATTTCTAAATTAAAGCATTTTGGATGACTGTGTAAAGTTCTCGAAAAAAACACATTTCTTCAAAATAAAATTTGGAGGGCAGCAATCATAACATGTAGATGTGTAAGGGTCGAGAAGGTTCATATGGAAACAGTAGAACAAGCAGCAGATGGTTGGGAAATTATTTCCCTGGTCCAAAAGACTGGATGAAATAGGCTACTATGACCCAGTTCACCTCACACTTCCACTGAAATTAGGTAATAATGAGCAAAGAAACAACTTCAGGTGCTAAGCATTTATTTCTCTTTTTTCACCATAGCATCTCTATGTGAAAAGTATAGCAAACTGAAAGGGATTGCCTTTACTGACTCAACAAGTGTGTGCTAAGAGTCCTCAGTGCCAGGCTGTGGGTCGGCTCTGAAGATGAGAAAATACATGATGGAGTCCCACCCCTAACAAAACTGACCATCTGTCTGGTGAGGGAGACAGACACACAAACACCTAATTACATTCAATATACTAAGTGCTTATAAGAAACGTGCCCACGTTCCTATAGGAACCCAGAAGAAGGAACCATTAATTCTGCTCGGTTGGTCTACAGAGGCTTTCCAGAAACAAAACAAAACAAAACAAAACAAAAAACCTTTAGTCTGCATTTTTAAAAATAAATAGCATTTTCTAGGCAGGGAAGAGAGAGAGAGAAAGTGTGTGTGTGTGTGTGTGTGTGTATAAGGGTGAGTGGGGAAATATGGAGGAAGATGCTAGATAACGCAATAATAGCGAAGAAGTTCCGTATCTCATTCACATCAAATACCAGACCGCTCAGAGCACTGAAGTTCTTTGCGACGTTTCTGCCAGCATCACAATCCCCTGTGCTCTGATGATAGAAAGACCATTCTACCCCTCCTTCTGGAAGAACCACTGGCTGCCTGAGGCCTCCTCTCAAATTGGCCTTTCTCCACTGGGCAGACCTTGACATTTCTTATATTGTCCTCACCAAACACTCCATCTGGTGAGCAGTAGTCTTCTAATAAAATTCTTTTATTCACCAAAGCGGGTATACAAATGATTAACACATACATGAAAAGATGCTCAACATCATTAGAGAAATGCAAAACAAAACCACAATAAAATATCATGTCACATCCACTAGGATGCTTATAATAAAAAAGAAAGACAAATCTAAGTGTCGGCAAGAAGAAACTGGAATCCTCATGTTTTATAGTAGGAATATAAAATGAAATATCCAGTTTGCAAACAGCTTGGCATTTTCTTAAAAAAGCAAAAATAAACTTACCAATGATCCAGCATCACTTATGAAAATATTTGTCAACACTAAGACTTGTTCATGAATGTTCATAGCAACATTATTTATAACAGCTAAGAACTGGAAACAATACAAATGTCTCTCAGCTAGTGAATGGACAAACAAATTGTGGTACATCCATACAAGGTACACCCATACTCAACAGTAAAAGATACCCCAAAACTACTGATACATGCAACAAATGGATGCATCTCACAAACATTAGATGAGGTGAAATAAGCTATAATCGGAAGTCTGTTTGCTGAATTTATGGGAACAGAGATCAGACTAGTGGTTTCTAAGGGCTGGGGTATCAGGATAGGACTGACTGCAAAGGAGCAAGATGGGGCAAAAGGTGACTTTTGAGTCTGATGAGAATGTTCTATATCTAGTTTGTAGTGGGTGATTGCATAGTTGTTTGGCAAAACTCATTAAATTGCGCAGCTAAAAATGGTGAATTTTAATATATTTAAAATATACCTCAATACACTTGACTTAAAAAAATGAGAAACATTAAACTAGACTCAGGGAAGCCAGCTAGCAGAACACTGCTAAGGGAGGAGAGCAGTGAAGAAAGGGAAAGGATTTGATGAGGGGAAGCCTGCTTAAGAAAAAGGAACATGATAGAGACAAGCTTCCTGGAAATCAAAGAGTTTAGAATTATAAATAAAGAAGGCGGAATGATAAAATACAAGACTAGTTGGAACAGCGGAACTCAAAGTAGCCTCTTTGCAGAGACAAATACCAGGATAAAGAAGAAAGTTCTGGTAAGTCTGTCATGAATAAGGAGAAAGGCATGCACACAATCACTCATTCATTCATTCATTTACTCATTCATGCGTTCATTCTTTCATGCACGATGCATGCATTGCATTTTTTTTTTTGTACTTACCATGGACAGTGGTCAGGGCAAAGGAGAAGATGGATAGTTGAACCCACCCTGTAGCACCAGATGCCTGGGTGCAAAGCCCAACTTCAGACTGGGTTCTTATGACCCCATGTTTACCCAGTAGTTGTTTTCTCCCAATTTTGTTTCAAAATGTTGAACAGAGGTAACATCATCCCTAGGAAATGAGGCTCTTTCTGAATTTAGCATGAGTCCTTATTGGCTTGAACCAGTTGTGGGAATCCTAATACCCTTCACCAGTGATTAACGAGAGATGGGAATGTGCCTTTGTTCTCCAACTTGAGATACAAAGGGAAATATACTGGAGGACCTTCATGTTCTGAATCAAAACACAACTTCTTGAGGAGAATGCCTTTTGTGTCATTCCCTTCCTTCCTGCTTGACGAACTGGAACGACAATGTGTCATCTGGAACCATGTCAGCCATCTTATCACCACCAGGTGACAAGTCTGTAGACAAAAAGCCAGCTGGCCAAAGATCCCAGAGAAGGGAGGAGAGAAAGAGCCTTAGTCCTTGAGGACACAAACCATCTGCTACACCAAAGATAAAATCATCTACCTCAAAACGTTATGGAAGATAATAAAATGACTGTACTTCTGAACCACAATTACTTTCTTTCTGTTCCTTGCCATCACAATGCAGGCAGCACGGATTCCAACGGGAGGTCTCAGAGTAAGAACCTAGCAATGGCCTACGTGGTTGTTCTTGCAGCCCTCACTCCCAAGGCTCATCAAAGAGGTGGAGAGAGGACAGGAAATCTCAAGGACATGGAGGAAGGAAAGACCCTGCCTGGCTCTAGGGAAGGATCTCATCCCTGAAATGGGGACTAGTGGGGAAATGGAAGGTATCAGAGATGGGATAAAAGGTCAGTTCTAATCTCTGGAGCCAATGAGTGACAATGAGAACCAGAGATTAGAGAGAAGAAGGACCCATAGTGGAGGGAGGGATGAGTAGGAGGTCCAACTGGTAGAAGTATTTTTTTGCACCCATGGAGAATGAACCCAGAGTGTCTCAGCAATGAACCCAGAGTATCCCAATCCATTCATCCTGTCATCATCAAGTCAAGGATGCAAAGGAGATATGTAATTTACTGTCATGCCATTTCCTACCCCATTAAAGTGTAGGCAGAGAGCACTGAGATGGAGAGCTAGGAATTTGGGAGTTCAGGTCTATGCTGTCAAGGCCCTTTGAGGGTAGCCACCGGGGTCAGGCAGTTGAAGTCTGAGGGTTCTTTGATGATTCTCTTGGCTTTTGATGCAGAGTTGAAATTTCCTTCACACAATCCTTCTCCTGCTCCACAGGAAACAAAATGTTCACAGTGCAGCTCTGCAAGTAATTTCCCAGAGGAATTGGACTAGAAGGGAAGCAGGGAGATGTTAGAAGATGATCAGTTTTGGTTTTATACAATAGTGGAAATTTTAAGAAACAGATGTGTTGTCTTGAGACTGCCTTTTCAGTACCTGTTTTATACTTTCTTCATATTGTTATTTTTTTAATCAATAACAACTATGGTAGAGTGACTGTGCTTTTTCAAGTTCTTGGATTATGGTTTGATTCTAGAAATTGGAGCCCAATCTTACCTCAGTCCAGCTATCCAGCCATCTCAGCTCAACTTTGTCCTATTACACAACTATCCTCTTTATCTATCTCTATCAGGCCTGACCTGAAACTGATAATCCTAAGCTTTCTAAACCCGAATCAAGGCAGAGAGGAAGAAAAGATGAACTTAGTGGGAAACGCCAGCATCAGTCAATGTCACAATGCTTGTATCCTGGCCCTTGGTCCGTACTTTACTAGATGTGTGATAATAGACAAGTAGGTTAATGCCCCCTGCATCACAGTTTTCTCATCTCTCATAGGAAGTAGAGTCAGTCTTTCCAGTCCTACTTTACAGAATTACTGCAAGGATGAATCAACATTGGATTGCCTCATTTTTAAATTTTTTAATAAATTTATTTATTTATTTATTTATGGCTGCATTGGGTCTTCGTTGTTGCATGCGGGCCCTCTCTAGTTGCGGCCAGCGGGGACTACTGTTCACCGCGGTGCACAGGCTTCTCACTGAAGTGGCCTCCCCTGTTACAGAGCACGGGCTCCAGGTGTGTGGGCTTCGGTAGTTGTGGCGTGTGGGCTCAGTAGCTGTAGCTCATGGGCCCTAGGGCACAGGCTCAGTAGTTGTGGCTCACAAGCTTAGTTCCTCCGTGGCATGTGGGATCTTCCTGGACCAGGGATCGAACCCGTGTCTCCTGAATTGGCAGGCAGATTCTTAACCACTGTGCTCCCTGTCTCATTTTTTTTAAATAAAGAGGGGGAAAATTAAACCGAGACTATGTGCTCTGAGTACTAATGTGTTATAGAATTGTAAAGAATTATTATTATTAGTTATTGTTGTCATTATTGTTATTATTTAACAACGTACAGAAATACACAATGAAAAAATATTTCCATAAATTGATTTCACTGTTCTAACAAAAGTTTTCCTTTAAAGCCCCAAAATTTATCTTTTCTAGTTTCTGTATTTATACCCAACAAAGAGGCAAATCAAAATAAAAATGTAAAAGTATCACAAGTATTTTTTCTTATTTTGCAGCTTACCACATTCTGACACGTTATTCCACTGAATGCTTTTGTTTGTTTGTTTTTTTCTTTTTTTGCCATTCACCTATTTTTTCAAAAAAGATTATACTAAGTTAGACTGTATACCTTTCTTTGCACTAATATATATCATCTCAGTAACTGCAGCTTCCTAATAAATCTTGAAATCTGGTCATATGAATCCACCAACTTTGTTCTTCTTGAACATAAAACTTGGCTAATTTTGACCTTTTGCATTTCTACATAAATTTTAATAGCAACTTGTCCATTTCCACACACATAAATACAAATTTGCTGTTATTTTCCTTTAGATTATATCAAACAAAAAGTTTAATTTGGGGAAAATTGTTATGGTGTGATATTGAGTCTTCTAGCCTCTGAAAATTATCAACTGTTTTGTGTTTATTTTCATTTATTTATGTTCATTTTAATTGATCACAAAACACTTGTAGTTTATAGTTTTCTCCCTGCTCTAATTTGGATATTTTCTGCTGACAGATTCCCAGTAACAAGCCGTCCTTTAGCTGTGTAATGAATGCCAGGTTCTCTTCAATTAGTGACCTTTCTCTGCAAGATATTAGACCCTCAAATATAGTTCATTTTAGTAACTCTTTACTCAGACTCTGTGCACGTGTGTGCATGTGTATGTGCACACACATGTACACAGGCTAACTTAATCCAGTTTTTCTTGGTTCTTGACTGCAGTACTGGTTTGTCTCAAGCTGGTCCTTCAGAGCTACTAGCTGAAGCCTTTTCCTAAAGATTGAAAAACCAAAAAATACAGGATTCATAGTAACCTTTCCATTAAATACTTTTTCTTTCCCCTTTAGGGTAGCCTGGAAGAAGGGATTTGAAGAAAATCTTGAAATTACCTAATTTCTCAATAGAATTCCATGACACTGATGAAACACTGACACGTGTCAGGCATAAAATGTTGTCTGGTTTTAAAGTCCTTCCATATATTAGACTATGAATTCTTATATTACCATAAATGTAGTAGTCATTAGTGCTGGTTTCCAAATATTCTCATCCTTCCCTCTTCTCAGCAATTTCACCTTCTGGACAATTGCCCACCTTGGCTCCCTTGTGGTGGGCTATGACTAGCTCTGGCCAATACATTGTGAATATAAGCAAGTGTGTCACTTTCTGGCTGGAGGAGTTCCTTGCCCCAGTGAGACCCTATAGAACTCTCATTTTCTTCTGCCACAGTCACCATAAATGTTCCAGTTAGTACTGTGTCCCAGACTGAAAATGATGACAACAAGGAAGAGAGCCTCCACCCCAGCCTCAGGGAATGAACAGCATGGGCAAGAAATTAACCTTGTTTTAAATCACTGAGATTGTGGGATTGTTTGTTACTGCAGCATAACCCAGTTTATACTGATTGATACATTAAGGAAGGCAAAAAAATCTACAGTCCCATTTCACTGATAAAATTAAACAAGACTCAAATTCTTGTCCAGAAACCTCCTTATGAATGTGAAGAGTGTCCTATTTATTTTTACTGGCCTTTTACTTTGTATGGTTTAACTAAACTATTCAATAGAGAAGCTATCTGAGGAATTTTTGAAATGACTGGATAGATGACCAAATTAATCCCTTTGAATGAGTCAGTGTATATAAGAAGACAGGAAGGCAGGATATTATGATCTCATTGATTTGGAATCAGATAAATATGTATTCAAACCCTGATGTTATCATTAGCTGTGTGACCCTGAGCAAGTTTCTAAACTTCTCTAAGTCTCTGCTTCCTGAACAGTAAAATGAGAAAAACAATACCAACCTCTAGGGGTTGTTATGAGAATTAAGTGAGAGAACATGTTACCTCATTAGCATAGTTTCTGGAACTAATATTCAAAAATGGCAGCTATCATTATTATTATCCTTCAAAAACAGTTGAAAAAAAGAAAGATTATAGGAAGCAACGTAGGTGAGGGATGTCAGTATTTCAGAAGTTACTTATATATTCCCTCCAGACTTTCATCAAAATCCAAGAAAATGAATCTGGAGGACAAAACAAAGCTAGTTTCCAGAAAAGTGAATCAAAAACTAAAATAACTGAATTTATTAATCCATTCAAGGAACAATGAAATTAAAATATAAAGTGTTAATATATGTATGTGTATATTACGTATATGAGATATATTTAAAATTTGATATTTGAGATGCATGAGTAGATAAATAGATAGGCCAACAGATAGTAGCTAGATATTGAATACAAGGGTCATACTCATAGAAACTGGCAATGATCTCTTGAATAGAGTCACCGTGGTGTAATTGAGAAAGGCTTCTAGGAGGAAATGATTGTTACTTGGACATCAAGTCATTAAAAGGAAAAGCTTCATAACCTGGAAAAATATACATCATTTATGCATGCCAGTGATGGCATGAAATTTTTAAAGATTCATCTTAAAGACACCACAGGATAAGCAAATACTTCTGATGGCTAATGTTAACAAAAGTTTTTTTAGAAAAAAAAACTTTTTGGCTCCAAAGAAGGAGCTGATGACATGCTGATGCAATCTTTGTATCTGAAGGCTTGAATGGGCTGGGAGTCCAAAATGGCACACTCACAAGGCTGGCAGCTGATGCTGGCTGTCACCAGGGAGCATGGCTGGGGTTGTCAACTGGTTCACACACGGCTGCAGCATGGTGGCTATGTTCCAGAGGCCAAGGCAGAAGGTGCCAGTCCTCGTAAAGGCTAGGTCCAGAACTGACATAGCATCACTTTCACAAAGCTCCATTCATCAAAGTAACCACAGGCTACCTCATAGTCAAATGGAGAAGCAACAGGCCCACCTCTTGATGGGGACGTGCCAAAGAATTCGCGCCCATCTTTATTTTGCCACAGTCCGGTACATAGAAGGCACTATACAAATATCTTTTTAACAAGTGGATGATTAAGTAGTTGACCACCTTAACCTGTTTCTGTTACATGTATGTTCTCTTCCTTTACCTCTGAATATATCGATTTCCCATATGTTCCAAAATTTTAAAGTCTTCCCTTCCACCCTTCCTTTGTATCTTCCTTCCTTTTCCTCCTTCTTATCAATTTCTCTATAAATCATTCTCTCTTCATCTACCTCCCTGCCCTAACCCCCGCCACATACACACACACATTGCCCATGGTGAGGGAATATGGCAGTAATAAAAGATGGAGACTCATCCATGCAGTTGGTGTGGATGCTTCTGGAATTCATGTGTTTGCAAGTTGGCAATGCCCCCTTTGAAACTTGGAAGAGGAGAAAGAAAACAGCAAACACACATATTTCTTCATTGTACAAATTTGTGGTTTCAAGTCTACACTTTGCAAAATATGATTTTACTTTTTCAAATTAAATAAAGAACTGAAAAGATCTGGAAATCACAGAAGCATCATTGAGTAACATCTTGATGATTTAAGTGTAAATGGATAAGAAACATATGGATTCCATTGCACACAAGTGCACACGTTGGAAGTGAGTGGGGAAAGCATCTGGCAAAACGAGTTTCTGGTTTGGGAGAATTCGGACTGCTCGGGAGGTGTGGTTCAGGACATCAGCAGCCCAAAGACCAAGTATGAGCTGAGTTCATTTCATCCTGCTGCCAAGGCAGAGCTGGGAGTTCATTCACTTTCAAATGCACCTCACCTAGATTTTTTTTTTCCTCCGTATTATAGACTTGGCAAAATTTGAAGATTCCTTCCACTTTGGGTTCACGTGAGCTCTACGTCCTGGCATGAGGAAAGTAATCTAATACAAAATGATGTAAAGTTTGGGAAAACCGACAATCTGATCTCATGTTCACTTTAATATGGAAAGGTTGATAACATTCAATTACAATTCACTCCAATTTTCATCTTCTCAATGAGAGGCAAGGGGCTGCCAAAGAGAGGTAAGCTGGGAAGATTTCAGCACCTGAGGAGGGGTGGGAGTAGGGAAGGGGTTCTGCTGAGGGTGTGCACAGTCCTGCAAAGATTTAAGTATGTGGCACATTTCACAACTACATGATCATCTACCTCTCTTCCCTTTTGTGATAAGTTAATTTACAAGACATGCTTTAAATAAAAAGAAACTTTACTCTGAATTAAACATCAAACATTTGAAAAAGAAAGATCAGTATCTAATTCTAAACACAAGAATTAAGGATGGGGAGAGGAGAGGAAAGGCTGGTAGAAAGATAATCAGAATTGATAAGCTACTTGTAAGGCTGTCAAATTCCATCCCCACATGAAATAAGAAGTTTGAGAGTTTATTTCTGCCTGATGAGCTCCAACAGTGATCTGTAAATGGAACAAATGCCATCTTGGTTGACTTGTCCTCTTACAAATACTTTGTGCTGCCCAACCCCTGTCATGCCCTAACTTTGGACATTATCACATCTCTCTGGGATCCTTCAACCACCCAGGGCCTGACCCCCACCATGAGCCAGTGCTCTCTTCTCAGAAGCAAAGTCTGATCATGCCAACCCCCACCCAGCTCAACACCCTTTAGTGGCTCCCTAGTGCTCTTAAGCTAAGCTGTGACTTCTACAACATCTCAGAAGAGGTGAAGGATAATCAGCCCCCAAGTTCACCCCTCTAGCTTCATCTCACCAGCACTACGAGTCTCGCATTCCTTCCCCATAATGAATTTATTTCAGTTTCTCAAACACCTCTTGCTTTTCTTTTACTCTAAGTTTTGTCTCTACCTGTGATACTCCTCCTTCCTTTACCTTCCTCACTTCCCCTCATTCACACCTATTTTCCTCCCAGCTTGGAGGAAACTTTTCCAGGCACCACAGCTGTCAATCAAGACCCCTTGGGGTGTTCTCCACACCTCTACACACCTTCAGGTGTTGTAACCGCTGCCTTGGTTTGGTCTACATTGATGGGTTGATGGTAAATTCTATGGCATCAGAGGTCACAGCTGTCCTGTCCACTGCAATATCTCTAGCACTTAGCACAATGCCTGACACTTACTAGGTGCTCAGGAGTATTTGAAGAACAAGTCGGAATTTCAAGTCCACATGCTCCAGTGTATAAATGTGACAGTTAATTTTATGCATCAACTTGGCTAAGGTTACGGTGCCCAGTTGTTTAGTCAAACACCAGGCTAGCTGTGGTTGGGGAGGTATTTTTTAGATGCGATTAACATTTAAATCAGTAGTCTTCAAGTAAAGCAGACCATCCTCCATAATGTGTGTGAGCTCCATTCGACCAGTTGAAGGTCTTGGGAGCAAAAACTGAGGTTCTCCAAAGAGGAAGGAGTTCTCAAGACTACAACATAGAAACCCTGTTAGAGTTTCCAGCCTGTTGCCCTGTGGAATTCAGACTCAAGACACTGACCTCAACTCTCAGCTGAATTTCCAGCCTGCTGACCTGCCCTATAGATTCCAGACATGCCAGGTTCACAATTGAATAAACTAATTCCTTAAAATAAATCTTTCTCCTCTAATGGTTGTTTTTCTGAAGAACGCTGATGAATACATTAAGAAAAGTACATCTTCAATTTCTATTCTGACTCTCTGTTCAGAATCACTGGGTCAGAATGCTCATCTCCTCCAACTCAGTAGCACCTTCTTGCCCAGAGTCAAAGCTCCGGGCTATGCCGTGCCCACTCAGGGTGGGAAAGTGGGACCTGGGTCTTTGGTAATCTTCCATCTCTAGGCTTGAAACTACTGAGATGGCCATCATCCCACCTGGCCGTACAACTCCTTTGCCTCACAGGTGGGTGGTCTCTTCCGACATGGCTTCCTCTTTCTCAACTGTCTCCAAGCCCCTCTGAGACCCACAGACATCATTTTGCTGAATCTAGAACTCAGGAGCTCAGAAACAGCCAGAGAGACTTGTCTGCCTAGGTAACCTAAACAGCTCTTTGGCTCTGAGTTCTTCCTCCTTCCCAGAGTTTTGTCCAGGGAAGAAGGCCCTACCCAAGGTCTAAACCAGGAGGGTTCAGTAGCTCTTTCTCAGGGACACATCAACATCTAAGCTCTGACATTGGAGAAGGTCAATAGTGGCCCCCCCAAATATACATACATCCATGAGCTAACCCCATTCACAGAACCTGTAAATGTAAACTTATTTGGAAAAAGGATCTTTACAGATGTAATTAAGGATCTCCAGAGGAGATCATCCTGGATTATCCAAGTGGACCCTAAATCCAATGACAAGGGTCCTTAAAAATGCTCAAAGAGTAGAAGACATACAAGGAGAAGGCACAGACATGAGAAGGCCATGTAAGACGGAGGCAGAGACTAGGGTGGTACAGCCCCAAGCCAAGGGACACCTGGAGCCACCAGAGGCTGGAAGAGGCAGGAAGCATCCTCCCCTGGAACTGTCAGAGGGAATATGGCCCCATCTACACCTTGATTTCAGACTTCCGGCCTCCAGAAATAGGAGGAGAGTACATTTCTGTTGTTTTAAGCCACACAATCTGTGGTACGTTGTTACAGCAGACACAGGAAACTTTCCCCACTAATTGCCTTCCCTTTTGGGGGAGATTTTGTAGTCAAGATGAGAGGGATAGTAGGCTACTCTTACTCATCATCAAATTTTTTTGATCTAACGTACGTGCTAGGAATCTTTTCCATTTCCCTCTGGGACCAAGCTCTTGGAGCTAAGGGTGTCAGCGAGAAACTAGGTGACTAAGCCAGGCGGGGTTGGGGGCAAGTGAGGCAGGAAAACACCATTACACCAGGGAAATCTGTTTCAAGTGATCTCTTCCGAGATCTTTTAGGAACATAATAGTTTTTTTCTGAAATTGTCCTGAATTCTCACTTCGAGTGTAAACACACAGTCCAACAGACACATAGCACCCCAAATGCTACTTTCTTAAGGTGGAAACCAATCTACCCTCCACCACCCCCATTCCTAGATTTGTTCTTCATGAGTATACAGCCTTCTTTGCTAGCTTTTCCTAATGTGTGAATATGACTTTCTGTGACCAAAAGAATTCCCATTAACCAGGAAATAACTTCTGCAGTGATAGTTCTTTGGCCCAGAGGTTGTTCTTGGTCATTATGTTTCAGGATCTCCAGACACCTCTAAGTTCCATGGACTCTCCTGGCTGCCTTTTCCCAATAGCAGAGAACCTGCCACCCCTGAAACACCTCCAAGGCTCTAAATGATGAGCTAACTCAGGGACTTTTTTCAGAATAGAATAATAAATTATGTATCATTGTCATTGCAGAATGATTTGAATATAAGCTTTGCCTTCATTCCAGCTTTGCCCTAATAAATGTGTGACTTATAGCTAATTATTTAAATGCTTGGTGTCTCAGTTTCTTTACCTGTGAAATGGAGATAACGTCTCACTTATAAGGCAGTTGCGAGGAGTAAAAGAGTTATAGTATGAAAAGGAATTAGCACTAATTCTGTCATCTTTTCTCTGTTTACCGTTTCTCATTTATTCCTAAGTGGATTCTTTACCAACCATGCTGGAATAGTATGTAGCCATTAAAAATAATTCTTCATAAGAGTGTTTAATAAAGTGGGTGAGGCCTGGGTCATATTACTGAGTCAAAAATGTTATTAAGCAGTATAGATGATATGATACCCATTTACATTGGAAAATATACAAGAACCTATAAAAATTCTTACTTCAGAAATTATAGAAAAATAGAAGCATACATACCCAAGCTTTAATAGTGGTTTTCTCTAATTGATGGTACTTTATGAGTGATAAATGTTCTCTTTCTCCCCATAGTTTTCAAACGTTCTATATAGTACACTTATAATCAGGAAAAAATATTGAGTGTGGCCTTGGGCAAGTGACTTTGCCTGTTTGCATATTGGCAAATTGGGAATAATAAGAACTTCTTAAGATCAAAGGAGAAAATACATATAAAAGTGCTAGAAATCTAATGTAAGAAATCAGTTTTCATTACTAACATACTATGACTGCATCATTGGGCTGAAAGGAAAGTTTTAGCACAAAGTAAACGTTCAATTGCTCTACACATGTTCTTTGCTGGCTACTTGTAAGGAGATGTGTGTGAGTATGATTACTAAAGCAGTTGGGGCTGGCAACAGGGACATGTGACCCATGTGGTCTTACAAGGATTCATCTCAGAAAGGCTTCATTCTTGGTTTAATGCTCTTGAAATTCTGTTGCTGCCATCTTGAAATTCTTAATAAGTTTGTTGCCATCTTGAAATGCTTTATAACAAAGGACCAACATTTTCACTTTGCACTGGGTCTCACAAATTATATAGCCTGTTCTAAATAGAAGTGACTGTGTGTATGAGGCCTTGCATATATTTAAATGAACTGAATATTCTACAGTAAGAACGATGGATGGCAAACGGGGGGAAGGAAATGTATTTGGCTGAACCTGGAAGAAGCTACAGAACCCACTGGGAACTAACCAAGCAGGAGTGGCAGCTGGTTGTCTTTCTGAAATATGTAATCTGCTGGCAAACAAAACCAGTTAATTGAAATCTAATTAAGGGGCTCTTTCCTCTCAGTTCATACTAAACATTTGAGGATTTGTTCACACTTCACATAAGATTCTAAGTAAAATGGAAAAGACATCTATAAAAATAGAAAATGCTCATTCTAAAACAAATCAGTGGGCTCTGTCTAGGAAGGAAAACTATTACCTAAAAAGACACCAAAGTCATGCTGTCTATGGGGCCCATTTCTGCCACAGAAATCCTTAACATGATCCATTCATCCAGAGATAAAGGCATCTCAGGGATTTGTTTAAGACTCGGCTGGATGCCCCTGGTTTTGCTCACCCTGATGCTTCCTGAAGGCTTAGGCCATGGGGCTGGGTGATGAAGAATGGGTGATAGCGGTTGTCTGTGGCCACTTCATCTCAGCCAATGGGACTGGCTATTTCAAAGTTGTATTTAGCATACCCTCGGACCTTTGGGATGATGTCATCTTAACTCACTGGGAGGAAGTTGGTTGCTACCAGTTTCTGAATTAATCAGTTCTTCTCTAAGTAACAGATTTCACATCAAGAAATTGAAGAGCTAAACATTTGAAGTCAGGGCCGCCACCCCCAGCATTTTTCAAACCATCTCTTTTTGGGTCAAAGAGTCTCCTTCTCACACCTTCTTTTATAAGTATTGCCAATATATTTTTTAATCACAGTGGTTAATTTTTAATTATGGAAAGATAACATGAGACATTCAAAACCTTCTGCCACACCTATATTTGTCTTTTCAAACTGCCGCAGCATTCCAGAAACAATTTTAAATATCTTCAGTAATGCACTGTGTTATTTGAGATTTACTTTTAGAAACTGGACACCTCCAAAGTTCACAGCTAAACATGGGAATTTATGAAAATAACAGGAAGTTCTATTGGTTATTCATGGTCACTTTTGTCCCTTGCTCCTTATGGAAAAGATGTCTGTGTCCATATCAGACATAAATTTTTAATTTTATAATTTTTATTCAGATTTCATACTTACAAATGCCAACTTCATGCCCTGGCACAGCACAAAGGTAAAATCTTTGCTCCCTTGTAGATGAAGTATATCAAGTAATTATCTTCCCTAAGGTGAAGAATTTGGGAATTCCAATCTCAGAATTTTAAGAACCCTAGGATAGGTCACTAATTTTCTATAGCTAACGACTACAAAATAAATGCAACGTGTTTATCTAGGACTGTGGTTTCTACACTGTAGCTGTAATTATAATTTTTTTTTAACTAGATATAGGTAAGTTCTGAAAGGACCCTCTTCAAGCCCTTCTGCATCTTGTTAATTTGGAGCCAGGAAGTGAGTGTCATCCCTTTCTGAGCCTGCTTTGAAACCATCACTCAGGACTCTGCCTGTTTTAATAAGAAAACAACTATAAAGAGATTCTCTTAATTCACTTAAAAAATTCTGACATCTATTCAAGAAGTGAAAGTCCCTTCCTTGCTCTAGTATTCAAATTATTTCCTTGAAAGGTTATGATTCAAAATAAGGGAAATCATTTGCTCTTTACCCACTGAAGAGCTTAACCCTCATGCTTCTAAACTGGTCTGTATCACAAACCATAAAGCACAGAGATAACGAGAAGTGAGCAAAACCCTTCCGTGGTTTAGGCTGGATAAGCTCACCAGAAACGTGGCCTTTCCAAACAAACTTGGTTTTGTAAAACAAAGATGGGAGTTCCTTAGCCATCCAAGGAACTCCATCGAAAGCAGGAATCAGGCATCTGCTTCCTGTATTTTTCTCACTAGCAGGTCAACCCCACCCGGCTTCCTTACCTAATCTCCCTTGCCTGTCTTTGCGCGATCATTGTGAGCCTGACGTAGAAATCGTTTTGTCTGTGTGTAGTGGAAAACCAAGTTTAAACAGGATGTTGGAGATCAGGACGGCTGACCCAGAACACGGGCCAGGGCAGACATGAAAGCACGAGAGTTTCATTCACAAAGGTTTCCTGGGACCAGCTCTTTCTCAGCCTAAACAGAGTCACGCACAGGCTGGCCCCAATGCTCCCACACTGCTCCCAGAGAGGACACGATGGCTTTGAACGTCCTGCAGAGCTGCAGCCTCTGTGGATGGCAGCCCTGAGCACAACTGGGAGTAATTACCAGTTGGAGAGCATGCTCCTTGCAAAGCCAGCCCCTCTGCCAGCTACTACCCTTGCAGAGCAGGAGGGAAGGAACACAGGCTGTCCCACGCCTACTTGTTTTCTTTCCCTTCAGTGGGACCGTTTCAACTGATTTTGATTACCCTGGCGCCAAATAAATGAAAACATTTCATAGACATATAATCATCCATCACTGTGAAGAAAGGAAAAATGTTTCACGTTCAGTATGTTTATAAATACATTTAATGAAAAAAGGACATTGCTGTCTTTCCTCCACTACTTCGCTGCTGCTGTTGGCCAGATAGTTCAGCTCTGGGATCCCCCCCAGAGACCCTACCACCCTCCCCGCAGACAGTTCACCCTGACAGCACGATGGCGCTCCAAGGAAGTCAAGGGAATGACCCATTCCTCCAAGGTCACCTTCTAAACTCTAGCCCCTCTGCCAAGACAAGAGAGGGACAGGGAGCTAGGAAAAGGTAAGTGGCTTGTACATTAGGAAGGCAAAAGCCAGCCTTGTTTTTCCCCCTTCTAGCTTAAGTCAGTCCCAGCAAGTGAAGCAGCTCCATTTCAAAGGAATTAATGATTGTATGTGCAGAAATGGTACAGCCCTTGCCTTTGGGTCTGGTTATAAATGAATGGCAGGTTGAACTTCATATAGTGTGTGGGTTATGTCAATGCCAAGAAGAGGGGGAAAAAAAAACTGTGTTGTGGGTTTGCATGTCTCATTGTTTTACATACAAGGTGTAATGCCATTTAAGCTAATTTGGGATTTAGGATTTATACAGGCAGTGATAAATCTTTTGGAGAATCCAGAAGAGTGACAAATTCTCTCTAACCTCTCTCTCAGGCTGGCAAGTTCTTTTATTTTGGGGTCCCACGTGCTCTCAGGCACCATAAATGTCCATGGAGCCTCTCAGAAACCTCAGTTGCAGACTAAGAGGCAACTTAGTTGAGAAAGTACAATGTGGGCCGTTCCCTACACATATGAAATCAGTGTTGGTCTTCTTTCCCCTAAATGTCATTTCTTGTGATGTGTCAAATATTTGCATTCACACTTGGCTCATAAACAGGGACAGACCCCTGGGGTATGTAAGGGACTCCCTAAAAGTCATTTATGCAAAATGCATCTCTATTTTAATCACAAGGGATGTCACAGAGGGGGAAATCCATCCATTCAGATACAGTCGGCCCAGCGCTCTGTATCTGTATCCTTGGATTTTGTAATCGCCCATAGAGAGGGCAAACTGTATTCATTGAACTGAACCATTTCATAAGAGATTTGAGCATCCGTGGATTTTGGTATCCATGGGGGCTCCTGGAACCAATCCTCTGCGGATACCGAAGGACAACTGTTTTCAATATCACCAGAGACTATTTCTCACATCAACAAAGGCCATAAAAATCATCCCAGGCAGCAGTAAAGAGGGAAGGCCCCATCAGGCTGTGACACAAAATCTGGAAGAGGAGAAGTTGTGACTTTATTTTTTTTAAGAGCTTGTTAATCCTTCAAGCAGAAACAAATAGAGAAGTCGGATGTTCTATGTGCCACCCTCCTTCAGTGTGGGAGCCACCCAGGGCAGGAACACATCTATACTTCAGAAGGTGAGGGTTATAGCAGCAGATGTAGACATTTTCTGCATTTCAGGTGGGCTCCTGTTGACACCTTGTACACTATGTAGGACCATCCGTGATTCTCAGGAGGCATCAGATCCAGGCCTGGAAGAAAGTGAAGAAATGCTGCTTAAAGAGGTTGACACATTCTTTGTCGGTGCTCTTCAGAATTTGTCAAGAACTTGAATTGTCAGAAGGCTTCTCAACCTCAAATAAAATAACAGCAATGATGATTCACACATGCGTCGAGATTTATAATTTACGAAGCAATTTTGAGTGTGTTATTCCATCGGATTCCCCTAACAACCTTGAGGAGATGAGGAACTGTGATTAAGGACATGACATGACATGACAGGATGAGATATGACGTGTTCGTGACCCATCATCTATGGAAAGGGCAGGGACTTTGAATCAGCTGCTCCACCCTTACCCTTCTTCCCATTTCATGACACCATTCATTTTTATTTATTTATTCTAGTTGTGGCAGATTGATTTCAAAGATGGCCGCAATTCTTCACCCATCCTGTGCACCCATCCTTTATAATGTGACTCTGCAGCTCTTCCCATCAAGAGATGCAGCCTACTTCTCTACCCCTTGAATGGTGCCTGGCCTGGTCACTTGCTTTGGCCGATAGATTATAGTAGAATTGACTGCTTGTCATTTCCCAGCTTAGACCTCTAGAGGCAATATGTGTTTCTGCTCGCTTTCTCTCCCTTCTACCTCCATGAGAACCTGCCTAGGCTGGGGTCCTGGAGGACAGGAGACCATGTAGAAGACAGTCTGGCTATCCCAGCCAACTCCCAACCAGTAAGAGAGCCCAGCCAAGATGAGTAGAGCTGACCACCCAACCTGCAGCTGACAGAAGATGCATGAGTGAGCCCTGCTGACTCACAGACCCAAGAACGGTGATAAATGTTCATTGTTAAATGCACTCAGGATTGGAGGATATTTTTTAATTCAGCATGATTTTAGCAATAGATAATGGACACACTAGTTAACAAAAAGTGATGGGCCCCTACCACTTTCTAAGTCCTAAAGGTACCATAGCAATGATTGAGACAGGCCCTTTGCACTCCAAGTATTACAGTCTGTCAGGGAAGATAAAGTGTGGGCATTGGTAGCTAGGGTGGTACACAATATTAATTGCATGAGTGGTTAAAAAATGCCCATGGTACTTGGAGGAAGGAAAGATTTCATGGTCATTTTGAATGACCTCACAGACAATCTAGTTAACTGCTAAATCATCCCCTTCCCTTGTTGAACAAGATCTAAAATGAACTAAATGCATCCTATGTTTCACAAAAACAAGGACACTTGCAGGCCTAGGCATGGTCAACTTATATTATTCCTGAAAAAAAATGTTATTTAAATCTCCAAAGGGAACATATGACCTCTTTGTAGTATAACTGAACATCTTATAAATAACTCATATTGTGGAGACAAGAACGACCATAAAATTTGGGAACTACCTCCTAAAAACCCTCTGAACTTGAGTGAAAATATTTCTACTAACCTCAAGAAAAAGATCCCAGCGCCAATCTACAAAGCATGTAAAATTTGACTTCCTGTTGAAGCAAATCTTCTCTTTCTTAATCTTAGCTGATTCTTGGATTAAGAATAAAAACAAAGAGTAAGGATGAAGGCATGGAATATTCTGAGCACTATTATGTAGTGAGGACGTGCGTAGAATTTGGAGTCAGGTTACCTAGGTTTGAAACCCTGGCTCCCCCACTTTCCATCTGTGTGGTCTTGGAAATTACTTAGTCTCTTTATACCTCAGTTTTCCCATCTGTAAAATGGGGATAAATATGGGGTTGTGAGAATTAAATGAGTGTAAAGCATTTAGCAGGGGGGGTCAACCCATGACAGTTGTTAGTCTAATTAATAAACTCAATGAATTCCATTGCTGATGAAATCAAGATGTCACATGTCATGATGTGTCAAAGATATATCAAGTGTTTTCCTATTATTTCTTCATTTTTAATTTTTTTATAAAGGGAGATGTTTTAAGTTATCAAAGGTTATTAATTTGGCAATTAAAATAAATAGAATCATTTCTTTCCTTTTCTGTTCATACAAAGAAAACTTTCCAAGTGAAAATATGGTTACCAGAGAAAAAAAATATTTCTTGTTATTATTATTATTTTATATCTTTTTAGTCTAGCTCCTTACTTTGGTTGAGATGCAAAACTCCAATTGTCGATCTTTACATGAAATGTTAGGTTTATTTGTTTTAGAGTTTAGACCTATGAAAATATTTTAGAACTTATTAAAAGCAGAGTCATTTGGCAGTTAATAACATACGTCATATACCCAGGATCCTGGAAAAAGTGACAGTTTAAGGAATTTTACTCCTCTATTCCTGGACCCCAGTGTGTATAACATTCCAAGTGCAAGTGGATGACAAGGGAAAAGAAATAGAAGACTGAACCCGTGATCTAGAAAGTTCTAGCCTGACACTAATGTCAATCAGAAATATGTTTGCAGTGTTTATCACCTGAACTTTTTTTGGAAGGAAAACGGCGGGAAAAAAAATTATCTTCTTCTCCAAAAAAATAATGGGGTGGTGAAACCTGGAGAGATTTTAGTTACCCTAGATATCTGCCCAGAAGAGAAAAGTTACTGAGGTGTGAATAGCCAGTAAGAGGTAACTGACAGTATTGAGGAGATAAAGGGGACACTTGGGAAGAGATTATTTTAATTAAAAGCAGTGTTTATCTTGGAAAGCTAATGAGGGAAGGATGTGATTTAGGTTGTAACCCTTATAAAGGTTACTAGTTAGGGCACTACTAAGACAATACCAGCTCATAACTAGGGCCTAGGGCTTGAAGTGAAGGGTAGGTGGTAAAAGCCAAATATAACATTACTTTACACAGCATATAATAAAAACAAATGTTTTCCACTCTTTTGATAAGCACCTGAGGACAGGAACCCTGCCTTATGCATTTCTGAACTGTCTCTCTGCTTCTCCCAGCACTTAGTCCAGAAAGTAACATAGACTGGGTGCTATCAAAGGGTCTGTTAAGTGAATAAGTGAAAGAATGGTGCACTTAGATCAATGCATGAGTGGTGGAGCCATAATAATTTAGTAAGGAGACAAGAGTTGTTCTGGATGCAACCCTTACTTTTTAGTACATGAAACTTATACTCTTTCTATAATAATCAACCAACTAACAAAAAAGCCATAGTTGACTTCAGAGAAAGAGAGAAAACCATGAGTTAGGTGGAGCCAATATATCAGTCAGGATGGGCTAGATTATGGCCCCAAACTACCCAAATCTCAGTGGTTTACAACCACAGAGACTGAGTTCTTGCCCACGTTGCTTGCCAGCTACACATTGGCTGTGGCTCTGCCCTTTAACTGCTGAAAAGCAGCCCCAGCCAAGACGCTGCCAGGCTCAGGGCAGATGGAGCCATGAAGGATGTGACATGTGATGGTGAGGCACCAAGGAACCCAGAGAACACTCTTGACAAGAATCCGGTCTAACCATCCAACAGGATAACTCTGATTTCTAGTTTGGTGGTGGTAAATGTGCTTTCTACATGTTCTGAAAGATGGCTCATATCACTGATGCCATTCTGATAATTTTTAAAGAATTACTTAAAGGAAGAAATTCTTTTTATTGTATAGCACAGGGAACTATACTTAATATCTTATAATAACCTATAATGGAAGAGAATCTGAAAAAGTATATATATATATATATATATATATATATATATATATATATATATATATATACACACACACACATATAACTGAATCACTTTGCTGTGCACCTGAAACCAACACAACATTGTAAATTAACTATATGTCAATTTAAATAATAAATAAATAAATAAATATATAAATAAATAAATATATAAATAAAAGAAATGCTTTTGACGTTTTGGGACCAACCAAGAATGTGGCAAATAAAAACAATTCCTTAAACCATTTACTATCATAGGAGGGCGCATGAGCATAAAAGCCCATCTGCCCAGTCTTCCACTAATAGGTTTGAGAGGTAATAGTTTCTCCCTTTCTCCATCATTTTTGCAACACGGCCCACAGATAGCACATTAATTAGCATTGAATAGTGACTCAACGATACCGCCAAGTAAGGGCTGATAGTGTGTGCCAAGGGTTTTTCTAAGTGCTCCATGGGCATTCACCCATGTAATCCTCACAGTACCCTGTGAGGTAAGAAATATTATTATTGTCATCTCACAACAGCCATATGAAGGGAGTAATGATATTATCCCCATTTTTCAGATGAGAAATCCAGGTCACAGGTTAGTTAGGTTGCTTGCCCTAGGATGCAGAGCTAGTAAGTGGCTGAGCTGGGAGGCCAACTCAGACAGTGTAGCCCCAAAGTTCACATCCATAACCTCTATTCTAGACTGCCTTGCCCCAGAATTTCAGTGGGACAGGCATTTTTGTCTATTTTGCTCACTACAGCAGTGCCTGGCACACAGAATGTGCTGAATAAAGGCTTGTTGAAGGAATAGAAATTTCAGTCCCTGAGCTGTGAAATGGAGATGATGTCTTCAATCCCCCGTCTGCACCCCTCACCTCTCCCCCTCCACTTCCTAATGTCCTTTTGGGATTTTTCTGTCAAAGTCATACCTTGGGGGAAAAAAAGAGATCTGTTTTTCCTTTTACCAATTTCACAATTAAGTGTTTCATAGATGACTAGTTATGTCCTGCTTCTTTCCCTTTATTAAAGTTTTCCCAGCACTGTGCATGATCTGTACCAGTTGTTTACTCAAAATAAATCAGGAGATCATCTTCCTAAGTTCCCCATCTTTGGCAACACTGAAGTCAGCTGTCCCAGGACAGAAGTGGGAGGGAGTCCTAGACTCAGTTCCGGAGCCTGGCCACTGCAAGGGGCCCCCAGCGCCACGAGGAAGGTCAGGAGCCCGCAGCAGCCCCATCCTCCTGTGTTTTGTTGCTTGAGCATTTGCCGCCCGCTCATGGTGGTTGGTAATTGCTGGGTTCATTTTGTGCCTTTGGTCTCTCAGGTGTATTTCCTAAACCAACATAAAAGGAAAATGATAAGGGCAAGCACACGGAGGTGTTTATGTTTTCAGCTCTATTGCTTAAGACCAAAAACAAAAGTTAGTGCAGATGGAAGGGTGCAAGATTATGATGCTGACTACAATGGAGACCCAAACTTCTCCTTGTAGAACGTGCCTTTCCCCCAGCTGTCGTCCACCTCCATTGAGTGGGGCTGCCACCCAGCAATTAGCACACCTGGGTTCTCCTTTGGAAAAGGAACACAGAAGAACAATGCCACAATGAGTCCTCCTGGACAAGAAAGCAGGTGAGTCCAGCATGGAAAAAAACAAGGTAAATGATCCCTTTGGCCATTGTTTCTTTACTGTTGGACAGACCACTGGCAAGGTGAGCTTGGTTTTAAACACTCCTCCTGGGTCTTGAAAGGGCTTCAAGAAAGGGGAAAACAAAAATCCACCCTAGCCTGCCGAGCTTGAAGTCCACTGGCACATTCTATTATCTTCTCCTGTATGCTTAAATTTACTCCCAAGCTTCCTGCTTCTTAGGTGATATGTATATAGATCCATATCTCACATCTTGACCATCAGTGAGGACTGCCAGGTAAAATACAGGACACCCAGTTAAATGTGAATGTCAGTTAAACAGTGAATAGTTCTTTACTAGAAGTATGTCCCATGCAATAGTTGGGATATATTAAATACGTACGCATTTTTTCCTCTTTAATTCAAAGATAACAATGCATCTTTTTTTGTTTTGTTTTGCTAAATCTGGCAACCCTATCAGATTGCATCACAGAAGCGTAGAGATGAACTTGAACTTGAAAGTAAGTGATAAGCCAAAAATATGTTTCTCCAATAAGGTTAGGGCTTGAAGTACAGTGAAACCACCTAATTGTTCCAGATGTTTTCAGTCCATCCTAAAAGAGAGAATGAGCTAAATGAATAATGATGGAAATCTTGGAGTTAAAAGGTTCCTATTTCCATAGGTGAAGTGTTCTGAATCTAAAAGAACCCATCACTACCTTCTCATCACCGTAATAACCAGGTCCCAGGTAGTCCAGGGACAGCATGGCACAGGGAGCATAATTGTCAACATGGAGTCATTCCTCCATCTCTTACTGTCAATTTCCACTGGCATATCTGAAAAGGGAGCACTGGGGGGGGCACGCCAATCCCAAAGGATAAAACAATTTAATCAGCATGTTTTCATAGGTTCATCTTATTGACCTGGGAGCTAGAAGCCCAAGAGGCTGTTGGTGAATCCTTGAGGAGATCCAAGAAAAAGATAGGTATTGTGTACGGTTAATCACAAGTGGCAACGTATTTATAGTTCAGGCATCAAACAAGGTAACGTCTGCATGTTAAGATGCTGCGCAAAAAGATTAATCATTGACTCATCAATGAATCAGTTATCTCCTCTAGGTCTGCCCTCTGTGTGGTCTACTAGTTACAGGAACAGGGAACATCGAAAGATAATGTTTGAGTTTGCTCGCACATTGGTGGCCAAGTAAGGACAGAATCAGTACCCTGGATTCAAGTGTGTGTGTGTGTGTGTGTGTGTGTGCAAGCACACACACACACATGCTCATTTGAGTGTGTGGGTCTATCTAATTTTTGAAACAAAATTTATTACAAGATAACATATCCTGGGAAAAATCTTAAATTTCACTTTTCTCAACTTAAGATAGAACTCCAGATTCTTCTATAAGCAAGGAAAAAGTATAGACTACCATGTAAGGTGCAGCCAAAGTCAGAAACTTTCTGAAGAATCATTTTTTCTGGGCGGTCTTCTGATTTCTTCCAATTATCATAGAAATAATAAAGATTTAGTAAATGCCTATCAAGTAATAAGTACTATTTTAATTGTGTCGCACATGGAGGTAAAGGAAACTTCTCGGGAGTCTCAAGCCATAATATATACTCCACTGATTCAATTACCTAAAGGCAGTATCTATACAGGCAGACCTCAGAGATACTAAGGGTTCAGCTGCAGACCATCACAATAAATCAAATATTGCAATAGAGTGAGTCACATGAATTTTTTGGTTTCCCAGTACATATACAAAAGTTATGTTTACAGTATGCTGTAGTGTCTTGAGTGTGCAATAGCGTTACATCTAAAAAACAATGTACATACACTAAAAAATACTTTATTGCTAAAAAATGTTAACCATCATCTGAGCCTTCAGAGAGTCATAAATTTTTGCAGCTGTCCTATGAGAGATCACTTATCACAGATCACCATCACAAGTATAATAACAATGAAAAGATTTGAAAGATGGCAAGAATTACCAAAATGTGACACAGAGACACAAAGTGATTAAATGCTGTTGGAAAAATTATACTGTTAGACTTGCTTGATACAGAGTTGCCTCAAACCTTCAATTTTTAAAAACTGAAATATCCGCTAAGTGCAATAAATGGAAGCACAGTAAAATGAGGTATGCCTGTCCAGATCGGGCTGTATCTATTTTAAACTGATGAAGCCAGCATTGCGAAGGGGAATAAACAATAATTAATAAATAAATCCCACTGCTACTTACCCCGGAGCTTTGCAAATCAATATACAAGAGTCCTACCGTGGATATAATCAGTTATTTTGGACATAAAGAATTCATTGGGTCCAATCATAAAAAACACTTGACTTTGCTTTATTGTGGTGAAATATACATATTCATTATTCTTTTTATTGAAATGCAGTTAATTTCCAGTAATGTGTTAGTTTCAGGTATATACATATATAACTAAATCACTTTTTTGATTCTTTTCCACTATAGTTTATTACAAGATATTGAATATAGTTCCCTACGCTATACAGTAAACCCTCGTTGTTTATCTATTTTATATATAGTAGTATGCACCTGTAAATCCCATACTCCCAATTTATTCCTCTCCCCACCTTCCCCTTTGGTAGCCATAAGTTTGTTTTCCATGTCTGGGAGTCTGTTTCTGTTTTGTAAATAAGTTCATTTCTGCTATTTTTCAGATTCCACATATAAGTGATATCATGTAATATTTGCCTTTTTCTGTCTAACTTACTTCACTTAGTATGATATTGTCTAAGTCCATCCCTGTTGCTACCATTGTATATATATACATCACTTCTTCTTTATCCATTCATCTGTCAATGGACACTTAGGTTGCTTCCATGTCTTGGCTATTGTAAATAGTGCTGCTATGAACATTTGGGTGCCTGTATCTTTTCAAATTCGAGTTTTTGTCTTTTCTGTATATATGCCCAAGAGTGGGTTTGCAGGATCATATGGTAACTCTATTTTTAGTTTTTTAAGGAAACTCCATACTGTTTTCCATAGTGGCTGCACCAATTTACATTCTGACCAACAGCATAGAAGGGTTCCCTTTCTCTGCAACCTCTCCAGTGTTTATTATTTGTAGACTTTCTGATGATGGCCATTCTGACCCGTGTGAGGTGGTACCTCACTGTAGTTTGGATCTGCATTTCTCTCTAATAATTAGCAATGTTGAGGATCTTTTCGTGTGCCTGTTGGCCACATGTATGTCTTCTTTGGAGAAATGCCTATTTAGTTTTTCTGCCCATTTTTTACTTGGGTTGTTTGGGTTTTTTTGTCATTGAGTTGTATGAGCTCTTTGTTTTGGAAATTAAGCCCTTGTCAGATGCATCGTTTGCAAATATTTTCTCCCAGTCTGTAGGTCATCATTTCATTTTGTTTTCACATTTATCATTTTAACCATAAGTGTATAATTCAGTGGCATTTACAATTACTCTCATAATGTTTTGCAACCATAACCACTATCCATCTCCAGATTTTTCATTTTCCCAAACTGAAACTCTACACCCATTCAAAAATGACTCCCCAACCCCCCTTCCTCTCAGTCCCTGGTAACGACGACTCTATTCGTTGTCTCTGAATTTGACTACCCTGGGCACTTCACATAAGTGAAATCATACAATATATGTCTTTTCATGTCTGGTTTATTTCAGTTAGCATGATGTTTTCAAGGTCCATCCATATTGTAATACATATCAAAGGTCATTTCTTTTTATGACGTATTCCATTGTCTGGATGTTCCATTGTCTGGATAAACCACAGTTTGTTTATCCGTTCATCCACTGATGGACACTTTGGGTTGTTTCCACCTTGTGAAAAGCCACTTGAGTTTTGTCTTTCACTGTCTTTTTAAATCTGTTTAGTGTGAGTGACCCTTTTCCTGATCCTCATGTAGATAACAAAAGTCATAGGGACCCTCTACATTGTATACAGAGTCCCAGATAACCAAAACTGCAAACTTGGTTAGATGTCCATGGCCGCAGGTGAAGCCCATTGGGCTGACTGCTTGGGTGGTTAATGGAGTGTGGTCCAACTCCTTTCTTCTTACAGCCTAGCATTTGTCTGTCCACCTCCAGCTTTTGGTAGCCGAGGCTCCTCACAGGGCAGTGCTTGGGAGGGCGAAGGGAGAGAGGAGAGCAATCAGGAGGCACTTACTTATCAGCCACTGCTGCAAGTGGCTTGGCTCTCTCTGGGCCTCATAGATGTTTGATGTGGATTGTTCCTCTGTGTGCACTTTTGTGGGTTCTACATTGGGCTCTCTCATCAGGCTCCTTCTGCTATGTCCCTCTCTAGGCTCTTGGCCCCCAATCCATCTCAATTCCTTCTCCCAGGGATTCACACCATTACCTCTTTGGGGTTGAAATCATTTTACCTGGGCAGCCCAACCCTGGGCAGTATCCCTTTTAAAATAGTGCCAGCATCCTACTTGGGGATTCCATATTTGAGGCATCTTGGAGCGGGTTGCTGGAAATTCCTAATGCAGCCCCCATCCTACCTTGCAAGAGGTCACTCGCTCTCCCAGGGTGACTCAAGGCCCAGACTGAGGGACACATGATCGCTGTATGGTCCAACTCAAGCCCCCTCACTAGATTTGTTATCTCAAGTGACAAACTCTCTCCTAGGCTTTGGCCACTTGGGTGGGGGGAAAGGAGTGGCGTAGTCACACCTCAAAACCCTCTCCTAAAACCCTCCTCTTTAATGCCCACTCTTGACCCTTTATATCCTCACTGGGGATCAGTTGTCCAGGTGGATCTTGAACACCTCTTTGGAAGTTTACACGTGGTACATGGCTCACCCCTCACTCTGACATGGAATATCCATTATATCTTGGTCACATGGGTGACCACCATAGTGGAGGGTCCATCTCTTTGAAGCGTCCCTCATTTGTCCTATGACAGCTCATCTCAAACATACCCTCAAAGTCTAGCCACTTTGTGGGATACAGCAAAAAACACTACTCAAAATCTTTCTTTGGATGCACTTTCTCTCCATTCTCTCCCAGTAGATGCTCTATAAACATTTCTTTTGAATTGAATTGAAACGGAAAAAGCCATATAACCAACTTAGATATATTGGGACAAATAGAAACGTGTAATAATATAATTTCATATTAGCTTTCCATTCAAGCAAACGAGGAGCTGCTTGTCTGCCTACCAGCAAAATTAGATGTCACTCTTCTGTTTAGTCTGAGGAGGCATCACAAAGGAAAAGATCTCAAGTGGGTTCTATTTGTCAAATCTGTTGACTTTCCCAAAGTTTTTGTTTTTCTGGTCTCTCTCTTTTCCACATCTAACTCTGTATACCATCCATCCCTTGAAAGTTCTTCCTCCCTTGGCTTGTACCAAGCTTCTTTTTCTCTGTCCTCTTTCTCTTGCTCTCTTCCTCTGGCTCCTGTCTCCTCCCACTCCCTTCTTATGTGGATTCCCCATCTTCAGCTTTCTATTTTCTTTCACCTTGAAAATTTACTGATTCTGCCTGATTATCTCAGCCAGCAGCTCAGCACTGCTCTTTCTGCATCTCCACCTCTTCTACAACAAAAACTGTTTCTATAATGATGCAACGTTGCAAACCACCCCAAAACTATGGCTTCTAACAACCACCGTGTGTTACTGCTCATGTGTCTATAGGGAGGCTGGGCAGTTGTGCTGGTCATGGCTGGGTTTGGCTGGTCAGTTCTTCTGGGTTAGGTGGAGCTCGTTAAGTATCTGATAATCAGCTGACTACTGGCTGATATAGGATGGCCTCTGCTGGGACAACCACACTCTTCCGTGTGTTTCTCTTTCCAGTGCACCAGCCCAGGTGTATTCAAGTATGCAAGAACTTTCCCGAGCCTCTGTTTCCATCAGCTTGTTACTGTCCCATTGGCCAAAGCAAGTCATAAGGCTGAGCTCAGGGTCAGAGTGGGAGGGGACCAAGTTACAGGGCAAAGGGCATGATTCCCCAGCCTCTTGTCTTAATATAGCCTCATATCCATCTATCCAACTGTCCGTCCATCTGTCCATCCATCCATTCATCCATTCATTCAAAAAGTTTCCACATACCAAGCATAGTGATAGATGCTGAAGATACATTAATGACCAAAAATAGTTAAGACCCTACTCTCAAAAGTCAACAGATGAACCAAATAACCAGAGGTACCACTGCCAGATCAATTTGCCAAAAGCTCCAATTTCACTCCATCATTTTCCTGGTCCAAAGCTTTTGACAGCTCCCCATTATGTACAGAATAAAAGCAAATTCCTTATCCTGGCCTTTGCAGTCCCCTTTACCTGGCCCAGGCTTTTTCTTTCTAGATGGGTCCTTCTCTGGTCCCCTTCACCACCAGGCTAGGCTTCTCACTATCTCCCAAGAAGGATGAGTTTATTTCTGATCTGCCTTTGGCCTCAGAGCTCTGTTCCATCTGTCCTTTTATCTTTCAAAAATGTACATGTCAGGCTTCCCTGGTGTCGCAGTTCTTGAGAGTCTGCCTGCCGATGCAGGGGACACGGGTTCGTGCCCCAGTCTGGGAGGATCCCACATGCTGCGGAGTGGCTGGACCCGTGAGCCATGGCCACGGGGCCTGAGCGTCCGGAGCCTGTGCTCCGCAATGAGAGATGCCACAACAGTGAGAGGCCTGTGTACCGAAAAAAAAATGTACGTGTCTGGTGAAGCAAAATGAAACCCATATCTGCTAAGGTCCAGCTCAGGACTCCACTATTCCGAGGCTACAGGCTTTTCAGCCACACAGTTTCTTCCTGACTTAGACACCACCCTCTGCCCAGCCAGTAGTCTATGTTCAGTTTTGTGAGCCAGACCCAGGGACTGGACTAGGGTGAGACAAGTGAGGCACCTAGGGTGCAAAATTTAAGGAAGCACTCACTTCTAGGATTCTGCAAGTTTAGGGTTAAATATTGCATCCTGGGAGCCTCACTCACCTCTCCCCAGTCCAAGCCCTGGCCATACCTGTCATTTTGGTATTTGCTATTCATTTTGTTTCTCATGTAAATGGTTCATATGATTGTAAACCTTCTTCTGAGCAGGACCAAGTCTGCCTCGCCGGAGGTTTGGAAATACTCAGTGAAACAACAAGGGTTGCAGGGAAAGCGAGGTGTTCCTGATATTTGGTAAAGCCCAGGGAAAAGATTGGAAGAGGCAAAGAATGAAGGGATAAAGGGTCAATTGGATAATTCTGCCAAAGATGAAGACAAGCGAATTCATGTTGTGATAAGAGTTAAAGGCAAACAACACTGCCATGATATAGAACATCCTTGGGAGGTGCACTGCTCACTGGATGTAGAGAAGCATAAAAATTGGGAGCCTGAGGGGAGCAGAGGGAGGGTCCAGATGTAAATTCATAGAGATGGAAAAAACTCACATAGATGGGGAGGCCTGAGTTTTTGGGTGAGGATAAAGCTAAATACATACAAACTTGGCTATGGCCATAGACAAGATAGGGGGTCACGAGAAAGGAGGCCCATCACATCATGGAAATGTTGTGATTTTAAAAGGACCAGTCAGAAGGACAATGATGGGTTCCCGTTTAACAAAGACAAGATTTATGGTTACCGGGGGGGAAGGGTAGGGGGAGGGATAGATTGGGAGTTTGGGATTGACATGTACACACTGCTATATTTAAAATAGATAACCAGGGACTTCCCTGGTGGTCCAGTGGTTAAGAATTTGCCTTCCAATACTGGGAATGTGGGTTCGATCCCTGGTCAGGGAACTAAGATCCCACATGCCGAGGGACAACGAAGTCCATGTGCCACAATGGGTTAGGTGGAGAGAACATGCGCCCCACAACTAAGACCCGACACAGCCAAAAATAAATGAATAAACAAATAAAATATTAAAAAATAAAATAAAATAGATGAACAACAAGGACCTACTGTAAAATAAATAAATAAATATAAGGGAATTTAAAAGACCAAGGCACAGCAGGAAAAGGTTTAAGGTCACCCACAAAATTTGGTAAAGTGCAAGTTCCTGAAAGTCTTTTCGTTGACAATGACAGTAATGTAGATATAAGAAACAATATTCTCAAGGAGCTCAAAAATTTTTTAAGAGCCCCAGATGACTTGGGTATAATTCCAGACCTTTCAACATTCATTAGATTGATTTTCTGAAACCCCTTAATGTCTATTGGACAACTACTTTGAGTTTCAGTAAGTTCTGGAGTCTCAGTTCACACCATGAAGACCTTGCCGGCAAAAGCTAATGTCTTGTGTCTCCATTTTCAATATAAATTTGAGAATTATAAACAAGCATTGGTAAAATCTGAAAAAGCACAGGGAAACAAACTAAGGATAATACCTCTGCAACAATCAAAGGCCGTTAAAGCTCTGATGTGGTCTGCAAGCAAAGATCATTGACTGCCCTCTGATGATGGAAACCCAAATGAACACTCCTCTGTTTTACCTCTCAGTAACCTTTTTTTTTTTTTTGCAGTACACGGGCCTCCCGTTGCAGAGCACAGGCTCCGGACATGCAGGCTCAGTGGCCATGGCTCACGGGCTCAACCGCTCCGCGGCATGTGGGATCTTCCCGGACCTGGGCACAAACCCGTGTCCCCTGCATCGGCAGGCAGACTCTCATCCACTGCATCACCAGGGAAGCCCCCTCAGTAATTTTTTAGTTCCACTAACGCTTTCTACTCCTGGAAATTTCCTTATCCCACAAGGAATATTATCTCAGATATAAGTCCTATGTGGGAAGCAATATCTTCAATAAGGTCTCTACATGTATATGTATCTCTTAAGACCCCAGGTCCCAGTGGTAATGTTACATGACTGGCCATTCACAGGAGTCCCAGATGCTGAGGGATTCATGGTCTGATAGTTGTATGTAGCAGAGTGGCATAAAGTGATACCTTGGTTTCTTCTTTCTGCTTTGAGTAAACTAAAAACTTGTGAAGAAGATGAAATCAGAACAAAAACATGAACAAGACTTTTCCTCCTGCCCTCCTTCCAGAAACCCAGCCAGTGTCTGAACTGGCCATAGGAGGGGAAGGGGATTTAAGGAGAAGGAAATTAAAATACACACCACAAATTTTAAGTGTGATATTCTGTTTTCTCAATAGAGTTGATATTTTTTTCATTTTGACATTTTGAGGTTCTGTAAGAATTTGCAGCCTGCATCTGTAAGGCTGAATGATATTATTCCAAAAGAACATTTAATTCAATAATTAAGTGATGAACACTAAGGATTTCTTTCCGCAGAGGAGATTTTCAACTCATTCTTACCCAGACCTCTAATTTAGGGGTCTAATGCCATGTCTTTATGACACTTGGCAAATGCAAGTATTAAAATTCACATATTGCATTTTTCCATATTGAAACATCAACCACAGATCTCCCTTATTCCATTTAAACCCGCTTTGCATAGTCCAAAAATTACTGATCCTCACGGCACCCCAGTGAAAAAGGTAGTATTATGCTTCAGTTTCTAAAGAGCCATGTGGATGTTTGTTAATTTGCCTACCACCAGGAAAATGAGCAGCAATTACAGTAAAAGTCAAAAGTTCCTGAGGCCAGGTGCTTTGCTCAGACTGGGGATACGCCCCACTCTTTGCCACACAAACTGTATTGTTGACTCCGCCATTTAACCAATATGAATTCTGGCTTCTCTCACTCAGAATAATTTTAGTTTCCTCATTTCCCTTAGCTTTCCCTGCCTGGATCTCATGCTAAAATTAACCTCAAGGTTGGAGGACCTGGAAAGTTCAGTACCAACCAGAAATGTTTTCCATCTTTTGACCAAACCTCGAATACTGAACATTCTAACATTCAAGGAGGGTTTGTTGAAGTTTTCCAGCTTTACCCTCCTGGTTTCAATTCAAATGGCACCAGAAGCAGAAGAACTAAAATGCTGTAAGGAGAAACTATTCCAAACAAGATTCTTGGCCCAAGGCAGGCCTGAAAGGATCCAGATGCATCTGAAAGAAGTAGCCAAACTCCTGGGTGCCTATGGAAATGGGGCCTCTGGACTCTGGAAGGTTTGGCTGTTACAAGCGGGTGCAGGGTAAGGCTGGGTCCCTTCTTCTGGACCAGAGTGTGGGTGTGACAGTGGCAAGGCCATGGCTGGAGAGCAGAGGCAGGCAACCAGTGATGAGGAGGACAGTCCATCATGGAGATGGAGACCACCTGCAATGTTGTGATGTGCTGGAGGAAGTCTCAGGATGAATGTGCTTCCAAACTGCAAGCTAGGTGAAAACTGAGAGTCTCATGCCTCTGGAGGAAAAATAAGCCTTCTGTTTACATGCATGTGGTTGCCGGCCTGGCAGTGGGAGGGCACGGGAGCCTCCTACACTGTGTGTCTGTCAAACCTCAGACTGCAAACGTGACCCGAACCCAACACTTGAGTCAAGAGTGACAATCCAAGAAATCTCAATCTTGGAGGACATGAACCATGCCTCTTGGTGGTGTCTGTTGTCTAGAAATATCCAGGGCTTACAAAATTATGCCAAGGTAACAAGGTAGAAAAGTCGGACCTTTCAGAAAGTTCCAAGGAAAAAAAGCGATCTCAAAGAATGTAGAAAATTATCACATTCTTTCTTTACCAAATTCCTACATTTTCAAGGCTTCTCTCTGAGCTACGTTTCTCAGACGTTAATGTGTGTAGGAATGCCCTGGGAAATCTTATAAAACTACTGGATTCTGGTTCAGTCGGCCTGCGGGGAAGCCCAAGATTCTGATTCCTAACAAATTCCTGTGTAATGTTAGTACTGCTGGTCCACAGGCCACTCTTGGAGTCAAGTAGCTTAAAGTCTTATATTTGAAACAATGGTCATTAAACAGCTTTTTATACCATTAGACGGCTTTCATCTGATGGGTTGGTTTCAATGCCTTTTTTAAAAAATCCTATTTTCCTATTTCCCCGTTGAGCAATACATCTTCATCTAGGGAAGGTTAAGAAATAAATACTGAAACTCTTGCCTGACTATAAAACAAAGTCTTACATTTGAATTGTACTTTTATCCAGAGGGGCTTGTGCATAAGACAGATGTGCCCCACTGGTGGCACCACCATGAGGGTCCAGGAGAGAAAACCTTTAACGTTTGGGCCTGCAGAGCTCTCCAGTTGTTTTAAAATACAGGATTTGCCAAGAGCAGATTATATTCCTTCCATGAAGCTCTGACGTCTATGTCCCAGTTTAAAAATTATCACTGAGGTCATTATCAGCATGGCATGGAAGTTTCTGGATAGCACCTCTGTTGGAACAGAAAGATTTAGAAAATAATGGAAACGTGTGCTGCGGAGAGATTATTTACAAGCCTTGTCCTCCTGGGATTTTAGACTATATATAGTTTGAGGGGGATCTTCTTTGCCTCCATTTTATGGCCAGAGAATCTTCTTAACAATAAACACGTTCAGAGAGAGTGTACAGTAATCATGGAATGAAAAAGCCTAACAGAATGTTTGGATTGGATTGGACTGCACACAGAAGCCTATACATTAATTATAAGGTTACACAAATATGCATCTTCCCACCTTTGCTAGTATTTTTACAGAACCATTAAAAATGACACCTGAGCACATTTGCCTCCCTAATAGAAGCTGTAGCCAAACTGAGCGGGGATGAAAACTGCCATCCAATTACTTTGCAAAGCCACAGTTGCTGTAGCCGCTTGGGTAAAATTCCCAAGCCAGCAGCCCAGAGTCTGAGTCACTTGAAGGAAGCAGGAGAGAGGGTGTGGGTCAGTGCACAAACTTAAAGAATCCCAAACGGTTCTAACTGAGATACAGTTGAGTATCCCCCTAGGCGGTTCACTGATGACACACGTGTCCTTTCGTCTTGGGCTCCTAAGGAAGACAGAAGGCCAAGTTCACCACCAGCTGGATGAGTCTTTATTATTGTCATGACTTGGAGGATGCCCAGAAAAACTCCAACGGTGGCCTCAGCGAGCCGTCAAGTTCTGCTGTGGGTTGTCATGTCAGATAACCCGGAGGAAGGCAGCTCAGGGCCGGCGTGCAGGCCTTCAGACTCTGCCCCCTGGTGCCCCATGGAAACCCCAGCCCAGATATTACAACAAACCTCGAGGCCACAGCAAATCCCAGCCTTACTGTGATCTTTAAACTTGACCTGTCCTACGAAGACCCCATGGGAAAGATACGTATTTGACTCCAACTAGACCCACAGAGAAAAGCCAAGAATTTGGGCATTTAACTGACACATCCAAACCCTCCCCTCAAGCATCTGGACACGTAAGGCTAAAATCATCTGGGGAGTTCCTAAAATGAGATATCCAAAGGATTTAGCTGCATCACCACTCGAATTTCTAAGTCATTATTAAGTCTCAGCCGACTCTGAAATGACAGCTGCATGTTAACAGCATTGAGCTCCTAGGACCCTGCCAGGCAGTATTCAGTGTAGCAGAGAGAAAAGAACTTGATATGGGGTTTAACCAGCCACGACTTTATCAGGGAGCCCAGAAACATACTGTTACTTTTCTTCACAAAGGATTTTCATTGAGAGTTCTACGCAACACGCATGACATTGAGATCTTCATAAACTTCATAAAAGAAATACACACATTATTACTCTTTTAAATATTAATAAGGTGTCAACCTTTGCCAAGCTAACTTCACACAAGTCTGAGAGAAAGCAGTCTCTCGAGTTTCAATTCCTGCTTAGGTCAAAACAGGAGTTAGTAAAAATCATGTCTATTCCTTTTGAAAGCCCTGCGCCATGGCCTTTGAATGTGTTATCCCTGGTGCATAGGGACAAAATTGAAAAGATGAGGGGAAAACCTGAGGAGCTGTCCTGATAGTACAGACTTTACAGAGTGCCTTTGCTGGCTATCACAGACCAGCTTGGAACCCAGGGTTGGCATTTTAAAACCTCTCGTCTCATAGTTTCTCTTAACCGTGTGCGTTGAAACTATACACAGAGTGCCGTGGATGACGTATATGGAGCAGAACAAAAGAAATAAAGTCAATAATGGGGAAAGGAGATGCTTATTTTGGAACTTCAGATCAATATTTGATTTGTTAGCAGGTAAAACCAATGGGCAGGAAAAATAAATAAATATGTGTGCCCAGGTTGGCTGGCCCATGTGCAAAATTAACCTATTTTTAGCACTTCCAAGCAGGCATGTCTTCTTCCTAAGGTAGGATGAGCTATATAATATTCTTTCATCAGCCTCTTGCTCTGGAGGATCACCACCTCTGGTTCCTCTATCTTTTGTGAGGTCTTCTTAATGCTTTCAAAGTACAGTTACAGTCATCCTGGGCTGAGTTTTACCTAGAGGTATGAATTAGCCTACTGATTTGAATTGAAAAGGCAATACAGTGATCTTTCATGGGTGAGAACAAAAAATAAACAGTTGCAAGATAGCCACTGCTTTGACCCAAAATACAGAATCTCTCTTTTCTTTGTTTTCCTTTAGCTTCCTAAGTTACATGTGTGTATGTGTATGTAAGAGAGTACTATAATTTTATCTCTTTACTGAAAAGATGTCCAGTTAGCAGGAAGTAAACCACAAACTTTTGGTTTTATTAAAATGGTCTTTTGATCACAAAATTAAAATGCTTTCCTTTTTACAGGTTTTAAAATACCAGTAAGTTGCTAGACCCCCTTAGGGGTCAGACTCTCATCAAAACATTTCCTTTTAGGTTTTTTTTCCTTTTATAGTTTCACTTATGCCGTGATCGTCTTTACCAAGGGCTGAATTCTCCTGAGCCAATGCCCAGCATCTTAAATGGTGAGGTCCACATCCTGTCTGAGCAGCAGCCTGATGTTAGGGTTGAATTCCTATTGAATAAGCAGCAATGAAATCCTTATCAAAATAATCAGGAGTTCCCAAAACCACAAATAACAACAACAGGACCCAAGTTGTACTAAATCAGCAAAGACCATTGATAAAATAAGAGACTGAGTCACTTTCTTCTACAATCTCTCTCTCTCTCTTGCAAAGCCTACTCGGCTATTTTCTTGCACCGCCCGGGGGAGGGCAGGTGGAGGGAAGGAAGGACATTGCTCAGAAAGTAAAAAAAAAAAAAAAAAAATTGACATCACTGAAGTCACATGATTGGCGAGAACCAATTAAGATGGGCTGTGGAAAGGGGAACAGTTAAATTTGTAATTTGGGTTGTGTGAAAACTTCTTTGGGCCTCATAAACAACCACAGAACCACAAGTTGGGTAGCCTGGCAGTGTCAGAAGTCTGAGCCCGGCATAGTGGTCAGCAAGCAGGACGAATCACACTGACTGCAAACCACAGGGTTTCGCAGAGTTTTGAACATCATCAACCCACAGCCAAGACGCCGCTTTTTTTTTTTTTAATCTTTACCAATTTGAATATTTGTCTTCGCAAAGGTACATTTTTTTCATAAGGCTCAGGGAGCCCCAGAGGCGTCGAGGGGGGAGAAAAGGAGCTGTAGGAAACCATGGTTGGGGGTGAGGTTAAAACAGTGACCTTTCTTGGGTTTTCGTTCTTAAGGTAAAAGAAATCATTGAATCCCCCGCCTTCAGAAGAGGTACCTTTGCAGGAGGAAGCGATGGCTTCAGACAGCATATTTGAGTCATTTCCTTCATACCCACAGTGCTTCATGAGAGGTGAGTACGCTCTGGGCTTTTCATATCTACTTTTGCTCAGCTTTGCTGATAATGAAGAGGCAGCCTGTTGTAACTTGGTGCAGAGAAAGCCCCTGCCGGTGCCCTGTCTGTTTGGTATAGGAGGAATTCAGACTCGGGCGTATGATTTCAAGACTATTGGATTACTTCTTCATCAGATGGCCACTCTTCAGAAATGTTTTCATAAATACTTAGTTAAGCTGCTGAAGGGTTCAGTCGGTGGGTGAGAACTTTGTCAAGTGCAAGTAAGTTGGGCTGCTCCTGATTAAAATCCTAGAGATTAGAAAGTTTGCAGGAAGCTCTCTGGGTTTTCTTCGGTTGCCCCTTGCCTGGGATGACTGTGGCTGAGCTGTCCTGCACTGGGCATGCAGTATGCCCCACATGCCAGCCTGTCCCGGGCTTTAGTGGGCTCATGCACTGCCAGCCAGGAGGGCCGGTGCCAGCGTAGGGCAGAGGCGGAGGTAGGCTCACAGCCCGGGCGGGAACAGCAGGGACCAAGTAGCAAGTCAGTTGTCTCCAAAAGGCAGAGAGAACAGGAGCTGGGCAGACTTGTGTAGGTTGAAAGCCATAGGATGGGGCCATGCTGGGTTTTATTCCTTGCAGCCTCAGTGCAAAGAGGCAGCCAGCTTCTTTTGAGAGAGAAAGAAAGCAAAGAGTACAGAGGTTTCTCTCGCCAAGAGCAATGAAAAAGTTGCCTAAGTCAAGCGTTTGTGGCAGCTGAAGTCATTAGATTACCCGTTTCCTAATAGGAGCAGCTACTGTGGGATACCTGTCTGCATTTTTGCAACCAGCCTCTTGAAATACACAGAGCTGTGGTTGAGCTCTGAGTGTATGAGTACGTGTGTGTGCATGTGCATTCTGTGTATCTTTGCTGGGAATATAGGGCCGCGCCTAAACCAACACAAATAATAACATGGAAATGTCACGGAGGCATTGCCGTGTGCCAGGGCAAGCACTTTGACCGGTGCCTGCGGAGTGTGGCTTGATGGTTTGGCAGAGCTGGGATAGTGTGGGATGGATGGGATGGGGAAATAATTAATTTTCTGGCTACAAACTCTTGCGCGCACCCAAATAGTATCTGTGAGTCATTATTTATTCATCAAGCCAAGTGAGCCGAAGAATGCAGAGGGCTGCCAGCCACTTTGTCACAACAAACGCTATTGTGGATGTCACAGAGCTTCTATGTTTCCGGGTCTCTAAAATTTAAACACTTGACAAAGATGTGTGTGTGTGTGTGTGTGTTGGGGGACAGTAGGATTTCAGACAGAGAAGAAAGCAAGTCATTAACCGATTCAAAGCTTCAAATTAAAGGGTTTTCAAGTGCTTCTTTACTGGCAGCTGAGGACATTTTAGTGAAGTTGAATCATGCGATGCGTATGAGTCACACATCCTCACGGCGATGGGCCGAAACGCCGGCCGCTGGTGAGAAGCTGTGGACGACTCTCGCTGCATTTCCTCTAGGCAGCTAACAAGCAAGGAAGCAATATTTGTAGAATAACAGCAAAAAAAAGATCTTCCTGACTCGACTCTGCTTTCAATACCCCCTCCAAACGATGATTGTTTCCTATTCTATCAACTCAGGAAGGCAGATTCAGGAAATTTTTCAACATTCCACTGGGTAATAGATTGGATTTCTGTGTGCAGTGCTGGCCTGCCTTCTGTCCTTGCTGGTTGGACAGCAGAGATAGTGAGGGGACCTGGTGACCTGCTCAGATGCCGGGAAAGACAGGAAGCTCAGCCTCTAACGCAGCCCCACAGCTGCTGTGTCCCCAGGACAGTCACCAGCCCGCCCCAGGTTAGGAACCGGTGGCAGTTAGCTTTCAAGGGGGCAGTATGGAGCGGACCCCAGGACCCCAAGCAAGACCTAGAAGGGCTCGTGGGTAAAGGTCTTTTCACTCCTTCCTCTCCAAAGGAACTCGGGGCCTCTCATAATCTCTAACTCAAGGATAGAATATTGAGATTGAATTTCAGAGAATCAAAGTGAAATCTTGGCCATTTTCACAGCTCACTTTATCTAGGTGATTTGTCAAGCCAAGGGTTTACGTTGTCTGCGTTCGCTGTCCACACCACTCATCTGAGCTGGAAAGGTGGCAGAATGTCATGGCATTTGGCGCTATGTGGGCAGTGCCTCAGAGTGTGATGCTAGAAGAATCGCCCCCTTCTCTAACAAAGTGTTCTCCCCAGAGTCTGTACCCCTGTTTCACCAGCCTGGCCATCAGCGGCTCCCAGCACTGTGGTCATTTCTCACTGCCTGTAATTTAGAGCGTGTGTGCCCTCCCCAGCTGCAGCTCCGAGCGAGCGGGGAAAACATCTTGTTTTGTTCCTGGGATGGTCCTTTATCAGTGCATGCAATTCTCACAGGAGGAAACCCGTAACTCATTTTTAGCAAGATACCCATGTGGAAATGGGGGGGAAAAAGAAGTGTGGCGCCCAGCAAACCAATGTTCCCTTCTGTGTGACAGGCAAGCGAGAGTCTGAGGGCCTGGCATGCAAAACAAGTGTGGTCTACCACAGAGAAGGCCGTTCTGTTTCTGTCCCACTGCACCGGCTTCTCACTGAAGGTGCTCAGGCAAGAAGATGAGGTGTGGTTGAAATTCCCTGGCATGATCCCACGTGGCTCATGGTGTGAGGTCCCTGCAGGACCCAAACTTGGGTCTCCTGGCGGGGTACCACGTGTGGGCCCTCAGAGCTGCGGTAGGCTTAGAGAGGAAGAGCATCGGCACGTATGTTTTTGCAAAACGCCTCAGGTAGCCTTGTTCTTAGAAGTGGCTTAGTGGTCTATGCAAAGCCTGAATGCTAATATGCCTTCGAGTTCCTAGAACCACAGGTAAAAATCTCGGCGGGGCTGACTCTCTGCTGTCTTCTCGAGGCATCTCTCAAAAGGAATTGCAGGATCCAAAGCTGCATGTGTGAAGCGTGCTTCTCTGTGAGCCTCGGTTTGCCTCTTTTTTCAGAGAAATATTTATGAAGGCTCTTCTGGCTCTGCTGAAGTTTTAAGATCACAGAAAGCCGTCGCTTTAACTGGGTATCAGACACCGTGTGAAAACTGTATTCGTTTGCTAGGGCTGCCGTAACAAAGTACCATGGACTGAGGGGCTTCAACCACAGAAGTGGATTGTCTCATGATTCTGGAAGTCAGAAATCTCATGGCGAATCCTGGTGTAGCTCTGTTTTTTGGGAGGTTTCAAGGTGTCAGGAGGCCGGTTTCTTCTGAGGCTTCTTTCTTTGGCTTGTAGAAGGCCATCTTCTCCGTGTCCTCAGATGGTCTTCCTTTGTATTTACCTATGTGATCATTTCCTCTTCTTACAAGGACACTAGTCATATTGCATTAGAGCACACCCGAAGGACCTTGTTTAATCTTAATTTTCTCTGTAAAAGCCCAATCTCCAAATACAGTCACTTTCTGAAGTACTAGGAGTTAGAACTTCAAGTATGAACGTGGGGAGGCCACAGTTCAATCCCTAACAGTGTGTGTTAGCAAATCTGATTCCCTCTGACCCACCGGGAACCTGTACTTTTCCTAAGTGCCCTCCTGGATGTGGAAGAATCAGACCCCAGCTCCCCCATGTGAGATGCAGCTTTGCATTCTGAAACTGCCCACACATTTTGAAACTGAGGGGGAAAAGAAGGTGTTAAAATCTATCTAAACTCACAATCATAGCCTTTGCCATTTAGTTCCTTTGTATGCTAAGAAACCTTTGAAAAATGACAAGGCAATTTTGAAATGCTGAAGCTTTAAAAGAGCAAAAATCAGTCCCCAGAATGACACCACCTCCTTGGCTTTGCCGCTTCCCCAGGGATCGTCCCTGTAATTCCAAACCCTCCCAAGACACACTCCCCCCTTGGGGGTGGGGGACAGGCCACAGGAGGCCCCGCACCTGCCCACACTCCAAGGGCAGGCACGGTGAGCCACCAGGGCCAGAAGCAACTTCAGAAGAAGCAACTGAGCCAGAACCTAACCAGCAAGACGACTTGAAGAGCTTTTGGAAGCAAATTCGTAGCCGGGAGATTGCTCTCTTCTCTTGAAATAGATCTGAAATGTGTCCTCTGAAAAGATCTGCCCCTTTACTGAGAAAGAAAGTGATGCTGTGGCCGAGGGAGGCTCCAGGGCCACTGCACGTGCAGCATCTAATAGGGAAACGCTTGCGGGTGTCCGTCTAGAAGACAGAGCCCAGGAGTTTGTAAAAGCAGCCAGGACCAGAAAGAGAAGGCGCTGGGGCTGAACGAGGGACAGGCACAGACTTAGTACAGTGATGCCCTTTTCTAGCTTTTCCATTTTTCTGGCTTTTCCCAAATAGCAGCTTCTCTCTTGAGCTTTGGTTTCCTCGTGTCTAAAGCGAGGATGGTAGGAGGACCTATCGTTAAAGTACCTGCGTGGACCGAACTAAGCAACCAGTGTGAAGCGCTCAGCACAGTCGTAAAAATAACGGGCAGTTAATGTCAGCCGTGGCTACTGATGTTCGGTTTCCTAAGATGACGCTCAGTCAAAGCTGTCTGCTCTCAGAAAGGAGAGGCCACGAGGCCGTGGGGGGACCCTGGGAGAGGCTCCCTGGGGACGTAGAGTCCCAGGGGTTGGGGAGGAGATGGTGTGGAAGGTCGGAACCAAGAAGGGAGGGAAGGGGGGTCTAGGTGAGGGTCCACCCAGGGCAGATGGGGCGGCAGGACCACAGTGGGGTGTGGGAGGTCCACGTCTTCAACACCATGTTACCCTTGTTTTACTTGTAAGTAACCAAAAAGAGGAGAGAGGAACAGCAAGGACTCTTTACATCACTCCACGGGCTTAGCTTTTCAATATCGAGGCTAATTGGGGCGTGTTGTACTGGAATCTTGACAGAAGTTTCTCCTCCTTGAGGTCCTGGTGTCGCTTTATTCTCCTGAAGGCCCTTCTTAATGAAAAAGCCACTTCACCCGGTGACCCTCTGCAGGTTCCTGGCTCCACGCTTCTGGTGACCTTTCTGACCATGCATTTGTCAAAGCCCAGCAGTGAAGGCACCTCGGGTGCTTGTCCTGTTGGGGGCAGGAGTGGAGGCTGCACAGGAAACTCAAGCGAGTTTTCAGTTTCTCAGGTAGCTTCCTAGTGACCTAGATGAGTCATTAGACATCTCTGTGTCTCGTCTGAGTTCTGCAAAAGGGGCTAATAATGTTCTAGACAAGCTTGCCTCCGAATGACAGAGTTGCTGTTGGAAATCTTTGAACGTGTCAGAAAGAGGTACCATAAAATGCGTCACAAGTGTTCTTAGTTTAACAACATGAAGCGACTATTTTTTTTTTAATTATTTTATTTTCTGGTGGGAAACAGCGATCCTACCATTTCACATGTGGCAAGCATTTTCCCATATTCTCTCAAAAAACAATTGCTTTTTCCAACCCCCATTCTTCAGCGAACTCTCCAGAAGCTGCTCTGGTGCCTGAAACAGACCTTAAAATTTGCAAAACACTTTTTTTCTGAAAAACTCTTGTTCCTTAAGCTCCCGTCCCTTCTCCTTGGGGCCGCCAATGCCCTGCCCTCAGCCTCCTTGCTGAGTAAAATAAGCCCTAAGTGATGTGTCTTTCTTGGCCTGCTTTCACCCCCGCCCCCATAAGATGATACCCCAGAGTGGTAGAAAGGGAGCATTTCTTTTAAGAGCTTTGCAGGCTGTGAACATAATCAGGGGGTGCGTTCAGAGAACTATGGGTGATTCTTGAACATGAAATGGAGTTTAAAGCCTCACGTAACCTTTGACCTACTGGACAAGTAAGATGGACACTCCCCTGGATCACACAGACTTCCCTTTTCGTTGGAGAGACATCCCCTCATCCTCTCTTAGCTTCCTGAGTCTCTCGCTCCCTGATCTCTCTCCCCCATCCTCCTCCCCTCTACCCTCAAGATAACACTGAACAATGCCAGAGAAGGGAAGGAAGGGACTCAGGTGGAAAAGTAAACCACGCATCCAAAAGCCGACTGAAGTGCTGCATTTTCTAACAGTGACATAAAGGGTGTAAAGCTCTTGCTAGGATTTACCAGTGAGAACTGTGTTTGGCTGCACATTATGGGAAACTTGGCTACGGTGGCTCAAGCAGCCAGGCATGGATAGGGAGTTAGTGGTCCAGGGCTGATACGGCGGGATGCTCCTGTGCTCTGGTTCCACCGTGAGATGCCTGCATCTCAGACCTGTCCAGGCAGGAAGGAGATGAGGGGCTTCAAACCCTTCTCCTTGCGAAGCTCCATCTTTTTACTCAGGGAAGGAAGCCCCTCTCTGCCAACGCCCCCTTATGTATCTCATAGGCCAGAACAATGTTACAGGGTCTCTAGCGGGAAGGAGCCTAGGACCGTGGACTTGTTGCTTGTCAGACTGCTCCCAGGCAGATATCCTGTTTCTTCCAGGTGACATCGCACCTCCTATATTTTCCATGTGGATAGTGCTTTGAAAATACATGTAGAGAAACTCGAAGTTCTTCCTTCAGTCCTTCTTAGAAGTTGCAGGTGGATGCTGGGGGTGTGGGAGAGGGTGATATTTATCCTTATTTTTCTTTATTTTTCTTTCTTTCTTTTTTCTTTTTCTTTTCTTTTTTTCTTTATGGAAGAAAATGAAGGCACCTTCAAGGTCTTTTTTTCTTTTTTGGAAGTGTAATTGATTTACAATGTTGTGTTAGTTTCAGGTATACAACAAAGTGACTCAGTTATATACATACATACTATATATATACATATATATATATAGGATATATAGAGAATATATATATCCTTTTTCAGATTCTTTTTCATTATAGTTTATTACAAGGTATTGAATATAGTTCCCTGTGCTATACAGTAGGTCCTTGTTGTTTATCTGTTTTATATATAGTACTGTGAATCTGTTCATTACAAGCTCCTAATTTATCCCTCCCCTGGCCCCTTTTATTCTTGACTTACTGAAAGGAAAACAGGCAGGAGATGGGAGGGGGCGGAGCAGGGAGCTGGTTAAAGGGAAGCCAGGGTTACACCTATTTTCAGGGTCAAAACCCAGAAGCACACTTGACTCCCACAGTGTTAGGAAAGAAAAACAGACAGCCTTGTATGGACGGGAGTGTGGCTTGTATATGAACCACCACACCTGGCCCCTGGATTGATGTATCTATTAGTAACTGGAAATAGTTTCCTTTTTTCTCTTCCTCACTCTTTTGAATTCTCAAAACCCCACAGCCCACACTCTACGTATTTTTTTTTTTTTTTTTTTTTGCGGTACGCAGGCCTCTTACTGTTGTGGCCTCTCCCGTTGAGGAATACAGGCTCCGGACGCGCAGGCTCAGAGGCCATGGCTCACGGGCCCAGCCACTCTGCAGCACATGGGATCCTCCCAGACCGGGGCACGAACCCGTGTCCCCTGCATCAGCAGGCGGACTCTCAACCACTGTGCCACCAGGGAAGCCCTACATCTTTTTTTAAGAGAATTCTTTCCTACAGAATTTCTTGAGGGAAATTTTCTTTTAAGTCGCCCTCCTTAAATTTACCTAAAGATGTTTTTACCTTTGATTGAAATACGACAACCAGATAATACCCCTCTATCTGGGTATTAACACATTCATACCTTATATTTCCACAAGTTATAGATTATTTTTGCTTCGTAATTACTGGCCTGTCTACTTCCTGAGTCTGGATACAAATCTACCTCCCTACAAGTCAATGCCATAAAAAAAAAAAAAAAAAAAAAGCCTTTATTCAGTTTTTCCCTGAACTAAGAAATAGTGTCAAGCTTTCGTTTTGCTTTGCTGCAAGATGAGTATTCATTGAGGATCATTGCTTTCGTGGACAACACTGCCCTACCAGCCCATGGTCCTTCTGTGTCTATTTTCAGATGGAATTCTTTTTAAACAATGGGCTCCCCCAGACATTTTTAGGGGCTCCCAAGGTGAAATGTCACCCAAAATGGAAATCGCAGTTGGCTAGTTGGGCTTGTTCAATGGCTCTGCTGATTTCAAGTCTGATGCTTTTTTGTGTAAACTTGCAGCCTGTGCTAAACTGATGCAAAGTTAACGACTCAACTTAAGTCTTGAAACCATGTCCATTGGGAGAAATATGTGACTCCAACATTTTGCAAAACTCCTGCTTACCTTCCCTGCCAACCATCTGGCTTTTACTCCTGGTCTTTTGGATGTCCTCTGTGAAGACTAGGGCTCCTAAAATAAACCTTCTCTGATCTCTGATAGGGAACAAAATTACAAGATATGAGCGATAAATCAAATATATCCTGGGACATCAAAGCAAGCCTCTGTCTCCTCTTCTTGAGAGCTATGTCGGTCCTGATCAGCACTTAAGTTTTTCTGAAAATGTGTAGGAATTCAGATTTTTTCATTAGTAGTAGATCCTAAAGACCGATCTAGAAAATATTGCAGTAGTCAGGTTGCTAAATAGGGATATGTTAAAAAAGAGCAAACAAAAGTCAGAACCCTGGGATTAACAGATACACACTACTGTATATAAAATAGATAAACAACAAGGACCTATTGCATAGCACAGGGAACTATATTCAATATCTTGTAATAATCTGTAATGGAGAATAATCTGGAAAAGAATACCTATATAGATATACATGCAAAACGGTATCACTTTGCTGTACACCTGAAACTAACACAACATTGTAAATCAACTATAATTCAGTAAAAATAAAGTCAGAACCCTGAGCACGCTGTTTGGTGGTCACAGGCTGTTGTGGGTGAGTTTTTAAGGGAGGCTAAGCAGAAAGTCTTTAAGGGAGGTCATCAGAAAACCTCTTATTGCTCAGGGGAGGAATAATTTCCATTTTCTATATACAAAAAATCTTGACATGTATAGGCTTTGATGTTTATTTCTTATTACAGCTTCAAAATGTGCAAAAGAGAATATAGACTAAAATACATGAGTTAGGGCGCCATTTTTCCAGGAGCTGTTTCAATGCCAACCACAGTTTGCTGCTTTATTACACAGCTTCTGTTTGCACTTTGAACTACGTGCATGAGGCCCCTCATTCCACACCATCTGCAGGCTGCATCTGTGCAGCCCTCTCCACCTTGCTAACAGTCACAGCTGAACTTGACATTAACCCACTTCGAAAGTGTACAGTTTGTAAACCCTGAAACTGCATATAAATATACATACATGCAAGGGTCTGGAGGAATTAGGGGGAAGGGAAAGAATAGCCACATCTTTTATGAGTTTTCTCTCTTGTCTCTGCCCTTTGCAATCCAGCCTGAGCAGCATGGAACCACTGGGCAAAAACGAAATGATCTAGGCATTGATGGGTATGAACAGAAACTCACACTACTGTTTAATTATCATCGACTCCACCATTCATAAAAATCAGAATGGCTATGACTCTCAAAGTCCGAGAGGAGAGGAACAATCACTGAACAACCTTAAACAAATATTAGGACTGCGAAGCGGGTGGGGTCGTATAAAGAAGTACAAATGCCAACAATGGAAATTCTGTTCAACTGTCAATCATCCCACATCATTACTTCATGTTAAAAAAAAAAAAGCTACACCTCCTACATGCTTCCCTCTAGATTGTGTTCAAAACAAAGAAATAATTGTATCCTAGAGGTGGATGAATCTGTTTAAATAACAAATGAACTACAAGGCATAAAAACTATGAGGCACTGTCCCGTGTGATACTTTCTAAGTTATGTGTGTGTGTTTTCTATATATAACTCTATATAGTTTCAGTTGGCATCTGAAACTATATAACTATATATAACTATATATATAGTAATATATATTACTATATATATATATATATAGTTATATATATGTGGCTGGAATCATCTTAGACATCTCTCTGCCTTAGGGCACCACAGATATTTCCTTGTCCGAGGTCCCACCACTGGTCAGTACCTGAGACAGAACCAGAAAATGGGTCAGCTCTCCTCCTGACCCTAGAGTTTTGCAGACACTGGACTTGGCAGACTGATTCAACTTGGGGGTCTAAATAATCAGCAGACTCCTCTCTTAATCATGCTCCATTCCTTTGCCTTAGTCAGACACCACAGCTCTTGACAGGCCAAGTCCCTTTCTCTGTGTGGAAACATCAAGTAGACAATTTATGTGGAGCCCACAGCCCAGAAGAACTGCTGTAGGTACGTGTCAGGAATGGAACAGCCTCACTAGTGCAGGCTGGACACTCTTTCCTGCCCTGTGGTTTGGGTGTCCTCTCTTACCCAGAAACCCAGCACTGCCTTAACAAAGCACCCACCATGTGCCCACCGTCCCCCTTAGGCAAGTGTACAGTTAACCAGGTTGGTTTTGATGAGAATCTCTCGTGAAATCTGAACGACCAGCAGAAGAGCAAGCAAGCATGTTCACACAGAGGGTGCAGAGACCAGCTCTCAAAGGAACCCCTGAGACGTGTGCGATTGCTGTCTTCCAACCAAATTTGAACCCAGCTACAATTCCCATTAGGGATATCTATCTTCACAGCACTCTGGATTCAAAGCTCTTACACTCAGAAGTGGCCTCCCTCAAGAGAAATAAAGCCCTTTCTCTGTCTCTCTGTCTCTGTCACACACACACAACCTGGTGTTCAATTCTCATGCCTTAGAGATTCCATTGGCATCTCTTCCCCTGATGTACTCAACTCAGCGAAGCGGCTTCCAAGTGGACCAGGAACAGCTGAGCAGCAAGACAGTCATTTCCAAACTCTTCTGATCATGCCAAATATAAGTAAAACCTATTTAGCATGCCCCCAAACCTATGCACATTTATTTATTTAGAAATTACATGCCTGCACTACCGTACTCATATAATTATAGTATGCGCAGTATACAAAACATCCCCAAAATAGAAATTAAAATAAGATAAAAACTAAAAAGGCAAGTTGTGATGTTTTTTCCTTCCACCCCCCATGAATAACTCAGTTTGAATCAGGAGGTCCCCAGATACCTATACTTTTCGTGTCTTGCTCGCTGAGACTCAACTTGTACCAGCAGTCTTGAGTCTTTCAGCTGAAGTTCCAATCAATGTGTTTTGTTCTTTTTTCGTTTGGTTTGTTTTTTTATTGAAGTATAGTTGATTTACAGTGTTGTGTTAATTTCTGCTGTACAGCAAAGTGATTCAGTTTATATATATATATATATATATATATATATATATATATATATATATATATATACACATACATTCTTTTTTATATTCTTTTCCATTATGGTTTATCATAGGATACTAAATATAGTTCCCTGTGCTATACAGTAGGACCTTGTTGTTTATCCCTTCCATATATAATAGCGTTTATATAACCTTAACCTCCCACTCCATCCCTCCCCCATCCGCCCATAGGTGTTGAAGTATCAACTCCACTCCAGAAGGGACCGTGTGTTCTTGAGCCCCAGCCCTGCTCTATGAGCTGTCATTGACAGGGAGACCACGAGAAGGACAGGCTTGACCACCGAGTGGGTCGGGGAGAAGGGAGCCCAGCGCTTTGGGGCCGGGAGGTTCGTTTCTACACCCTCACCAGCACTGACCGCCTGTGTGAACTTGACTTGCTTCCCCAATCTTGCAGAGCCTGAGTTTCTCACCTGTGAAGTGGGTGCAATGATCCCTACTTTGTATGGTTGTCAAAAGGGTTTGAGATAATATATACGAAGCAATGGACACAGAGAAGAAGTCAGTAAGTAAAGGTAACTCTGGAAAATGCCACTGAAGGTGTACAGAATGGAGGTGGGGCAGGAAAGGAACCTGTGCTAAGCCCAGAACATGGCCCTGTAGCTGTGCCAGGAACCAGCATGTAGCAGGATGAAGACCTGGGTCTCTTCCTCTCACCATGCAGCAGTGCACAAACGGTCTTAGTGCTCCTTGGCAGACGCTGAGTTTACAAATGTTAAAGAGGACCATAGCAACAGGTAGTGTTTATTGAGCATATGCTATGTGCCACCGCACCAAGCTTTTCCTTGTGTTACCTCGTTAAATCCTTCACACAAACCTGTGAGTAGGTACGCTCATTACTAATCCTATTTTATTCAGGGGAGCATGGCATGAAGAGGTTAGGTAACCTGCCTGAGGTTAAGCTGCTGGTAAATGAGGGGTTTGCTCTGCAGAGCCCAGGGTCTGCCTGCAGGGAGGAGGGTGGATGTTACCATTCTGTCAGTTTGACACAAAAGAAAGCTGAGCTTTGTGGAGTTAGAGACTGGCCAAGGGCCCTGGACAGCAAGTGACACTATGGGGGCGGGGGGCTGAACCTCAGGTGGCCTCAAGCTGAGGCCACTGTCCACTGTCAAGTTCACCATCCTGGACTGTTTGCATGATTCTGGATGCATTCGGTGGCTTTAGGTCCCCAACGTTGGTGTCAATGTCTCCCCTGACCACTGGTTTCATCCTCATGGCCCCTCCCCATCAGAGCAGCCCCCCAAGGGAGACATCCTAGTAGTTCCAGGGTTGTCCACAAGGGATGCTTCTCTAAGCCAGCAGTGCTCAAAGAAGTGTACATTGGAATCACCTGTTCCCAAGATGATGGTGAGATGCTGGCTGGGGGTGAGGGTGGAGGGAGACCATGACCAAGTCTATCTTCCTACCAGCTAGTTGCCAGTTTATCCGTCTGGTAGTCCATCTGGGGTAAGACTAGTTTGATTCAGCGAGGCACTTCCCCAAAAAACCTTCAGGAGGCGCTCACTTTCAGGGTCATGTAAGGCTGACCCTGCTCTCACATGACTTGGAGAGACATTTTGTGCCCGAGATGCCTCTCTTGCCCCATCCTGGTCCATGTCCTGGGACCCACGTACAGAAGAACCCATGGAATGATCCCTCCCCCACCAAAATCATGGGCCTAATACGGGAGTCCATCCTTCAGGACGCCGGGGAGCCCCTGGGAGCCAGCCTGTCAGGACCTTGATCCCAGCCAGGGTTTTCAGCAAGGTTCCCAGCAAACACCCACATCCTGTTATTCCCATGGTTGGGATAAAAATTCCACCTGGAAGCAGTTGATAGTAAAAGTGGCCTCACGCCCTCCTGTCAACAGAACTCTCCACATCACAAAGTCCTCAGTTGTAAAGCCAGAGACCCACTCAGTGATGAGACTTTGGGAATCATCTCTCCATCCTTCTGCAGAAACATCTGCAATTTCAAAAGTCCACGTCACCAGCCCTCTGACATCATTACAAATCCTTTTCTCAAGTAGGTAGGTTTGAGGTTTTCTTTTTTTCTCTCTAACCTTATTTGTACAAAAGGCATTTCTCATCTGGTTATTCTCCAGTGAGTGACCACAGAGTCTCAGAAAGTTCCTTCCCTTTCTCCTTGGGCTCCACGTGGCAAAGGACGGAATAATTAATTACATGTCCCCCCCCCAACAAAGCCAGGTCCCAGCCAGCCCCGCGAGTGTCCCCTGCTCGCCTAGAAAGAGGGAGACCTACCAGCCTCTAATTGTCGTTGTGCAAACGTCTCAATGGGAACAAATTAAAAGGCGCTGGTGCTAATTATTCTTTGCGATAAAACTAATAATAAACTAAGAAAGCTCCTTTGGAAAGGCGACCTTGTGTGAGACTTGCTTTCCTTGTACAAAGTACTCAGGGAAACAAAAACTCCGTGGCATAAACTGAATGTTATAGTTGGAGGATTCTTGTGACTCAGAAAACACCCTTGCCGTGCTTATTTAGCACCCTCTGCATACACCCCAGGGCCTGGTCTGTCCCAGCCCCACTTCCCTCCTTCCCTCTTCCATCTTTGCTCTGCGAGATCCACTTGACCTTTACTCAGGCTTTGGTTCCTTCTGGGGAGTCCTGCCCTCAGGTCCAAGCTGACCTGCCCACAGTGGCCTCCCACCATTTTGTGGGACACATTTCACCCCCAACAGGGACAAGTCAGTTTAGAATCCAACAGGTCATTTACACAGAAGTAGTTGGAGTTGTTTCTAAACAGCCTCCTCGCGCTAGTCTGATTTTCTGTAAAGATCACACAGCCTGAAGGAGTAAAAAAACAGAGAGGGACCTCGACCCTGTGGCCTCACGTGAGCCTGGACAACCCTTGCAGCCTGGGCCCGGCCATGGGTTCTGGAAAAGTCCACACCAAGGGAGATAGAGAGGGAGCCCCCTCCCCCAGTTACATCCTGCCTCCTTCACGCTCTTGCTGGGAAAGATTCTGGTCTTCACATTAGATAATTAAGTTACATTGCTGCTTATCAATAATGACAAGTACAATTAACATTCTCCAAGTGCTTACAATATGTCAGGCACATCCCCTCCATCATCCCTTTTAATCAAAAACCCTTGTGAGATAAATACAGCTCTTAATCCCCAGTTGATTAAAAAAAAAGGAATATAAAATATTCTGTAATAACCTATATGTGAAAAGAATCTGAAAAAAAAGAAAGGATATATATGTGTAACTGAATCACTTTGCTGTACACCTGAAATTAACACAATATTGTAAGTCAACTATACTCTAATATAAAATAAAAATTAAGTAAAAAAATAAATAAAACTCATAAAATAAAATAAAAATAATACAATTTTGAATAAAAATAGATTAAGATGTTTAAAAATAAAATAAGTAAAATAAACTAAAAGCCACCCAGGCCATACAGCTTGTAGGAGGTTGAGACCATGGGAAGCGTGTATTCTCTCTGCCTTACCCAACTCCCATCCTATGGGCAGACTGCCTCCCCACTCTGGGCCTCGCTTTTCTCATCTGTACAGAGTGACAATGACGATGATGCCACCTTATAGACTGTCGTGAGGCCTGAGTTAGGAGCACCAGAGGGCTGCCTGACACACGGGACACTTCGAGTTGATTCTATCGATTGTAAAGCGCTTTTCCTTTCCACCTGATTTGCCTCTTTTTCATTAGACACCGTTCTGCTTGATTTTCCTGTTTTCCTCTTTACACACTATGGCAACCCAAATCCCAAAAGTGAACCCTGATCCTGTCATTCATGTGACCGCACGTGGCCTCTAATGCCTCCGTGCTGCTGGCGGTGAATGGCTGATGTATGGGGCGAGTCATGGCGTGTGACAGAAGGAGCCTCGGGCTGACTCGGGGTCTCCACTGGGGTTATGTGCGCCCTTGCACCCTGATATTCTACTCCCTGTAAAACTAGGAAGCAGGTGCCTGAGATCTGTCAGCTCTGGTGCTTTAAGGAAGGCATCTGACATCATGCAGGCTAAGAATTTGCCTTGAATTAACCTCACCAATGTTGACATGGGGGATGGGCTAATTCTTCGTTGAGGGGGCCTGTATATCGCAGGATGTGTAGCTGTGACCCAGACCTGCACCTACTCGATGCCAGTAGCACCACCTCTCCAAGATGTGACAACCAAACCTGTCTGCACACATGGCCCAATGTCTCCCAAGGGCTACAATCACCCTGTTTGAGAAACACTGCTCCAGGGAACCCTTAGGAACAAGTGCACTATGGTCAATTCCCATTTATTTATGGGCTAAGGAAATAAAAAGATGTAATGAGTTGACCCTCTGCAACGTGTTTTTACTCCTACGCCTAGTTTGAACCCTGGTCCCACCTCAGCCCCCTCTTGCTGGTTCAAGCCATCCACAGAACCTAACAGTCCATGAGCAGGGAGCTTGAAAGCAGGGCAGTCAGTCATATACCCCATAACTAAGAGCAGAAACTAAAAGCATCCATGATTCCAGTCTGCTGAAGACAAACCAGAAAGAACTGATACACTCGGATTACTTTCTAGAGGAAGCCAAGCCTATTAACTCAATTGTTAATAATTTTTCTACTGAAAAACTAGGGCAAGGGAGAGAAAATTAGGTACTCCTAGAAAAATGCATCCAGGTTGCTTTGGTTAATGCACACTATGATTAAATTCAGAAGACAGAAGTCAGCTGATAGGAAGTGATGAGAAAGCACTGCTGGAATGTCAAGTTTTATTGAACAAGCACTATTATGAAGCATTTTCCATGGGCTGGGCCCTGTTGCAAGTGCCTTACAAATAGAACTCATGTCATCATTGTCACATAGACAGTGGGGACAATTAGCCTCCTCATTTTACACATGAGTGGCTAAGGCCCAGAGTGGCCCAGAGATTTGTCCAAGGTCACATAGCTGGGAAGTGGCAGGGCTGAATTAAACTCCAGTCTGGTTTTGGCTCTTCAGCACTTAACTACTAAACTATGCATATTCCCAAGAGATGATCTTCTAGAGAGGGTGTAGCCTGGACACTCATGTCCTCTGAAATAAATTCAAAATGAGTGATCTGAGTCTCTAATTACAGACATCATGGGAAGTAGGACTATGATTTGATGATGAAAGAGCCCTTAACTATTCTAAAACTGTACTTGAAATGCATGGTACTGTCAGTCTGAATCCTTCCAGTGCCTGATTTTGAATAACTTGTTTTCCTTCCCTTTTCGTAAAGGGATTGTTAGCATGTCTTTGACGAGGCTCTTGAAATCTAGAAAAGGGGTAATCAAAAAGACCAGCTAATGATCGATCCAAGGATCACTGAAGATTTGGTCAAAAGTTTCAAAAATCCCAAAGCACATTCAGTTTCACTTTTCTACATGCTATTTTCAAATCTCCTCTGGGAGTATATTTCTCCATGCTCCTTTGCACAATTTCCACCACTCTCATAATTTCTGGTAACAGGGTCACTGGAGCCACCTACCTGGACTGTTGATAAATGGAGGGAAATCATTGTGCATGTCACAAGTGCTGGGACATGTGTCCACATGGGGTGCTGGGGTACCAGAGCAGGCCTCCCCACATCTCCACACAGACATGGATGGACACAATGTTTGCTCCCTGAAGCAGTGGGGTTACCACAGTGATGCGCTGATGACCAAGTCTTCTAGGATACCCACTGGGAGCTCATGCAAAAGACCATGCTCTAGTTATGACCCCTTTGTTCAGTCCATATATCTACTGTAGCACTTACCAAAATATAATGCAAAGTTTTCTGTTTATAAATGTATTCTCCCAGAGACTCTGAATTCTTTGAGAGATAAGCTCTTCGCATTTTTCTCTTTATTCACAACACATGGCAGTGTGGGGGCACTCAACAAATGTTGGATGGATGAATGGATGGATAGACAGATGGATAAATGAATGGATGGATGGATGGATGGATGGATGGATGGATGGATAGATGGATCAATGAATGGATGGATGGATGGATGAATGGATGGATGGATGGATGGATGGATGGATTGATGGATGAATGGATGGATGAATAGGTGGATAGACAGGTGAACAGATAGAAGGATGAAGATCCATCAGCCTTGTACTTAGTGCTGAGGTGTAGAAACCCCAGTGGGTATGAGCAGAAGAGTCCGCAGTAGTGTCTCCACCCACACAGCCACAACAGGGAGCAAGTAATTGGACCTCCAACCAGACTTGGTTCCCCTTAAGACTTGTGATCAGCTAAGAATAGGAAAGAGTGTGTGGGAATATTGGATCAAAGAAGAGCATGTGGCAGGGGCTGGTTCCACTTCTGTCCAAAGGGTGAGGAGCTAGAAATCCTGTGCATGTTCCTTGTGGGAGGTTAGACAAGTGCAAGAAGAAGCATGTGAGAAACACTACATAGTCAAGGGGATTATTTCTGTTCCTGAGTTGATTGGTTTGTGCATTAAATAGAATACCTATGTGGAAAGATAAATGTCTATGACCAAGAGAGTCATAATCACAGGACTGACAATGAGGTCCAGTCCATTTCCCACTGGCTTACCTCTATGACACCAAACAAAGGCCAGAAAGGATGCTCTGTATTCTTCTGTTATCTGCTCAAAGAGACATTTTTTTAATGGGAGAACTTAACCATGTTTTTTCCTGTTCAAAAGATGAAATTAGTGGAAAACCAGAAAGGGTTTGGTGAATAACTTACTGTAGATTTTGGCATGAAGCTCTAGGTCTTACCTATCTCGGTGAAGTTGGGGAGCTGGGTGTGCACATGTCCTGTCCTGCTGGACCTCGAGCCCATTGTGCCCAGCACTCCTTCTCTATATCCCTCAATTTAGGGGAGAATTTTCTTCAGGGAATTGTTGGGCAGGTGATGTTGTATTGTGTGTTTTCCCCTTCCATTCCAAGACCTTTGGCACCTGTTGAATAACTGTAGAGTCTGGTGCTCCAAATCACCCCTGACCATTCTCCAAAAGTCCCTCTGCACCTAAATCCCCTTTAGCCAAGCCTGGACTTCGGTCACGTGGAAACACTCACCTTTGTCCATAGCCATGTCCACATATGAGAGGAATTCCATGAAGGTTGGACCTCATTCTTTCCTCAATTGAAAAATGTTCCTTAATGGATCTTTTGTCCAAATAAATGCCTTCTTATCTTTGTAATTGTCATACTTTTCCTTAAGATTTGATCTCATGGTTCCTTCCTCATGGGTCTGTTTGTTCAGACTCCTTTTTTTCATTTAGATCATATACAGGGAAATTCTTGCCAGAGCAGTCCTTTCTCATTACTTTTCCCACTTTTTTCTCCATGCCTATCACCTTCAGATATCTCAAATCAGTGGTTCTTAACTAGAGAGAGAGGGTAAGAGGTAGGGGGGGTAGTTTTGCCCCCAGGACACATTTGGTAATGTCTAGAGACATTTCTAGTGGTCACAACTGGTGGGGAGGAGGAGAGGTATATTGGCATCTAGGGGGTAGAGACCAGAGAAGCTACTGAACATCCTACAAGGCACAGGACACTGCCCCCACCAACAAAGAATTATCAGTTCCCCAAACTGAATAGTGACAAGGTTGAGAAATCCAACCACCAGAATGAAGCTTGTAGAGACGTATTTTGGCCCTTTTTTCCCTCTTGGTGTTTTACTTTCTATAAAGTGAAACCCTCATTGCCTCCCAAAATTGGGAAAACAATTGTGTGTGTCTTCATAACAAGTACCTGTCAAAGGGTAAAGGGGGAACCTGAAAGGTCTTAGAAATTGTGATGGTAGCTGTCAAAAGGATCTCCAAGGCCTTTCATGATCCAGTATCTATTGTAGGCACCTTAATATTATAAAAGGGGATCCCAATCTCTGTATTATGTGGAGGAGGGAGGTATCACCTTAAACAGATGGTCTGAAGACTATCGTAAGGCCTTTGAGCATCAGAGGAAAAGGAAGAAGAGAACCGAGTATGAAAAGTCAAGGCTGCAGGAAGCATTGAGAGACCCCAGATCAGAGGCTGGAAAGAGAAGGCAAGGTGAAGGAGTCCTCAGAGCAGAGTTGGGGGCACCACCAGGCTGAGGGTGACCAGATGGCCAACAGGGCTATGCCTGAAACCCATGAAGGAAGGTATTCCTACAGAGGCTGAAAGATTCCCTTAAGAGAGAAGCTAAGGACTGGAGAGCAGCAGCAGGGTAGGACAGGAAGAGCAGGGGGACTGAGGCTGAGATGATAGTAAAGTGTGGGAAGCAAAGAAAAGCCTAGAACATGAGGAGACATTCATCCAGGAAGTACACCTGGGCTAAGGGGCAGGGAACTATGGGTTACTAGCAGCTGCTGGGAGCCAGGATCTCTCAGCAGTCTCTGAAAGTTATTACACTGACCCACTCGATGCCTTGTGAGCTAATATTGTTAGGCTGACTTTGAAGATGAAAACACGGAGGCTCAGGGTTTAGATAAGGAAAACCAGAATAGTGAAGCTTAGAAACATTAAGAAAGAAGAACAAGGTTGCATGATCAATAACCCTAGCCATGTCGGGATTAAAGCAGAGGTATGTTGGGAGTTCCCTGGTTGTCTAGGGGTTCGGATTCGGCGCTTTCACTGCCATGGCCCAGGTTCAATCCCTTTTCAGGGAACAGAGATCTCCCAAGCCATTCGGCGTGGCCAAAAAAACAAACAAAACAAAAAAAAACAACAAAAAAAAGAGGTATGTTTATAGCTTTCCACTAAATCATTAAAGTACTACCATTCTTTTAATCTGCCTAGCTATATGTCATACCCTGTAATTTCTTCCAGTCTGAGCTTGGAGTTGGGCTATTGAGCTGACCACCAGCTGCGCAAAAAGGAAAGAGGGAGGCCAACCAGAGCAAGAGACAGTGGGCCACCCAAGAAATCTACCACTGGGGGATGGGAGTGAAAAGCAAACACCATCCCTTCGGTTCCTTTATTTAATAATCTAGATTTCAAGTAGAATGCAAACTATATTTAACAAAAAGAAATCCCTTCCCCAATTCATAGAGCAGAGAGATGAGTGAGGGTCCACACTCCCTTTTTCTCACTTTCCCTGTGTCTTTTGTGACCATATAACCAGATTATCAACTCTCTCACCACCACCCCCATTTCCCTTCCCAGCTTCTTCCGATCCCAGAACCTAGTGTACCAGGTTCATCACACGCTGTAAAACGTGTCAGTGATGACCCATCGGTAAATTTACTGAACAGTTGATGTGTGTGTGATACCGTGTTAAAAAATGTTCTGGAATACAAAGATCATATGGCATGAAATGTCTCTCCAGAAGCTTACTGTCTAGTTAGAGAGGCCAAGCAAAGCGTCAGAAATAGGCAGTGAACAAAATGAGAATTGAATAGCACATCCCTAATACAAGAGCCATCAGAGGGCAGGAAAATAACTGATCACTGAATGAGGAGCCTTGATCTGAGGAGGGCTGGGAGAGGAAGAAGTCATTTTATACAGGGCTGGGAAGACACAGGAGATGAAATGAAAGAGGCAGCCAGTCAGACTGGGCCAGGGCGTGCTTATGGGCAATGAAGAGGCCACTTCAGCTCACTGGTGAACAGCGAAACTGAAGGCAGATCTTTGAATGCTGCAGCAAGAACGCTGGACTTGAACTTGCAGACCAGGCAGTATGTCGGATCCTCTGGCGTGTCTGTTAAAATGCACATTCCTGGATCCCATCCTGGACGCCTTGAGAGACACAAGGCCCAAGGGCCCAAGAGTCTGCATTTTAACTGCCCTGTAATTTTAGTCGTACTCTGAGAAACACTCAGTAACAGGAAGCCCATGACTGGTTTTGATGAAGTCAAGATGGAATCTTCGTGAAATTTCAGGGTTTAGCAAAATTTAGCCGAAATTTTTTCTACATCTGACAGCACTGCCTCAGGCGGGACCTACACATTCTAGATTGCAAGTCCTCTCTTGCAATCTTATTCGCATACTATGGATTTCCTAGTCTAGCCTCTCAGCTAGTACTTAGTGCTAATTAAACGTGACTCAAAAACATATACTTTAAAGTGCATGCCACAAGATCCTAAAGGTAGTGTGAGATCCAGCTGGGTCTGGAATACTCAAATATGGGCTCCAAATTCTGTACCACTACACAAAACTAGACAGCTTCTGAGAAATGTGGACATACATTGAATTCCAGCTGTGAGATGCAAATGTTTTCCTCAGTAGGAAAGGCCCTGACTAGGTTGGGTTTTGGGGGATGTGTTTTTCTGTCCCACCCATCCCCCAACCATCTCTTGGCTCAGAACCTAACCTAGACTCTCCTGAATCCCAGAAGGTGCTGCCAATTAGGATTTAAGAAATCTCTTGGCTTTTTCAAACTTCCCTTCCCTCTGGAGCACAAAGGAAGTTTCTTCTCTATTAGCAAGGTGGCTGGTGCTCAATCCGAGCCACGGGAATAAATACAGCTGCGCTGAAATACTTGCACGGCCTGCATTAGGATTCATTCTAATGTGGAATCCTCTGTATGTGGCTTGTAGCCTGTACAGAGACAGGCGGCAAGAAATTTATGGAGGGCTTCCCTGGTGGCGCAGTGGTTGAGAGTCCGCTTGCCGATGCAGGGGACACGGGTTTGTGCCCCAGTCTGGGAAGAGCTGGGCCCGTGAGCCATGGCCACTGAGCCTGCGCGTCCGGAACCTGTGCTCCGCAACGGGAGAGGCCACAGCAGTGAGAGGCCCGCGTACCGCAAAAAAAAAAGAAATTTATGGAGAAGGATTGGACAGGAATCCCCCAAAGCCTTTGCCATTCAAAGTGTGGCTTTGGATCAGCAACATCAGCATCACTGGGAACTGTGTAGAAGTGCAGAATCTCAGGCAGTGAGTGTCCCAGACCTGTGGAATCAGAGTCTGCATGTTCACAAGAGCTGCAGGTGATTTCCGTGCACGTAAAGGTTTGAGAAGCCTTGTCCCGTATCTCCAACCTTTCCCATGATTTGTGCCTCTCTGACTCAGGACGCTTGCAGAGATGGGACAGTGGAATCGGTTGCAGGGCAGGGGGCGGGGACGTGGAGGGGGACGGCAGGTTTCACACCCTCCTGCCTCCTCGTCCTTGTTAATATTCTCCCAGCGGCTGCACCTGCAATGTTGTCGCCTCTCTGGGAAGCCTCTTGAAACAGAGCCCCCTGGCCTTGCCTCTAGGGTGGGGCTGCACTACCTCTTTTCTCTCAGAGACTGGGATGCTGACAGCCTCAGATGGAGGCATCCTGTTTGTCGAAAAATAAACCGGCAGTTAAAGCAGGGTTGCGAGAGCGAGAAAACCACAGGCCTGCGCGCCTCTGATAACGCGCGGGCGGGCAGCTTTTGCAGAAGTTCCGTCGCTGCAGCGCGCGGAGCACCAGGGCCCGCGCCACCGCCGCCTTTCCTGTCTCGGCCGCTCGCGTCCTCGCCGTTTCTGGCTGTTGCCTCTGCCCTGCTCTTTCAGTTACTTCACCCATTGTTTTTTCTAGAGGATCCCCTCGCTGCTCCCTGAGGAGGGATGGAGGGACTACTCCCCTGGCGGATAGGCGTGCAGATCCCTGACGGGCCTGAAATTTACAAGCTGTCAGGAAAATGACAGTTTAGGAGAGACTGAAGTTTCTCTCTCCCCTGCAGTATGTAATGCTTTGACCTGGCTTTAAAAAAGAAAGGCAAAGAAAAAGCAATCCGGACGGGACCTGTAAGACCAAAATCTCGTGTAAAAGGAACTCCCAAGTCCAATATCCACATTGTTTTCTTTCTTGGAGTAAAGCTGACCTGGCCTGATTCCCTGCGGTGAATAACTAATTACCAATCTTCCCCTTTTGGGGGATATTAAAAGCTCTTTCCCCATTCTCCTGTCATCAGATAAGCAAAGCAGATGAGAGGTCGGTGGGTAACCACAGGTACAACCACAGGATTCGCTGGAAACCAAAGGACTTGACCCTCCAAGGCAAAGTGTGTAATTGAGAATTAACCTGAAAATAGGTTTGCACAAGCTGTAAAACTCACTGTTCTCAAGTCAGGAACGCAGACTTCTCTGAGTGTAAAAAGAACAACCCCCCTCCTACCCACTGCCACAAACACACACAAAAGAACATCTCCAGTCACAGAAAATGGCTCCTACTAGGGCTGATTGAAAATACAGCAGACCACCGTGCTTCCAGGGGTCAGGATTATTGCTGGGGCCGCTGGCTACCCTGACTAAGGCTCTCGTCCTGAAGTTTCAAATTTGCTTCTGTTATTTTTCTTTGCCCAAAAAAGCAGGCTAGAAACAGACCACACACATTCATTAATGTTTCTGTGTACATGATGAATAACTATGCTCCGTGAATAAGAACATACCTATTTTTAAGGATTTCCAGAGAGCCCTGTCATTTTTCCGTTTCCTCCCCCAGAAACTTCTGCAGAATTGCTAACTCTTCTGTTGAGCAATTCTCCAGGGGAAATCACTCCTCACACCTCTAATTAAGGAGCTCCTGTTCCCATTTCTATGACCTTTTGTTCTTTTATCTCATGGATGGCCTCATGTTCTATTGTCTTGTTCTCCTGGTTGGAGTTCTTTGATTTGATGCAAGTAAATAAAGAGACCCATATATTTTGGCTAAGCTAGGTACAGACTCTAACAAGGAAAAAGTCAACTGTATAATGAAATAAAGGAGTGAAAACTCAAGTCAAAGGATGGTTGATTCTTAGGGACAGAGGAGAGGATGAGATGGGCTGACATGAGCCAGGTAGGATTGGTGATGTACACAGTCTAATGGGGAACATTGGCTGTCTCCTAAGACTGGCCTAGGGCACCGGAGGCTCTGGGGGTGAGGGGTACGTTGCTGCTCTGGTGGTGAAAGGCCAATGGAGAGCTCTGAATGCACTTAAGAAGGAACTTTCTTTTGCGGGCCATTGCCCAAATTAATGCGTGATTATTTTTGTTATATACTTTGCAGACCCCAATGAAAGGTCCTAAGTGGACTTCCTTCTCATTTAAAAATTATCATAAACAGATGAGTACAAAGATTGTGGATAGAAAATAATAGACCTGATTTTAACTATACAGTCTGGACTTTACACATCTATAATTGCAGTGTCCTTCAAAGTAGTCCCCTGGGGAAAATACGCCACCATTCCAACAGCTGCATTATTATTTTAAGCCTTTTGGGAGCTGCTGTTTTGAAATGACTTTCAGGGCAGCTTATTGGTTAAACAAGTAAAACAATCTCCTGACTTTTACATCCACCTCATTTTTGACCCAGACAAGCATCACCAGTCTTTGTTAGCTACCTTATTTATCACTAGTCTCCATCTTAAATGGCTTCTGGCTGTTCCTAAAATTCAAATCCATTGCTGATGTTGCAGACATTGTGGTTATTCCAGAGAATATGCTCCGTCCTATGAATGCTCTTATTAAAAAGGAATTCTAGCTGGATGCTCAGAATTTCAGCATCACCAAAATATAATGTAAAGTTGAAAGGTATCTAGGTTGAAAGAGGAAATATTATCAGCCTACAACCTCTTATATACAGTCTAAAAAATCAGCTTCAACTTACAGCCACACCTGGTTAAAAAGAAAACAAAAAATAACCAGCCTGATGCACTAATGTCATGATATAATACTTTTAGCCTTAAATTACTTGCACTGGGTAGGAACTTTACTGTATAACTTATCCTCACTATTTAAAAAGTTAAAAGAAAAAGGTGCAGAAATTGAAATTCTGTAAAGTCTTTTGGGGAATGGTAAGAGATCAGCTATTACCCAAGACATGCTCTAATTATTAATAGCAGGCTGATAAATACATTGTGCTGTATCAGGGTATTGGTTTGCCTGCTGTAACAGAGAGACTCCAAAATATTTGGGCTTCAACAAAATAGAAGTGTGCTTCTGTCCTTCGTAGAAGTTTGGGTAGGTTGGTATGGGATCTTCATAATCACAAGGAACCAGGTCTCTTCTCTAAAACCTGGTTCTTAACTCATGGCTCAAAATGGCTGCTCTAGCCCTCAACATCACATCCACATCCCAACCAGCAGAAAGGGAGAATATGGAAGGAAAATATCTATTCTTTCCCTTTAAGACCAGGCTCTGAAATTTGCCATAACACACCTGCTCACAATCCATTGTCTAAACAAACACCTAGGGGTCACCTAGCTGTAAGGGAAGCTGGGAAATGTAGTCTTTTGCTGTGCAGCCATGTGCCAAGCTAAATATATATATTTATATCTATTCATATTTAATATATTAGCATATATTTATATTTAATACAATATGTAAAATATATATATTTAATATAAATATATGATATAATATACAATAATTTAATATAATATAATTAAATGTTTAATTTAATATATAATTATATTACTACCTAAAATAGAATATAATTATATTAATTGTAATAATATAATAGAAATAGTTTAAAGTATAGATTATAAATATATTAACATACTATATTTTTCTGATCATTATAATAATATATCTTAACATATTAAAATAATAATATAATACATATCAACATCTAATATATAAACATGTAGTTAATGTATTTATATTTTAGATTTTATCTATATATTATCTATATGTACAAAAGAAACAGTCTGACATACAGGAACTTCCAGCATCCACAGGTGCTCCCCGTATTTCTCTCTCCATCATCCTCGGTCGTACACACCAGCAGTCCCCAGCAGTCACCCTACGGACTATGCAATGCTGGGCTGATTCCTGAGCACCGCCCCCCTACCTTTTCCCCACCCTCAGGCTTCTGTCCCATTTATACCCAGATACATTTGCACATGTATGGGAGCACCCAGGAGAGAAAGCCGGGCTGCTCAGCTGGGGCACAAAGGCCAGGGAAGGCTCGTCTGGCCCGCAGGCCCCTCGACCTCTCTGTGGGAAGGGAGCCAGTCATTTGCAGCCCTCCCAGCTTGCCTTGTAATGGGCTGCTTCAGCCCAATCTGCCGCCAAACTGGGAGGGAGAGAGAATCACAGAAGGAGAAGGGAAAACTTTGTGGCCTCTTCTTCCCACAGCAAGGAAAGACGGGTTTCAAACATGTCATGCCTGACTCATCTCACAAGAGTCACTTGCAAATTTGCAGGAATTTTGCATGCTGGTAGTTAAATACAGCCATCATTCAAAATGAAATTATATAAAGTTGGAGTTCAACAAATTACTTTACAACACATGTAATAACTACTCGAAACCCATCACTGCCAGATTATTTTACTACAGTTTACAATGATCAGGTCATTTACGCCAGTTGTCTCTAAACAGTGAAAACACTATATCGTGGATGGTTGCTGCAGTGCGGGAACAGTACCGATGGGTAATCGCTGAAATCTGCATATGCCCCAACAGACATTTTGTCCTGGAGACCTGGTTGTTAAATTCTCCACAGGACCCGCTGGTTTAGGTCTGGGAAAGAGCTGCAGGCTCTCCTTCAACGTCAGATGCATTTCAGGCCATCCTGGTGGGTCTGAGAGGACCATGGCCTCCATCAAAAGCAAGGCCACGAAGGAATCTCTTTGTCCCCCTGACCCTAACTCTTGCCCCCCTTTGATTGTACCCACCCAGTATAGACACTTCCACTCTGCTTATCCTGTTCAAAGACAAGCCACACTCCTGTCTTCAGTGCTGTCTGCAAACCACAGGCCCACCGAGCAGCTCCCTCTGGAAAATTGCTATTACCCACATGCCATCTCAGCTGCCCACGAACCTGTGCCCAATCCAGGTTAGACAATGATGGTCCTTCAGCAAACTGCTTTTTATACTTAGGTTGATGGTGTCAAAAAATAAAAATATGGGGCTTCCCTGGTGGCGCAGTGGTTGAGAGTCCGCCTGCCGATGCAGGGGACACGGGTTCGTGCCCCGGTCCGGGAAGATCCCACATGCCGCAAAGCGGCTGGGCCCGTGAGCCATGGCCGCTGAGACTGCGCGACTGGAGCCTGTGCTCCGCAATGGGAGAGGCCACAACAGTGAGAGGCCCACGTACTGAAAAATAAATGAAATAAATACATACATACATAAATAAATAAATAAAAATATGCATTTCTCACTGATTCCGTGTTAGGGTTAGGAGACCATTTTCACCTGCTCCTGGAGCTCTTGCCATCCTCGTACATGGGAACTCCCGCCCTCTTGAAACATGGAGATAATAGCTCTGACCTTCCTTTTCCCTCTGTCCCCCTCCTCCTGTGGGAGGAGAAACACATCTGATGGGAGCCATTGGGACCAGCCTGCCTGGAACGGGTACATATCCTCCGGCTCCCATCTCCTGGGATGATGCCCCAGGCAGGCCGGCCTTCCAGATTTCCTGCTCCTTGCCCAACTATGGCAGATCTCAGGGCTCGGCAGAGGTAAGGAATTCAGGCCCTTGTGGCTGGCTTTGTGGGTCCCTAGGGGTGCTTTCCCATGGTCCACACTCGGTGGAGACTGCAGGAAACCCCAGTTGGACTCCTGGATTCAGAACTAAGCCCCATCCTCCAATCCATCTCTACCAGCAAAATGTTGACACCTTATGTTTCCATTTGATTTTAGGGTCTATTTCTCAGTTGCTTCAGAGTTTGATGTGGGGAGGTCAGTAGTGTTTGAGTTGGCATATTTCTCTCATGTATATATTCACAAATACACAGAATATCCATAGTGCCCCATTTTAAGTGGCTATGTTTCGAGTTTCTGTGATTGCTACTTATCTCACAAATAGCAAACAAACAAAATTTCCCCAATAGAGAAAAAGATTCACTGCCTGGAAGGTTAGGACCATCGCATTTATTTAGTTAGTTACTTAGTTCACAAACACTTACATGCCAGGCATTGTTCTAATGTTTGCAAATGATAACTCATGTCATCCTCAAAGTGGTCCCCTCACATGGTAGATACTGTTGTTAACCCCATTTTACAGATGAGGAAACTGAGGCACAGATTGGTGCCCAGGATTTCTAGTTCCAACTCAGGCTGTTTCCTAGGTCCAATTCCACCTTGCCTAAGTGTAGCCCAAAACCCAAGGACAAGGTACCCACTGGGCTCTTGCAGGCATGGGCTTTTCTCTCTTGAGAAAAGCCACATACGTCCCCACCTCCCCCCCAACCATGGTCAGTTCCCAGGTGCTGCTGCCAGCCAGCATGGAGATAAGCTGGGAATAGTGTGAGGCCTCAAGGTCCTCTGGGCACCTCATTTCCCACCTCCATCCAGGCCTAATGAAGCTTTCTGATGAGTCACAGATAGGCTAGAGCCCCTTCTTATGGGGAAGAAATAACGGCCTTCCCATCACCCTTCTCAAAGGCCACCAACAGAAACTCAGGTCAGAACCTTCTGTGAGATACCTGGAAGAAAATCCTCTTTTAAAAGTTGTAGAATACACTACTATATATAAAATAGATAATAAGGACCTACTGTATAGCACAGGGACCTCTACTCAATACTCTGTAATGGCCTATATGGGGAAAGAATCTAAAAAAAGAGTGGATATATGTATATGTATATTTGATTCACTTTGCTGTACGGCAGAAAGTAACACAACATTGTAAATCAACTATACGCCAATAAAAATTTTTAAAAAACAAAAGTAGGGCTTCCCTGTTGGTGCAGTGGTTGAGAGTCCGCCTGCCGATGCAGGGGACACGGGTTCGTGCCCCGGTCCGGGAAGATCCCACATGCCGCGGAGCGCCTGGGCCCGTGAGCCATGGCCACTGAGCCTGCGCGTCTGGAGCCTGTGCTCCACAATGGGAGAGGCCACAACAGTGAGAGGCCCGCATACCGCAAAAAAAAAAAAAAAAAAAAAGTAAAAGTTGTAGATTAATTATATTTCTGTCACTTACTTTTTAAAACCAAGATTTCCACCTGTACCTCAGCCTAGCCCCCAGAGAATCAGTCCTGGCTTAATTCTAAAACAGAGATGGAACGTGGGGTAAGAGGAAGAGGTCTGTGCAGTGACATTGGCAGCTTCCTCTCCCCCATCCTCAAGATGACAGTGAGACTGGACTTCCCTGGTGGCGCAGTGGTTAAGAATCCACCTGCCAATGCAGGGGACATGGGTTCGAGCCCTGGTCTGGGAAGATCCCACATGCCATGGAGCAACTAAGCCCATGCGCCACAACTACTGAGCCAGCTCTCTAGAGCCCACGAGCCACAACTACTGAGCCTGCGTGCCACAACTACTGAATCCCGTGCACCTATAGCCCATGCTCTGCAACAAGAGAAGCCACCACAATAAGAAGCCTGCGTACTACAAAGAAGAGCTTGCTGCAACTAGAGAAAAGCCCATGCACAGCAACAAAGACCCAACACAGCCAAAAGAAAAAGATGACAGTGAGACTAAGAAAGCCGCCAAGACCAAGGGCCTGCATTTTTCTGGGGGACATGGATATTCTTTTGCATAACCAAACCCATTCAGGTCTCATTTCCTTTAACTTTCTTCTCCCAGTTCTCGCCTCTGCCAAGAACCTGACAAAGCCCTTCAGGATCATCCCTCAGAAATCAAGATACAGTCAATCTTTCTTTAGCAGCCACTTTCTAAATGAGGGCAAACCAAACCCAACCACTAAATCACCGTGCTTTCTACCGGGCACCACTGCAGCCCAGGATTCATGTGTGCTAGTAAATAGATGACTTTGTGATGACACATGTACAAGAGACCATTCTGTGTGTTTCCAGGCTCTCTGGAGAATAAGGTCTAGGAGAAAATGACAAAAACTTTCTACAGCGAGTTTGAAATAGAAATCACACTATTTCTATTTCAAAACCACTTATAAATTTTAAGGATTTAGGGAATAATAATTTTTCAGCTCTTTCTTTGCTATATATACAGTATTGAATCATTGGGGGGGAAGGTAACGACTTGTTTTGATGTTTTCCATGTTTGAAAAATCTAAAATTGGGAAACCCTAGGCATTTTGTATGCCTGAGACTGTGCAAATGGCCCATTATCTGCTTACAGTGCCCTGCTTTGCCATGAAAATGACATCTTGCTGATAATCTGCCCTCTGCTAGAATATTCTGAGTGCAGGAGAAAGTTGGTGCTGTGTGCCAGCCAAGCAGTAAATGGGTTTCCCAGTGAGTCCATGTGCAAAGGGCAATATTAACTGTCCTTTTGTTCTGGCGATGGTCTTGGCTTCTGTAGGTTTGGGTTTATGATTAACCAGACAAGAGGCTGGCTTGGCGGACTATCAATCCCGTTCCCTGGATGGTTGCTGAGAATAACATCTTACTCATCTTTCTAGGGCAGGGACTGTGCCATATGATCCCATATGACCTGGGATCTCAAGGAACTTCACCTCATTTACTTACTTTGAATTCAAAACGTTTTACCCAAGTGTAGGTAATCTCAATATTTTTCCAAAGAACTTATTTTTCCAAAGGACTTTTAAAAACACATGCTAAATCATTTTTATTTCCTAAACGTTAGTACTTTATAACAATTTGTGGCTGACTTGCTCTGCACATTGACGGTAGTATACCAGGCCTCTTGTAAACACAAAAGAGGCCTGTGTAGCTTCTGCCCCCAGCAATTACATAATCATTGGGTACAAAAGACATGTGGGCATGGAATAGCTGTGTGGGTGGCGTCCTAAAACTGTATGAGATTGAGCAATACCTGCAATCATGCAATGGTAGTTCAAAGAACTGGCAGGTCACAATGTGGCTGGAGCCATCACAGAGGCCTCAGGCCAAGTCAGGATTTAAATATTAAGAGGAGAACAGGGAAGAGTTATCCAGGAAAGGGGAACAGCATATGCAAGGCAGGAAGTGCTGACACATGGTTGAGTACGATGAGCCGATCAGTTTTACTAAACGGAGTGTAGGGTAGGGAGGTCATGTCGGGTTGGTGGAACCAGTGTAAATTAGTCCAGGCCAGTCTAAGTCAGGTGGTAGGACTTCATCCCCAAGGCAGTAGGGAGCTATGGAAACTTTTGAGCTGAGGGGGTCCAGGTGAAATTATTCCCTGCTTTCCTCCAAATCCAAAAGCAAATCAAGATGCTTTTTTTTAAATTTATTTTTTTAATTGAAGTATAGTTGCCTTACGATGTTTCAGGTGTACAACAAGGTGGTTCAGTTAGACATATATAATATATATATATTTTTTCCAGATTCTTTTCCATTATAGGTTATTATAAGATATTGGATATAGTTCCCTGTGCTATACAGTAGGTCCCTGTAGTTTATCTATTTTTTTAATTATTATTTTATATTGACTATAGATGATTTACAATGTTGTGTTAGTTTCAGGTGTACAGCAAAGTAATTCAGTTATACCTATTCATATATCTATTCTTTTAAGCTGCCTTTATTCAAACAAGAAAAGTTAGCTAAGGGTCCTTGGAGAGCCAGCCTTGGGCTAAGTCCTAAGACCCCAGAAAGAGTAAGATAAGTCCCTGTCCCTGACAGGCTCCTGGTCTCATGTGGGTTCACTGTGGATAGTTGAACAGGTTGGGCACTGAACAAGGCAACCAGCTGAGGGGACAGTGAGGGCTGAAATCCAGCCTGGGCTCCACTGGCTGATCAAGAATCACTGTGTGGGGTGTGACTGCCCAGAAGAAGAGGTGCCTTCTTCAAACAAAGGGATCATCCGCTCACCAAGCCACACAGCCAGGGACCTGCATATGTCTAGAACACCTTTATCTAGTCCCCAAATTGACTAGTCACTTGAACAGTATCAGATGACCCTAATAATCAAATTACTCATGGACAATTCCACTACTCAACTTCCATTCTTTAGCTGAAGAATTTAGTTCTCTCTCTGGAAACGATGCTGGTCATTGGTATCCAGAACAAAGGGCTCACAGATCCCTTCCTGAAAGCTGGTTATGATAAAAATGAATTGGAGATGCAGAACAAGGAGAAAGGTTGAGGACACAGGCTCCCCGGGGCTTGAGTAGCTCCCTAAATATAGACCCAGAGCAAGTCACAGCAAGACAGACTTTAGGACCCACTTGTTCCCTGCCCCTTTCATACATCGGTGCTTCCTGGCTCAGAGAGGTCAAGTAACTTGTCCAAAGTCACACAGGGCAGCATGACGACCTGACCTCGGACGTCCTCATTTCCAGTTCAGTATTCTTGCACTTTTCCACAGTTGAGCCTGGTTCCTTCTCATAGTTTCCAGCTTGGACTTTCTGGTTCAGAAGTGGATAAAAATGAGCCTGATTCCTCACCTAAGGGTGATGCTCCAACCATCTGCAAATTGGTGATTTTTAGATTCTGCTTCTCTTCCTCCAGACCCCTTTATATGCTCAGGGTTCCTCCACTACCTCCAGCTTTGTGTTCTTCATTCCTAATGAACCAGACAGGTTCTGAGAATCATTTAAAGATGACGTCTACTTGTGCTGGGGTGTCACCGCACCCAGAAGTCCCTGATTTCACTGTGGAATGACGGGCTTGGCCCTACCGAAGACATTTCTCATCCTAAGCAGTAGGGACTATCTGGGTACAGGGAAAGGAAGGCTGGCACGGGCCCCGCTCCCTTCATGCCTCCTAGGTGGCAGGTGAGTCCAGCTTGGTTGTGAGGGAGGTCCCCTCCACCCACTCCTCCCACCCCCACTACCTCTCTTCCACTTACATCCCTCGTCCCCTCCCATCCTTTGCTTTCTCGCTATCACTCAGCCTTTTCTGAGCTTCACTGCCTCCTGTTCCATCCCAAGGCCATGGGGATCCGGCATCAGCTCCCCAGACACACACAGAGAACATCCACACGGCTTAAGCCCCAGAGATTCTGATGTAAGAGCCCCTCTGGCTGCTCACTTAGAGCCCTCAGTGGGAGGACAAGAAAGAGGCCTGGATGCCTGGGCACCTGGGCAAGCATTGGGAGGCCCCCAAGGGCTCCTGTCTTGGCCCCTTTATTCCTGGATCCTCCTGGCCCCAGAAATGAGGTTTGGAAATGACCGCACTGACCCTTGGTTCATGGGCCTGGAAGGATTAGGGTTGATTTATGGAGACTGTCCATGTCCCCTTGGTAGAAAGAACTTGCCCTTCTGACTTGTAGTGAGATACACAGATGACAGTGGAGGCGGTGGTGACCCAGGTATGAACATCAAACACTGGTGCTCATAACAAGTACAAGAAAACTCATGGCAGGGCTTAACTGGACAAAAGTCACCTGTCCACCAGGTGTGCCTGACGATGATTCAGGAAGGAGGAAGCAAAGGTGTATCTAGTGAGCACCTACTGTATTCCAAGCCCTGGACAAGAGGAGTGTTTTACTTGCATCATCTCCCATTTACCTCACAAGAACCCGATTGGGTAGGTGTCGTCCCCATTTTAGGGATGACAAAACCGAGGTTCAGAGAGGTGAAGAGATCACCCAAGGCCAAGAGCTATTTAATGACACAGCAGAGAGTTCAGCTTGGGACTTTATGACTCCAACACACTAGCTGTTTAACTCCATACCACGCAGCCCAATAGCAATTACAAAAACCATTGTATGTATGTTAGGTTAACTGTTGTGATGTGTTGTTTTGTTTGATGACAGTAGCCTGATCACCTAATCACAGCTTTGGAAGCCTGCAAAGAGCCATTCAGTGGGAAGGAGACAGAGCTGGGGTACTGGGTGGACTGGAAACAATTTCTATTTGGCGAGTTTGCTGAGGACAGGCTTTGGGTATAGTTAACTATATTCCCATTGCTCACCGTCTGCAACCCAATGTGGCATCATCTTCCAAAGCCCCCCACCTCACTCGGGCGTGGGGGATGGCTACAAGGCGAAGGGGCCAATCTGGAGTGAGGGTTGCAGGATGTCCCCTGCTTCTTGTAAACAACTTCTCTCATAAAGAGCACTGATGTGTAGGTCGTTTGGAGCCTGAGTCAAGTTTTCTATTAAAATAAGGTTATACGTGGGAATTAGGTTTATGGGATGGTCCCCATCATATGTCAACTGCAGAAGTCGCTGAAGATCCTAAGATAAAGGCACCACGTGCTGTAGGAGGAAGAGGTAGCAGTCGCCCCCTTTCTAGAACACAAACAAATTGTACAATAGGTGTAGTTTATTTCCCTCCTCCTCTTTCTTCTACTGTAAAGTCTCTCTGGCTGTGCTCCCCTCTCTGTGGTCTTCCGAGTGTCCTGTTATCCACCCTGGGGCAGACTTCCCAGACTATCCAAAGGAAGCCACGTTCTACTGTCTTCTCTGTGCCCAATCAAGAGATGGCTTGTAGCCCAAATACAAAGGCAGCCTGGGACAAGCCTGCGTATATGCAGGGAGATTTTCTCATTCAAAGTGGTCCCTTTGAAAAGGTGCACATTCCTCCCAGGGATGAAATCTTTATGGCAAAGGGAAGCACACTTCACAGTGGTTTTGCATTAATCTTGGTTCTGCAACTCACTAGCTTTGTGGGTCTAGCCAAGTCACCTTACCTTCCTGGGTGCATGCCTCATCCAGAGGGTGAGAGGGCATCACCAAAGTGACATTTTCCAAAGAAGGGTCCCCAGAACATTGGTCTTAGTGATGTTTATGGCAGATATGTTTCTGTTGTCCACAAAGCCCCCTCTGGAAGAATCACAAGGCCCACTGGTACGTTAAAGGCTCTCAGAAGTTCTGCAGGAATGAAAAGTTCCTATTTGTGTTTAACTCTGTTCCCCAACTGATGTAACAACAAACCCTCCTTTTATTAGTACCCCAGGACGTGCATACATTGGGATTAGCTGAACAGATCATATGTAAGGAGATCTGTTTTGAGATCTTCTCATTTGGAAATAAATCTCTGGTGAACATCTTCAGAGAGGTGGGGAAGAAAATCTTCTTCCTTCAAAAGCTGATTGACTTCTAAAAAGAATCACAATTCATGGGGATCTGAGAATGGACAATAATATGTATTTTATGTAAAAACTGAGAAATACTGTGAAGGACTTTAATGTCCTGTAGAAATCACAGGCAGCCTCTAAGAGAGGCCAGGAGGGAAGTCTTTCAAACGGTTTGAGAGGCAGCAACTAGGCTGGCCACACGTGGAGCCTCCCTCTGTAACCGTGTCCACCGCCCCCCGCCCCGCCCAGCACCTCCCCGAAGGGAAAATCCACTCGGATGCCCGTGTGTCCAAGCAGGTTGGAGCCCATCTGACAGCAGGTTTGAGAATCCACCGCAGAAGGAAAATGAGACCCTGACCTCACAGGGACAGCTGCTCAGAATGAAGTAGAGGATGGAAGGGAAGGTCACTGGGGAAGGTCAAGGTCAGGTTGAGGGTCTTGATTGAGGTTTGGTTTTTGAGATTCATGTTCTACCTCTCACGGAAGTCAGGGAGGAGACAGATGTTGGATAACTGGTTCAGATCATTGTTTTCTGTGCTTCCTGAATTTTAACCATGGGCCATGGGGCGCAGACTAGGACTGGAGGAGCTGAGTCTGCTTGTCATCGGTACCTGCAAAACCCCCCGAGCCCATCGCCTCATTCCACGTGCTGTTGGGAGCCTGTTCTTAGTCGTCCTCCCATGCCTGTGTCTCCCCTCTGTTCTCCTCCCCAGGAACTCACGCAGCCACTTCCCGGGAGCCACTGGTCAGCTTCTAGAGACTTCCAGCCCCGTCATCGCTGCTTTGGCTGCAGTCTATGCATCCGTCCCTTCTGCCCAGACCACCTTGTGGGTCCCTGAGTTATGCTCTTGCTTCTCCCTTGGCCTCCCTCCATTCCCATGAGTGTCCACACTCCAGCCAAGGGCCAACACCATCACCGCCTTCACCACTCTCAGCCCAGAAGCCTAGTCCGGCAATCGTGGGTTCCAAGCTCATTTTACTTGACCTTGCAGCAGCCCCTTCGTTCCCTGCCACATCTCTGCCGGCCGCTGCTCCTTCCCCTCAACCCACCTGCCCCTCTCCTTGGGCAGCCAGACCTGCATCCTCACCTGCAGACTTGCACCCTCCGTGCCTGGCTCCCTGCACCTCCTCCCATGAGTCCCGTCCCCACCTGCATGTGGAAACTGCCCATCAGTCCCGCCCTCCCTCTCCACTCATACATATGCCCAAGAGCCTCTCGTGCTAAAACAAAACAAAACAAAAACCAAAAAAACACCTAAATATCTTCTGTCGACTTTCCTCTGACAGCAACAGTAATAATAATAAGAGCACACCCTCACATGGTACCTCTCCTAAGCGCTTTATACATATTAACTCCTTTAATACCCACAGCAGCCCCTCGAGTCAGGTAGAATTATGGTCCCATTTTACAGGTGAGGAAGCTGAAATGCATGGGATTCAGGATGCCGGGGTCTCCCCCCTGGGAGAAGGCAGAACTGATGGACGATCTCGGGCAATTGGCCTAAGAGTCTCTGCTCTGACCCACTCTCCCCCATTAGCTGTGTTCTCTCCTTCTTCCCCAAAGCTGTGACAACTTGGCTACTCGCTCGTCCTCACAGTGCCCACAGGACAGCTGCGTAGATTGTGCAGTGTCAACTCTGCCACCCGGACCTGGCGGGAAGCTCGCGGGAAATCCCGGGTGCGTCAGCCCAGCTCCCACCAGAGGCATCCCCGTGTAGCTGGGGACACACACACACACACACACACACACACACACACACACACACAGAGTATCCACGATAATGCAGCATCTCAGATGCTGGGACGGGTCCACAGAAGCAGTGCACCTGCTCCAGGGTTGCAGGACTGGAAGTCGGTCAGGAAACTGGAGGTGCAAACATGAAAGGATGTACCCGAGACCCGACTCCCCCAGAGCTGTTCTGGATACTGGCGAGCTAGACTGACCACCATCTGCTCTTTCCTCACCACGGCCAAGGCTGTCAGCTTTCAGAATCTCCCGTCCCGCCCTCCCACTTGTCTGCATATTCTCTGTGGTGAAATTTTAGGCGTGTCATAATTACCTAGGCTGGAATTTGACCAGGTGGTTGAGTTGAACATTTTTACCTTTGCAGATGGGTTTGAGGACAGTATGACTTGAGTTCCTAGAAGGAAGTTCTGGTTTCCCGTTTTCCTCGGCAGAGGAAAACCTGCATTAAGTAGAAAGTTCAGGAAGAGTCTGGCACATTGGATTGTATGGTTGACTCAAACTTGACCAGAAAACTTCTTTTGTTTCTACCTTGTTCCTCACCACCACTCTAAAATCTTTAAGCTCAATTTCCTGTCTAAATACTGCATATAGTATTATGTAACTACTGATTGAGGTAGAGGACCATGATTTTTTTTTAATCCTATGTCTGTTTTTCACATTTACATACCTATCATGCTTGACCTTCCCAGCAGCTCTTTGGAGGTAAACTGAGCAAAGATGATTAGCTCCTTTTTATAGCTGTAGAAACTGAGGCAATGAGTTATGAAATGTGCTCAAGGCTAGACTTGATCTTGGACCAGAAGGAAAGTTGTCTGATTCCTAATCCAGTCTATATGGCATCAGCTGAGCAGGACTTACCACACTATAATTCAGTAGCTGCAGGAGACTGATATATCAGACTGATTCTGTGTGGTCCTCAGTGTGAAAACTGTACTCTTAAATACCTGGGGAGACTGTCCATTTCTTTTTTTAAAAAAATCCAGTGAATTAAAATTCCTCTGACTCTGGTTAATCACAATATTGATTTTTAAATCAAGTTTACTTTTTTCTTTTTTTTCAAAAGTTGATTATAAAAAAGAGTGGATATATGTATATGTGTAACTGATTCACTTCACTGTACACCTGAAACTAACACAACATACTCCAGTCAACTACACTCCAATAAAAAAAATTTTTTTAAGTTAATTGGAGAAATTTTGAAAAATCAGGAAAGTATAAAGAAGAAGTTTGCATCGTCTATAAGCCTAATAATTATTCCTGCCCCTTGTTAACATTTTGGTGTCCTTTAAAGTATATTTTTAGTTGACATCACATTTGAAGTATTACTTTATAAACTACCTTTCGAAATTTAATTTTTCTTTTATATTGGAGTATACTTGATTTACAATATTGTGTTAGTTTCAGGTGTGTAGCAAAATGATTCACTTATACATATATTAATTCATATATCCATTCTTTTTCAGACTCTTTTCCCATACAGATTATTACAGAATATTGGGTAGATCTCTCTGTGCTATACAGAGGGACCTCATTATAAACTACTACCTTTTATCTCTTCAAAAATATTGTGAGCATTTCTGTGCCATTAAAAATTATTCTAAAATGTTATTTTAATTATTGCATGGATTTTCATGACACATAATTTATTTAACCAGTCTTAAACCTTTGGTAATTTCTATTGTTTCCAATGTTTCACTATAATGATGGATGTGACATTGGACATCTCTGAACATAAGCTTTGGGTGCATTTCTGATTATTCTTTAGGATAAATTCCTAGAAATGGAAGTTGGTTCAGAGGCTACAAGCAGTTTTTAAGAGTTTTGATTCTGATACGTTACCCTCTGGGAAGGCTACACCAATGAACATTCCAACCCAGACTGCGTGACCCTTACCATCACTGAACAAGAGCTTCACTTTGTTTTATTCTTTTTTGATTATAGCCCATCTCCAGTTTGGGGGTGAGGGCCTTTAATAGACTCACCTCTGATCCCCTCCCCCTCTCATTTCAGCTTCTCAGAGTTGCTTTTTTATTTTGGTAGCATTCCTTACTGTTTGTGGATCCGTGATTAAGTACATAATGGATAGAACAGTTGATATTCAATTAGAAGCCAGATTTATACGTATGTTTAAAGGTGTCTATGAGTTAGTCGTATCTAGATAAGACTTCATATCATGCAAGTAGCAGCTCTCAAGTGCATCGCCTGAGCCCGGCTCTCTGCCCTACAACACCAAGGTGAAAATTCAACTACACCTGTAGACCTCCATTCAATTTCATTTACTTACAAACACAGGTGGACAGGAAAAGGGCGGGACATCTTTAATGAAGGGAAATGATGGCGATGTGTATATTAGGACTGGGATAATCTATTTGCAAATGTGCTATACTGTGGACATTTGCATTGTGCACTCACGACCGGAACTATCATTTATATCGGGGATCGGCGAACTACAGCCCATGGACTAAATCTGGCTACCACTTGATTTTGTGAATAGATTTTTATTGGCAAAGCCACGCCCATTTATTGACACACTGTCTGTAGCTGTTCCCTTGCTACAGTTTCACAGTTGGGTCGTTTTGGTACGGACCTTATCCACAAAGCCTAAAATATTTGTTGTCTGGTACTTTACCAAAAAATGTGTCCAGTATCAGTTTATATTCTACTTAAGAGCATACAAAGGGTTTTCACTAGAAAGACCCGTTAATTCCTCACTGTCCCGAGACAGAGAGCTGGCAAAATTAACTCATCTCAGTGTATGGATGTGTAAATAGTCTCTTCAAGGTAAAATTTGTGTTCAAGATCATGCTTAGTTTCTGTGAGCAGAAGCTGAAGTTTGGATCTAGATCTTCAGGTCTGATATCTGATGCTTTATACTTTCTAGACACAAAAAGCTACTATATTTTGCCCATTCTTTTGTCTCTCCTCACCAACCACTGTGTGTTATTTTCTTCCCAAATTCTCCTCATAAGCTCTTCACTTTGGTAACTTGAGAGATGTGATGGTGGTGATGCCATATACAAATAGATCTTAGCCTATATCTTGTATATATAGATATAAAATATGTGGATATAAAATTGGAGTCCTAGGTATATTGACAGAGTTGACATCTAAGTTAATCTTTCTTCCATGATTCAGAAGCCCAAGGCATCTTCAGAAATACCTGAGAGCTTTCATAGGAAAATCTATTAATATAGCATTGCCCAGAATTATAGGTGTGTGTGATTGTTCTGAATCCCAACAGACCTTGTAATATCCCTCAAAATTGACTTAAAAAAAATCCTCCCCCCACTGTCAGTTCATTAATATTCCACTAGGTTTTCTCTCATAAAGGCAGGAAAGGCAAAATCATGTGGGTATTTGAGCTTTTGGAATGCTTGGATCCTGATAAATAGGAATGTACTGGAAATTTCATCATTAACATTAAAATACAACTCTTGGAGAAAAGCACAGAGATCTATACACAAATAATAGATGCACATGCCAACCAATATTTTTAAACCTCGCTATTAAATGTGAGCCTCATGTTAGATACATTAGATACGGGAGATTAAGCTAACGATCATATTTACTTTAGTAAACTCTTTTAAAAAGAACCCTAATTCAAAGTTTGTTCCTGAGCAGCTACCTCCTTAATCCCATAGCACCTGCCAGAAGACATCCAATAACCCACTCTTTAGGTCAGAGAAAAACATACAAAAGAGAAAGCCTTGACTGGAATGACTCATGTTACAAGCCAGCTGCTTTCCAGAATCCGTTAAGCTGTAGGGTCCAGATCTCCTTTTGTGGCTTTCTACAGACTTTATTTGAACAGGGAAATTACAACAACCCTGCCCACATAAAAGGCAAGGAAAGAAGCTAGTTGGGGTAGAGAGAGTGCCCCAAGTTTTACTATACTTTGAAACAAAATGGCAAGGGTGTTAGCAAGCATTCTCTTTGCTTTGTGGTAATAAGTGTTCCTCTGCTTTCACTCGCTATTAAAATGATGAAACGTGAATGCGATAGATACCATTTGACAATCAGTAGAAATTTGTTTCCTCAGGCAATGACTGTTAAGGGCACTAAAACTTCATCTGGCGTTTTTGGTTAATGTAGCTTTATCACCTATCTTCCTTTACTTCCTTTGACCAATATTAAAGTGTTTTGAGTTCTTTTCCATTTCAACCCATTGAAGGATCTACCTTAACCCAACACATGAACATATTCTTGGCCAGTGAGAAGCCATGTCTAGTCCAAACATTGATTTTCTCCCAAGTGACACCTCATGAATCAGTAGTGGCCTTCCCAGTGCCTTGGAGCTGGGGGAGGAGAAGGATCTCCAGTGAGGTTGCCAGGATCAATTGTTTCTTGTGCAGGACTCTGTGTGAGTGTGTGTGTGTGTGTGTGTGTGTGTGTGTGTGTGGTGTGGCTGCCATCTTTTACATTCACCTATTGATTCCTTTAACAAACTTTTGTTGACCATCCTTCTCTACCAGGAAGTATTCCAGAGACTAGGAATGGCAAGAAATCCAAGATACAATCAGATAAAGACATTCTCATAAACAAAGACTGTGCCTTTATGTGACAAGTATAGTAGGAATATACTAAGTACGGGAGTTGTTGGTGTTTTGGGCCTCTGCTTAGTTAAACATTAAGGTGGAAAAGACGATGAAAAGGAGATTAAAGAACAGATTAAATTTCCAACTGTGGTTATCAGTATCCCCAAATCTATTGTATTGGGTATTTTTAAGAATTATTTTCCTGAAGTTTATGGAGAATAATCCCCTGCTATTGGTCTAAATGTAGGGGAAAAATTACTTGAAACCAGAACATGCAATATGGTTTTCATATACCCTAAAGCCAGAGTTGAAAGAGACTCCGACTTCATATCACCAGGCAATGGTCAGACTATCACAGACAGAAATGCTTTCCCTGAAATATTCTAATGTAAGATCTCATTCTCGACATCATCAATTTTTGAAACTCTGGTGAACACTCAGGGGAGATTTTCATCTAGAATATTTATACAGGGGTGTAGTTTGTCTAACACAAATCACTGATAGTTCTTCAACGTCCACTGATAGAACTTTTGTGTTTGAGAGCAGCATGGGCTCATATGCTCATTTTCTGTGCAAAAGGAAACTGAAGCACAGAAATTTTAGGCTATTTGGCCACAGTTCACATTTAGTTAGTGTCAAAATTTTAATCCAACTGGAAAATAAGAACCTAGAAAGAGCCATTCTTAAAGCATTTAGCTTCCATTTTCTTCCTCAATAAGCTTCATTCCATCTAAGTCAGAAGTACAGTGTGTTTCTGTTGTCAATTCGGACTGGAAACAGAGTTGAACAAAGCCAACTCTAATCAGCCCAGGTGGCCCTGCATTAAGTGGGAGAATGTCTATTGCCCTCCAGCTGGCCTGGCCCAATGGAGGGTTTGAACCACCCTGGTCTCCCTTATTTTTCAGTGGTGCACATTCAGTATCTTGTATGCTTGTATGTAAAGGTACCATTTCCCAGAAATATAATAATATAATGAAGTGTAAGTAATACTAAAATTGTATTGACCAGGGTGTCATTTTCTTTGAAGAATCAGACCAAACTTCGTGGTCTTGCACCCCAAGTTCATGGTGGAAAGCAACACACAGTTGATTTATGCAAAAATGTTGCTTCCTCCCTTCTGGATTGACTGCCGGATGGCAGAGAAGACATGGAGATGGATTAATTTCAGTCTTCAGAATCACTCAGCAATGTCACAGGCCCAGTTTGGCTTTTTCAAAACATGTGTCCTGGGAGAGAAATTTATCCTCACATCAACTTTCACCAACAGCTATTTGTAAGACTTCAAGAATAAAATACATCATGGAAATAAAATACATCATCAAAAATAAAATGCATCATCAACCCAGCAGAGTTGGCCCAGGGTTAAAAGATGCAGTAGGATTTCCCTTCTGATAGATCATATTTCCCTTTGATGCTGTTCAAAATTCTTCAGGGCCAGCAAGGAGACCACCGATAATTGCCTGTAACACAACACACACACGATCAGCACTCCTGAAAGCCAAGCATGAACTTCTCTATTACAACGGATGGCCTCAAGTCTGGGTTTGGTTTTTCCCTTTATTTTTTTTCCCTTTGGATCTGTGTCTCTTTTCATGCAAGGTCCTGTTTGAATCCTAATATAAGTGTAATTTCATCTTTCTCCAGAAGCCTACCTTTTTCATGGCCTCTAACGACCATTCCATCATCAGTGTGGTTAGAAGGACTGAATCCACCTCTAGGCACCTGTCATACCTGTAATGAAGGAAAAGAAGGTGGAAGTAGTGGAATAAACAGTGTTTGAAGCACATCCTGGGCTCAATACTCCTGACATTTGATCTTTTTCTTTTTCTTTTTTTTTTTTTTTTTTTTGCGGTATGCGGGCTTCTCACTGCTGTGGCCTCTCCCATTGTGGAGCACAGGCTCCGGACACGCAGGCTCAGCAGCCATGGCTCACGGGCCCAGCCACTCCGCGGCATGTGGGATCTTCCCGGACCGGGGCACGAACCTGTGTCCCCTGCATTGGCAGGCGGACTCTCAACCACTGAGCCACCAGGGAAGCCCCTGACATTTGATCTTGATAGTAAATATTCTTGAAGTGCATATTCAACAAATATTTTGACATAGCATAATTAGAAAATCTGCTTAGAAAGATGTGCACAACCTAACTTTTCCCTTTTTCTCCTTAAATGCCACCTTGGTCTGGCCCCTCCTTATCTGTCCTCAAGGAATTCTCCCAGACCAGAGCTGAAACAAGCCTGGCAGACGACCCCTCCCAAGAACATGCTAAGCTCACACTTGTCGCTGATTCAACTCACCCTCATGGATTGAGCACCTTTCAAACGCTTGTTGGAAATCGGGGCTACTTGTCATGGGGAAGGGAGGGTCAGAAGATGAATAACCTAAATATTAAAGAAGTCTACCTCTAGCTGGGAAGAGGAAAAACTCATGTAGATGATGCTAACATGGAACCAACTTGAATGTGCTATCACGGCACCATGATGAAAGTAGGAGGATACATCAGTTCTCCCTGGGGGGGGGGGCTGGGGAAGCTTTTGAAGAATGTGTGTTTTAACTGCATCCTCAAAGCACATGAGGCAGTGAAGATGACATTGGCAGAAGGAAGCAGCACCAATTAAAGGCTTAGAGGTGAAAGGGCATGGTTCATCTTCATGTAAAATAGTGTGGTCTGGTGAGGGGTGGGGGGCATAGGGTAGGTGGGAGGGACAGGGAAAATAACAGGGAGTTAAGCAGGATCCATAAAATGGGTTCTCAAGGGCTTTGGGATGAAAGAGCTTAGACACAATAAAAGGCCAAGAACATTTTTTAAGTTGAGATATGAAATAGTTCTGGATTGTAGAAAGATCTTGCCAATGTTGCTTGGAGAATGTTTGGGACAGTGGTTCTGAGAGAGGCTAGAGGATTCATTTGCAGAATGTTGAAACAATATTATTCTATTTTTATAAATGGGAATATTTATTATTAAAGAATACAGATGCCTGAACATGGACAGTAGTAGCAAGAATAGTGAAGAGATGTGACAAAGACGTGACCCAGGAGATTGGCAATTGGTTTAGTCTCTGGAGGGAAGGAGTCAGGGCCAGTGAGAGGTGCTGTGGAAGTCTGGAGTCTGGTTACCGGGAGAGTAGTTACCCCAGGTGAGAAGCAAGACCAAGGGTGGAATGCAGGACATGATGGGGTATGTTTTGGATTTGTTGAATTTGGGCCCTTTTCAAACATCCATGTGATGACATGTAGCCAAGGTGCAAAGGAGAGAAGTCAGGCTCAGAGGCAAGGTTTTAGGAGTGGAGATGCAGCCAGCCAAGGGCATTATGGTACAGTTCTGTGGCGATGATATTTGTTCCCAAAGCCCGAGAGAAAATTTGATGGCAGGCACAGCATATGTCCAAGAGCAGTAACGTGTGTATGGTCCACAGAGATTAAACTCTAGAATAGCACTGTCCATTAGAATATAACACAAGCCCACATATTAAATTTTCTAGTAGCCACAATCAAATAAGTAGAAAGAGACATGCCAAATTAATTCTACTTATATTTTTACTTAGCCAATATAGCCAAATATTATCATTTCAACATGTATTCTATTATAAAAATTATTCATGTGATAGTTGACTTTTTTTTTATTAGCCACATTTGCTATTGGCTACGATATTGGACAGAACAGCTCTGGAAGCTACTTGAGGTAGCTCATAGATAGGGTGACCTCATCATTTGTCCTCCTAACTGGGGCACTTCCGGGAGTAGGAAGGGATGTTGCAGTAAATGAGGACTGTCCTGGTGAACCGGGAAGGGTGGTGTCCTACACAGGACTCCTTGTAAGACCTCTCATTTTCTCCCCTGTTATTCCAGTGCCTTCAGCTTGGCAGAGGAAGGGAATGGGCTGTGTCCAAGCATTGGTTCAGGTCTTGCCGGCAGCCTATCTAAAGCACCAAGCTGAGCCCTGGCATCCAAGGATTGGCTGACACGACTCCCGCTGCATGCCCCTTGTTGCTACCCTGAGAAAGGAAATGTTAATCATTGCAATGTCACTAACACATACTGAACATGTACGTGCCCCACGCTGGGCTGAGCACTTCATATGTGACACCATTGACATTGGTATTACTGTTATCTTCATGAGTTTCAGAGAGGTTACCTAACTTGCCCAAAGTCACCCTGCAGGACAGGGACTCATGTTCAGATCTGACTGACTCTAGTTCTCAGGCTCTCAGCCTCTGAGCCGCAGGGAAAATGTTCGTCTGTGTTGGCTGGAGGGAGGGTGTTACATATGGAGGGCTTTGGAAGACTTGAAAGACGGAGTAACATGGCTTTATTTTGTTAAAAACCAGATGGAATATCCTTCTTGTTGTGCTTTCTGAGAAAGATATTGAGCTCAGTTTGCCTACGTGAGGCTTTTATGCAGGCAAAGCAGATTTTTTTGTAAAAATATCGAGGACACTGAATTTGTAAATCTCCAGTCTTCAGTGTGTGCGTGTTTTCACGGGATCCCTCCATGGATCCCGTCTCTCAGATACAATGCACCCGACCCCTGGCTACAAAGTGACACATTAGCTCCTCAACACTTAAAGAACTTGTGGCAATAACTGATCAGACTTGTCAGTCTTGTCTTGGAGGATGACTTACGACTGGGATCAGCCTGCCAAGGATGATGTGAGAAACTTACACATTGTCGGAGACCCTGGGGAGACGCTTCCCAGCTGTGAAGATGCCGATGCGGTAAAATACAATCCCAGGCATTCCAGCTGGGGGTGGGGGGTACCGGCTGCCACGAGTCCCAGTTGAGCAGGGAGTAACTTTAAATGTGTCAAGGCCGTGTAGCAATCCTGCCGGGGCAGCAGGAAAATCACAAAATAGTGACACCCCACGCTCTGGGTATTGGCATGAAATTCAAAGGGAGCTTCAAAGGTATGAGGTCAGGCAGAGGTTCCAGCTGCAGCCAGATGCCAGGTTCTTCCTCCTTAGGCAGCGTCCTCAGTGGGGAGAAAATGTGCCCTGCGGGCAAGCTCTAAAGGAGCGCTTAGAGTCCCACTTACTGGAGGCTGAGCTTCAAGAAGGAAGCTTAGGGGCAGCAAGAACAATTAGTGTCCTTTCTGGGGATGGAGATTAGGTGCCAGGGATGAGGATGGGATCGTGGAGACTGTCTGTTAAGCAGTACAGTATGCTTGGAAAAGGGAGAGTTCCTAGGCTTAAAAATAGAGACTAAGTACTGTGGAGTTTCATAGTATTTATTAATTAAATAATTGGTGGGGTCTGGAGGGATGGGGGCATAAATCAAATCTGATTCCAATCAGACTCAAGGCTAGAATTTAAAATGTGGTGCTTTGGAGGGCAGAAGAGACTATTCTCTGGGATATAAAATGAGTCACACAGAATCCAAATGGTGTTTATAGACTGTAGACAGCCTGGTCTTTAAAAAGTAAGATACAGTCTCTCTCTCTCTCTGTCTCTCTCTCTGTCTCTCTTTCTGTCTCTGTCTCTCTCTTCCTCTGTCTCTCTGTCTCTCTCCCCCTGCCTCTTTGTGTCTCTCTCTTCTCCTTTCTCTCATCTCTGTCTCTCCTATTTCCCCATCGCTCTGTCAAATGGGATGAGCATACTGGTAAAAGTAAGAAGTCCTACCCTAATAAAGGACATGCTTCCTACCTCTGTATAGATCCATAACATCTGCCCAGGACTTCTTTTTCAACAGTGAGGCAGTGATAGCAGGTTTCAAGATTTTTGCTGCAGATGGAAAAAGCAGGAATGAGATCGGCTTAAAACACTGAGGCACAAGAAATTTAAATTAAAAATAAGAATTTCCCAATCTCATCTTAGAAAGAGCTAAAAATCAAAGTCCCTTGGTGATGGGAAAGTGAGGCGAATTTGAAACACAGGCATCACATCCAAGTTGTGCTCTTGGAGGCCTGGGCTTTTGTCCAGGGCTGAGGGCGAGCTGGGCCTGGGATCATGAGATGGTCACCCCTCCAGTAGGCAAGCAACAAGCCAGGACTGGACTTGGAGCTGCCTCCTTCGTGAACCTGAAAGATTAATGTTTCTGTTTCCCCTGGACATGACCCCAACACATGGTGAAATCCCAAGGCACAGAAGCAATAGGATAAATTGGAGGTGGGTGGGATCAGGTAAGACCCCACTGCAAAAGATCCCTGGTCCATCCAGGAAAATTAAATGGTTAATTTTACAATGAACAATGATAAGAATAGGGTCAAAACTTCTGGGCTCTAGTCTGAGCTTTATGGGACTTGACTGGTGATACGCCCTTAGCTGTGCCCTGTAATGGCTGGGCTGTTCTTTAGGCAGCACAAGAAGAGAGCAGATTTTACTCAGGATCCTTTGAGATTTACCATGATGCTAAGGTCTGCAACTCACATGATGTCACAGGAGCTGCTATGGCAATGCAAGTGAGGTCTTCGTTATTCATATAAAAGGGATGTCCTAGTTATAGCTTCTTGGCCTCTTGGCTTTTTAGAATTATTTGATACAACAAAATTCTGATGCAACCAAAGATGCTGAGCCATCCGTGGAGTACCATCATCATGGTGTGACTCATATCACATCAGTCCCTTGGCTCAAGTTTGAACAAGTAGCCAATGGCTGGCAGAGCGGGATGAACACAGTTCTGAATTTTCAAGTTCTTCCTTCTTTGACTCTACCATTTCCTGAAGGCAGCTACCATGGCTACCTCGTACCTTCATTTTCTCAACAGCAAATGGTAGTGAAAATCTTTTCCACTTTAAAGAAATCTTATACAGGTGGGGTTCATGAGTCTAAGTGGATTATTTTGAAAATATGTTGACTACACAGATAAATACAAAGTTGGAAGGTACACACCTTTACCAAAAGAGGCGGCAGACTCCTCCTTCTTAAGGGCAGTAGCCACCTTGTGAGAATGGAAATGCAGGAATTGAGCCTTGAAGAGGGGCCGTCGCGATGCATTGACCCTCCCACTGAAAGTGCAGTTTTGTGCTGTTCTCTGGCGATTTCACGGATTCATGAGGTCATTGATGTAATTCAGGAGAACACTCTCAAGATCGATTTAAAATAAGACATAGATGAGTCATTCCTTTTAACAGGCAGGTCTCCTCCTTCTTGTTCACTCATCATCATCACAGTGAAAATCATAAGTTAAGTATGTGAAATTGTACATTTGTTTGGCATGTAGTTGCGTCTACACGTACTAAGTTTCCCACTCGTGGGAGTCTCCCGTTACTGTTCATCTCTTTTACTTCCTTGCATACATTCCTGTTATTTTCCTACCAGCTGTCTGCTTGCTCCCTTGGTATTGAGATTTGCTCTCACCCAGCCAAAGTCAAGTTCTTGGCATCCCACATAGAGTCATAACTGAATCTCTACGCACTCAGTTCCTTTGCCATGGAAGATTAAGATGGATTAAGATACTCTGATGACTTTTTCAGACCGGGAAGTGATTTCAAATATATTGGGATTCAGGGAGCAGTACATTGGAGAGAGAATTGATGATCTGAAAACGGCCCAAAGTGAACATGACTTTCGAAAAGGAGGAAATATTTGCACTCACCACTTCTTTGGGTGTTTAATGAAGCTGTATTGTTCTTTCACCAACGTGTTTCTTTCTCTTTAATGCTAAATTTTGTTAAGGAGAATGTGAGGCAAAACTCCAATTGGTAGTCACTTGTTGGTCTTGTTTCACTACAAAAACAATAGACTCAAATCTATTTATTGTTCTTGTGTATTTTACATTCATTCCTGCTCTCAATAAATATCTATCTTTAGTGCCTACTATGTGCCTGACACGTTCTGGGTGCTGGGAGTATAGCAGTGAACCAAGAGACAAAAATCCCTGACCTCATCAAATTTATATTCAAAAAGGGAAGTCAAAAAATAAATAAGTAAAATATAAAATGTGGGCAGATGATATTAAGAGCAATGAATAAAAGTAAGGCAAATAAGAGATGATTGGGAGTGCAGGGTGGTGAGGGAGGGCCATGATAAGAAGATGACAGGTGACATGTGATTGAGGTGGTGACAGCCTCATCCTTACCTGATGGAGGTGAGACAGGGAGCCATGCAGATAATGGCAGAGCATGTCAAGCAGAGGAAACCGCAAGTGAAGAGCCAATTAGGATTTTAGAATAGGTTTTCTATTTCTGTAAAAAACACTATTGGGATTTTGATAGGGATTGTGTTGAATTTCTGTATTGCTTTGGGTAATATTAAAATTGTGAATTATGCGTCATCTTAACATTACTAAGTCTTTTAGCCCATGAACGTGGAATGTCCTTCCATTTATCTAGATCTCCTCTAATTTCTTTGAGTAATGTTTTGTAGTTTTCAGTGTATAAGTCTTTGCCTTCTTGGTTAAATTTATTCCTAGTACTTTGTTCTTTTTGATGCTATTGTAAGTGGAACTGATTTTTAATTTCCTTTTTGGATTGTTCATTGCTAGTGTATAAAAATACAACTAATTTGATGTGTTAACCTTATATCTACAGCTTTGTTGAAACCATTTATTAGATTTAACAGGATTTTTTGGAATTCTTTTGGGTTTTCTACATATAAGATCATGTCATCTATGAACAGAGATAATTATTTTCTTGCCTAGTTGCTCTGGCTAGAATTTCCAGTACTGTGTTACACAGAAATAGCAAAAGTGGGCTTCCTTACCTTGTTCCTGATTGTAGGGGAAAAGCTTTCAGCTTTTCATTGTTGAGTATAATATTAGCTATAAGTTTTTCATATATGGTCTTTATCATGTTGAAGAAGTTCCCTTCTATTCCTAGTTTACAGTGTTTGTTTAGGGGTGTTTAAACAGTTTTGGTAATAGATAGTGATAATAGTTACACAGCAACCATCGTGAATATAATTCATGCCACTGATTGTTTACTTAAAAGTGGTTGACATGAAAAATTTTATATTATATATATTTTACAACTCAAAAAAATTAATAATATAATATACCAAAAATTTGAATTTTACACTTTAATTAGGTGAATTTTATGTGAATTATATCTCAAATAAAGATTTTTTAAAAACTTTAAAAAAAGCCAAATAAGAGAATATTGCAAATGGAGGCAAGAAATGAGGGTAATTTGTGGGAACAATAAAGTGGCCATTTTAAAGGTTCAAAACATTATTTTATGACAGTTTGGATGGAGAGCATGAGCAAAAGAAAAGAGGCAGGGAAGAATCAAATGTTCTTTAGCATAAGCCATCTGGAAACTACAGTTGCTATAGAAGCAGGGAAAACTATGGGAGGAATAGATTTGGAAGAAATGATCAAGAGTTCAGACACACTAGGGGCTGCCTTTTGCTTCCTGCTGCCTTATCCCCAGCTCACCCTGACACTGGAAGAAGTGGCCCAGCCACTGGTAACTAACTGTTCCCTGTATGTGCCAGGCTAGCATCAAGAGTGACCCCAAACCCCACCTCCCCAAGAACAGACCTCAAGTTAGGAGGTCACTCCAGAAGACAAGGATGTGAGACACAGTTGAGAGAGATAACAAAGAATTTCTAAATATTGAGAGCAGTTATTGCTAATGATACAAGTGCAAAGAGCAAGAACCACTCGACCATGGGAACATTCACAAAATAGCTCTCTTTGTGCCCCACAGAACCTTACACACAGTGGGTATATGGTAAATGCTTGTTGGTTGGTTGGTTGTTAAACACTAGTTTCCAATGAAAATTCTGGGATCATCTTCCCTGTAGATTTGAAAAAGTCAGTAGATGTGAGTTTCCTTTTTTGGAATTCATTATGGCTCAACACTGAGTAAAGATCCCTTAGACATCTTTCAGCCTAGTGTTTTGAGATGTCTCAGTGTCTTACAGTTTAAGTCCTAACCCTGGAGATCATTGGTCTTCAACTGGATTTCATTTGTGTAAGAGTCGAATATTGTAAGTGTGGCTCCAACATCTTTGGGGAGAAGCTTATCTCATTTCCCCCAATGGAGATGAAGCTCCACGTGGGCAGATGAGGCTGAAATAGAACAGGGCCAGCTGAAAAATTTCACTTAGTAATAGACTAGCAAGTTCCTCTTTCTGTTGACTGGTGTCAGTGGTGAGTTCCTGAGAAAGTTTAGTCTTACGGATGGTCATATTGTTAAAAGGAGAAAGACCAGAATCTGCATGGTCTTATGCTTCATAGGAGAGAAGACCCAGGAGAGAAGAAGGAGTCAGGTCTTCTGCTCATTTCCACGTGCTTCCTGTGGGGTGAAGGCCTCACCACGTGTGGTCACAAAGCCCAGTACTGAAGCAGCCGGCCGCTTTCATCTGGGTCCCCACATGGTGAACACTGGCTTGTGTGTGTGTTTTTAATACCACTCTCTCTTCCAGGGAGTTTGGAACACATGTGTTCCTTTTAACTCCCACCAGCCCCTGAGACCTGCCAGCCAGCATGACCATTCTGGAAGGAGTTTGGAAAGGTTGGAGGAAGCTGTTTTGCAACAGCCCGAGACTCAGGAAGCACAGGTCTCCCAAGGTCAGCCCCTCACCACTCACACTCACATGGCAGAGCTCAAAGGCCTTGCTGTATCTTGGTTTTGTTGCCCATAAAACACAGATAGTAACGCTTGGAAAACAGACACGAAATGGAATGCATTTTGTGATCTTTGGAGGAAAGGCAGCCTGTTAGCATATGCTGACAGTATGTTATGCTGGGGCAGGCCTGGAGTCACAGCCCCACATTGCCACCAGAATTGTTTCTGGAACCCGTGCCAAGAGCAGCCCGAGCACTCCAGCCTCCAAGGCCTGTCTCTGGGTCCAGCTGGCAGGGGATTAAGGGCTGCTCTGCCCAGCTGTTTGTGCCCTGCTCACCCACAGGACTGAAGTCAAGGCCCCCAATGCTTGACAGCCACTGCAAGTCACCAATTTAACCTCATAATAAACCTACTTGCTAGCGTACGCCTGCCTCAGGTCAGGTCTATTAAATCGCCTATTTGTAGGGCAGAGCAGTAAAGGCTGGCTCCTTCAAAGAGAAGGGTCTTGCTTTGGAACACAGATTCCTTGATTGTGCTTCATGGGTGGATATTTAGTGGGATAAGAGGGTTTGTGGTTTGTTTTGGTCTTGAGAAGAAAGAAATTGACAAGATGGGATGCGGATTGAGCTCACAAGATTCTGGCTCCTTCCCCGCTCTGCAAAGTTGAGGTTCATGGTGCCCAAAGCAAAAGAAAGATTCTCTGGGGAGGAAGACAGATGATGGAGGGGGAGGGATGGAGCAAATGTTGCCAGGAACTGCCGTCGTTATCTCTGCGAGTCACACAGTGGTCTCTGGACATTGTGTGGTCCTGCTGAGGAAGCCACAAGGAACGTTCTCAGGGAAGCGAGGCTGATCTCTGTGGTCCCTACTCAGGTCCCCTTTTCCTAAGCCCCTTTCTTCTCCTACCCATCCCCTCTCCCAGCCTGTCTTGCTTCCCTAAATATTTTCGAGAGAGGAAATCAGGGCAGCAAAGATATTAATTTTAAGGGACTTAACCTTTTCCTGATGGACGTAAAGTTTCAAAGAGAAACATAGAAGGAGGGGCAGTGCTTACCCCAGAGCGTAAATCTCAAGTGGCAGACATTCAGATACTGTCACCAGAGCCAGGCGAGGCGGCTGGAAAGGGAGATAAGAGGGAGATAAAGATGCTGCTGAGCAGGTGACCACTCGCTCGCTCGGCCCCAGTAGGAGGCTGGCCCTGACCCTTCCAGCCCTCCTTGCAGGATTTCATGTGCGTCCCAAATGCACCCAGAATACCAAAATGAAGACCGTAGAACGGCATCCCAGATGAATAGGAAGGGCCAAATGATGGTCTCAGATTATTTAAAAAAAAAAAAAAAAACATCTTAGAAAGCCTGGAGGAAAGTACAGGGCCTAGCTGCCCCCCATGTGCACTGAGCCCCGAAGTAAGAGGAAATTGACTTTAATATCAGCATGAAGAGCTTAAGATAGACGGAGGAAAGAATCTCCCAGCAGAAAGGCATTCCTGCCTATTGCATAAGCCCTTCTCTTTGAAGGTCTGGAAGGTCTGACGGGTTCTATCGTTGATGGAAGCAGATGATCAGCAAGATCCCTTCCAGCCCTGAGACTACCTCACCATCTAATTTTAGCAACTCCTCTTGACAGATGGTGGGTTCCCCCGCTTCCCGGGGCTATCTGGGGTTCCACACACCATCTCCTACAGCTTCCTTTGATGTTGGCGGGAGGCTCTGTGGACTCAAGGCCAGATACACTGCAGGAAGAGACACGCTCAAAGCCATTACGCTGCCCTATCTCACTGCAGCAATAAGAAGCCTGCTTTTTTTTCTTTCTTTTGGTTTTTTTAATTGTGAAGTTGCAATACTTGGTTTGAAGTTAAATACAGGCCGTCAGATTTGGGATCGATCCTCAGAAACGATCGCGAGGGCAACTGCCATCCAATATCCTCTCTTTCTTTGCAGGGGAGGATGTTTAAAGCATGACGTTATTTGGACTAATTTAAAGATTTCATTCATATTTCTCACTCATTATAAATGAATGCAATTTAAGCCCATCACGTAATGACAGAAAGTGGCCAGAAGCCATGGGAATGTGTTTCTCATTGTGGAAACTACAAGTTAGTCATTTTCTTCTCCCAGTAAATGTCTTTGGTTTGGTTAAGGGAATTTTTTTCGAAGAAATCATAAGTTCCAAATTAGTTTTTCATCTCAAAAGTTAACCCTATGGAAAATGTAGCAATGTTTCTGTAATTTTGCAAATGTTTTGATAGTATCTATGTCCTTTTGCTCAAGAGCTAAAATCTTATTTTTTGTTGGGTTGGGTTTTTTTTTTCTGTTTTTGCTTCTCCTGGCCTCATAGTGTAAAGAAAAGCGATAAGCTCAGGTGAAAGTTATAAAGCAGAAATGCCGATGTTTCTAGATAATTTACAGCCACACTTTCTGTAACAATGATCTTTGGGAAACTAGCTTTTTTTCCACTTACAGTTTTAACAGAGGAGAGATGGGTTATGAAGTCAAGTTGGGAAGGAGAGAGAGAGAGGAGGAGTTTGCTATTCTTTTTCAAGCTAACTGTTATTGTGTCAATATTTTTCCGAGAAGTCTGCTCTTAGGCCAAAGTTTCCGTCTTCGAGTTCTCTGCAGCACCCAGAAACTTCTAGATGTGTGCGATGGGCTGACTTAATAGACTCATCTTCGGGGTCTGAGAAGGAGGAACAAGGGCCAGAGGCAGGCGGGGCAGGACGTGGGAAGGCTACGTCTCCAGCCCTCTTCCTTCCATAGAAGTCCCCCAGCTTGTGACCATAGCCCCATGGGCAAAACCTCTCCTACCATCTCCCGTCTCTCCATTTCCTCTCCTGCACCGGATCCAGGGCTTTCCTCACTTTGCCCACAATTTAACTCCCTCCTCATCCCCTCTTCAGCAGAGTTATCACATCTGAGCTCGCCAGCTGGGCTGCAGGACAGAAGCAGAGATGGAGCCTGGTTAAGTTACTTTGGGGAGGATTCCTGCCCCGTGAAGGGAGAGTCCCATGGCTCCACAGTCCTACCAAGTCTGAACTTTTATTATTCTCCATAACTAGGGGCAGGCTGCAGACATATCAGGTTCAAGGTGTTAAAAAAAAAACTGATCAGGAGCTTCAAATAATTCTCAGTGTTCAAAATTCTAAAAAGCAAGTGTACCCTGAAGGTGGGGCAAGGATATTCTAGAAAGGAGGAGTGATGGATAGAAGTAACTAAGCACACAAAGACATACCTACACATAACCATACCTATGCATACATGCCAAGAGGCAGAGAAAAGACAGAAAGAACAAAGAAACTGTTAGTTCCTAGTTCCTGTAGCCTTTGCTATAAACCATGCCCTGTGTCAGTACAGGACAATGAGTAAATTAGAACATTTACACATTTAAATCTCAACTTATCTCCCAGAAATTTACAGTCTGGATTCCAAAGACGTCGTCTCCAACAGAATTGTAAGACTTTTTTTTATTTTCAATTAGGAAAAAGATGATTTTAATGCATTACTCATTCCATCATTTTTAGTTTAACAAAAGCAATGAGAAATTAGTTCCCAGGTCATTAAAGTCCACCCTCTGTGGTCAGAGCTGCAAGGGTTGGTCCATCTCCGCTGGGAAGGGTGGAGCTTGGTGTGTAGGGTTGGTGGGGACATGCTGGCAGGCCCTCCACGGCCTCCCTCAGACTGCACGGCTTGCTCGATGCCCTTTGTTGACTTCGGCTACTAGTCAAGTTTCCTCTGGAGCCCAGTGCCAGGGGTGCCAGTGCTGAGCTGACTCATGCTTTCCCGGACTTCCTGACACCCTGTTCACGGGCTTGTCTGCAGCTATAAGACTCTCTGCCCCAACGGTGTCGCAATTCCAGTCAGGAAACCAAACTAACCGTCCCAGAATTTGGCTGAGGTCTTTGAGGGTGGATAAGAACAGAGGTTCCCAGTCAATATTGAAGCTGGAGGTGAACGCCAATTTTTTTCTGTTTTTTCTTCCGCTCTTTTTTCTCCCCACTTTACTGAGATATAATTGACACACAGCACTATGTAAGTCTGAGGTGTGCAGCATAATGATTTACGTATCTTATGAAATGATTATCACCATAAGATTAGTTAACATTCACCGTCTCATATAGATACAAAACACTGATGCCGATTTTTTTTTAGGTCAACCTACCACTATTGAGGAATTTCTCTACAAGCATAATAATGTGGATGTATATGTGCATGAGTTTGGACAAGAAACCTTTCATTACACCCTCACCAGTGGGAAAAGATAATGGATCATTTCATTTAGACAGTTTACATCTTGGGTTTTTTGAATTTTTTTAATTGAAGTATAGTTGATTTATAATACTAGTTTCAGGTGTACAACATTGTGCTTCAATATTTTATAGATTATACTTCATTTAAAGTTATTAAAAAATCTTGGCTATACTTTTTAATTTTTTTTAAGAAAACTTTGAATGTCAATGGTCAAGAAAACCCTGTTCCTCCTGGTTGCACTGGAACCATTAAGTGATCCAACGATCGTCAAAACGAGTTCCATATTTATTCAGTTAGAATCACTGCCTTCATTTTCTCCTTCTTCATTCACAAAGGGGAGCTTTCTTCTGTTGCTGAAGGGGCTCTTGAGATACCTTAGCATGTTAACAGAAACCTCAGAGAGAATCTGACTTTCCCCAAACCCACTTGCCTGACTTCAAAGTATATGAGAAAATCAGCTTTTAGGAAAATTAGTGAGTGGGGAATTTCAGTGAGTGATGTGGAAGAAATTAGACCAGTGCATTTATTCCAGGTTTTTCCCTCTACATTCCTCAATCACTTGTGTGTGTGTGTGTGTGTGTGTATGTATAGTAACAAGCAAACAGGCCAATATTCTCTCCCAACCCCGCATTGGCTCATAGTAATGGTGTTTGACCTCAGAATGCAAACCAGGTGAAAAGTCAGTGAGGACGCAGGAGCCCCGGGAGCAGTTTTGTTTGCTCCTCTCTCCAAAATAGTTCTGTTTTACAATAATGGTTTCTATTATCCCGTCACTAACAACACCCTGTATTTTCTATTATCCTTTTCTGTAGCTAAGTCACTGTGCTTGCATCTAAAACCATCCTTGTTCATGTTCATTATCATGTTCATTATATTTGTTCTTCCTGAAAGTTTTGTTCTTCCTGCAGTTGGCTCCATGTGTCTTTCTCAAAGCGGCCACCCGAGATGCACCCCTGGGGGGATGGTATCTGCAGACGAGAGACATGTCCGGTGCCCAGCACCTCTCGCAGGTATCCCCAAAGGCCCTGTGGAGGCTCTTCCTGGCAGGAAGAAGCGTGGCCCTTTCGGGGAACTGCCGGCCTTGCAGCCTGGGGAACCGGCCCGGGGGAAACACTCTCCCTCCTGCGAGTTCTGGGCAGGCTGCATGCCCAGTCATCCCTTTTATTGCTGGCCTCGCAATGGAGAAACTAGACTTGGATGGGCCACTCTCTGACGGCACATTAGGCTGGCCTCTGGCACAAGTCTAGTGGGGCCAGCCCGAGGACCATCTGAGTCTGAGCTCACAGGGTCCTGCCTAGTCCGCCACGCAGACACTCGTGCAATCGTTAACAAGGGCAAAGAGCATCACCATTCAATTTGGTTTTTTGGTATTTATTTATAATGCTTAATTTTGTGAAACCTCACCATCTTTTGAGAGGGGAATTTTCCTTCCTATCCCTTGTCATTGTTTGTATTCATTACTTGTTTACTGATTGAGTCATAGCCTGTCTCCCCTAGCGTGTTAATTTCGTGGGGACAGAGATGTGGTCAATCACACTGTCTATTGCACTCCCAGGGCCTGACTCTTGTTCACGTAAGGGCTCCATTTTTAAAAAATGAATATTGAGGCACCAGGTGGCCACCTCCTATCTTCCCAAAGTCCAGCTGCCAGGAATGTGCCCCAGGCTCCTGCCTTGTGTTCCAGGCCTGTGTCCCTCCCAAAGTGCCATCTCATGAAAGGACAGGCAGGCTTGCTCAGTGTGTGTGTGGTCTGGGAATCCTGCCACCGGGCAGAGCTTCCAAGGGAAGCAGGCCCGCTGGCCCTCTCCCCTGTCCAGGGAAAGCACGGGGATGCCACAGCCCCCAGAGAAACTTCCCTGCTCTTTCTGAGAGGTAGTTTATTATTTTTCTGTGTCTGCCATAACAAACGACCATAGCGCAGATGGCTGTAAACAACAGAAATTTTTTTCTCTCATAGTTCCAGATGGTAGAAGTCTGAAATTACAGCAGGGCCAACCTACCTCTGAAAGCTTCCAGGGAGAATCCTTCCTGGCCTGCTTTTAGCTTCTGCTGGTTGCCAGCCATTGGTGTCCCATGTCTGTCTCCATCATAGTGGCAGTCTTTCTTCCCTCTGTGTGATTCTGTTTTCCCTTCTTACAAGGACATCAGTCAATGGATTTAGAGCCCACTGTAATCCAACATGACCTCATTTTAACTAGTTGCTTCTGCAAAGACCCTATATCCAAAGAAGGTCGTGCTCTGAGTCTCTGGGTGGGCATGAATTTTGGAGACACTCTTCAACCCAGATCAGGCCTATGGACACCATCCACCACTTGTTAGTTGTGTGACAGGCAAGTCGTCTGACCTCTTTGTGCTCTATTTGCTCACCTGTAAAATAGCAACGGCAGTAATCCCTGCTTCCGTGGGTTATTGTGATATGTTTAGTAGGGTGGCTGGCACACCTTGAGAGCTATGAAGAGTAAGATGAAGTCAGCCAAGTTCCCGTAGACATTTCACAGAGGTCAACTGGAATATCCATGTCATCCAGGACGCCTCTGGGGATGACAGACAAGGAAACAGACTCACAGGGCCAGCCAGGAAGCACAGGGCAGGACACCCAACCAGTTAGAGGAGGCGATGGCAGACATGAATATTCTTGATCTGGAAGAACTGACCCAAGGGAAGAGGGGGAAAGGGGTCTCTCATCTGGAAGGAGGGGAATGTTCAAGGATGCGGGCGGTCAGGAAGGGAACTGGTGTGTTCAGAAAACCCCCCATTGGTCAAGATGGTTAGCAAGAGAGGTAGACAAGGTGGAGGCAAGGCGCCAGGCCCCTGGGCTTCACCAGCCCTGGAGTCCACAAAGGTTGCTTCTGGCTTTCGACTATCTTAGTCCGCTCAGGCTGTGCTATCAAAAATACCATTGACTGGGTAGCTTATAAGCAGTAGACATTTATTTCTCACAGCCCTGGAAGCTGGGAAGTCCAAGACTAAGGTTCTAGCAGATTTGGTGTCTGGTGAGGGCTGGCTTCCTGGTTCATAGATGGCCATCTTCTCTGTTCTGTCCTCATATGGCAGAAGCGCCAGGGGCTCTCTGGGGTCTCTTTTATGAGAAACCGAATCCCACCCATGAGGGCTCCACCCTTATGACCTACTCACCTCTCAGAGGCCCCACTTCCAAATACCATCCCCTGGGACATCAGGATTTAACTTGAGTTTACAGGGGACACATCCATTCAGTCTATGGCATCAATAGTTCCCCAAACTCCTGGTTGGTCAGAATGACCCAGCATTCCCTTGAACTATCCAGCTCTCAGGGCAAACATGTGGGTTGCCTGTGGCACTGTGATCACAAATGAAGCCCAGAGCTGATGTTTCCTATGAAAGAGGTGCTGAGCTTTTGTCTAGTTTTATGAAAAAATGTCAGCAAAAATTCATTTCGTCTCCCAGCATTGTACCTAGTAAAGGAGGCATTCCAGATGTGTGTGTGTACATCAGCCTGGTTCATGACGCAGCCACAGCAGGGCAATGAGACTCACCATCTTGAAGGCTTTCAACTTGAACCCGTCCTTCTGATCTACCTTTATGACCTATCACATCTGCCCATTTTTCCCACTGTGGCAAGGACCCACACCTGATTCTCTTTGATGTGAGGCCTAGGCACACAGGTACCTCACTATTACACATCTGGCTCTCCCATCCCAGGGATCCCTGCTTATACGTGGGGAGCTTCCAGAAGAAGTCACCTTCTGCAAGTCCTCCACGATTAGTAGGGTCCAGACCTTACTTGCTTCACAAGCAAACTAGAAATAAAAGCCCAAGATTCCAAGTCTCCGTGACTTGCCCAGGACCACTCGTGCACTCGGGGTGAGGGCTTTTCCTTCACCTGGCTCTCCTGGCATCACTTAGGACTCTTCCCCAAAGGAGCGAGCCTCCCCACGAAGGCAACAGCCTCCAGGTCCATTGAGAAATCTTGTCTTTTTCTTTTCTCTTCCTGAGTAACTTCTGGTTCCACCGAGTTCCTGCTCCTGCAGAGCTGTAACTGTTTCTCATCCCTGTATTCCTTGGTGAGACTTTTTTTTTCTTTTTGGTTTTATGAGGCTTTTTTTTTTAGTGATGTCAGGCTTCAAAGGAAGCCTCCCACCATAAAGATCACGAGCAGACTCACATTTGTGATTCTTTCTCATTCCTGAGGGGAAAGGATGGTGGTGGTAACACATGTCTCATCTCCCCTTGACATGCAGTCTCTTTTAAGTGATTTCACAAAGCCCCCTCACTTTCTCTTTCGGGTCCTAAAATAGTATGTCAGGAATCAACAGCTGCCTTCCCAGCCAAGGAGCTGAGCTCCTGGTGACTTCATTCGTCACCCACCACCCCGAGCCCCCTAATCTCCACACTCTCTGCCTCGTGTCAACACTGGGCTCCCCGTCTCATGTCTGGCTTTCCTCAGTAACTCCCTAAGTACCCCTGTTCTCACTAAGTCACCGAAACCCTGGCCACAAGGCGGGAGAAATGAGATTTTAATTGAATCTTTTGGCAATGATTCACAGAACAAAGTCCAATGGTCTGACCTGGAAACCACATAGTGGGGAGTTTAGAAACCATCGGCGTAGTCAAAACAACGTTCCTGGTTCAGCCATTGATTAAAGTTCAAAGGAACAAAGATGTAAGTCAGAACGATGTCATGACAAGGGCGGTCCGAAGAAATACACTTACCTGGGCATGAAGCCTTCTGGGGCGAGGTGTCCCGAGACTCTCAATCATGTTAGTTACAGGGAGACTGGCTCCAGGGAGGAGATTCCCAGGTGGGCAGTGACAAGTAAGTCAGCAGGGTTAGGGGATGTATCAGTGTCCTAGGCTGCCGTAACAGATGACCACAAATGGGCTGGTTTAAAACAACAGAAATGTATTATTTCACAGTTCTAGAGGCTAGAAGTTCAAAATCAAGGTGTCAGCAGGGTGATGCTCCCTCCTAGGGTTCTAGGGAAGATCCTTCCTGACTTCCGACGCCTCCCAGTAATCCCTGACATTCCTTAAATTGTATCTGCCTCACCCAGTCTCTGCCTCTGTCTTCAGATATGTTCTCTCTGTGCATCTGTGTGTCTCCTCTTCTCACAAGGACATGTGTCATCAGATTTAGAGCCGACCCTCATCTGGTGCGACCTCATCTTAATTTAAACCAATCACATCTACAAAGATCTTATTTCCAAATAAAATCACATTCCTAGGTTCTGGGTAGACATGCATCTTTGAGGCCACTCCAGGGACCATGGCTCACTGGCTGTATTCCACACATCACCGCCTGTCCCATCTTGGGGAGTTAGTTGTTCCTGGCCTCGATTTTAGAGACTCCTTCCTGGACTGGAAACTTGGTTCGTAATGTTGAATCCTGACCTTTCCACTTTCCTGTTTGAGAAAACAAACAGTGTCAGCCTGTGACACATGAATGGTCTGGTTTGATAGGAAGAGTATTGGATGTTACTGCAGTGAAACCTAGAAAGTGGAATGGTGGGCAACAGCCAGTCTGCAGAGTCTGGTCAAAGAGTTACATCCTGAAGGACCAGCAGACACATTTCCCTAAAACTCTTTGTTACATCTGATGCCCCATCATTGGAGAAGGAAACGTTGATTCCAATAAAATGACAGTATTAAAATAGTAAAAGATAATAAAATATGATCAAATAAGATACATGTTTACCCCATACATAATAATCTCTGTCCACATGTGAGAAAGGAAGATACACCCACTAAGGAACATGGGAGGAATCCCAGTAACATGTCCCAAGGACCCCCCTCCAACTTTTGGAGCAGGGAATCAGGATGGGTGTTGGGGAACTCATGGCCTTGGAATGTTTTAATGCTCACCATAGGCTATTAGCCTTCAGAGCAAAAATGGTACCGTTTGCAAGAGTTCACATTCTGGAATGTTCCTCCCTCCACAGTCTCCACTCTTTCCCGCCAACCATCCTCACTCCTTCATGGTGACCCCAGAGGTCTCTGGCCAACCTTTTCCTCAAGCCAGGCGGCACCTTGGTAATCCTTGTCCCACCACGGTGAGCTCACCCCTCAGCTCCATCGTTCCCTGGAGGTCTCACCAGCACATATAGATGCCTACTCCCATCAACCCTATTGCAAGGCACTGTGACCGGACCATGGGGAAACGTAGGGCTTCCAACGCAACACTCAGATGAATTCCCTCCTCCTTTCAGCAGGGCTCTGAACCCTCACCTTCATTCTTTAGCCACACAGAGTGACTGTGTCAAGTCACTCCCCTTGTAGGCACCCCACACGTGCTTTCTCTACCTTCACTCTAAGTCTCCTAAACATTGCTGGAATCACAAAACCACTGGGACATGCATTTTTTTTTATTCTAACCTGGGCTTCATCTTCTCAGACTTTCCACCTTCCCTATTTCTGACAAGTAGCCCTCAGTCACCAGGGCTAAAATTTCAGACTTGACTTGAATGCCCTCCCCCCTCACCCCCACCACCAAGCACAGCTGAGCTCTACTGACTCCACGTCCACAATGTTTCTAGAACCCATCCCCTGCTATCCAAGAACCAAATGTGTTGTAAGTCCAGAACGCAAGAGAGATTGGGTGTGTGAGATGACGCAGTAAAGAGACTGTGAATCATTGCATTTATTGTAATTAAGGGTTATTTTATACCCAGAAGGCACAGGGCATGCTATCAGATGTTTTGATGAACAAAGAATCCAACATGTTGATAACTTATCAAAAAGTGAAAGCGATTTAGTAGTAGTCGTAGTAGTAAATTTAGTTTAATATTTATTAGTAGTAGCCATAATATTAAATTTAACTCGCTTCTATTTTACCCTGGTTTATAAAAGTCTACTAAGAGTTTTAGAGAAATAAAGGCCATTGTATATGGAAAGAATGACTCAGTCAGTATTTTAGCTTAGCACTTCCTGTGATTCACATCACCCCGAGAGCTTCTAACGCTTAACCTTCCTAGAAGTCATAGTGAAAGACAAGACAGATGCTTGGGGCATAATTTGGGGTGTCCTGTAAGACCTTAGTCTTCCAAAAATTCAACTTTGTGCACTCGCTGGTTGACAACATGTACATTTAGTGCCTTCTCCCTTTGCAGCCTGCCAAGTGCGGGGAAGAGCTGCAGAAGACATAGAACTAGGGGCTTGGAATGTTTCTGAAGATTCACGTGGTTAACAGCATAATGGAGTAGACTTTGGAACATGCCAACCTGGCTTCAAGTCTTGGTTCTACTAACACCTGGTTGTGAGACCTTGGGGGATGGTTTAACTTCTCTGAGTTTATTTCCCTTTTTAAAAAATGGAGATAATATCACAATTTTTTCATGAGGCTAGATGTTTTCAGTTATAAAAGAAGAAAAAATTGACGAGGCTGAGAGTCTAGGGGATGGTAGCGCTCTCTCTCTCTCTCACACGCACACACACTCACACACTCGCATCTTCTGACTTCATAACTGAGTCTTGGGCTAACCCTGGAACCCTCGTAAGAGCTACACCTTTATCAACAGTAAACCTTCATTTTACTTAATGTCTGGTATCAGTGGTAGTTCCACGGTAGACTGGATTTAAAAATCTATCCCTAAAAGAGTTCTCTATACCTTGTATGTGGCGAAAGAGACTTTAAATCTTCAATGGGAGGGGGAAGAGCAATGCATCGTTGCAATGCTTCAAGGAGATAAACCCTGATGTTCATGTGACAGAGAAAGTAGAGCCAGATACTCAGTGAATGCTGGACAAAAGGAAGCCCCTTCTGTCTGCATGCAGCCCTCAGCCTCCACACATACTAATGAATGTGCCCAGCTGACTACTGGCATGGCTCACTGCAACCTCACTTTACAGCTGCATGTCTAGCAGCTATTCTAAAAGCCACCCTTTCAGGCTTCTGTTCAAACAACAGCCCCATGTAAAGAAGAGAAATTTGAAATGGGGGCTCCCATGGCACTGATGGCAAAGACCTACAAAGACCGAAAAAGCAGGTCTCAGGACATTTTTGCTGCTAAGGAAATAGACACAGCCATTGTGAAACTTAAACCTGTATCATTATGGTGAACAGAAACTTAAAAAAAATAGGTCAGCATTTAGTAGTTTGGAACATCTAAATGATCAAACTAAATGGATCAAATGAATGATCAGGTAAAATCTACCATGAAAAATCGGTTCTCAATATAACAGGAAATAATATTCTTCTGAATTCCATGGCTCATGTGGATCCAGATATTTGTAAAGTCTAGTCATTATTAAACTAGGCAATGATAGGTATCAAATTAACAATTAAATCTTTTTTAGACTCTCAAATAAACTTCCAGGAAAAAAAAATCCATTATTGGGTGAGCTAAGACAATCCACGCAGGATCTATTCTTGGTGCCAGGTCCAAAAGTTCCATATTTTTATTGATTTTTGCTTATTTTTTAAATAGGACATTTGAATAGTACTGTTACAGATTTTTCACAGCTGATTTTCTGTGGGAAATCAGAAGAGTATTCCCATGTCTCAGTTATCCTAAACAACCACAACAGGTTTGTCATTTTATCATCACCAGAATTAAACATGTGGCCCTGGGTTTGCCTGGTCAGAACAGAGCCTTCAAGAGGAAGCAAGTATTTATGTTTTTTCACATTAGATTGATGTAGAAATCAAGAAGTTCAAAACTCACTCTCTAAGGAAAGTTAGTAAAGCAACTCTCTCATATTTAGACCCTCAGCTGCTGTTGATCTTAACAGGGACCTTTCCACAAACTTCATCTTCCTCTTTGATATTTTAGCCTCTTAATCATTTTAAGTCAACAATCCATAGCTGACAGTTCTGCTGATAAAGTACCTTTATAATGATAGACTTGGTGTTTAAATTTCTGCCTACGTCTTCTCTAAGTTGGTGACCTAATTGTAGCTGATGCTTCCAGTAGAAATACTCACTTGTTAACCTCAAGTTATTTCTGGGCACAGCTGAAATAAAACAAATTGCTTTTTAAGCTTACAATTCCAGATTCTGTGTCTTATTTTCCATTTCTCCTTGTCCATTTTTCCATGTAGGTTTTATCTGCTACCTATAAACCATGGAAAACAAATTATTCCGTTCAAATCTTTGGAAAGGGCTGTTCACTGGCACAAAATCACATTGTCTGATACTTTTTCTCGTTTTGAATTTCTGGAAGGGAAATCCTCCTTATGAGAAGACTTAACTTTCCATCAGTAATGGGGAAAACTGTTTCTCTCGGGATGGTGGAGGTAGCTTTAGAAGAGAAAACTCAGCAGAAATAAAAATCAGCACGACTGATGTTTAATCCAAGCCTGTTTTTTTAGTGATTTTGATCCTTATTCTGCCTGGGAGCTGGGAATAAATGAAGAGGGACATTGAAAAACGTGGGAGGACAAACAGTACAGCATGTTTTGGAAATCGCTGGTTCAATTGTGTGCTATTTAAATGCCACCCTTACAACCTGAACCAGTAAACACACCCTTCCTATCTTTAAAGCAGAATCCCCCAACCCCAGTGTATGTAGGGCTCACGACCTGCCTGCTGTATGTGGTGTGACTACACTGGCTTGACTTTCGGCCTTGCCCAGTGTAGCTCTTAACTAGTCGTAGCATCTCCATTCAAGCTGAAAAGTATTCTATTTTGATGATAAGTGACATGATCTCCCTCCTTTCTGTGACTTACCCCTAGGTGTTTGCAAGATGCCTTATTTAGAAAGAAAACAACAAGACAAAAAGGTTTCAGAGAACTTAGTCCATTGTTCATAGGGAGAGACTGCAGACCCAGAGGGGTCCAAGCCCTGCTCCTCCGGTGACAAAGACAGGATCAAAGTAGTAATGGCAAACCTTTGTATGGCACTTATTGTCAAGGCAGGCGCTCTTGGGAGCCCTCTATGTATAGTGACTCATTTAATCCTATCTGCAGGGTAGATCCAACTATTTACAGCAAGCAGCTTGCCCCAGGCCATGCACCAGCGGAGGGCAGGGCTGTGCTGGAGCCAGGCTCCCTGGTTCGAGAGTCTGGTGAGTTCCACACCTCACCCCACCAACCAGAGCCAGCATTTTGGACTTTTAGTCCTACCTTCTTCTCTGTATTATGTTGCTTTTGGACCAAGGAGAGAAAAGTTGTTAGTGAAAACTTAGCCCGATTTTTCCAAGCTGATATTTTTATATTACTATGAGCAACATCCAAGTACTACCACAGGCACTTAAAAAACAGAGGAGGCTGAAAAATAGATATTGCATAGACTTACCAGATAATAAATATGTTTTCAGGGAAGATAATCAAAATGTTGAACGACAGGTACAGTGACCGATAACAGCCACTCAGAAAGGAAGGTGGCAATAAGATGATGACTATGGCCACCCCCAGACAGACTGGCTACCTATCAGCCCTGTGGTTTTCATGTTAGCATTTGATTGTCAAGGTCTGCCTGAATGACACCATAAGCCCCTCCAAATCATGTACACGCCTATATAATTTGCTTTGCAGAGCATCTGGTAAAGCACCTATGGAAAGGTTTTTCTTAATATTGTTTGATGGTGATTATAGAGAGTGCTTGCCTCTGAGTTGCCTACCTACGCAAAAAAGAAAAAAAATGCATTGGCCATAAAGACATTGACTTATAGGAAAAAATGAAGAAGGTTTACTGTATATAAAATTTGCAGCATATGTTTCAGAGCAAAACCAAATCTGGAAAGAATCTTTCTATCATTCCATGGGCTGTGTGGATCACAGGTTAGATATCCTAGAACTTGGGCATGGGAATATATACAGCATCCTTGATCCTTCATGTTCCCAATTAGCCATGCATGGCTGGAAACTTCAGTGCTCATGGCCCACTGAAGAGAGTGGACATCTCAATGGAGCTTTACTCTTTCCAACTCAAGGGATAACATCTGTCTCCTAAAAGAAACAAAGAGCTTACCTGGCCCAGTATGAATAAAGGTGTTAATTTTGTCTGAGAACTCTGGCCAGGGACACCCCATGGCCACCTAAAAACTCCTTTTTTGAATCCAGGTAGCTTAGAGAGACATGCTTCAGTATCAGAAAAAGGAGACTTAGAAGCATGCAGAGCTTTAAATAATAAAGCAACCCACACTTTATCAGCAGAACTGGCCGAAACATCTGACAATCCCTTAATTACCCTCTACAGCTCTTCTTAAATATTGGAATTTCCTAGCCCTGATCTGGTTCACACAAGGAGCAGCAAATGTTGAAAAGTTTGGTGCTTTTTAGCCAGGAAACACACAGCTATGAAATATGTGAAGCTGTGGTAGACAAGTTAAAAAATAAAAAATAAAAACTTTCCAATAAAGTAATGCTCTTCCAATGACATCTTGTTATTCTAGTAAAAAATAGAATCCTCAAGTTTGGCAATATTTTTTCTTCTTGTGAAAGTACAAATAAAAACACAATAAAACTAGGCTTTTTGTCATACACTTGAGGGTGGTAAAAAGGGAAGACACATTCATTTCTTTTTTTCTTTGTGAAATAGTATTCCCATTCATTTCCCCCATGAGGACCGCTGAATTCTGAGTTCATCGTAAAACTAACCTAGAAGCAGTACCTTCATACTCATCCATGTAAGGTAATTCATTGTGGTAGAACTTTTGGATAGATTGTTCACTGGCATAAAACACTTCAGTGTTTACTTGGTGAAGACACTGGACATTTCAAATAATAGCCACATTCAATTAAAAGAAAGCAAACGACTATATGTTCAAACACTCTCAAACTTTAAATGATGTTTGGTTTTATTTATTTATTTATGTTTAATTTGGGGTTTTGTGGAAGTATTTTTTAAGTTTATTTTTCATTGAAGTATAGTTGATTTACAACGTTGTGTTAGTTTTAGGTGTACAGCAAAGTGATTCAGTTTTATATATATATATATAGATAGATAGATAGATATAGATAGATATAGATAGATAGATAGATATACCTATTTTTTTCAGATTCTTTTCCCTTATAGATTATTACAAAACATTGAATAGAGTTTCCTGTGCTATACAGTAGGTCCTTGCTGGATATCTGTTTTATATATAGTAGTGTATATATGTTAATCCCAAACTCCTAATTTATCCCTCTCCCCCCTTTCCCCTTTGGTAACCATAAGTTTGTTTTCTATGTCTGTGGATCTATTTCTGTTTTGCATATAAGTTAATTTCTATCATTTTTTTTAGATTCCTCATATAAGCGATATCATGTGATATTTGTCTTTGTCTGGCTTACTTCAATTAGTAGGATCATCTCTAGGTCCATCCATGCTGCTGCAAATGGCATTATCTCATTCTTTTTTATGGCTGAGTAATATTCCATTGTGTATATACATAGTGCATCTTCTTTAGCCATTCATCTGTTGATGGCCATTTAGGTTGCTTCCATGTCTTGGCTATTGTAAATAGTGCTGCAATGAATATTGGGGTGGTTTTTATTATTTAAGTTGTGATTTCTCCAAGGAATATACATCTACTTGTTTAAAATGAATATTGTCACAGCCACTGCTTAAAGGAACATTGTCTTATAAGTGAGACAGGTTGGAGAGCCGGTGTAATGTCAAGGCTTCAGAAGTATATTACATTAATGAGCACCTTCACATTGTGTTTTGTGGGACTTATAGCATTTTCTTGACTTTGCTACTGCTGGAATGCATGGTAAAAAAATAAGTTATTTTATAGAAAGGACTGGTAGCTAGAGGGAAATAGACTCAACCAACATGTTACTGACCTTGATGCTCTAATAAGATTGTCCTCCGTAATAGTTCTCTGCGTTCTCCATCTAATCTTTGCATCTAACCTCTCAGGTGGCTTCTCTATCAATTGTCAACCCATTGGGCTTGGAGACTGTATCTGTCCTCCCTTCTGTAATAAAGACTTCACCAGACATTAGTGTTTCCTTTGTGTTTAGGAAAACAGCCTGCCAAAGCAAGCTTGGGTCTGTATCATGGGTTCCCAATGGGGGCAATATCAAACCCAAGGGGACAAATATTGGTTCTTAGGGGGTGAATAAAATCTTTGATATCACAATGATTTGTGGCCCTCCAAAACTCAATACTGCTTGACCAAATCTTATTCCTTAGTGTTTCATATCTCTCATTAGGGAGAATCTAAATTTAATTTCATTTTTCTCTGGTGGGGTAGATGCAGGGATAATAATGAAAAACAGACCCCATATGTTTGGGGAATTGTTTTAATTTGGAAAAATAAGCAGTTGACAGTGTATTCCTTCAAGATATGTGCTAATAAATTCTAACTTCAAAATTCAAGCAAGAGCTTGATATTATTCTGTAATTTCAAGTATAACTCATTGTTGAGCTCAAACAGTATATGGGTGATTCATTTTTCTTCAGTGATTTTTTAAGACCAATTACTGAATTATTTTTTTATCCTCATCTGAATTTCCAGTGAGACCCAAGCAACTTTCAGAATTAAATCATAGGCTTTTGCCTGCCTTTTGCCCTGAATTTATTAATTCTCAACTCAAAAATATGAAATGGTTTTCCTCCACAGGTAGAATACAACTCCTAAAACCAAGACCCTCTAAGATTTAGTCCCAACCTTTCCATCCAAAGTTACTTTCCTCAACTGTCCTTTATAACCTGTCCTTAAACCACTAAACCTCTCATTTCTGTGATTTTACCCACCCTATTTCCTCACTATGACTATTTTTCCCTTCCTCCCCAAAATTTCCACACCCAACTACTCTTCAGTGTCCCAATGTCACTGTTTCCACAAAGAGTTTTTCCAGCTTTATTGAGATACAATTGACATATAATGTTGTGTATGGAAGTGATTTCCCTCTCCTCTGAACTTACACAATTTGCCATCTGGACAATTCTTAGGACACTTATCACTTTCCACTACATACTATGGTTTTAAGTATATATTTTGTCTCCTTCTCCAAGTTCAAAGCTCTTAGAGGTCAGAACTATGGTCTGATTTCTAGGCAACATTGTGTAATGAAAGAGCTAGAGAAAGACCTGAGAGCAACATTTTCTTCTACCATTTGTTGGCTGGGTCTACCTAGTGTTATAATTGCTTGCCTTCCCTTTTTGTATATGGGCAGGTTATCCAATCACTCTGAGCCCAGTTTCCTCATCTGTAAAATATTCTGATACATGGTGAACATTTAACAAGTTCAAGTATCCAACAGAGTAGAAGCTTAAAGCATGACATGCATGCATAATGTCACGGTCTGTAGCTTAAAATGTTTTCTCCAAATATTTCAATGGTTGACCTGAAGAAAGATTTATTAGTGTACTTATTGGGAAAAAAAAAGCAAAAGCAAGATAGGCTTTGCTAGTTTTGTATGGTGTTAATAATTTTGCTCCTTTAAAGAAAATCTCAGAGAACTATTTAGTGTGCAGAAGATTCTTTCCAGAAGGAATGTTGAAACAAAGCAGGAACCGACAGTAACCCAGGAGAGTGGTATGGCCTTTATAAACCTAGTGCTGTCTTTATCTGCCCCAGATTTCATGCCACCTTCATTTTCTTTATTCAGCACCCCTCATCTGAACCCCAGATTTCAGGTTGGGGAAACAAAACCAAATGGAACATGAAACATAAAACAAGATCCAGCCAAACACAGTGAGCTCTCTCTGGCTTCAAGTCAAAACGTGGCTGAACCACAAAGCATCACCTGGTTTTGAGTAAAAACCACACCGAACCACCATTTTTTTTCATGGTTTCGGTTTGAAAATGGGGTTTCATGCAAAGCTTGCCCTAGTTTCAGAAGAGTTCCCTGGCAGAGTGCGGGCAAGGCTTCCGTGAGCGTGGACTCTGCGTCATCAGCAGCCGCCGTCAGCCTGTGTGGAGGCGATTCCTTCTCATTCTGCCCTCCGAAGGGCCAGGTTTTGAGCGATCTTGATCACGTGATCATTAAGATGGCTGAAAATCATCAGACGTATAGATAAGAAATACAGTCAATTAGTTCATCTCTGCACTTCTCTGTTTACGAAAACAGAGAAGAAAATTTTTGGAAAGCAATGAATCAAAAGGAGAAGTGGGATGGTCTAAAGCTTTATCTACATATGGAGGCAAAGAGGAGATTTGAAGCAATTCTTAGGGTAATCTGGGCCAAAATTCCACATTTGTTGGAAATACTGAGATAATAAATGCAAAGTGGTCTATATGAGTATATGGAGGAAGGAAACCACTCAATTTTCCCCTCCTTAGAAGGAGATTAAAATCCTCCTTAGAAGCTAACAGTGTCAGATGAGCCATTTGCCCTGGGAGGTGATGACATTTGGAGAAGGATGAACACGAAGGAACTCCAAGCTGAGATCTCCATGACATTAAAGGAACCCACCATTGTTCTCTTTGTAAATTAAACTAGTGCTTGGGATTTATAAGAAGACTATAACAGTGAACACATGGAACAGTGGATGGAATCTATAATAAAGCATTTTTTACATCAATAAATGCAAAATTTAAAAGATTAACCATAAGAGAAAATAAATGGCTTGTTAAAAAGAGCTTATATCTGTGTAATACTATAAAATTCACACACAAAAATTTCCCACACATGACCCTACTGGATCCCACCCACCCCCCCAAAAGAAAACAATACATGAGGTAGTCAATTCAGGTCCTGGAGAGATGATGTACTTGTCCAATCCAGGTCCAGAAGCCTGTAAACTGCAGGAATTTGACCTTCACTCCTTAACCTCCATCCACAGACAATACTATATCCTTGGCATGAATACTGTACAACAAAGGAGACAATCAGATGCACTAATCGTTGCAATATAATGTCTCAGGGACCAGGGTGGGAATATCTTGTAAGGAGTGAAGGGGCAGGATTAAAGATCCCCACGTCTGCCTCCTTTGTTTCTGTGTAATAGAATGCAAGACAGAAAACTAGGTACTCTCCTGGAGACAGATCTGTGGAGAAAGAGCCTGATAACATAGTGCCATTCAGTGAGCGACAGAAGCCATCCAAGTGGTGGGCTTGGTTTTAGATATATTGGTTTTGAGGTTCCCATGAAATATACAAGTAGAGCTCTCAAGGTCCTCCAGAAAGTTAGGTCTAGAAGTTCAGGGAAAGAGTTCTGGGCTGGAGACATGGATTTGAGAGTCACCAATGTAAAGGTAGTAGGTCTGCAATACCCCCCAGGGCAATATGTTGAGGAAGAAGAGGTCAAAGGGAGCAGCAGGGGTTTTGACCCGTATGTCCTATACATACAACTGGATGACACAGGACATCTAAGAGAACAGGCCTAGTAAATGATGACTGTTAGCCAAGGCCACACACCACCAACTGAAAGGAGCATTCTCATCATCATCCTGCAGAGCTGATCATGCAAAATCCCAAACCACTTTTGCCTTTAAGTAGAAAGTCACGTCTCACTATCCTCTATAGGATAGTCTATAGTAAACACCAAACCTAATGTATAAACACCTTATTTACATAAAAGATCATCAAGGGTGATCATTTATTTTATGATCGGATTCACAATGGAATTCTATCAAATAATAACAAATATCTTTGGTGATGGTAACATATGACTCGCTTCCCCAATCACAAAACAAAAATTACATTTGCCCACACTTTGGGGGAACATGGGTTTGCTTTTGGTTATTTTCATGTGTTTGCTTTTTAGGACCATGCATATTATACATTTCTTTAGGCAGATAATAAGTGAGTGGATAAATGGGGCCAACAGATATAATCAATTTTCACTTCCAGAGGTTCTTTAGCACAAAGCCTAGTGAAAATGTCTATTTGTTTAATAACCATGGAATTGGAAGATATTTTGCCATTAAATATTGATATAGAAGCAGATACCAAATGGACATTTCCCTAGATGAAAAGTAATAATTAAAGGCCCCAGAGGTCACTGTTGGGCTCTCTAGTTCAATATTTCATTAGTCACCTGGAAGTTGGAGCAGTGGGCAATGAAATTTCCAGTATTTCTAGTGAAAACTGAACTTATCCAAGTGCCATATAAATGGAATAAACTAAGTAAAGTTCTGGGTAGTGGATATGAGAATGTCCCATCAACTTAAATGTGGGCCTGTTATTGTGTTTAGGAGAAATTCTTTTGAACTGTATTTAGAAGATGATGGTCTCTAAGTGATCAGTTACAGCTCTACAAAGGGCCATTAAAATTGTCCCAGAAAGTGTTCTTCCAGTAGAGACATCAGTGCAATGTACGGTTCCATCCAGGCAGGCCACAGAAATCCTTTTTAAGGGGCTGGTGAACCACACAACATGTTGTTATGCTTGTTCTGTGCAATATGTGGTGCTTGAGGTTTGATTGTTGCAACTCATGGGCCTCATAGAAGAATCATTTCTCCCTCCTCTGAGCTGCTGGAGTTTTCCTCCCTCTCTATGTCTAGTTATGCATGCATCTCCTTCTTCAACTCAGTGAAGGCAAGATATGCACCTTCCCTTTAACAAAGACCTTGTTCATGGTACATACACCATACATAATGGATGATGGATGGATGGATAAGTTGGTGGATGGATGGCTTGATAGATGGATAAGTTTTGGGATGGATAGGTTGGTGGATGGATAGATGGAGGGATAAATTGGTAGATGGATGGGAGGATGGATGGATGGATGGATAAGTGGTGAGTGGAAGGAAGGAAGTATAACAAAAATTTTAAATGTGCCTAGAAGGAAATTAAAGCCATCAAGATGTTAAAGTATTTTCTTAAGATACGGTAAAAGAATTATCGTTCTTTAAACTGTAATGAATACAAAGAACAGATAACATTAACAAAATTCCAAATGTTTAGCCTTTCCTGGATTCTCCTTATTGATATATTATCCAGAAATTAGTTGAGAAGTTAAAGAATTTCAAGTTACACACCCCATCTCTTAAGGTCAGAGTCTTGATTGGAGCCTGTTACATGTTCCATAAAATTTTATTTGGTGAAAGGAATTGACCCAACATTGTATTTCTTTTTTTCCAGTGCTTTAGAGAGCTTAACACTATGTTAATAAGTCAATTCAAACTGTGGATAACCAGTGTAGTATACATGAGCGCCAGCTTTTTTGATATGTTCTTCAGCTTCTAAGAACCTCAGTTTCCTCATGTGTACGGTTGGGATAAATATATAATACCTACCTCACCTTATAGGATTATGAAGATCGAGTGGGCTAATTTATGTACCTTAGTTTACAAACAGCTGGTAAGTGGTGGAGGCAGTGCTGAAATCCAGAATTACCTAGCTCCTGAGACATTTTTTGCTTTTTATTTTGAAATGAGTTGAACGTACAGGCAAGTTGAAAGAGTAATACAAAGAGCTTCTATATGCTTTTCACTCAGATTGACCAATTGTTCACTTCTTGCTCCATGAGCCCATGTTTTCCATCAGTGCACTATGGGGTCTAGGATAGTCTGTAAAATGGGCTCGGTAATGGTGCCGACCTCAGAGGGTCATTGTGAGGATTGAATGAGTTCACAGATGTAAAAAATAAGACCCATAAATGAATAGCAACAACAAAACCTAATGAGACCTCCAGTCAGTGAGGAGGCCACTACAGAGGAGGTGACCCTGAGGTTGGTCTTTAAACACCCAGCCATCCAGCATCAGAACCAAACAGTGATTTCTATGCTCACCCATTGTCTTCGCCCAAGAAAGGGCTGAATTTGAAAAATCTCTAAAGAATATTAGCTGGATATTAATTTGGAGAAGTAAGTGCTGTTAATTCCACCACCATCCATGGAGTAGAGGTCATCCATAGCGCTTCCAAGTTGTTATTGTGAAGATTAGAACATCCTCCTGCCTCATCTCCTCACAAACCCCCAGCCCTGGAGTAGAATCATGATTTCCCAGTACTTATCACGATTCTCAGAAGTGAAAAGTGGCCCTTCCAAAGCATCTATTCATTTACCTGCACAGAGACAAATCCTTGTCCAAAGGCATGAAAACCACTTAAATGCCATGCACAGCCCAAATAAACCATCTCAATACACAACAAAGGATGTTCTTTGACTAATTCTCTCAGGAGGCAAACCATAAGGGCTCGAAGAAGTTAACGTCTGCCATCCAGGCCTTCATGGAGAATGCACGTGGCCATTGCCAGCAATGTCCAAATACCCAGAACAGATATGACCCACGCCTTGTAAAAAGTTCTGTATCACATAAAAACAAGCCTGAAGAGGATCGATTTTGCAGAGTAAGCGTGACCCACTCCTTTTGTCTTTCTTTCGGTTCTCATTCTACTTTTGACTTATTTGTGGAAAGTTATAATTAGATCGTGCTTTGCCTTTTTTTTTCTTGAACTGATAAAGTGCCGTAAATCCTGGACAACATCCATGAGTGCAGTCACTTATGAATTTTGCTATTTTTTGCACATCGCACCATGTGCAGGCCCGGCAGAGAGGCACGGTTCCGTACTCCTGGCATGCAGGAGAGTCACTGAAAGATATCATATGGTCTCCTGGCAGAAGTACAAAGTGCCTCTTGCTGTTTGATCTCCTGTCTTAAACTTAAATGCAAAATCTGATAATTGGGTCAGGCAGGAGAAGAAACTGAGCAGTAAAGTTCTTTTCATTTCCTTTTGCTATTTCATCTTTTCTTCCTTTTTTGCCCACACTTTCTCCAACTCCCTCTCTCCTTTTTTTTTTTTTTTTTTTTTTTAGCCCCTGAAGGAGACAGTCTGTCTTGTGAATAGGATGGATTCAAAGAGGAGGTGGGTTTACAGCTGGATGACCCGTCAGAGGGTCTCCAGTCACCTCTGTCAGCTCCTTGCTAGATGCACGTTAGATTTCTGCTCTGTTAGCAGCAGTCCTGGATAACCATCTCGAGCTTTGCAAAGACCAAAGTCATGGCTGGGTTTACTTATTTAGAAATATTACTGCCTTTCCAGACTCAGATTTGTTTAATGTAAAAGGAATTCATCGTAGTCTCTCTGGCTTAGGGCATTAAGCAGACAGAGGCTTGTACTTCAAAGGGCACAAGAGATAAAGGAAAACTGAACCTCGTCTTCAGACAGAAGGAGACTGTGATACGAAAGGTCTGACCTAGACCTCTCTGCCCAATTGTTTCTAAACAGGGAAAGAGAATTTTTCGTTCTTGATTTTGCCACTCTAAGACCTATTGCAGAAGTGCCTGCATGGTTGCTGAATGTTTTAGCTGGATGTAAACCCCAAAATGGCTTCTTCCTAATATACCCAAATTTAGCCCTCACTAAGGAGGGGACAAATTCAGAACTGGTGAAGCTCTCTATCAGAGTTACTGTTTCAAATCGCAAAGGGCAGTTTCTCACCCTCGGGTGAGTTACTAAAGTTTTCCCCAGGCCAGGCCACCCTCTCACTGTGGTACCTGCTTCATGGACACCCTGCAGCAATGTTAGAATGTTCCAGAAACCTTCTCCCCATAAGACCACCTGGGGTTTGGCCAGGGGGGATGCATGGGAGCAAGTCACATGGCTTTCCTCATAGGCACCCCCATACCATTACTGTCAGCTGGACTAAGCATGAAAGAACATACCAGACAGTCTTAGCCTGGAATGGAAAATGGAGTCCCAGGGAGGCCACCTGAAGGACAGGTGAGATCAAGATAGATTTTGCCTCTGTGAGAATGTGGAGCGGAAATCTTGCCGATGGCGGCAGAGCCACTTCCTTCCACTGGGAGCCTCTCCACCAATGGCTCCACAAGTCACTGCCTTCGGGTCCTGTCCCAGATTCAGACTCTTCAGAGGGTAAGGCCAAAGGGTCCTTTTAACTAGGACCAAAATTTCTACAGTGTCCCAGCATCCCTTCTGATTGTACCATTCTGCCTGGTACCTAAGGGTCCCTGTGGAGGGTTGCATTGCTCTAGAAGAGTCTCCAGGCCAAAGCGACAAGCCACCCAGAGCCCTGCCGAGAGCCTAGAACCAATTCGCTTGCTCAAACACCACAGCCAGACCAGGATGCAGTCCTAGATCCAAGCAACTTTGCAGCCTGCCTCCCGAGGACGTTCTGGACCCCAGAAGGTTGTAGAGAGCTGCGTCCAGGGTGCAGGGCCGGGGTGGGGAATTCAGCAGCCCAGAAAGACCAATCAGTGTTTTCCCCAGACATCCAGGCTGTGGGCAGAGAGGGCTTGGGGGCAGGGGAGCCATCCACTGATTCTCTTGCTTGCCCAGACTTAGGAGTTACATTTAGGAGGCCTCCAAACTGATTCTGATATGAAATGGAAAAGAGGCTGTTTCTCTGGAACAGGCATGACACAGTGAGTTTGCAACCCTCTTTGATGGAAGCTGCTTTAGAAACAAATGCCTACAGCCCTAGAAGAGGGCAGCCTGCTTCTGGCCATCTCCAAATTGCAGTCCTTCAATCAAATACTTAGGACACTGCTGGGGGTCTCAGAGGACCCCGGTACTAGTATCAATTAGTCACCTTGATGTTACAAGGACATCATGCCTTGTCATTTTATTTAACATGACTGTGTATCACTCACTTCTCACCACAGTGGGGCTGGAGAATCCTTTTGTCTAAGACACTAAATTAGACCTGTTCAAGCTAACACCAGAAATGACTCCTGCATGCCTCGTGCACACCTACCAAAGGGTGGATTTGCAACATCACGGGGCCCTCGTGTTCAGGGGCTTTTGGGGGGAGCCAGCCTCCCTCACTGATGCCAACATATTTATGAGAAAGACTGGTGGGTTACTATATTCACAGTGGCCTGGTAAGAGGGGTCCACCAACCATTCCCTACATCCAACCCAAAGCTCAATGCAAAAACAAAACACAATTTTTAAAAATTGCAAACTTATGAATTTGCTTTCATTACACCACTAAGATTTTTTTCCAGTTACTGAAGAAATTAGATGGTTGTCTGAATATATTTTTAAATGTTTCCTTATTCTCAGACTCCTGCCCCATCCCTTCCTCACCTCCTCCATGTGCTTCAGCGACAAGAACCATTTACCATAATTGTAGTTTCCTTGTTTGTAGCCTCCATCACAACAACAAGTGAAAATCAAAAACTCTTAGGTGGAAATTAATTTAGAAACAACATTGCCACAATTCTTGTGTGGCATAGGTAACCATAATAGCCATTTCAGTGGGAAAAGCAAAAATAAATAGAAGGCCAAATGACATTAATTTCCATCTGCAGCAAACCCATAATTGGATCAATTATCAGATCCTTGGGAAGAAAGTAGGTTGCCATTGACTGGTGGGTGAAGCCCTCTATGGACACACAGGATAGAAGGAAATGTATGTGATGATGTACATTGAAACTAGGTTGGCAGGGGTGGGAAACCCTTGAAACCCCAGTGGGAGTGGTGGTGACCCCCGGGCTTCCTCTGGACAGCAGAGTGGTTTTTAGACCAAGGCATCCACTTCTCCACTCATTGACAGGTGGCTTTGGGCAAGTTTCTTGATCCCTTGGGGCTCGATTTCCTCATCTGCTCACTGGGGATGCTAAAAGTGCCCACCTCATAGGGTTTTAAGGATTAAATAAGCTGATCCATGTAATGCACTTAAAATGGTGCCAGGTACCTGGTAAACTTTTAAAATGTTAGCTTATTATTAAAATTATTCTTTCTTTTCATCATTATTTATTATCCAGTAATCAATGGTCATAGGAGTAGATCTGGGCTTAGAAGATGCAAATCTGAGTTTAAGCTCTCCTGTTTTCTTGCCATGTCGTTCTGGGCAAATTAATCTCTCTAAGCCTCAGGTTCCTTATCTGTAAAATGGGCCTCTATCAATTTGTATAACTATGCCCAGGACACTGAGTAAGAAATAGGAGAGCATTTTGTAACTGAACCTGACACCACAGAACTCGCCTTTCTTCTGGGGACATCGGAATTGCCACAGAGGGAACAGTTCCAGCAAGGCTCCCTGGGATTGTAATTGGCAGTCCCTCCCCTGGTGTGCTCCATTTCTGCATGGCTTTCCTGAACTGCTACCCACAGGATACACAGGTATCTCCAGGTGTGACCCCCAGAGATGTTCCTCAGCTTCTCTCTGCAGCTCCAGGGTCAGGTCAGGCAGTGATGAGGAGCAAGGTAGACATTTCATCCAGAAACGTCCCGGATCTCAGAGAGGAGACCAGACCTGAGGATGCCCCTGGCCTCGTGTGTGTGTGCATTTTCTATGTCCCAGATTTTCATCTGAAGAGCCCCGTAACTGGTGAGTCTTACCACCAGGAATTCTAAGGAGGAAATGGGGCTCCACATAAAGTAAACAAGAACATACAGTTCTTTATACAAATATTCTCAAAGAACACTCCAAAAACCCCTCCTCCCCTCCCCACATGGATGGGGGTGGAGCGACTTTTTCCTTTTTCTCTCTTATAAATGTCTTTGCCTTTGCTCTTTTCTCCTAATGCCTTGTTGCCCTGAAAGTGGTGCCTACATAAAAACTGAAGTATCTGGTCCTCTGCAGTGGAAAAGGAGGCTAAACCAGAGGCAGCAAGAGCATCGGAAGCTGATAAAAACACTCCAGATGATTTTTATTTTAGTTTCCTGACTGGTCTGTTACCACTTTCTGAAAATTTGGAGATGAAGTGTGGAATCTGTACTTAGACTGGTGCGCATGTATGTGTTTGTGTGCATGAGAGTGTGTGCATGGGTTGAAGTACGTGTCAGGGAGTGTGTGTGTGTTTCTGTGTGTGTGCATGAGTATAGGCGTGTGCGTGTTGCTTGTGCATGGAAGTGTGTGTGTCTGTGAGCCTGTATGTGAGTGTGGGTGTGTCAGGTTGTGTATGTGAATGTGCGTGCACACGCACAAGCATATGAGAGGGAGTGTATCTGTGTGTGCATGTGAGTGTGAGTGTGTGTGTGTGTGTATGTGTGTGCCTGCACTGAGAGTGTTCTGTGTGTGGGCTCTGTTCTATGCATCCATCACGCCCTCAGGAGAAGCCAGAAGACATTTGGGACATTTTGCCTTCCGTTCGTAGATGAGGGGCCTGAGGCCGGGGGAGGGACAAATCTCACCTGATGGCAGAGCTGGTTTGTGGCAGAGGCCTGACCCGAAAGCACTTTCCTCTTCCACCTCTCTTTTGCGCTCCTTTTCCTTCCTCTTTGCTGACCACTGCGATGCCACCACCTCCGGGCTGGTCTCACCTCCGGCCATGTCACCTGTGTGTTTCTCCAGCCCTTGCTATGGGGGACATGCATCCAGGTCTAGAGGAGTGTCTGCAATCCAGGGTTGGCACTAAAATGCCCTTGAACGCCATGAGACCCACAGCCTCCCTACCTGGGTCTTCACGGCTCCGATGGGGTTCATGGTGGCACCCGGGTTCCCCGACCCAGTCAGCTGGTTTTTCTCTGTGGCCCCCAGGTCAGCACGAGTCCAAGTGCACGGACCCTCTCACATCAGCAGTGTGAGCACAGGGACAGGATTTGGAGGCAATGAATGAATAAATGGCAGCCCCAGCCTTCCGCCTACACAACTGAGCTTTACTTATTTGAACGGGCGGAAAGCAGGCTCCTAGAATATTCAGAGACAGAGGGCACCGCTCAGTGCACCAGGCTCGGCGCTCCTCGTGGCCAAGCACGTCCCTCAAAAGCCTCCCCACCTGAGGCATCTGCTCTCCGAGTCAGCTGTGTGCTCAGGATCTCCCTGTTTTATCATCATGACAGAAACAGCGGTGCCAGATACAATGTCCCATTGATCCGCTGTCCAAATCCACCTCCTGCCTGGCCTTGCACTGCCTGCCTCTAATACTCCTCGGGGGTGGCCTAGAGCTTGGACAGCACATCATATGGGAAAAAAAAAATCAAAAGTCATCCATCCCTCGTGGTCCAAGTTTCCCCCTTCCCGACCTTCTCTTCCCCCTCTCCCTTCCTTGGTGGGCCTGGCATTTTAGCAAATGGAATGATGGATTTTTAACAGTGCAAAGGGCCTTTGAGTCATCTGAGTGTGGCCGACTCACGTGTTTGAGAACATTGAGACCCAGTGAGGTACTGATACTTGGCCAATCTATAGCCAAGCTGGGGCGAGAGACCACACTCCGTTCGGGGCTTTTTCACCCTCACCTGGCAGGTGCTGGAGTCTTACACCAATGCCTCCTCCCTGCTGGGGCTTTGAAAGGGCACTGCTGTCCTGGAAAGCCATGGACACCCCGTAGTGCAGGGACGTGGGTGTGTCTTCCGTGTAGGTGCTTAGTGAGTGCTCCTGCCATGCTGCCTTGGGTCATGTGCCTGGGACACCAACACCATGAGACATGGCCCTGCCCTCAAGGGGACCACAGCCTGACCTGTGGACATCAAATGCTCTGTCATCTGGACTCTCAACCTTGACTCCATACTAGAATCGCCTTGGGAGCTTTTCAAAACTACTGAGAACCAAGTGCTGGTTTCAATAGGACCATTTTGTTTCTTTCCTCTGTTTGCTGTGGCCTCTCCAGGGGACAAGAGGGCAGGCAGGTTTTGACTGGCAAAACACAAGAACTTATATTCAAACTTATTCAAAGCTTATATTCACGGCCAAGATTGTAGGGAAAGGGACAAGTGTGGGCAAATTTCATTTGCTTCTCAGAAGAAACACCGTGCTCTCCACCCCTTAGTCATACTCTGGAAAATGGTTGTGGTGGGAATGTGTATGTCTGGGGCTGAGGACATCAAAAGTTACGTGGTGCTTAAATCTAGATTTGGGCCATTTGGTCAAGATCTTTTGACTTAATTGTTTGAACTCAGGCATAGGCTTCAAGTGCCAGAGCAGAGCAGTAAAGAAACTAACACAAAACAGCAATAATAGAGCAATAGAGAGATCTCAAGGCTTCATAGTTAAAGGAATAGTTAAAGGAAAAACTACCTCATTCGTGCAAATTTCTGTAAGCTGTCCATTTACTGGCTGTCTGATGATATTCCTCTCAAATCCCATCCAAAAAGAAGAGCTAACCGGAGCATTAAAAGCAGAGAAAGAAATTTCTTTTGGGCAAACAGAACATTGTGTTTTGAGTCCCAAGCAAGCTCTTAAGTCGAAAAGGGTTCTAAGCCCTTTGCCTTTGGCAAAACACAGCCTCTTCTCTCTAAATGTTTAAAAATGTTTAGTGGCAGCAGACAGTGCAATGAACTTAGACATCAAAGATCTGTAAATTCATAAAACACATAAATAGAACTTCCCTTAAGCTGGGCAAGAACTTTGAAACACAGAAAGAGGCATACTTAGAGAAGGACACTGATTCAGAAAGATAAGTTGCTGAGAAAAGACCAACTATGCCTGTCCACCCCTCCCCCCAGCTCTCATGGAAGGTTTACTTGGGAAAGAATATCCTCCGTGCATCGTGACAAAAATTATTGCTCACTGAAGAAACCAAAATAACAGGCTGACATAGGGTCACACCATGATCCGTAAAACATGAGAGCAGCCACTGCTTGCCTTGAAATAACTTACCTCTCTCCCGCTAGTACAGTTGTCGAGGAAAGTTCCACAGCCAGAGTTTCAGGATAGCTAAATTTCAAAATGTATTGCAGAAATGTCACTCAATTTTTTCTTCATACATCATCATTTATCACTCTCTCAAGTGGTCAGTCAAAATATGGAGGAAACATATGAATACACTTGTTTCTTTTTTTTTTACTTTATTAAAAAATTTTTATTCAAGTATAGTTGATTTACAATATTGTATTAGTTTCAGGTTTACAACATACTGATTCAATATTTTATCGATTATATTCCATTTAAAGTTATTATAAAATATTGGCTATATTCCCTGTGCTGTGCAATATATCCTTGTAGCTTATTTATTTTACACACGGTAGTTTGTACCTCTTAATCTTCCACCCCTATGACCCTCACTCCCTCCCTCTCCCCACTGGTAACCACTAGTTTGTTCTCTGTATCTGTTAGTCTGTTTTTGTTTTGTTACATTTATCCATTTTTGATTTTTAGATTCCACATATAAGTGATAACATACAGCATTTGTCTTTCTCTGTCTGACTTATTTTGTTAAGCATAATAACCTCCAGGTCCATCCATGTTGCTGCAAATGGCAAAACTTTATTCTTTTTCATGGCTGAGTAATATTCCAGTATATATAAGTGTGTGTGTGTGTGTGTGTGTGTGTGTATCTCGTATCTTCTTTATTCATGCATTTGTTGATGGGCACTTAGGTTGTTTCCATGTCTTGGCTATTGTAAATAATGCTCCTATGAATATGGGAGTGCATGTATCTTTTTGAATTAGTCTTTTTGTTTTCTTCAGATACATACCCAGGAGTGGAATTGCTGGATCATATGGTAATTCTATTTTTAGTTTTTTGAGGGATCTCCTTACTGTTTTCCACAGTAACTGCACCAACTTACATTCCCACCAACAGTTCCTTTTTGTCGAGGGTTCCTTTTTGTCCACATCCTTGCCAACAACTGTGATCTTTTTGATGATAGCCCTTCTGACATGTGTGAGGTGATATCTCATTGTGATTTTGATGTGCATTTCTCTGATGTTTAGCAATGTTGAACATCTTTTCATGTGCCTGTTGGCCATCTGTATGTCTTCTTTGAAAAAATGTCTATTCGGGTCTTCTGCCCATTTTTTAATCAGGTTGTTTGTTTTTTTGATATTGCATTGTCTGAGCTGTTTATATATTTTGGATATTCGCCCCTTAAAGGTCATATCATTTGCAAATATTTTCTCTCATTCACTAGGTTGTCTTTTCATTTTGTCAGTGGTTTCCTTTGCAGTGCAAAAGCTTTTAATTAAGTCCCATTTGTTTATTTTGGGGTTTTTTTTTCCTTTGCCTGAGGAAACAAATCCAAAAAATTATTGCTATGGTTTATGTAATAGACTGTTCTGACTATCTTCTCTTCTAGGAGTTTTCTGGTTTCCATTCTTACATTTAGGGCTTCAATCCATTTTGAATTTATTTTTGTATATAGTGTGAGAAAATGTTCTAATTTTATTTTTTTACATGTAGCAGTCCGGTTTTCCCAGCACAACTTATTGAAGAGATTGTGTTTTCTCCATTGTATGCTCTTGCCTCCTTTATTGTAGATTAATTGGCCATAAGTGCATGGGTTTATTCCTGGCCTCTCTATTCTGTCCCATTGATCTACATTATACGTCTGTTTTTGTGCCAATACTATGCTGTTTTGATTATTGTAGTTTTGTAGTACAGTCTGATGTTAGGGAGCATGATACCTCCAGCTTTCTTCTTTTTTCTCAAGATTCCTTTGGCTATTCAGGTTTTTTGTGGTTCCATACAAATTTTAGGATTATTTGTTCTAGTCCTCTGAAAAATGTCATGGGTATCTTGATAGATAGGGATTGCACTAAATCTGTAGATTGGTTTGTGTAGCACAGACATTTTAACACTATTAATTCTTCCAATCCATGGACATGGGCTATCTATCCTTGTTTTCTAAAGCTCATTAAGTTTGGTTAAAGTCTTTCTTATGGCTGCTAATGTCTCTTATGCCACAAGAGTGACATAGAGTTTTTTCTTCACAGTTATCTGCTAATTCAGAAAAGATGTGATTCCTGAATCATAGAGTAACTTTGCAGGACAGCTCCCAAACTTTCCCTTCCCTTCTCGTCCTCCCTCACCCAAAGACATTTATGATACTCCTTTGTCCATACTTCACTCAGTGCCACTTCTCCCACCTTCTCCAATGTGTCCAGAGATGCAACTATTTATCTGGTCATGGTCAACAACATAAGGGACTCTTGGGGTTAAAAATTATACACAGTCAACAAATAGTAAGCTCTCTCATACAACTCAGCCACCTTGAAGGGTCATGGCCAAGGGCAAAAGGGTCCTCCATTGCTTCTCAAGTCTGAGAGGGTCTTAGGATGTCTTCAACCTTAACCTTACATTGACTCTATCCATGGGAGATTCAGTTTAATAGTTTGGGGACCACCAATTGATATAACAAAGGAACTCAAAAATCTAGGTTAACATAATAAAGTTCAAAACGGGTGTTCCTGATTAGATTCAGTGTCCCAAGTTTCCCCATCTTGTAGCTCTGCCATCTTCCAAGGTTGCTGTACTGGTCTGCACCCAGTCAGCAGGAAGGAGAGTATGAAGGATAGTGCAGGGGAGTCTGTGGGGCCACCTGGAATGATGCCCACCACTTCTGCTCACATCCCGCTTCCCAGTCTAAGTCAGTGCCTAACCACCAGGGAGGCTGGGCCATTTCTCTGGTCATGGACCTAGAAAGAACAGGCAGTCGATTTGGTGAATACTTGGTTTAATCGCCTACACACTGAACAGTTCTGCCCCTGGAGATCCCAGGTTTTGCCCCAAGCTTCTCTCTCATACCTGATATCCTGGATCTGCTGCTGGGCCCTGCCCTTCCATGTCTTTGCCCAGGGTTTGGGGCCTGTTTTCTGGACCGTTTTGATCTATTTCCTCAGGCTTGCCAACCTCCTTGTGCATGCTGACCATCTCCTGCCAACTTTCCCACTCATCCCCCTGTGCTTAACCTCACCTGCCGGCCCAGCTCTGCACAAACCTGGTCCTCATCTCTAGTTCTGGTTAGTCTCCTCGAACATGTTAGCAGGTTGCCCACCCTGCACCAGTGTCCCCTGTACAGTCACTATGGTTCTGCTCAGAGCTGATGGGCCTCTAGCCGAGAACAGCCTTTCCCAGGAAGCCTTGGCTTATCCGTGGAGCCGATGCCTTGAGCCACTCACTGCTTTCGAGGTTTCTTTTCTTCTGCTTCCAGCTCTAACCCAAGCTTGCTTTCTCTTGGGCTTTCAGATCCCTGAGGCAATGAGCCCTCACCCCCACCACTCATTCAAACCTGGACACTTCAACTCCTTTACTTTCCTATATACTTGTCTTCTTTAGTGCACTCAGAAGGGGAATTGGGTGAAGATGGTAGAAAGGTACAAACTTCCAGTTATAGGATAAATAAATTCTCAGGTGTAATGTTCAACCTGATGACTGTAGCTAACAGTACTGTTTTGTATATTCAAAACTCACTCACAGAGTAGATCTTAAAAGTTCTTATTGCAAGGAAAAAGTGTATAACTATGTGAGGTGATGGTTGTTAACTAAATTATTGTCGTAATCATTTCAGAATATATACATATATCAAATCATTTCATTTCAGAATGTATACATATATCAAATCATCATGCTGTATGCTTTAAACTTATACAATGTTATATGTCAATTATATCTCAATAAAACTGGGAGAAATAAACTTTAGAGATATTGTAAGAGAAGAAGGAGGAGGAGGAAAGGAGGGTCTTTTTATCTTCTCTCTCTGGTCTTATTTTTATCACATTTGTCACTGGCTCATGAGCCTTCAGCCCTCTTCATCCCCCTTTGGCTGCCTAAGGAATCCATAGTTTAGTTTCCTTATATTTATTAATAAAAATCCACACAGCATTTATTATATGCTATGCACTGTTCCAAGTGCTATACAAATATTAACTTAACATATTCCTCAGGATATTATGAGTTAGTTACAGTCTTATCCCCACTTTGAGGTTGAGGAAGCTGAAGCACAGAGAGGTTAAGTAACTTTTCCAGGGTCACATAGCCAAATAGTTTCTCCCCATGCAAGTCAAAATACTCTCTCTTCCCTTCCCCGGGTGATAGCATTTTAGACCTAGCTCAGAGGACACTGAATCTTCAGAGCAAGAAAGGAACTTAAAACCACTGGTCTAGCTACACTTCATCTTACAGATGTCAATACCGAGTCTTGGAAAGGTGATGGAGGTTGTCCACAGCCAAGCAGCTTGTTGTTGGCAGTTTTCAGAGGTGAATCCCGATGTTATCTGTTCCCTCGATAAGAAGGCACCACATTAGGTCACTTCTATCACAGCCACATATCAGCTTGTTAGAAAATCCCTTATCTAAAATAAGGTAAATACAGTGTAATTCCTATGAGTGCCCCAAAGTCTTCTCTGTCTTTCAAAAAAGGTAAATTGAGTTTTCATTTCACCACCATTCTTTGCAAGGATGAGTTTGATTCAAGACTCCAGCAAACAAACTGATGGCAGAAGGGATTCCCATTGGCACCATGACAGGCAAGAGGGCAGAATATTGGCACAGACATCCTGCCCAGTAACCTCCAGATGAAGCCAGATAGTCAACTGTCTGCACTCCATGTGCCATTAGCCAGACACACCATCAGCCTGATGACCTTAGATGACCAGAAAAGGTTACAGATTTCTGAGATGAGAAAACTCAAGTTTATAAACACCAACACGTGACCAGAGGAGGCACACCTCATTCTGGGAGACATGAATAGGGTGATTATTCCAGAATGTGTAAATATCTGAATGACCCAAAGTTCTTCTATCCATCATCCTATTCCAGAACAGGCATGCGGAGAAAGCCCAGGACAAACTCTAAATAGGGTATTCCTTTCATGGCACCCATAGGGCAGCGCCATGCTTGAGAGATGCTTCCTCTCAGGAAGTAAGAGGCACACAAGCACAGTCAGCTCAGGATGCCACGGGTGCTTAAGAAGACAGATCTTTAAGGGAGCTCCCTCTCATCTCCCCCAAGCCCCCAATATTACTACTTTAGCTCAAGGAGGCATTGACTTTCCAAAGGCAAGTGAGTTTCTGGCTGCCTCCAGGCAAGGACAGTGTGTGCTGAGCTCCTCCTATTTCACAAGCCACCCTGGCTCCTGGCTTCCTGTCACAAACATTTATATTTCCTGCTTATTTATCCCTAATTTTCCAGGGAGTTGTGTGAGGATTTATAATTGATAATTTTCATGCTTAGTGCCCCATAATGCTTTGCATCTTCAAAGCAGTCAGCAAATGTGAGCAAACACTCGTAACACCCGTGTTGGCCAAGTCTGTGTTTTTCTCCCTGTTTGGCACCTGGATGCTGTGAGGTTCTGAGGAGGCAACCTGGACGAGCGCAATGTCACAAAGCTCAGGTGCACGACGCCAGCTTCTTTCTGGTGTCAGCTCTCCCTGGCATCCTCTTCCAGAACACCATCTTTTCAAACAAGAACAGTATGGGGGTTTGTCCTGGTGGCCCACCTGTGCTCTGTAACCTGCTGTCCTGCCACGTGAAAATCGTTCATTCTTCACAGCAAACCTAGTGAGCAAATTCAAAGCTGAAGAAAAAGAGCAAGTTGACCTCATGAATAGAATTTTGTCAGCTGTGAGGGATGAGCTCTACTTGGTAATGATATACCCTGCATGTTACTGTGTAGATGGGAGAGAATAAGGAGAAATTGGGGGCAGTAAGGCCAAAAGTTCTACCAACTCAGACCCACCTTCCTCAGTATCCAGGGGCCTTGGAACCACAGCTAATGAGTGAGGTAGTCACCCATCCTGGCGGGAGAAACATAAACTCCCAAAGTTGTGCCTGGTGTGTGTCGTAAAAACAACACTCATTGTTGGCAAGTGGGTGACAAGCAGGACTGGCCAAGAATTTGACATTGTGTGAACAAAATGTCCAGGTAAATGAGTTTTCACTTAGTGGCCATATGTTTATGAAAGTGTAGACATAAAAGGGGCTTTTTGAAAACCCAAGAACTTGAAATTGCATAATATCAAGTTCACCAAAAACTGACCACTTTTTGTCCACTTACATTACTATTCTGTGTGTTCGTGTTTTTCCCTCAGTTAATTTTTCAAATGAGAAATTTTTGGACTTTGTATTTTCAGGAAAATGCTGTCAATGGAAATCATCCTAACTAGAAAAATCTCTCTCTGCTTGAGTTGTAGCAAAACGTATAATGGCTCTCCCTGCAGTTAAGGGCTGCTCAAAGCTGTCCGTCTTAAGTCATTGAAGATCCTTCTCACCCCAGCTCTGTAGTTGCTCATTTCAGGGCTTAATACTGTGTCAAAAACCACCCTTCATTTCCCCTCCCAATATAAAAAAAAAAGGAAAAAACAAAAACACCTCTTTCACTGAATTTCATTTCACAAACATGCAAGGATTTATTACAAATGTGCTGTTGTGTTTTGACTATTAATTGACTTTGTTTTTCAATTTTTGTTTGCATATGCATGAGGGCGAAAAAAATACGTTACTTGAACTAAAAGAAATTTGAGCCAAACTCCTCTTGACAGTTAACCTGGTTGAAGCGCAGTTGACTTCTTGCCTATTCCAGCAAAGCAACCAAATGTTCCCAGTAGCTCCTTAATGCAATTACTTGATGAGAAAAAGGCATTTCATTTCCTAACCACTACAGGAATAAGCAATATAGCTGTCAATAATTTCTCAACAGAGCTTCAGGCATGGTGGACACCATCCGACTACATTTGTATATGCTCATTAACGCGTTTCCATCAAGCTTAAAAATTCACCTTGGTAAAGCCTGGGAGTCTTTAGGGATTTTGCTGATAGGAGACTGACCTTCTCCTTCATCTGTTTTCAGGTTGTTACTTTGTTTCTGAATATGCACCACATCACAGCAATTTGACTCAACCCTCCATTTAAGTCAAATCGGGTTACATTCAGTATGCCTGCCCCTCGGCTTCCTTTGAGGCCAGAGTGATAAGTCTGAGAAAACACAAAGCCTTCTCCCTCTTTACACTTGATGTACTTGCCTGCTTTCCTGAGTAAATTAGAGTCTTATACCATTGTGTTCTCTAATGATGAAAGTAATTGCTCCCATTTATGGAGGCCTCACCATGTGCCACAGATATGTGCTGTGCATTTGTTCATATGATCTCATCTAATCCTCACAACCCCTGAGAACAGTCATTCTTGAACTACAAAGTGTAGGAATCAGCTGGGGGAGCTTATCAAAAACAAGACTTCCAAGTCTCCCCCCAACTCTGCAAATATTTGGGTTTAGCAGGGTGTTGATGGGTGGTCTGTGAGATTACATTTTGCAAAATGTTGCCCTAAGAAGTAGGTACAACTATTATTCCCATTTTGTAGGTAATAATCTTGGGCTTAAAGAGGGTAGGAAACTTGCCCAAACTAACTCAGGAATCAAACCAAGGCTGTATTATGCCAAATCCGAATCCCGTGCTCCTATCCAGAGGTGCACCAACTCTCGCTCATTTTATGAAGGACTGATACTGATTTTCCCACCAAGGGATAATGTCAGAGTAGTTAACTCTAGCTGACATTTTAAATAGTTCCCAAGGTCCAAGGTCTTCATACAACCAAGGCTTATTTCTCTCTTTTGCAAAGACTAATGTTCTGAGGGTAACTCGTCTGCAAGGATCTCCTCCATCCAGTGACTCAGTACTCTAGGCTGCTTCCACCTTGTATATGCCACCTGGAATACAAGATCCAGTGTCACCACAATGGGAAGAGAGAGGTCTGGATGATCACCCAGGACACTGCTGGGTTCCCCCTGGAATGGGTTTGATCATTTCTACCTACATCACATTGGCCATATTTCAGCCAGTTGGCCCCAGTCTAACTGTGAGGGAGGCTGAGGAAAGGATAGGATCACATGTACATTTAGTGAACACCCAAGTGAGAGAGCTGGGACTAACCATCAGTGCATAAAGCTCCCCCAGTTTAATTAATCACTGGATCTGGACCTTGTTTCTTCATCTTCTGCATTCTGCTAGTTTTGTCTTCTGCCTTTCAGGATCACCTCCAGCATGATCACTCCTGCAATGAAACTGTCAGCAAAGCACCCCTCCACAGGTAGTAATGTGTAAAACGCATCTGTATTAGTCAGTTCAGGCTGCTATAACAAAATATCATAGACCACAGGGCTTAAACAGCAGGCATTTATTTCTTACAGTTCTGGAGGCTGAGAAGTTCAAGATCAGGGTGCTAGCATGATCAGATTCTGGTGAAAACTCTCTTCCTGGTTTACAGACAACCACTTTTGCTGTGTCCTTATGTGGGGGAAAGTGAGAAAGAGCAAACTCTCTGGTCTATTCTTATAAGGTCACTAATCCTATCATGAGGCCCCCCACCCTCATGAACTCATCTAAACCTAATTACAAAGACCCCACCAGGAGGGGTCTCCTATACACTGGGGCTTAGGACTTCAACATACGGATTTGGCAGGGGTGGGGGGGTGGTTGGGAGGGAGGGTTGGAAGGGGACACAAACATCTAGTCCTAGTCCATAACATCATCCCAGAAGGGATCCCGTATAAATGACATTTCCCCTCTCGTTTTCTCCTCCCACCTCAAAGACAGTTATTTAACTCAGCCCTAAAAATGTGAACTGAAACTTATATTTTTAAAAACACATTTTTAACTCAATTATAGCCAAATGTATAAAGGAGAACTATCCTTTCTATAGCTTAAAATATTGCCACTTAAGTGATATGTTTGAAGAAAGGGATTTGAATGAGCCAATAGACAATATCCCAAATGACACACAAGAACTTGCTACTTGGTTTACATTTGGGTCCATAAGAGCAAGGTTCACAACTGATGGTCAACGCTTTGCTGAAAACCTCAATAAAATCACTTCTGAAACATCAATGCCATTCGTTACAACAAATCTGCCATTTCTTCAACTTGACTGCTCCATCTCCAGGCTTTTGCTCAATGTATTCACTCTTCTACCTCTTACCTCCCTCCATCCAAGGGGCAAGAGCCTTTCTGGACACCCTCCTCTTAGCAGAATTAAGTTCCTCTATCTCTGGGATGCTCCCCCACTGATTTTATGCTTTTGTTAGCTCAAATCATATTCAAAACATACACTAGTCAGTTGTGGATTTGTCTTTCCATGAGACCAATAAATGTATTTTTATTCAGTTTTCTTATACTCCATCATTTAGAAATTGCGTTTACAAACCAGAAGAAAGGAGTGGCTTAAATAAGATAAAAGTCTATGTCTTTCACATGATTCCAGATGTAAGTAGTCCAAGGCTGACCTGGCAGCTCCATCACATCAGGGATCGAGACTCCTTATATCTTTCTTCTCCATCATCCTTAACACTTGGCTTCCATTCTCAAGGATGCTTCATGATCCAGAATGGCAACCAGAGCTCCAGACGTCACATCCACACTCTAGTCAGAGGGAAGTGGGGGAGGATGGAAAGGCCCTTTAAAGAGCTTTCCTGGACATCCCATCTAGAATGTCAGAAAGTGTTCACATGAGTGCCTAGCTGCAAGAAAAGATGGGAAATGGCATCTTTTACCTAAACACATTGCTGTCCTCAAAAAAAAAAAGGGGGGACTTTTTCTAGGGAAGAAGGGTGAATAGACATTGGATACCACACGGAACTTGTAGAAAACAGGCACTCATCAAAGCTTGTTGAATTAAATTACATTTATTGGACAGTATAATAATGCTGCAAAGGACGTCCTTTTTTTAAACTGCCAAAAACAGAAACTCCCTGAATGAGCTTTAACACTGCCTCAAGTCAGTGCTTGGTGCTTTTCAGACTTAAAAATGAAAAAGCAATAGCCTTTTACTTTCGTTGGAAGAGCAGCTGGGTTATAGCAGGAAGGTCAAAGCTCTAGAGCAGAGAGACCTCTGACTGAAGCCCTGGGCGATTAGTCACAGCCTGTGGGATTCAGTCAAATTACATAACTCCATTGAGCCTCTCATCTGACAGATGGGGATAAAAAGACATACCTCATGACGTGAGGCTATAACTAATTAGGAACAAATGAAATGAAGGAACATACAAGAACTAACTGCTAATACCAGCACCTAAGATGTTCAGTAAGTAGGAACTCTGATGGACATGAGAATAAAGACCTGCCACTGCCCTGGGACAAGTTAAACCTCTTAAACCTCAGTCCCTTTTTCTGTAAAATGAAGACATTATTTTTTAACCTTTCAGAGTGGTGAGGATTAGGCAATTAAATCAGATAAATATAAATATAAAAGCTGAGAAGTCATAAAGCAGTTATAAATTTACAATACATTCATTCCTTCAGATACGTTGACCTCTAATCCATGCCACACAATTATTCTATATGAATAGGAAGCACCCAGGTGACCCCAGGTTGAAATCTCAGGCACCCAGCATGATGACAGGCCAGTTCCACACTTTTTGTAACAGAAATTCTCCTGTTCAAAAGAATTACAGTTCATTAGAAAGACACAAAAGTGATTCCACATAGCTTCTCAGCTTTAAGTGACAAGGCCACTTTGGTGAGATTACTGTCATGCTCCTAGCTGGCTTGGAGAATTCACTACGGTATGCATTCAAAACATCTGAGCCACCTGTGTGAAGTCCCTTTGGGAAGATGAGTTGATGAAGCGTCCCCACCTAACAGCTGGCAACACTGTAAAATGTAAATACCTGGTCACTTGATTTCCAGAGGCTGTTGACAAATTGCTTCTTTTTTTCTTTTTTAACTTTTTATTTATTTATTTAATTTTTATTGGAGTATAGTTTATTTATAATGTTCTGTTAGTTTCTGCTGTACAGCAAAGTGAATCAGTTACACATATACATATATCCACTCTTTTTCAGATTCTTTCCCCATATAGGTCCTTACAGAGTATTGAGAAGAGTTCCCTGTGCTATACAGTAGGTCCTTATTACTTATCTATTAAGTGTGTATATGTCAATCCCAATCTCCCAATTTATGCTTCCCCCCCCTTCCCTCCTGGTAACCATAAGTTTGTTTTCTACATTTATGACTCTATTTCTGTTTTGTAAATAAGTTCATTTGTGCCATTCTTTTTTATTCCACATAAAAGCGATATCATAGGGCATTTGTCTTTCGAAATTGTTTCTAATGTCTTTTCTAGTGAACTTCATAATGAGCTATTACAGAAAGGGGCAACAGGTAGTACTGTAATCATTGACTAAACATAAATAAAGGATTTATAAACAGAACTTTAATCATACTTTCTAGGACCCGACAGGATGTTAGTGCTTCCCCTAAATCATGCTGGAAGTTAGTACAAAGAGGAACACCTGTTGGGATTAGGGTGGGAAACCTTGGGGAGGCTGTCTTAGGATTCTGCCTACCATAGACACTCTATAAAATGCAACTGAATCATTGCATAATTATAAGCATAATTCATCATTACTTAAACTCATACTTACAAGTGCTTGAATTCTGCAGAACAAAATTGCACTTGCATATAATTTCCTTCCCATCATTTCTATGCATCTATCTATGTGTATTTTCTGTTACTCATGGTATAGTATTTAAAATAAGATATTAGTTTTGAATACTTAAGAAAAAATAAAATATGAGCTGTGATTATTAAACTACAGGTGTAATGAGGTGGCCCTAAAACCCTGGACAATCACTTAACTTTGTGTCAATCCTTCTCCTTCATAAACTGAGAGGCTTAGACCAGATAATAATGTTTGTTTAGCTCTGGGCAGTTTATAAGCAACTAAACAATCATTTCATTTTACCTCAATTTGCTACAAGATCTTTAAGATCCTTTAGTCTTACAACATTCTACAATCCTACGGTGGCAGTCGAGCAGTGATTCTGTAACTCTGAGCACAAGATGCTGATACCAGCGTCATTCACTGGTGTCCAGTCTGTTCAGAAGGACCCTGATTTGGTTTGCCTGGAAGAACTGTAAGCTCCTTGTAGGAGGGCCTCATGTATTATTCATCTTTGTGCCCCCAGGGCCTAGCTCAATACTTGCCAGAAGGGATATGACCAATAAATATCAGCTATCGGTTGGCTAAACAGAGCTGGGTGACAACACTGAGATGTCCCCTCCCCATTCCCTGTAGGGCTGTGACAGAGCACAAATCTCAAGACAGGCCTTACTGACCTTTTTTCTCATTGGTGTGGTTGTCGTGTCCCCTGGAGTTGTCTCCATGCTTGGCGCTGCCCTCGTGTCTTTGCCTTTAACAGATGAGCACCCCTGGGGAGGCCAGCCTGGCGAGTAAAGTCCTCTTTCCTCATTCCACTGGCTGGGGACATTTTCAAAACGTCCCCTTCATCAGTCCCTGGCCAGATTCAACCCAGCCTCATCGAGGTGAAGGTTGCATCTCTGTTTTTATTATGGAAAAATAAGATTTTTAAAAACACACACAATTTGCTTTATGGAAATTCACTCTACAGTTCTACAGCTGGAGGGAATGTCTTCAAGAAGATGGAGGTTACTGTTTTAAAATCCTGCCATTCATTAATAAAGCCCCCCAGTGAACCCCAAAAGTAAGCTAATGGAAATATTCGAACTAATTGCTCTCCTGATGTTGGTTGTTGAACAGAAAGGATTTTGGTGTGTTGTATAGTTCACGCCTCCCTTTTTAGGCCAGACTGAACTGAAACCTCAGAAACATCTGTTCTTTCCCGTCTTCCAAATCTCCAGATAAGCCCTGTTGCGTTGTTTGAGGGGAATGGGGCAGAGAAGTAATGTCTAAATAAATGAACATCCCCAGGCAAGAAATTCTGCACATTCCCTTGTTTCTGCACGGCTGAGATGGACTGGAAGTGGTCTGTGGTCTGCTCTGCATTGTTCCAGCAGCCCGAGTAGCACCATCCTTGGCAATGGGTCATTCCCAAATTAGGGTGCTACTCAGTCTGCTCCCAAGGCCACCTCAGTCCCCTTCATGGGCTCATAGCCCAGAGAGTCTGGGCATCGGGTAACCTAAGCAGACCCCTTAGGACCTCCTCTGAGAAATTCTCCCATTCCTAATGGGCTCCCATAGAAAGCCCATTCCTTTCTAGAAAGGAGCCTTTTAAAACTATTTTTTGTGGGTGAGTTCAGATGAACAAAATGAAAGTCTCTCTCGATTGAGGTGGAGCTTAGAAGGCTTGATTCTCTTGCACGAGGCTCTGGCCTGGCCTCGCAAGGGAACATGAGACCACATCAGCCGTGTCTGAGGCCACTGTTGAAAAGGTCTTGTTGTCCTGGTTTTGCTGATAGCCCCCTTTTTAATTTATAGGAAAAATGAATTTTTAAAATAGATAATCATTCTAAATCTAAAGATGAAATCCTGACCTTCATTTTGAAAGTAAAACAAAAAAGGATTGTTTCCAATGAACAGTTGGTGGAAGTGATGAGGCTGGTGACAAGCGGGACATAGGAAGGAGCACCAAACGAGATCTCGTGTGAGGAGAGTGACTTCATGTCGGAGTCGAGGCCTTGGGTGTCCGTTAGCAGAGGAGATGAACTGCCCACAGAGACCCGGCTCTGAGGTGTTGGACGCTCACTCCCATAACCTCCCACAGCCTGACAATTACTTTCCAAACGTGAGCCTAGGGCCATCTTCTCTGCAAGAAATTTTATAAGGACCCTGGAGGAAAGGCTTCTGGGAAAGGCTTGAACATGAGCATGTTTCTGTGCAGTACAATTGTTGGTCCCTTCAGACAGTGGACAGGCCCCTGAGGGAAATGCAGGGAGGAAGATAAAAACTTCTGTGGAGAAAATTAAGGAGTCATGTATCATTTACCACAATATAGAGGGCTTCTGCAAAAGAGTTCATACCACCAGAGAGATAATGGTGGATTCTCGTCCCTTAAAGGACACCTTTATGAACACATCAGACAGAGTGACTTATAGTGCAAAGGATTTCCATTTTCAGGAAATAAGTGAAGTTTCAGCATATTTACTTGTATTTACATTAAAAAGTTTGAGATTATTCAACCATTCAATTGAGAGGGTACACGTGGGTGTGTGTCTTTATCCTAAAAGCTGCCCTACTAGAAGCCTATAAAAACTCATCAATCTGAGTGGTAGGTTGACAGATACATGTTTCTATGGGACACATGTCAACATATCTGGGAGTGATGGTGGTCCAGAGAATCTGAAACTTAATTCTACCATGTTTTTTTCAACTAACATCTATTAAATCCCAATTATGAGCAAAAGAGTATGTTAAGTGTTGTCATAATGAATAGAATTCAGTCTCCCATTCAGAAATTTCGTATTCTATTTGGAGAGATGACACATGTAAAATAGAGAGTATAGTAATCAGGCCAATTGAGGTACCCATATATGATTGACCATGTGTGTTCCGAGGAAAGACCATGAGTCCAAGGGAGACCACAGAGGAGGTACTCCCTAAGCCTAAGCCATCTACATTTGTGACTCTATTTCTGTTTTGTAAATAAGTTCATTTGTGCCATTCTTTTTTATTCCACATAAAAGCGACATGATGTGTCGCTTCCCCTGATGTGTTCATAAAGGTGTCCTTTAAGGGACGAGAATCCACCATTATCTCTCTGGTGGTATGAACTCTTTTGCAGAAGTCCTCTATATTGTGGTAAATGATACATGACTCCTTAATTTTCTTAGGTACTCCCTAAGCCATCTCTAGAAGATGAATTAGCTTGGTCAAGGTGGGAATAAGTAATTGATTATAGACTGAGGTAGGACCAAGTGCAGTGCATATGGGTGAACCTGAAGGTGGAAGAGCTTGTCTCTCCTCTGGAGCTCAGGAGTCATGTGATGCCCACACTGCAGAGTCCTGTGGGGCTCACTGGTCCCTTTGAGATGACTGGGAGAGTCTGTAGACAGCTGGGATATCACCACCCAAACTCTTTTCTGACTGCCACCCATGTCTGCCTGTCACCAGATGACCCTGGCCAGAGAGATTCTCGTACACTCAGCTCGTAGAGTTGGATCCTTTGGTAAATAAACCTCTGCTCTCAGCAGCCCTTTCCTATGTTGATTTGTCAATCATGTGTTGCTGTATGATATGACACCTCCGACAACGTTTGTATCTGTAGCACACTCATCAAGCCAAGCTATGGAAAAGTGAAAAGGTTTATTCTAATTTTCAGAGCATCACCACAAGCTTTGTGGAAAATGTGACAACAGAACTGGGACTGGAAGGAAGATAAGGGCAGGGATGTGTGAAGGAGGGTATTCCAAGCAGCTGGAAGAGCACAGACAAAGGAGCAGAGAGAGGAATGTCGTGTGTGATTTGGGCCATTGTCATGTCCACTGGGTTTGAAGGACGGGGTCACCTGTTTGAGGAAGAGCAGAGAAAGGCTAAAAACATGAGTTTAGGAGTCAGAACTCAATAAAGTATTTTTGTAGAGAGAAATGTCACAGTGGTATAATTTCTTTGGAAAGATTAGCCTAGAAATTTCGTAAGACATGAGCACATTGTAGGGTGGGAAAGGGTGGGAAAGGACTGGAGTTGGGGAGACCAGTTCAGAGAGGAAACCCATGAGGGACTGGGTGGAGGTGATAGTGGGACAACCCAAGGGGTGAGACATATCACTACACACGGTGAGAGGAGGATTGAGAGGACTGGGCAACCAACAGAGAGGGAGGACCCACGTCTATGATTACATGGGTGACTGGCAGAACAGAGTGCCACGTCCAAACCAGAACATCTGGAAGAGGAGATAATTAGAGAGAAGAAGTCAGTGAGTTTCTTTGGGATACGCTGAGTACTAAAGCTCCTCAAGAGATGAGCTATCCAGCTAGCAGATGGAGACATAAGACTGGAGTTGAAGAAGGCAAGTCTGGAGGAAGATTTTCAATAGTCACTTTCATATATACATTCAGTAGCTGAAGCTCAGGAAGTACCCAAGTTCTACAAGAAAGGGTGTGCACAGAGGGAAAAGAAAGCCTTAAAGAAGGCTTCCATCAGGGGGCGAGAGCAAAGAAGATGGAAGGAACTGTCAAAGGGGTGGAGAAAACTCCCGGCTGCTACAGTGCCAAGGACATACCAAGGGCAGAGGACATATCAAGGAAGGTGTTGTCAAGGGTGTTGCAGAGAAATCTAGAGGGGAAGAATTGAATCAGCAACTGTTGACCCTAGTGACATTTGAGAAAGCAATTTCAGGAGAGCAGTGGGGCAAAAAGCAGGTTGCTGGGCTGGGCAGTGAGGAGATGGTGAGAATGTGGAGGTGGAAGGTGGGAGCACTTTTGCGAGGTTTCTGGCAAAGAAGTGGGGAAAGGAAAGTGCACTCAAAGGAGATAGGTAGCAAAGTCAAGGGAAGGTGGGTGACCTGCCCACTAGGCAAGCTCGAGCTTATTTCTAATCACAGAGAAATGGACTTGCTTCCGTCTGTATGATCATGGAATTGTTTTCCCCTTGAAAAAGAAAAAACTCTAGAATATGTTTTCCTGTATTTTATGTATTTAGGATATTTCAGTCCACCTGAAACTATAGATTATATATATATCACAAGTAATGTCCATGAGTGATCAATAAATGCTCAGCACAGTATGGCTGGCACATAGCTGATACTCAACCAATATTTTTTGGCAAATTACGTGTCTTTATAATATCTATATTGGCATGCCTGTTCTCAATGAAATGATTTATTTAACTGTACTCATTATTAATCTTAAGTATCAAAAGAGGTAATTTAAAAGTAACTGGAAACAAAAGATTACACTCAAATACAATGCATCATTTGCCAAGCCCCATAAGCCAGGCTTTGATGTTATAACAGTTGCCAAATAAGTCAGAAGTCACCTGTTAAACAAACAATTCATTTGAGAGTGGAAGTGTTAACACTGAACCTATCTATTACATTGCTAATATAATTAGCTCTTAGCTGATTGATGAACATTAGCCACAGAAGATATTAGAGTTATAGATTTATTCTCAAAATGCTCACTTAGCCACTGATATTACCAAAAATAAAATAATTCTCTTACAGTCACAACATGATTGTGATGGTTAGTATATTCTCTAGTCATGTAAATGCAGACCAAATTCTTCCCAATTCTAACATTCCCAGTGCAGCATGAACCTTCTAACCCTTTCCCTCCATACTGGTCATTTGAACAGGGAGGATCAAGTTAGCCAAATGAACTTCATGCTAGAAGAAACTAGCCTTCATATTAGGCTAAACACCCAAAGCAACATAATATTTAGCAACAAATTCATGTGCTGGCATGCTTGCGCACCCAAATACTCACCAATCCAGAAGAATACTCTCCCTGCCTAAACTTTCAGAAGAACTGCTCAAGAAAAGGAGAAGTGTTATATGATTTTCATCTACACAGTTTTTCCCTGATCACTATGTAATTCAAGGAAACTCTCTTTATTCAGTAAGGCTGAGACTCTCAAAGAATAAGAAAATTGTTGGGAGGGTGTAGTAAGCACATGAAATAATTTCCTTAATCTCCTTCTCTCTTCCTCCTTGATTACAAAAGGAAAAAAAGAAAGAAAGTATTGGGGGAAAAGAGAAAAGGTATTATATAGGCAAATGCTCTATTTAGGCAAATCTACCACCAACATCCTTATCGAGTGACTAGAAGTGAAAATATTGTTTTTGGCTCGAACGCATTTGTATACAATGGACTTGGGAGGGTTAGAAGTTTTACTAGACCCAGTTGTTGATGTACAAGTAAATCAATATGGGATTTTTACTTGAGTTCATTAGAGCAAGCCCAAAGGCACAATCTTATAAATCTCTGAGCCTGCTTAAAGGGGTGGGAAAACATCAACATGAATAACATATGGAAGATCATGTGGTCTAATACTTGGACCGACACTGGGACCTGGTTCCATGTTCTCTCCCCATAACCCCACTGGCTTTCTATAATCATTCCTCTCTTCCTTATTAAGTAAAATGGATCTTGATTAGTTGGTCCCCTTATCCCTCTTTGGTATAACAACTGGCAGACTGGCGATTCATGTGAGCACTCTGCCAGGAAGATATTCAAGATGATTCTTACGCTTTAAACATCCGTGTTTTACATGCTGTGTGCTGGACTAGGCCTAAGGTCCATTGTGGGGTTCCTGTTGGAGGCTCCCTGGGGTCCATCTGGTCAATACAGCAGAGAAGTTAAGGGCAGAAATTGTCCTCAAAACAGATTCTTTTCTGTGTTTAGTTCCTGGGCAGTTGTTTGTATTTTTCCACCCAGTGTGGAAACCTGGTCATAAAACTAAGAACAGTAGAAGAGTCAGAGTGAAATTAGTCTATTTTCATTTGAACATTCGTGGTTGTTTTCTGCAGAAACTGATACTGATGACATGATTGATGGGCCCCTGTGGACCTTTTCCATTTGTGCTTCCCAATTACTTGGAGAAGTACAATGTGCCGACACAGGCTGAGGAAAGAGGGTTAAAAGCTGACCAGACTTACTTGGGGCTCTGAACTCAGGACAGGGGGCAGTCATGACAGCTTTGAGGAACTTCAGGGTCCATGCTTGATGTGGCCATCCATTAGAGGGAGGAAGGAAACCATCCTGCAACCTGACCCAAGACTTCCAGCCCACTTGCTGTCCCACTGTTTTACCGCAGTAACAGAGTTATACCATCAATGAATGGACCCTCCTGGGTCCAAAAGAGTGTGATTTGCTACACAGAAAAAAAACAGACTTAAGTGTGCACTGAACGCAAGCAACAGAAGGGCAGCTGGTGTCATCTCATCTCTGGAAAGGGTCCATTAACCCTGCTAATTGTCCTCACCACTTTTCCTTAAAACCCTGCTCACCCTCCCAAGTGGATGCAAAGGGTGCCTTGTACTCAATTTGTGGCCAATTCCGGCATTTATCGCCATTTGTATTCATCAGACTAATGGAAATATCAATTAAGCACAATCAAGAGTAGCTCTTAGAGTAATAATGGATACTTACCTGACTTGGAGCAGAGGGAAGGAAGCTCCTTGAGGCATCTGGTGAATGATTGTCAAGTGACTATGAAATCTGCACCGTGGGCCAATAGACCGTGAAAATTCTGCACAATGACACTGGTAGACAATCTTACCAGACACAGCCATCAATGTATAAGTAGTTGAACATGAAATTTTTGCTTGATTGCATTAGGGCAAGTCCAAAGATGATACAATCTTATAAATCTTGGAAAACTGCAATATAAATAACCTATAGAAGATCACCTAGCTTAATGATTGAACCACTGGAACTTGGGTCCACATCCCATCCTCAGAAACACAGAGGTCCACCCCAACATAGGTGGGGTGCCTCAAGGGAATGATTTTAAACATCCCACTACCATAACATCTCTGGTATTTGAATCTCATTAATTCAACCCTGGATTGGGTTACAGGGACAAGTGGGTGATGAGCTCATAAAATTTGAAGGTACATTTTTCTTCATTGTTTACTAATTTTCCTTGGGAAATCAGATCCTATTTTGCATGATTCAGAGTGCCCTCTGAAAGAAAATCCACAGTTTAAGGAGTTTTCTGCATTACCAAGATGAAGTAAGCTTGCAAGCTTTAACTTGCTGCATATGTGTCTCGTTAAATAATCCACTGAACTTCAAAAAAAAATAGAGAAGAAAGAAAAAGAAATCATCAAATCATCATCTATAGTTAAACATCAAACAATAAACTATTATTAGCCTTCCATACTATTAAGAAATTAGATTTTATACCTTCATCTTTCAGATGTCTAGCTTTAGTAAAATGACCTTCAAAAAGAATGTGGATGAATAGAGGTAAAATATTTCCTGCAGAGTATATTGGCTGACATTTAAGAGAGCTTTTTAGTAAGAGTCTTAACATGTCATACATGAAAAGATGAGAGTTTTGAAGGACCAATTGGTAGATTATGGTAAAAATCACAAAGTAAAGCCTGTTTCTTTGGACTTATGTTTGGGTAGGTCTTTATGTCTCATTTTCAGACTCTTCTGTGTAGTAAAGTCAGATATCTTGTTCAGGATATGTTTAACTAGGCATGAATCTGAACCTATATGGAAAAGTAGATAGCTATTCACATAGAATATTTGGGAGAAGTCCCAGGAGTTGCTGCAGGAACAGAGAGGCTGAAATTCCAGGATGAGGGGAAGGGAAACTTGGTATTGGTGTCTGAGAATACAGTCAACATCAGCAGGAAATCGCCAGCTCCTTCTTTTTTCCATGATAGGCCCCTTCCACAGTCAACCTCAGCTTTCTCCCTCAAAGAGTGCCATTGTGTTCGTTTACCTATTTCTCTTATTCTAAAACACATGGGGGTACAAAACAATGCATTGCTTAAGACTGCTCTGAAAGAGAAGGGGTTAACATAGATGGTCCACAGTTCGGGTTCTTGGGTATCATTGGATAGCCTTCCTTTTAAAGATGCAGAAGCTGAGTCCCAAAGAGGAAATTTCCCCATGTCTCACTCCTAGTTAGTGACAGAGCCAGGAGGAGAAAGTGGATCTTAACTCCCAGTTCAGTGGTCTTTCTCTCTCTCCATATTTATTTAGACCAATGTCACGTAAACAGACCTGCTTCCCTCAGAGGCAGAATAGTGCATCCTTAGCAACTTGTCACTCTTGTCTGAGACCCTCTGGAGGCACAGATGGTAAAAAGAGCCAGATTGACTCCTGGACACTAGAGTGAGCATAGGAATTGGCACAATTCTGGATGAAGACTTGTCAGAAGGATACTTTGGTTGTTCATATGTTGATTAAATGATTAAGGTTAGAGAAGGGGACAGAATAACCCTCAGCCAAGATATTTAGAAAAGAGAGACCTGAGGAAGGACCATTTCTTGGCATCTCCAGTGCACTGGTAGCCACAGCCATCCCTCCAGGGCAGGATCAGACATCTCCAGCTCTCTGTACTGCTGTCTGTATAGTGCTGAGTCATTGCTCTCATCAAGAAGGAAAGCTAGGTTTGCATTTATTTGATTTTGAGTTGAAGAAGGCAAATATATTTTGGAGGAGCCAGAAGCACAGATCAAAGGTTTCTAAGCCCAGTGGAAGAGACACCTACTAATTATCACTCTTTAAAGAACCAGGAAGTTCCTACACTTCCTTATGAAAATTGTAGGTTGAAGCATCATCTTACTTCATTTGAAAAGGGGAAAAGTTCAAGGCTGAGTGTATTTGACTAATGGTGAGACTTCTGAAGTGCTCACAAGCCTCTTGCTCCTAAAACAAAACTAAATTGTAGTTGACTCATCTCTTTCCTCAACTCTGATTTAGGATTTAGGAATAAATTGGACCTAAACTGTTCTTTTTCATCTATGTTTGTGTTAGAGGATGTGTACATATGTGAGTATATTCTCCTGCGCTTCTCTGTATAGGAACATGGGCAGTATGCTATCAAAGCACTGAGTTTAAAAATCATGAGGATAATTATTCCTTTTATGTACCATTTATTATTTTCTGTGTGTTTAGAACTTGGCTTGAGAAATTCCAGATTTTGATGACTAACAGAAACCATGTAACTGGGACACTAAAGAACCAGTGAGTAGTTACCACTTGACGTACCACAAGCAACACTTTACTTACGGCCCAAGAATTCTGGGCTGTGGCTTATGTGGGCACTGCCATTATTAATTTGCCTCATAATTCATTAATGTTTCTCTTTCCCATTGGAAAGTTTCCATTCCATGAGATTCTCAGGAACCACTTTCTGTCATTATTTCTCAACTCGTGCTACCCAGTGGATGGACTTGCAAAGCAAAAGCAGTAGGGGTTGACAGTGGACCAGAAGAAGCTAACACTTTTTTTTTTTGACACAGAAAAGAATCCAGAAAAGTTATAAGGGTGAAACATCCCAGTCTCTTTGTTGCAGATCAATAAATGGGTGGCTGGCTGTTGATTTCTCTTTTAAATGAAAAACAAAAGCAAGTATGAATGGGAAAGGCGTAGCTGGTTATAGATTGCACAATTGTTAGGCTAACCTGAAAGATCTTGTCTGAGAGGAAGGAACAAAACGAAACCTGGAAACAAAGTGATGCAAAGATCTCAGAACTGGAAATGTTCCAGAGTTTTCCAAACCAGCCAAGCAGAAGCTGGTGAGGGTCTAACATCCCCACCAACATGAGCAACTCTGCTTCCACAGGCTCTTGTTTTTGCAGATATGTCTAGACTCCCTGGATAGGAAGTTTCAGGCAGTTTCTAGTAACCCCTGTCTTGGGGGATGATTCTTGGTGCTTATGTTCTTTGGTACCTTTCTGGGAGGCTGGACCCTGGAAGGCTGGCTCCAAGTGCTGTTTGCTTAAGGTGCTCAAGACTGAGACTAGGGCACACCTGTTTCTCTTCCCATTCTGACATGGCAGGGGTACTTTGGCTTGCCAGGGTAAATTTTCTCCATGAAAATGTATCTTTGCTATATATCACACATGGTTGTTATGTTCTCCAAAGGAAGAATTCAAAGTCTGTTTTAGCTGTATAACTGAATCACTTTACTGTACACCTGAAACTAACACAACATTGTAAATCAACTATAATATAATCCAATAATTTTTTTTAAAATAACGGTCTATTTTCGCAGTAGATAAATCCATCGATGGACAATATAAAAGCAAACTGGTGCTATTGGCAATTAGCAATCCAACAGATGTGGCCATTTCTGCTGTGAAATAATAACATTTGTCCATCTTTTCTTGTTGCCCACAGAAGCAGCTGTTAGAATAAGAAAGGGTATCTATTGAGCCTAGCAAGAATTCAATTATGTTTTTTGAATTCTTTTGTGGCCTGGGATAAATTTTTTAATGAAAAATACAATAGAAGTCTCTAATACAGAAAGCACCTATCACTTACATTAATCATTTACTTGTTTTTTAAAGTAGCAAATGCTGGCACAGTATGATCATTGATTAATCATCCGATTTGCTTATAAATTTCATCTATAAAACTTTCGTGAAGAAAACATTTAAAATATGAAATTTGCCTTTATATGAACTGAGTCTAGAAAAACAGTGATAAATATAAGTTTTCTTTAGAATTCTTTTTGCCAGTAAAATACATAAGTCCCTTTGGTCCCAACACTTTTCTAGATAAGTGACAAAACCAAGATTAAACTTTACCATCAGAAAATTCTCAGCAACCTATTTGACTAAAAGTTATCATAGGAAGGTTATTCCTTTTTGTTACTCTATATAATAGACATAGAAAAGACATAGGCAAAGACATAAAAGTTTATTACAAATGACAATATCAAATACAAAAGTAAAGTATTGATAAAGTGGGAGATTGGGATTGACATATACACACTACTATATATAAAATAGATAACAAATAAGAACCTCCTGTATAGCACAGGGAACTCTCCTCAATACTCTGTAATGACCTATATGGGAATAGAATCTAAAAAAGAGTGGCTATCTGTATATGTATAGCTGATTCACTTTGTTGTACAGCAGAAATGAACACAACATTGTAAATCAACTATACTCCAATAAAAATTAATTTTAAAAAAAGTTTTTAAAAGTATTGAGAAAAAGAGAATGGCATTTGTTTTATAGATTTTAATGAAAGGCTAAGTTTCCAACTTTTTTATTATTATTGGTTTATAATCACCTTCTTTAATTAAGACTTTATTTTTTAGAGCAGTTTTAGGTTCACAGCAAAATTGAGGGGGAAGGTACAGAGAGTTCCCAGATACTCTCTGCTCCCACACACGCATAGCCTCCCCCATTACCAACTTCCCCCGCCAATGATGAGGTACATTTATTACAACTGACGAGCCTACACTGACACAACATTATCACCCAAAGTCCATAGTTTACATTAAGGTTCACCTTGGTGTTGTACATCCTATGGATTTGGACAAATGTATAATGGCATGTATCCATTATGGTATCATATAGAATATTTTTACTGACCTAAAAATCCCTTGTGTCCTCCCTACTCACTCCCTCTTTTCTGCCCTCCACCCCTGGCAACCACTGATCTTTTTAACTCTCTCTATAGTTTTGCCTTTTCCAGAATGACATACAGTTGGAATCATACAGTATGTAGCCTTTTCAGATTGGCTTCTTTCACTTAGTAATATACATTTAAGATTCTTTCATGTCTTTTTGTAGCTTGATAGCTCATTTCTTTTTAGTACTGAATAATACTCCATTGTCTGGTGTACCACAGTTTATTTATCCATTCACCTACTGAAGGACATCTTGATTGCTTTCATGTTTTGGCACTTATGTACAAAGCTGCTAAACAAATCTGTGTGCATGTTTTTGTGTAGACATAAGTTTTCAACTCCTTTGGGTAAGTACCAAGGAGTGAGATTGCTGGATTACATGGTAAGAGTATGCTTAGTTTAAAAAAAAAAAAACTGCCAAATTTTCTTCCAAAGTTGACTGTACCATTTTGCAATCCCACCAGCAATGAATGAGAGTTCCTGTTGTTCCACATCCTTGTCAGCATTTGATGTTGTCACTGTTCTGTATTTTGGCTGTTCTAATAGGGGTACAGTGATATCTCACTGTTGTTTCAATTTACATTTCCCTGATGATATATGATGTGAAGCATCTTTTCATATGCTTACTTGCCATCTACATATCTTCTTTGGTGTGGTAACTGTTAAGATCTTTGGCCCATTTTTTAATTGGGTTATTGGTTTTCTTATTGTTGAGTTTTAAGTGTTCTTTGTATATTTCAGATAATAGTCCTTTATCAGCTGTGTCTTTTGCAAATATTTTCTCCCACTTTGTGGCCTCTCTTCTCATTCACAATATTGTCTTTCACAGAGCACAAGCTTTTAATTTTAATGAAGTCCCGCTTATCAAGTATTTCTTTCATGGATCATGCCTTTGGTGTTGTATCTAAAAAAAGTTGTCACTGAACCCAAGCTTATCTGGCTTTTCTACTACATTATCTTCTAGGAGTGTTAGAGTTTTGTGTTTTACGTTTAGGTCTGTGATTTATTTTGAGTTCATTTTTGTGAAGGGTGTTAAGTTCTGTGTCTAGATCCCTTTTCTTTTTTTTTCTTTTCTTTTTGACATGTGGATGTTGTTCCAGCACCATTGGTTGAATCCATCCTTATATTTAAACAATGTGTGTTCAGCACTTTGACAGATATGGCCAGAAGGATCCCCACAGATAGAAAAGCATTAAGTTCCAAGAAAAAAAAGAACAAATGCAGAGCAGTATGGAAATGGAGAGGAACTAGGAAACAAACAGAACTTGTCTGCACAGACCCTGACCAATATGTCAGACTAAGAGAAAGTATCTAAGCTTAAGGGAGAAGAAACTCATTCTAATTTCTCAATCTAGTGAGAACTAATTTAGCCCTAAATTAGAGACTGGAATATTTTAGTTAAATATGAAATTCTGAGAGAATTCCCTTACTTTTGGTTTTGAAAGAGATTACTCCTCGGTGAAAAAAGAAAAATATGACAACTTTAGTTCTCCTGGAAATGAAATTGGCATGAGACTACTTGAAAAAATCATGAATGATATATTTAGGCATTTAATATCTCAATCTCTTCTTGGTCACATTGGGTCTTTTCACTTTAATCATATAACTTGTGGTTTATTAATTGTTCCTATCAATCAAAATGTAAACTTTAGAAGCCATAAACTAACACTCTGCAGGTTCTGAAATGCAGGATGGCCTGCACAATAAAAGCCCTCAAAGACTTGCATACTATGGTTTGGCATCTTTGGGAAGCATTATATTAAAAAAGAAATAGTAAACTTAACTTCTCATTTCTTTGGAGCTCAGAGGCCTTTTGCATTACTACTAAATCCCTGAGTCAAAGAGAAAGCACTTTTAGAGGAAGGAAGGTTAACTTTACCTGGTATTTTCTATTTAAAAACTCCCAATATACGGGTGGCAAGTGGGCTCACTGACACGGAAGGGGATGCTCCCTTCCCATCCCCATACTCAGGGGACAGAGTATTTTTTCATTTTGTTTTTTCACTATAAAACCGTATCACTTCATGGAATGAGGTATGACATAAAAGGTGAACCCCAGAACCCCACACTGAGCCTCAAAATGTTTTAGGATCCAATGTTTTAGATTTTTTTCCAACTGAAGAAAACCGTTCCTGGAATGTTTAGAGGGACCTCAAATAAAGACTGATTGTTGGGCTTCCCTGGCAGCGCAGTGGTTGAGAGTCCTCCTGCCGATGCAGGGGACACGGGTTCGTGCCCAGGTCCAGGAAGATCCCACATGCCACGGAGCGGCTGGGCCCGTGAGCCATGGCCGCTGAGCCTGCGCGTCCGGAGCCTGTGCTCCACAACGGGAGAGGCCACAACGGTGAGAGGCCCGCGTACCACAAAAAAAAAAACAAAAAACAAAAAACAAAAAACAAAAAAAAATGATTGTTAATGAAGTCATCTTACAAGGTGTTTCTTGGTTATGTCGTTTAATGTGAATCTATTTCATGTCATTAATGTATTTATAATTAATTTATTATTCATTTTATTTATTCATCTCAAAGGAGATAAAATGCAGAGACTGAGGAATGTAAGCAGAACTAGTCGATTAACTTTGGGGGATCATTGCAGGCATATTACCCCAGAGCCTCTATGAGTCACCCAAGGCATTCCAGTTCTCAACAATAGATGATTGTAGTTTTTTTGGCTCATGGCCACAGTGTCACAATGGCACTCTCCCAGGTCCATCTGCGTTTTAAAAATATTACAGTACCAACAACGGTAATAATAATGATAATTGATTGAGTATTAAGAAAAGAGTGCATGAAAGAGGGGATGTTGCATTAGTCAGTCCAGCAGAATAAATAAGAACCTGACCTCTGATTTAATGAGTCTTTATTAGGTGACAAAGTTTGGACCCATCTGTGCATAATCGTTCGTGCTTTGGGCCAAGCCCTGTGTCTGTGTACAGAGGAAAAAGTCACGGCACGCCTAGGTCAGGGGTACAATAGAATCCTTTGTCTCTCTCTGTACTAGGGAGAATTTTTTAATACTTTTTTTGAAGCCAAACAGAGAATCATTTTTAGCTTTTAAATCGAATTAACCCCTTTTCCCAGTGAACAGTCATAAATAGTAGTCTGGATAGGGAGAAAAAAAAATAGTTCTCCTCAACTTGCAAGCATTTACATCAAAATTACAGGAGATAGTATATTTTCTGCTAAAATCAGAGACAAATTCTTCCAGAGCCTTAAAATAGAGTGCTTGCTCTTCTACCTGGGCTGACAATTATTAGCAAGCAGACAGTACTAAGGGGCAGCCTGCTTGTCAGAGCCCTGCTGAGCAGATATCTACCGAGATTTCTGGCCACACTGCGATTTTTTTCCTCCGTCCACTCCAGTGTTTTTGAGAACCCATCTCTGGGCAATTAGAGATGAAATACCACACTTGTACCGGACTCCTACGTGTACGCAGTTACCAGCTTTTTTTTATCACCAACGCCTTCTACACGGATACCCATCCTGTTTCCATTTAAATTCGTGAACATCTGTTACACAGGAGATTGGTTAGCTACCAAACACTACTGTTAGATTTCTCGCCAGCAAGTCTCATGCCTTCATGTGGTTTTTGTTTTCTTCTTTAAACCGTTAATTATGTTTTATTCGTTCTTCTATAAAAGCTAAATTTAGCCAAGTTTTATACTAATTTAAAACATTTTCTGGAAATGACAGGGTGCTTTTGTTAAAAAAAAAAAAGCAGAGAGGCTGAATTTTCAATGGTTATCACAACTGAATCTAAGGGGGAAATGAACACGTCGGCTTATGTCTTTAAGTCTCAGATTTTATTTGATGGATGTGAACAAATAGAGTTTGGGTTGTAAATCAGTTCATAGTCAGTACTCCCATAGGCATTCTGATCTGGAAGGGGGGCTTCTGGAGAGTGAAGTCTGGCTTTTTTCCCCCTCATATTGGTCTCTTCTAAGTAAAGACTGAAAGTAAACTCTGAATTCCGTCTATCACTGGCTGGAGCTAAGTAGAGCTATGTGTTCTGTATAAACATTGGCAAACATACTTTTGTGTATACCAACCACATTAGCCCACTTTGCTGTTTTGGGGGGTATCTATTATGTTTGCTTTCTAAGTCTTATTCAAAACATTAGTATGAGGGAGGGAGGCTACAGCTGTACTGGGCATGTTGCATCACAGTGGTTCTCAACTGGGCACGATTTTGCTCAAAAGGGAACATTTGGCAACGTCTGGAGACATTTTTGGTCATTGTACCATAGGTAGGGGGTGCTAATGGCATCTGGTAGACAGAGGCCGGGATGCTGCTCTACATCCTACAATACCTAGGACAGCTCTCCACAACAAAGAATTAACTGCCCAAAATGTTAACAGTTCCGAGGTGGAGAAACCCTGCTTTAACCAGTTTACAAAAACACCTCAAACTTGTTCACTGAGGGGCTAGTTCAGTTATTCTTATCATGAGTATCTATCATATTATTACCACCAATACAAAATCCCTGAATCCAGAGTGCTGTTGAAAATGTTCAAAGTCACATTTACCCATTGTTTCATTTATCTTTCCTAAACTTCCATAACGCATATGTTTGGGAAGGTATTATCTGAGTAGCAAAGGAGAAATTAAGAAAACATGTACTTAACTCAAGGTCATATAATGTTGAATATTAGAGTCAGGATCCAAGCCCAGGTTTCAGTCCAACTCCATCCAAATTAGAAACCACCAATGATTTGACTCTGTAAAGGGAAATCATGGTGTAGAAGGAGAGCCCACAGCTGTGGGATCCACTTCTTGGTTCTCTTTATGTTCCTCAAGAGCAATCAACTAGAATCAGTGAACATATGAAGAACATGTTATTTTAATTATAGAAGTATATTTTGGTTTCCTCTCTAATCCTTTTTATTAATTTCACTCTTTTAAAAATGTCATTGGTTTAAGAACTCATTAGCTGTAAGGAGATTATATTTGAAATCATCAAATGTTGAATGAAGACAGAATCAAAAGTGTGAAAAAGAAGGCAGTGAGAGAGAGAGAAAAAAATGAATAAAGGAAAATCAGGGAAAAATAAAAAGGAAAGGGGGGAAATGAAAGGCAATGACTTCTGTTTCCTGGTGGGCGGCTGAAAGTCTTTGCCTCGTGAGACCTCCGTGGAACCTTTGGGTCATGTGCCCATTCTCCAGCCCAGCTCCCACCCCTGCCTTCACCCTCCTTCCCTAAGTCCATCACACCCTCCACTGTCACTGCTAGACCTGCAGAGGCAGCGGCCACAAAGATGGCCCTGCATCCTCCATTTCTGCTTCTGTGACATGCCTTCCACGACCCCTAAAGCACTTGAGTCAGCCTGTGCATTCACATATCTTGGAGTCCTCTTAACTCTTTAGTGACTCCAAGGCCAAGGTTTCCAACATCTGGCAAGACCAAACAAGCCAGGTAAACATATGTGTAGCAACTTGGGCATAACATGAAGGTCAAAGCCAGGTTGAACTGAGAGACCCTCATCCTCTTGGGTAAGCACCCTTTGGCAGTGTATCGCATGCCCAGTCAAACCAAAGACTAAGGCAATACATAGGAACTTTTAATTTAAAAAGAAATATTGGACTTGACAATTTTCTACTTTTACCTTATACATTGAACATAGTAAAATGAAGCATTTGTTTCCTTTCCTAGTAATAAATCTTAATAATTCCAACTTTTCAGAAGTCATTTTTAAAAAGCACATCAAAACTTGGTAAAAGATGAATAACATCCTACGACTCCTAAAATGTCACATGTCAGGTGTATTATTAGTGACTTAAAGTGTATTCAATGAAAAACTACATGTAGCTGCACCAGAGCATCACAGCCTAGCTCTGGATGTACTCTGACCTAGTTACGTGGTTATTTGGAAACACGGACTCCTACCTCAGCACTATTTGTAGCGTGTAACAAGCATACATCTCATGACACCCATGCATTGAGTGATCTGTAGAAGGCAAGTGGCCTATAGGTTGGAGAAGAGGTGTTTAGTTCTAAACAACTTCACCATCATGATGGTCCCAACAAACAATTTTCTAAGATAAACAGTGAATGTCTTATGCATATTCCTTTCCAACCCCTGGTTGGAGCCTGCAGCTTTGCTTGAACCAACATACCACAATGCACCCATATTTGTCCCACATGTTCCTGAACAAATTATCTTAGATGCTCCAAAGATGTGTGGTCACTATGCCCATAGATGCATATGCACCCATGAGAGAAACAGGAGCAGAAAGTGAGAACATCAGTGAGGATGCAGATGCAGTGAGGACACAGATGTGTCTGGAGAACAGGAAAGCATAGCTTATTGGTCAGAGAAGCAGGGATGAGGCAAATTGGCGAGTAAGTAGGAAAGGATAGAAAATGCAGGGGGTGATGCAGGGTCCACTGTACCTGATCAGTTAACATGATATCAGCAGCCTTGGATGAGCATTTTCTAGAATATATCACCTGGTAGTGAGAGGCAGTGTGGGAAAATGGAACGTGAGTAAAATTTGGAGGGAGAGAGATTTGGGTCATCCTGGCTCTGCTTCTTGAGTTAGTAACCATCCCTGTGGGCTTTGGCAGGTGGTTTAACCTCTCCATGGCTTGGTCTCTGCTTCTGCAGAAAGGGGAAATAAACTCTCCCCAATATTAGGGAGTTATAAAGGTTTAATGACACATTGTATCACACATAATATGAAATTGAGTCCTCAATAAATGGTAATTGTTTTAGGTGGGTAAAGACCTCTGGCATGGTTTCCTAAAGGAGCATCTTGGCCCAGCCATAGGGAAAGTGATGTGTTGAAAATAGTTGTTCAGGGAAAGGAACCTACAGTCTTTCAGTGGTATCAGGGTTGAAGAGACCTGGGGAACTACATCTGACCTGAGGACATCTCTTTCGTAAAGGCTCTATCAACACCCAAAACTTGGAATGTCTACAACAAAAATTGTCCCCTTGGGCTTCCCTGGTGGCGCAGTGGTTGAGAGTCCGCCTGCCAATGCAGGGGACGTGGGTTCGTGCCCCGGTCCGGGAGGATCCCACATGCCGCAGAGCGGCTGGGCCCGTGAGCCATGGCCACTAAGCCTGCGCAGCTGGAGCCTGTGCTCAGCAACGGGAGAGGCCACAACAGTGAGAGGCCCGCATACCGCAAAAAAATAAAATAAAATAAATTGTCCTCTTTTCCTCAAAACCAGTCCCTCTTCCTAACTTTCAGTCGCTCACTCATTCATTCCTTCACACATATATTATTCATTAACCATTTTTACGATGTCTATGGTATACAAAGAAATTTATTTGGAAATAGATAGAAGGAAGAACAAAACTCTCTATGAATCAATCATCCAAAATGGGAAATCTCATGGTTTCATTGGCTCCTGGGAAGTTCTAATGTTTCTGACATCTGCCCTTTCCTTGTCTCTTCGTATTTGGACTCCTTGTCTATTGGTTACCCTGTCCCACTTCAATTCATCTTACACATATGGCCAAGTTCCCTGACAGTTTAAATCTGATCATATTTCTATCATGCTCAAGACTCTTCCATGACTCTTCGCTGCCTAAGGAAAGAGGTACAAATTTTATCATGAACCCAACCTTCCTATACTGCCTTATCTTCCACTATCCTCTCCAAATGTTTAGTTCCTTAGTCCAGAGATTGGAAATATCTGGCATGTATATGGCCACATCTTTCCCCCTTGCCTATTGCAGACGTCAGTAATTGATCACAGCACTCCTTCCTCCTGTGCCTGAGTCATGGTCTCAGAATCCCTCAGCCAGTACCAATCAATCAGAGTTGGGACTCCAGCTGAACTTTATCTGGCCATCCCTCCACTAGTTCATCTTGTCAGAAAAAAAGAATCAGACTCTAACTTGGTTTCAGACTATTTGATTGCTGCTGTTAGTTGTTTAAAAAAAAAAAAAAGCTATGTTGATTAACCAGTTTTCAAATGTAAATAATCCCTAGCAACCAAAAACTCTACCTTCCAGACACTTAGAAAAATAATAATATTATTGGAGAAATTTTAAAAGAATGAGTCACATCTAGGCATAAGTGTGTAAAAGCAACTACCACAAACCACTTCAAAACCCCTGGCATACATTTATCAGGATTCTGGGCTCCAAGAATCACATAGAAAAACTCAGAGATAAATTAGATGATCCTCATACTGCACAAAAAAACTCACCTGATCCCAGCCCAAAAGATAAGTGGATGACAGAGATGAAGCTTCTCTTACTAGTTCCCAGTCAGCTTTGTTCACTGCCACTGAGACTTCATGGTGAGCTCGTAGGTTAGTAAATATGAATTACCTGGCAGAGTCAACCAGTTCCTGGGAGAAAAACTGTCATCTTCTTTCTAAAAATCAAGAAAGAAATGGGTATGACCTTAGAACTGAGTAACTGCCTCTAGATATGGGGCATCTTTTATCCTTAAGGAACAAAGAATTCTGTCTTATACTTCTTTGTGTCTGCTATGGTGTATATGTGAATACTCAAATATTAGAAATTTTCCAAGACCGTTCAAAGAATACATAGGTAGCAGCATTCAGAGCTCTAAAGAACACAGTGTGAGGAGTCTGCTACACATGTGCTTGTGTGTGTGCATGCGTGTGTGTGTGTGTTTGGTGAAGGGCACAGACAAGGGCAGCAAAAGAGTAACTTAAGTACAAATTATTAAAGTTGGACCCTCCTGAGGGGCCTCAAGGTGGTTCCTAGTTTTATCTTTTGAGGAACCAGTGTTTCTGTTCATGTCACTTGTTTTTCTTAGATGAATCGTGTATTGAGTTTCTTTAAAATTGTCCTCATCCGTATTTTATCAAAACCAACACCAGTCTCTCCCTTGGTGGTCATATTGTCCAGCCAAAATGTCTTTCCACCAAAGGATTGATCTAGGCACCTTGGTAAGCTCCATAAGATGTCAAAAAATTGAGAATCTGCCTTAGATAAAGGACAAAGAGATCAGCATCCTCCCTGGATGCCCTCTTTCTCTGTTGTCTCTCATCCCCCGCCCCACAAAAATTTCTGGGGATAAATCTATTTCTATTCATTTAAATGGAATCAAATTATCAAAGTGATGCTATTTCCAAGTTGACCACCAGATTCCACATTTCCCCCCCCCCTGCATAAGATGAGTCATTCAATAGTGTTGCTGTAGGAGTGTTTTATAACAAACCCTTAAGTAAATATATTCTGAAGAATTCAGGAGTTTGTTGAAAGTCCTAACTTGAATATCTGATTTTTCCGAATAAGAACTGCATTTTTTTCTTTTTTTTAACTTTACAGCAGTATAGTTGATTTACAGTATTGTCTTAGTTTATGCTGTACAGCAAAGTGAATCCGTTATACATATACATATAGCCACTCTTTTTTAGATTCTTTTCCCATATAGGTCATTACAGAGTATTGAGTAGAGTTCCCTGTGTTGTACAGGAGGTCCTTATTAGTTATCTATTTTATATATAGTGGTGTGTATATGTCAATCCCCATCTCCCAATTTATCCCCCCTCTTACTCCCTGGTAACCATACGTTTGTTTTCTACATCTGTAACTCTATTTCTGTTTTGTAGATAAGTTCATTTGTACCTTTTTTAGATTCCACCTGTAAGTGATATAATATGATATTTGTCGTTCTCTGTCTGACTTACTTCATTCAGTATGAAAATCTCTAGGTCCATCCATGTTGATGCAAATGGCATTATTTTGTTCTTTTTATGGCTGAGAAGTAGTCCATTGTATATATGTACCACATCTTCTTTATCTATTCCTCTGTCAATGGACATTTAGGTTGCTTCCATGTCTTGGCTATTATAAATAGTGCTGCAATGAACATATGGAGTTCATGTATCTTTTCAAATTATAGTTTTCTCCAAATATATGTCCAAGAGTGGGGTTGCTGGATCTCATGGTAGCTCTATTTTCAGTTTTTTAAGGAACCTCGATAGTGGCTGTACCAGTTTACATTCCACCAACAGTGTAGGAGGGTTCCCTTTTCTCCACACTCTCTCCAGCATTTATTGTTTGTAGATTTTTTGATGATGGCCATGCTGACTGGCGGGAGGTGATACCTCATTGTAGTTTTGATTTGCATTTCTCTAATAATTAGTGATGTTGAGCATCTTTTCATGTGCTTAATGCATTTAATAAGTTGCATTACTAAGTTTGAGAGGAAATCTGCTTCTAACCTTGTATTTTTTGGTGGCAAGTTGCTTCAGGCTGATCCACAGAGTTGTCACAAAGGGGACATGCCTAGATGCTTCCTCACAGATTCAAGAATTGGGGGCAGAATAAGAACAGCTCTAAAGAGGATTTTATTCACAAAGTGAAATCCCAAAGAGATCTAGGGAAAGAAACTTTCAAGGCTGTAGGGGCCTTTCTGAGCCCCAGAACCCATCAGTGCATTCTGGTGGGACTGTCCCTTCTAAACGGCTTGGCAACCACCATGGGCACCAACCACAGTCATGGTTCAAGAAAGCACACTACTGTTTTGGCCTGTACATCAGATTCCCTCCTTCCAAGAAGGATGTAGCTTTGGCAAGAAAAAATCTTAAATTATTTTAATTAGCCTTCTAATTGTTACTTGACCGTTTCAGAGATGGATATCACAATAGAGGAATGATGACAATGCTCAAGAATATTTTATTTAAAATTCTTATTGACAGTGTAGTCATTTGGTATTCATTCCGTTTCAAGATCTAGACATAAATCTAAACCTCCAGACTCTAGAGTAATGCTGTACAATGGAAATTTTGGCCATGATGGGCAAGTTCTATAATCTACTCTGTCCCTTATGGTAGCCACCAACAACATGTGGCTACTGGGCACTTGAAAATTGACTATTGCAACTGAGGAATTCATTTTAAATGATATTAAATTCAAATTACCACGAGACTAGTAGCCACTTTTGGATAGTCTAGCTCTTGTCTAGAGTAGTAAATAGTCCTCAGATTTGGCTACTTAATGGAATCACCCGGGGTGTATTTCAAAAAGTCCAATGACTGAGTACCACTCCCGGGGATTGTGATTTCATTTGGTATGAACAGTAGAATTGGCATCATGGCTTTTAAAAACTCTTCAGATAATCATTAATGTATGGGGAAAGTTGAGAATCACTGTTCTAGAAGAGACATCCTCAGAGCTAGCAGACTAGACAATCTATTAACTGGATGGATTCAAACCCCTGCGTATCATCAATGCAACAGGCAGTTTGATTGTGTCCCCAAAACAGACTCTTTTAAGACAACAATGTGTCAAGTATCTACCACCAGCAGGCATTATGTCTAATCTATTCTAACAGCACCCTTAATATGCTCTGACATAGCCAGTATATGATGCTACAATGCTGTTATATGGTGCTCGTGCAAATCACCAAGTCAGCGCAAGGGAAACTTAGCTGAATTCAGAGTCCAAATATACAAGCAAGTCATCTATAGTCAAAGGAAAAGCCTCAAGAGAAAGGAGTTGCCCCAAGGTACAGAAGAGAAGAGGAACCACCTTTGGAACAGGGCTTTTGCATGCCACCCATCGCCTTCTATCCCAAACAAAGCATCGTCTTTGGAAAAGTAATTGCCTCATAGGTAGCAGTCAGCAAATGGAAAACTGATTAACAGTTGAGGGCCAGGTTACACTACAACTGTGCACAGCAGTAACCACACACGTGGCTTGGTGTCTGTGCGTTCTGTGTTACAAGGAGTGTGGCAAAGGAAAAGAAAGCTGAAGCCCAGGCTCCCGTCATTCATTCTTTACTGGTGCTTCCCAAGACTGAGTTCTTTCCCTGGGTCGGCATCCTGTAAACTCCATTCTGTAATGTGCTCATTTTCTTCATGGATTTTCTCCCTGCTCTTATAAAATAGGAGTCAAACTTTCTGAAATGCTTGAATTCACCCTTTTTGTCCACTCCTGGCTGAGCAACTCACTGTGCAGGCAACTGGTTCCAACAGCTCATCCTTTGATAACACTTTAGCCAAAGGGAAAGCCCAGGACATCTGGGGAAACAGAGGCAGGGGAGAAAAAACAAACCAGCACTACTGAGCCACCCTTTATGGACAGAATCTGCCTCTCTCACTATCCTTGTGTTTTTCTGCTGAGTGGCTTTGATTTTCTATGGAAGGTGCTGATATCTTCAGGGAACATCTGTTTTAACTGTCTGTCCAAGAGTAAAAGCAAAATGCTCCATACAAAAATGATAAACAACTACCTGGTTCTTCCTATGCTCAGGGAAGAAATCCCCTATTAAATCTTCAGCTCTTATGGCATTATAAAAAAATCCCACTTGGAACGACTGTTTCACATACCTTAACCTGATCTGTTCAAAACATTGCTTAAAAAGCCTGCTTTATGAGAAGCCCCAAAGAGCTTTAGAAAAACCCAAGTTGTTTGTGTTTGCTGTGGATCCAAATGCTGACAGATTGAATCAATCAAGAATAAATGGTGCTGTCTTTTCATATTGGGCACAGGAGACATTTACCTTTTAAAAAAAAAACTATGTATGCCTTTTATTATGAAAGTAATACTTGTTCGATTTTTAGAACACTAGAAAATACAACCAAGCAAAAAGTGGATCAAAATGCTCAAAGTTTCACCCTCTAGAGATAATTTCTGTTAAAAATTGTGTGCATGTTCTACCCTTATTTTTGTTTTTCATCACCATGGAAGAGGGTAAGTTTAATGGAGAGAAGCCCAGCTTTTCCATGGCTAAATGAGATGCGCAGGAAAGCCTGCTACGGTGAACACAGATCACTCTATGCCCTTCTGACTATTGTAAACCCCACCTGCACTCCAAGCACTTACTCTACCTTCAGTCAGTAAGTGTTTCTTGAACACCTTCTGAGCTGTGCTGTGATGCTGCTGAAATACCCCATCTATTTTCAGCCTCTAAGGAACTTACAATTTAGTCGGACATATTAGTTCCCTGCGGCTGCCTTAACAAAGTACCACAAACGGCAAGGCTTAAAACAACAGAAATGTATTGTCTCGTGGTTCTAGAGGCCTGAAGTCCAAAATCAAGGTGTCTGCTGGGCCACAGTCCCTCTGAAACCTGCAGGGGAGAACGCTTCCACGCCTCTTCCTAGCTTCTGCTGGTTTTCGGCAATCCTTAGCGTTCCTTGGCTTCCGGCTACACCACTCCAATCTCTGCCTCTGACATCATGTAGCGTTTAGTGTGTCTGTGTCTTCCTATGGAATTTCTTCTTCTTATAAGGACCCTAGTCGTATTGGATTAGGACCCACCCTAATGACCCTCTTCTTAACTTCATTATAACTTCAATGACCCTTTTTCCAAATGAGGTCACAGTCACAGGTATACTGGGAGTGGGAACTTCAATGTAGTCAACCCATGGCATTGAGGAAGCAAAAAAACTCACCAGATTCAGTTAGAGAATGATAAAAGACCTGCATAATTAAGCTTTCAGATATATGACCCAAACTGCCAGTGCTATGGAAATTCAAAGAATTATTCTAGAAGGATGAGATAGGTTGGGAAGTATTGATGGATTTCATTGCACTTGTATGGATCTTGGTGGTAAAGGTGGATGGAGGGAGAAACAGACATTCTAGGGAAAGGGACGAAATTTTAACTCTTTAGCAGAGTAAACAAGGTACTCCTCCAACTGGCTCTTGCTCTCCTCTTGAGTCTCAGGCCCCGGGAGACTCACTCGGCAATGCTGAACCACACAGGATCCCTCAGACACCTTCTTCTTTTGCACCATCACACCTGCTCATTTGTCACTCTTTCTAACCAGAATGTCTCCTCCTCATTTCCTACCATCACAACTACCCCCACCAATTTCCCATTCATCCTTCCACAAGCCCAACCTTGACATCATAGCTCCAGGAATCCTGGACCCCTGGAGACAATTAGTCACCACCCACTCTGGGCCACTACTACACCTTGTAGATATCATAGCCTGGTGTCCCTTAAGGACAGGAACTGTGTCTCAAGAGTCTCTGTACCCCCAACGTATAACACAGAGCCTAGCACTGCCAGAGGTCACCAATGGTTTACTGAAATTCAGTTGAACTGAATTGTTTGTGGACAGGAAATGAGGGGATGAACCTAATTGCAGCTTAGCCAAGGGCCAGGTTCTGCAGATGGGCTGATGACTAAGCTGTCATGAAGAGAAGCGAGTCACCACTGCAGAATGGGCAAAACACACCGTGGGTGGGGAGTGGTGGTCACTGTGTGAGTAAAGGCCCTGACTTGTGACATGGCCTGACGAGCTAGGAAAAAACAAAAGAGTCAATACAACCAGAGCAGGAGATTCAAGAGGAGGAAGACAGGAGACGAGGATAGAGGCCCAGTGAGCAGGGCCTCAGGTGACGGGTGACTACAGAAATTTTTCCAGCAAGGAAATGTGTTTGTATTTGAATATAAGAGACATGGTTTAGCAGCGACATGGGGGATGGCAAAGTGAGGTCAAGGCCAGAGGCAGGGAATATCCTAAGTCAACTCTAAAGAGAACATGGGCAGGCAAAAGAAACATCGGGGGTAGGAAGGAGATAATGAATGTGAAGCAACAATGAGGAGGTAAAATTGACAGGATTGGAATGTTGGGAAAGAAAGAGGTGAGATTTCTCCCTTGAGTGATGGGTGACAGAATTGCTGCTTATAGAAACAGGGACTATGGGAAGCTAGGTAGGTGTGGGTTTGGCCACAAGTTCAGTTTCACACGTGAGTACTTTGAATTCCCATGAGACATCTAGGTTTTATAAAGTTAACAACTAGTTTGTGAGGGTTGCGGGGGGGTTGTGGTTTTTTAGTAACAACTATAATTAGAATTTCATTTGAGATCAAGTTCTGACTCTTGAGAAATGTGCCTCAGGTTTTCATGACATCATGACTTAAAAATGAACACAATGGCCGTTCAAGGCGAGCAGGACCCCTCTCATCATCTCACAGTTTCTTCATGAGTCCAGTTGTGAACTGGAAAGAAATGGAAACCACAAAGCTAACAGACGGTGACCTGGCTCTTAAAGAGTTCCATTTAAATATAGTTCATCTTTGCTGCTGCACATGATGAAAGGGGATCAACAGCCCCCGGGTGCTCGGTATCGTCACTCGGCTTTCTGGGCACCCTGAGCTGTACAGCCACCTGTCCTAACGGCCAGGGTTCAGCATTCTCAGAGAGGGTGGACCAAGAACCTCACTGCATTACGCTAAGGAGAGAAAGTTGACCTTGAGAGTCTAACGCAAAAGGAGGACATTGGTAATGACCATCCGCAATTTTTCGGACCTCCATATACTTCAAATCATGTCCCTGCCCACTCCTAGCTGTGTTACCATAAACAAGTTGCTTACCTTCCCTGGGATTTATTTTCTTCTATAAAAGAGAACGATCTTGGAACCTACATCTAAGGATGGTAGCCAAGACTTAGAATATTAATACATGAGAAGTTCTTAGAATAGTGCCTGGCTTAGAATAAACCGTCCATCAATGGTAGATTCAGTCAAAATGATTTTGATATTTTCCATCTGCTTCTACCAGGAGCTTCCAAGCAGCAGGGACACAAATCAGGCAGAAAATACCCTGTGGTTTCCTAGTGTCTGGTCTCTGCAGATGCCACAGGTGCCATCCTACCCAGAAGGACAATGAGGAAGAGATGTGGAAACAAGGGACTCCCCTCCAAGCTGAACCACTGAGGGCTCCAGCAGGCAATTGCTTGTTAAGCCACTTGGAAAGGATGTGCTTTGAGGCTCTCTAATTCCTCCATGCTCCTTCCTTAGTCCGTGCATCCAGCTCACTTCCTGGAATGCCCTTCATCCAGCCCCCCACGTTACCTTGTCACTTCCTGTTTGGAACACCATATAACAGAGTAGTTAAGAGCTGTAAAGTGCTAGGTGTGTGACCTTGGACAAATTACTTAATCTCTCCAAGCCTTGATTCTTTATCTGCAATGTAGGGCAATAAAGCACCTACCTCATAAAACTATTGAGAGAATTGCACCAAACAATATATGTCAAGTACCTGACACAGGGACCACACATCTCAGGGGCTCCTCCTTTAGATCTTGTATCACCAGCACTCAGAACCTCCCCGACTACCCAGGAGAGGTGAAGCACAACTGCACTCTCCTTTCTAGCCAGCACACACCTTGCTGAAGCCACGCAGAGCACCGGCCTAACCCCCCACTTATAGATCTGTCTGCTTTAAAAAGCCGGAACCACTCCTAGTACCTACCGGCATTCCCAAGATCTCACATAGTACTTAGTACCCAGTGGGCATTCGTCTGTCCAACAAATGAATGAATCTAGCTAAAGGGTACAAAGTGTTCAAGAAAAATTAAGTTAACCTCATTCTGTCACAGATATTCAAGAGTGTGTTCATAGTTGAGTCTATCACATTTTTTAAAGATCTGTTTGTCAAGAGAGTGAATAAGAATATTGATATTTGTATACGCATGTTCAGAGCAGCATTAGTAAAATTTGGAAGCAACCCAAGTGTCCATCGACCACTGAACAGGTAAACGAAATGCAGTCTAACCCATACAATAGGATATTATTCAACCTTAAAAGGGAAAGAAATTCTGACACAGGCTACAGCATGGATGAACTTTAAAGACATTATGCTAAGGGAAATAAGCCCATCACAAAAGGACACATATTATATGATTCCACTTATATGAGGTGCCTAGGTAGTCAAATTCATAGACACAGAGCACAGAATTGTGGTTGCCAGGGACTGGGAGGATGGAGGAATGGGAAGTTAATATCTAATGGGTACAGAGTTTCAGTTTGGGAAGATGAAAAATGTCCAAAGATGGATGGTTATACAACAATGTAAACGTAATTAGTCTCATAGAATCGTACACTTAAAAATGGTTGAAATGGTAAATTTTTATGTATAGTTTACTACAACACAAAAGGAGAAAAGAAGGTTTAAGTAGCTCCTGGTAGTTTTGCAAAAGGGCTTCTTTAATGCATGTGGAATTTGTCCATGTGGACACATCTATAACTGCTCCAACCCACCCCAGTATCACCAAGGGATTAGGGGCAGCAGCCTCAGAACCCAGGTTTTTTTTTGTTTATTTATTTTTTTAAAAGAAAGACTAGTCCTTTGTTTTATTAATTAATTTATTTATTTTGGCTGTGTTGGGTCTTCGTTTCTGTGCGAGGGCTTTCTCTAATTGTGGTGAGCGGGGGCCACTCTTCATCGCGGTGCACGGGCCTCTCACTATCGCGGCCTCTCATGTTGTGGAGCACAGGCTCCAGAAGAGCAGGCTCAGTAGTTGTGGCTCACAGGCCTAGTTGCTCCGCGGCATGTGGGATCCTCCCAGACGAGGGCTTGAACCCGTGTCCCTTGCATTAGTAGGCAGATTCTCAACCGCTGCGCCACCAGGGAAGCCCAGAACCCACGTTTTTAATTCTAGTTTTTAGATGAAGAACAGGATAGTGCCTTCAGTCTGCAAAGAGTTAAGGTCTTCTCCAGAGATTCACACCAAAAGATGTTTTCCTGTGTCCCCAGGAATGTAATTATGTGTAGCATAAATAATAGGAATAAAGGAGGGAATGCTTGTGTAGATTTTTTACTGATTGTTCCATTTGGTCTGAAATTGGAAGATTTCTTGGTGTGTTTCCTGTTGAGAGTTATCCCCTTGTAGGTGGTACCAGGAGCCTCAAGTGCTTTTTTCCTTGCTGCATCTTTTTGGCCAGAAACTGGGGACAGTCATCATCCATGATGACTTGGCCATAAGTATCTTTGGGAGGTGGGAAGCCTGGGGTCTTGGGGAAGGCTTTGGTTGTGAAATCAGAAAACAGACAGTTTTCTGGAAGAGTCACAGACAGTTATGGAAGGTGTTGGGGGTGAGGCCATAAAATGTGCTAAGATGCTAAAATATATCCTTGGAAGAAAATAGCTGGGAATACCCCCCACACATTGGTCAACAGTGTGAACGTAAGGATATAAAGAGAAGAGCGTTTTTAGCTTTGACAGTGGTCATTTGCTTTGTCCATGTGCCAAACATGGAACTTCAATCCATTCAGCTTTCTCCATCTGAACCTAGAAGGTCGGCTTTCCGAAGGAAGAGGGTTTTGTTGTTTGGTTCACTGCCTTCATCCAGGTTCCTAAAACAGTGCCCGGCCAGGAGCACCAGCTCAGAAAGATGTGTTGGATGAATGAATGCTTAAATCTAGTTCTCAAGGATGTTACAAAAATAGAGCACTAAATACAAAATAAGATGTGCACATTCTCTTTACTATTTGATTCACATCTAAAAATGTTCACCTGAAATAGTCTTTCCTTAAAATCTACAAAGCTTGCTTAGGGCAAAAACCTGAATCTAATAATACTCAATTATCAAGTATTAGTTTCCAAAATACCTGCCACTTCCTGGATCTAATTTTGTTTCAGTTCTATAAGGAGACCACCCAATCAAAGAAGGAAGTATTTTTATCTCCACGCTAATTTGGTCAATCATTTTTTCCCCAGAAGAGTCAAGCTCTGCTGGGCACATGCAGATACGGGGTGGAGACCAAGCCCCAGAGGAGTGAAGGCAACCCACCAGACCCACTGAAGCAAAGGATAGGCCATGGTGCTGGTGAAACCTTGTACAGTGGGGCTTCCACGCAAAACTGGTAAAATAATATAGTAGGTCAATAGGTCAGAGAAGTCAAAAGAACTGGGGAGGTCCCTTATCTGGTCTCCGGCAAAAGGGTGCAGTTGTTAAATACAGTCATAAACGAGTTTAGTCATCTGATTCTCTTTGGTTACTAGATCGGAGCTTCCTTCTCTCTGATATCTCTTTTCTCCTTGGTCATCACTTTTCAAAAACTGTACCTGTGAATCCACACCAAGGATTAAGCTTTGGTATCAAGAGGGGACAGTTTAGGAAACTGGTCAAGAGCATGTGCTCTGGAGCCCAAGTGTCTAAGTTCAAATCCCAGCTCTGCTAGCTGTGTGACCTTAGGCAAGTTAATCAACAGCTCTGTGCCTCAGTTTCTTCATCTATAAAATATGGATGATCATAATAATACCTACCTCATAGCACTGATATGAAAGGAGTTGATACATTAGTTTGTAAGGAATTGATATATTGCAACAGCATCTAGCGTGTATTAAATATTATGCTATATCTCAAAATACACTATATTGTAATTTTACATCTATCTTATGTATTTTACTTTATGTAATTTATTAAATTTGTGAAAGATTGAGAGTACAGCCCTCATGATTATAAAGCCATGATTATAAAGATATTTCTCCCCAAGAAAGGATAAAATCAGGTTATCCATAAGAGAGCACAGTATATTAAAAAAATCAAAATTAAAAAAAATAATCTAATGAACATAGATTTTTCCATGTACCCCTTACAGCCGGGGATAAGCACTTCACCAAGTGAAATGTTAATCTGGCAATGCTGGTGATCGGCCAGACTTTTTCAATTCACAGGCCAGAGGACAATTGTCATAGACCTATGTTGAGAAATGTTCCCAAGACATTTTAAAGGTGAGAGGTGTCACCATCCACTGTATTTCCCACCTCATGAGCACCTACAGGGGAAAAACTCAGATTATTGCACAGTGATTCTCAGATAAAGCTGATCTTACCACAGCCTTATAACTTGGGCAAAACCAAGGACTTTATAACCATCTCTTATTCTTCTGTTTATGTGTCTGGGGTCCCGTTGAGCCATCTTACACATTGATTCTAAGTTCCAGCGGTGAGAATTGACTCGCCTTTTGCAACTGCCAAGCTCCACATTCATTTCAGCACTTTCTGTCATTTTCTCTGTGTCTGTACACATTTCCGTCTGTCTATCTTCTCTGAGATATTTCTGCCAAGAAGAAATATCAAGGGCTGCCATCATCTCATTACATTTCTCAACCGCTATAGAGCCATCCTAGGTTTGATATAGCATTACAACTCTGTCCAACATCTTTTACTACCTAAGAATCAAATACTCATGCATTCAGAATTCGAAGGTAGAAAGCTAAAGAATTCTATTTCTTTGAGTTCAACAAAAAGCCATTTAGTGATTTGTTATGTGGGTTTTTTCCATCGCCCAGTCATCCAGACTAAAATCCTGGGCATCTCTACCTGTGCCCTAGCCCCACTCCAACATTCAGTTCCAAGTTCTGACTCTTCTTTTCCACTCCCTCTTCTCCGTCCACCTTCTCTTTCTGTGGCTGCCACAGTCCCCTCGCCAAGACCCCTGTCACATCTCCTAATTGGTCTATGGGCTTCTAATCCCACTCAGACTTGTCCTTCTCATTGATCCCTGCCACTCTCCCTGAAGCATGGCTGTGCTTAGGACTGTGATGCTTCCGTAGGGCACACCTCCTCTTGGGAAACAAGTCTCCTGTGATATTGTGATTTATAATAAGAAATAATATATTTGGTCTTTGTCCCTGTTTTTTGACACAAAGCTCCTAAATCCATTGGAACTTCCTATGATGAGAATGATAAAGGTGTCTCTTGTTATATTAAGGTGACTTTGGGACTGGTTGCCAGGAGAATCAACCATGTGATTAGAGGCTTGGAACTGTCAGTCCCACCCTACCCTCCCCCCCAACCTCTGGGGAAGGGGCAAGGGCTAGAGGTTGAGCTCAAGTCCCAATGGCTAATGATTCAATCAGTCAGCCTATGTAATGAAGCCTCCATAAAACCCCAAAAGTCCAGGGTTGGGAGAACTTCTGGGCTGGTAACACACAGAGAGGTGAGGAGAGCTGTGTGCTGAAAAAGGGGCATGGAAGCTCTGGGCCCCTTCCCTGTCCCTTGCCCTGTGCATCTCTTCCATCTGACTGTTCCTGAGTTATGTCCTTTTATAATAAACCAGTGATCTGGTAGGTAAAATATTTCTCTGAGGGCTTCCCTGGTGGCACAGTGGTTGAGAGTCCGCCTGCAGATGCAGGGGACACGGGTTCGTGCCCTGGTCCGGGAAGATCCCACATGCCATGGAGCAGCTGGGCCCGTGAGCCATGGCCGCTGAGGCTGCGCGTCCGGAGCCTGTGCTCCACAACAGGAGAGGCCACAACAGTGAGAGACCCGCATATCACAAAAAAATAAAAATAAAAAAAGTTTCTCTGAGTTCTATGAGCCACTCCAGCAAATTAATCAAACCCAAGAAGGGGCGTCTTTGGAACCTTCAATTCATAGTCAGAAGCACAGGTGACAACCTGGACTTGCATTTGACATCTGCAGTGTGGGAGGGGTGGGGGCAGTTTTAGAGGGCTGAGCTTTAACCAGTGGGATCTGACGCTGTCTCCAGGTAGGTAGTGTCAGAATTGAGTTGACTTGTAGGGTACCCAGCTTGTGTCAGAGAATTCCTTGAGACTTACTGTATAGCACAGGGAACTATACCCAATATTTTATAGTAACCTATAAGGGAAAAGAATCTGAAAAAGAAATAGATATATATGTATGTATAACTGAATCACTTTGCTATACACCTGAAACTAACACAATATTGTACATCAACTACACTTCAACTAAAAAAAGAGGGAGAATTCCTTGGATGTGTGGGGAAACCACCACCCCCTCCATACATACTTTGGAATTGGAGTCAGAACTTTAATCTCCAAACCTCTTAGTGATAGAGTCAGGGACCTCATGTTATACAGGGAACAGCATGCATTCCGAGCAGGGACTTGGCCACCCACAGTCTTGAGTCCAGGTCCTGTCTCTGCACTTATGGTCTCAGTTGCCTTGGGTATTACTGGCTCTCTATAAACCTGCTGTTTTATGTATGGTGACTGTCTCAAGGGGTTGTTGTGAGCATTAAACTAGATAATATGTATACAGGACTGACTCGGGGCCTGGCAGCCCACGGTAAGTGCCCAGTAAACACAGCCCCTTACTGAGGTTGGCCTCCCCACAGCCTCGGGTCCCTCCTGGGCCTTCTCTTCCCCAGGCCAGCATGCACTGCAGCTGTGTCCTGCATCCATCACTTCCCCTGTGCTTCCTTCTTCCCTTGCTCATGTCTTGCAAGCTCTCTTAAATTCTCTTCCCAAACTCTATACTCTCTCCAGGCTCAATCCTCCCTCCATCTCTTCCTCAAAGGGTCCCCAGCCCTTCCAGATGGCCTCCCCACAGCCTCGGGTCCCTCCTGGGCCTTCTCTTCCCCAGGCCAGCATGCACTGCAGCTGTGTCCTGCATCCATCACTTCCCCTGTGCTTCCTTCTTCCCTTGCTCATGTCTTGCAAGCTCTCTTAAATTCTCTTCCCAAACTCTATACTCTCTCCAGGCTCAATCCTCCCTCCATCTCTTCCTCAAAGGGTCCCCAGCCCTTCCAGATGGATCTCATTTCTCCCCTTTCCTAAGCTTCCATGACACTAGGTTTATTCCTCCATCATCACATTCATTATATTCTACATCAAACCGTCAGTATTTGGCCATCAAACAGCCACTCCTTCTGGACTGTGCATTGGATAAGGGCTGAGCCCATGTCTTCAGCAGATATTACTCCTCAAGTATGTCCAGACTAAGTCTTTGGTACATGAGTGAAAAGTGCTTGCATGACGTTAATTGATTATAGAATTCATATTTTGTTGATTGCTTCAAGAATTTTACAGGTTGTACTAATTTTAAGGTAGCAGAAATCATCACCCTTTCCCTTACCCTGAGACACAAATTTCTAGCACCTGAAATGCAGCTCTGCATTGAACAGGGGATGGTGTGTCTGACATGTAATACCAATGGGCCACTGGAGTTTCATTTCACTTCTTGTGTCAGAAAATCAATCAGTGACTTCAGCAAAATCTTCAGACTTTCCCCCATCTCTAGGGCCATGGTAAATAATTGATGTCCCTTACCCCACTCTTTCTTCAAAAAAAACTCTTCTATTCTTTCGGAATATGCATTATTGAATCTGCTTGGATCTCCTATTACCATACTTAAAGAATAAAGAAGACAACTTCCATCCCAAGGTAAAACTTTTCACTTTCCAAGATTAAGAACGTGAAGAGGTTCTTGATATTCAACACTTCCGACCCCTGAGGTTACTTTCTTTCATATATTTATAATGTTATCGTTTATTCTCCGCATCAGCAAAATAACACTGACTTAGAAAAAATGGAATTTACCAAATGTTAAAATTTGAAGAAAATTCTGAAATGAGTCATCTAAACATTCTGGATCCCTTGCCCTTATTTCTCTGGTCTGACAACACCTTGCACTTGGCCAAGAAGCAACAAACATGGTAATAGATGCCATCAAAACAGAGTGTCATATGAATATCAATAAGAACATTTTGTATTTGCATATAATTCTTCTTTGCTGATTTTCAAATGCTTTCCTCCTTTGCGGCTCACCACAGCAACCCTTCTATGCAATCAAAACAGGTGCTATGAGCATGAGTCTTTACGCCCACTTGGGTTGGACTCAGCAAGGAGGAAAGAAGCGTAACTTGAATAATTACCAAAGGAATGTTAAGTCTGTTCTCAGCAGGACCAGATCAGTGATGAGCTGGACTTTACCTGTGAAGTGTTTCTTACCCGTCTCCCTCCTCTTGAAAGGTCCACTCCTTTTTTTCCACGTGGCCTTTCATTCTTCCATTAAATTTTCTTCCTCATAAGACCCAGTCAGAACTTAAGATGTTCTCAAATTAATAAAAAGAAAAATAACATGATATGGAAATGTTTTAAGGTTTTCAGATACTTTTGTATGTCCCTCTTCTGGCATTCTGCAATAGAAAAATAGTTCAAGTCCCATTAATGGGCAACAGATAGGCTAAGCATAGTCTAAGATTTGTCTTATAGGATATTTCATTGGATCCTCATAACAGAGCTATAAAGGAAGAATTGCCCCCATTCTGGAATTGAGGAAACAGATACATTAACCAACCCAAGGGAAGTAACAGATCCAGGAAGTCAGACTCAGCTCTCTGTAAATCAAGTTCAAGTGGGCTTGTTCTCCTTTTACCACGTGTTCTGGCTTTATGCTCAGATGCTCTATGTTCTGTGGATGCTAAAGACTGAAGCATGCCCAATAAATGGCAGTCTTCCTGAACTCTGAATCAATATGAGATAAAAAGGAGTGGGACATGTAGGTCCCAGCGGTAGATGTAGGTCCAAAGGCCAGCTGTACTGCTGCTCAAAGACAGACTGCAGAACGAAGCTTAGCCATGCGGCAGCAATGGCCTCCCCAGCACTACACTCAAAATTCAATAGACTCACTCTCTGTCTCAGGCACCTCGAACCAGTGCTGGGCCTGAAAAAAACACACAACATGAAGACACAGACCAGAACATGTGCCTCCTGCAGCTACCAACCCCGAGGAGAAAGGGAGGGGTCCAAGTTCCCAGATCCATCACTTCCTTCTCCCAGACCCACCAACCCAGCAAGTGAGAGGAAGAGAGAAGCCAGGAGCCATACCTGCCAGGGCGGCCCGCCATGTGGCAGCCAGCATCGGGAATGGGGAAGAAACACTGGTTCCCTCAAAGTTTACTCTAAGGAGTTTTACATCACGGGCACCATTGGCGTTCAAATATACACGGTGACTTCCTGGCAGGTATAACCCTTTAATAGTCCACTATCCCCACTGCAGAAGTTTGTCACACGAATCTTGGCCTACAGAGGCCAAGATGTCAGAAGTCCTTGTTTCCAGGGCTTCACTGACTCACTGTATGACCCAGGGCAAGCCACTTAATTAGTCAGTGTCTTAATGTCCCCATTAATAAAGTCTGCATTGTGGACAGGAATCCTCTCTATAGAGAATTCCTCCATCACGGGCAGTGGTAAAGGGATCCTGCAAACTCAGCTACAAAAAGAGCCAGCCTGCCGCAAGACGGGAGACCACTCCCAGTACAGGGCTCGTCTGCCTTCTTCCAAGAATCCTGAGCAAACCATGTTTTGATGGCATTCCTCCTGTCAGACACCGACAGAGAGAGAGAGAATTCCCTCAGCAGAACCCAGGCCAATGTTCATCCAGAGTGTTGACCATATTGAGTAACAGTAGGTTATTTCATGCCTCTTGAATGTTCAACGTCTGAACAGCTACACACACTTGAACCTATATTTTACCCCATTGACAGGCCCGGAAAGGACATATGGTTTAGATTTTTAGACGACACTCCATGTAAAAAAGCCTTTCCTTTTATAGAGGCATATTTTTAGAGTCTCCAAAGCTGAACTCTGGGCTGAATTTAATCCATGCAGTTCTCTGGCCCAATCTAGAGCCTCAACGCAATTTTGTGTCAGTGGAATACATTGTTAACTGATCTGTCAGAAAATCAATTAATTACTTTTAAGAAGCAGTTAAGAGTATCCCTACAAAGCTGCCATGTGAATTATTAAAGAATATAATGTAACAGTCCTCACCCCCCTCCCTGTGTTCAAAAGATTCCCTGAATCCTAAATGAAAATCATACAAAGCTGAGGGGGCCAAAAAAAAGAGAGAGCGCGCGCGAGAGAGAAAATGACGAGGCTTAGGAGGTGTGGAGCAGAAGTAGGCATCTGCTGATGCTGCTAAAGGCTGCCCCATGACGCTACCCAGCTCTGGGTTTTCCAGCATGTGCCCCTATGTCTCCAGACAAGGCAGCAGAAAATATACCCCCATCTGCTCATCTCCATTCATTGGTAGATGGGCGGCCCTGTGCAGAGCCCTACAGAGTTCTTTCTTTCCCGGAGCCCTACTCATCCCAGAGACAAGCTCCTGCAAAGCCCACCGCCTCCCCCGACTCCTGCAGTTCTAGGCCTGTCTCCAGCCTGGCCTGGGCCAGTAGAGCTCCCTGGGTGGGAGGCCGGAGCTTCTCCCATGGCCCAGTTTGTGTCACCACGGAATGTTTAGCTCAGATCCAATCACACTCATCTTCGTCCGTGTCCTATTTATCTGGGAACAATGCTAAGACTGACCTGGCGCTCCAGATATGCATCAGACGTGGATTCCCCAAACGGAGAGAGAATCCCTTCCCACCTCAACTTAGCCTGCACCCCAAAGACAAGGAAAGCAGGGGAAACAATAGTCTGTAGCAGTAAGATGAGGGCCCAGGCTGGGGCCTAGACAGATGAGTCTCCCTTGCTGTGTTTCTTTGGTTTTAATTTAACCAAAAACATTTAGCATTGGAGTGAGAAAAACCATACATTTGCATAACCAAAGCGTCCGCAGCTCCTGTTAGGAAGATGCCTCCTCCAACTGCTGGCCAGCTGTGGTTATCACTGTGTCTGAAACTCAGATGCCATCTGAAGTGGTTCTGTAGGTTGTTGGCCATGTCAACCTCCAAAACCCTCAAGGCACCAAGAGTCAGAAACAGAGAAGTGTTTCCCTGGGCTCCTAGACGGAGACCCAGAGATTAAAAGAGCAAGTCATAAAGGGAGATATTTTTTCACCACTCAACACCTGCGAACAGTTACCCTCTTGCTCTGAGACTTGGGCTGCCTCAGGGCATGAAAGGCTGGAGAGGAGGTGGCTACTACAGTTCCTTATCATTCATTCATTCACTCATTTATTCATAAAAAGTATTTAATGAGAATCAACTCAGTTCCAAACACTTTTTTTTTTTTTTTTTTATCCTGGGTGCTCTCCAGCAATGAACAAGATAAAGTCTCTCTCTCACGGCCACTCCACCCATCACTTGGAAGATGGACGCAGGCAATAAATAAGTGGACACAGAAGTTAAAAAAGACAAATGCAATGTCGAAAATAAATCAGTGTCGTCATATGATACAAGTGACCATGCAGGGGGAGGAAGTGGGATATCTCTAGCTGTTACTCTAATAGATGACATTTGGGTAGCGTTGGGAAAAACTGGGGGCAAGGCAGGGGGAACAAGTGGTCCAGGCACATGAAAAGATCCAGGAAGAGCTTGGTGTGTTTGAGGAACAGAATGGAGGCTGAGACTGAGCAAGCTGAGGGATACAGGGTCTCTGTGATGTCAGAGAGGTGGCCCAGGACCTGGAATTCTCTGTGCCCTGGAATTCTCTGTACCCTGGAAAGCCCTCACAGAGTCTGGGTAGAGGAGACACAGGATCCGATTTACATCGGTCTCCGGCTGTGAGATTACAACAGGGCTGCTCCCCTTTCTCCCCACCACCAAACTCAGCACCGAGCAGACCACAGCTCTTCCTCTATGGGATCTTGGCTTCAAAGGTAACCGTTAGGTACATAACCTTGTCAGATTCCCCCATCTCTCTGTGCCTCAATATCTGATCAAGAATGAGATCCCCTCCCAGGGCTGCTGTCTGCAAGACGTCTGGTATTCGGCTTCTCATTTCATAGACACTGGTTGATGCCGTTGTTAATTTCAGCTTCATTCCCTACGTTACCTCCAGGAGTGCATTTCTGATGCTGATTTTTACCAACTTTTTTCAGCAAACATTTACGGAGCACCTACTCTTTATCGCCTGGGTCCTGTAGCACCACAGGAGCAGGTTTATGATCCAGAATCAGGAAGCATCCCTTTCCCCCCAAATCTGATAGCTCCTACTTCCCCCAGGAAACTCCAACAAAGGCTTTCTGTGCCCTCCTCACAGGTCTTGTACTGAAGTATTAGGCAATATTGAACCAACGTGCAACATGCATATCAGGAGTCCTGACTGGTGTGTGATTCACACACAAGCCCACCCGTAGTGCCCGGTGTTGGCTGGGTGAGGATGGAGCCCACTCAGAGGGCAGCGTCTAGACTCTGTCCAGTATGCAGGGAGCTCTATCCGGTGCTGGGTTCCAGTGGGAGAGGGGGAGTTTGGTGTCGCGTCTCCAGCGATGGAGAGGATGATGCGTGAGAGAGACTTCTGTCTCTGCAGGTCACTTTCGTTATGCGGTGCTTGATTTCAGAAAGGCAGTTCATTTGTTCTTAGCTCCCAGAAGCCTAAATGAATTCCCCACCAGAAAAAAATAAATATGTTCTGAAAATGATCACCATCACTGATGATTTGATCAGGAAATTACAAAAAGGAGAAAACGAGGATCTGGGAGAGCCTCGAGCTTCCAGCTAGTTGGGGAGGTGAGGGTGCAAGAGAAGCAGAGCCCTTTGCTCACTTGCCAGACACCAGGGAGGCACGAGGCATGACTCAGGCACACCCACACGGCAGCTTTGGTTTTCCAAGACGGCAGACCGAGGGGGAGAGAAGTCTGTGAACCCCTGGGGAAGAGACAGCTAAGCCAGGAATACAGCTGGTTGGCGGAAGCTGATTTCAGGGTCAGTTGATGTAAATCTTTTTTTTTTTTTTTGCGGTACGCAGGCCTCTCACTGTTGTGGCCTCTCCCGTTGCAGAGCACAGGCTCCGGACGCGCAGGCCCAGCGGCCATGGCTCACGGGCCCAGCCGCTCCGCAGCATGTGGGATCCTCCGGGACCAGGGCACGAACCCGTGTCCCCTGCATCGGCAGGCGGACTCTCAACCACTGCGCCACCAGGGAAGTCCTGATGTAAATCTTGATTGGCTTAAAACTGGACTTCCGTGGACTTCCCTGGCGGTCCAGTGGTTAAGACTTAGCCTTCCAATGCAGGGGGTGCAGGTTCAATCCCTGGTCGGGGAGCTGAGATCCCACATGCCTCGCAAAAAAACAAAACATAAAACAGAAGCAATATTGAAACAAATTCAATAAAGACTTTTAAAAAATTATTAAAAAAAAAAAAAAAGAAACTGAATCCGTTGGCTTGTTTCACCGTCCATGCTGGCCTGCGGGTGTCCTTCACACCGTAAAGCACTGCAGGGTGGCCCAAGCACAAGCTGGCAGGGAAGACTTTCAAAAAGGAGGAGGAGGAAGAAAAAGAGAAAGATGTGACGTGAAGCGAGGAAATTTGGTGAGAAGACCCAGAACCCCAAAGAGTAGGTTTGAATCTTGCAGAGATGTATCTGCTTCCCTGTACTTTCCAACCATGAGAGAAGCTCATCTTCGCTCTAGTGAAGGATGGCCGGGCTGGAGCCAGAAAGCCACGGGGAACCCTCCTGACCCATTTCAGCAGCTCACCACCCTCTGCATGTCCCTCTGGGGATGGGCAGCACATGAGACAGAAGATCATCCATTTTTCTTTTTTTTTTTTAAGAAGTATAAGGTGGTCCCCATAAGAGCTCAACATTCTCTGTGCTGGGGGCAGTGCGTGAGCTGAATTTAGAATTTGCCTCTGTGCCCCAGGAGGCAACAGTGCCACCCTCATCTGTCCGCATCTCTCCTTTTCTAGTTGATTTTCACAGATGCAGCGTTGGGTTTGATGTGAGACCTGCAAAAAATGAGAAGCAAGGGATGAAGTTATAAGCCTATCTGATGTGATCCAAATGGATTCCATCTGCTTGCCAAATAAAGGAGCTATAAATAAAATGAGTGAGCATCCATTCCTCTTGTGAGGGTGGGCGCTCAGTTCCAGAGAGCGCCCATATCAAATAAGGGGAAAGCAAGAGTCTAATTAAGACCCTGGCTGTCTGACCACAAACTGCACAAAAAAAGAACACGGAGGTGACCTGGTGTGCAGTCCACGCAGGGGGTCCTGTGAACAAGACCCCAAAGTCAGCCCCACCCTCAGTGGCCTTTCGTGCCAGCCAAGACAGACTGGCTGTTAGCATTTTTTATGCTGCCCCAGGATTCAGGTTTAATTTGTGCGGAAAACAAAAGGCATAAACTATTTGCTTAGAGTCATCAGTTGCATAATATCTTAAAGATAAATAACAAGATTATACCTCCTGTCTCCTTGGCATCCGTAAATACTCGTGCATACAAACACACACACACACACACACACACACACACACACACACTGGCCCCCAAAAGATCTATTATATCAGAAAGATCAATGACTCCTTCCTCTTTCTTTAGAATTATAAGATAAGTCTTTTACATATCCTGAATCATTGGTCACATTCAGTGTATATGCAAAAGAAGTTCAAAGGCTGACTCTGACAAAGGGCATTTGGAGAGGGATGATAAAATGTGTCTGATAAAACACACACAAAAGACTTTAGCAATAAAGACTTACGAATTGGGAAAGCAGGACTTGCGCAGTGGGTGTGAAACTGTTATCAACACCTTCAGCACTGAAGATAGTGGCCCAGAGCAGAAGGCTTTATCTGGCCTCCACAAGAATAGAGATTGCACCGGCCCTGAACTACCCTGTCTGCAAAGCCCAGGAAACACCTTGCAGAGGAGTTGATGCAATATTCGCCATCCTGGCCTTCAGTGACAGTTAAATAGTGTTACAACACAGCATTGAGCAACGACCTTGCTATATCATCCACGTCTTTGTTTTATAGCACTTCTTCCCCCCGCTGGAGAGACAAATGGGCAATTTTGGCTGACATTTTTTGGTTCATTACTTTCAATGTAAATGATCAAAGAGAGAAGAGAGACATTCTCCCTTCTTCCTTTCCAATACAATTTTAAAAATCCCTTTCTGATTGACATTTCAAATAGGAGATGAGTCATATTCACTCTTTGCATCTTATTGCATTATTTCTCGAGATTTCCAAAGGATCCTTGGTATCTGTTCTTGGAGATTTATTACTCAGTCCCTGTAGTTTCTTTGGGGCTGGAGTTTAATTTATGTGATTGCAATCAGGAAACCACTTTGAAAGGGAAGAAATCAATTTAGTTTTTCGTGAGTTGTAAATTTTCTGTAAAAAAATTTCACAAGACTATCCCTTTCTTAAAAGGAGTCACAACACAGTTGTTGAAACAGTAGCAGGTTTGGTAACAGGACATTAATTCATGGGTCCAGGAGTCCCAGATCGGCCACTGTTTAAGGACCTGGGAAAAACCACTCATTTTCAGAGCCTCCCTTTCTCTCTATAAGATGAATGGATTGCACAAAGTCTTTGCTCAGGTTCTTCTCATCTCTCAGAAAGATCAGATGCCATTCCACCGAAGGGTGGCCCTCGAAACAGTTTCACCCTGATTTGTTTTATAATAATCCTTGAACTTTGATGATTGTGTCTGGCTTTTCCAAGTGCTTCAGCAGTGATGGTTGAATGTGATCTTCTTGATAAACCTGATGACAGTGGCAGGGGCTCTAGACGTGGCCAGTGAGGAAACGGAGGCACAGCAAGGTTAGGGGACCTGAAGAGTGTCACAAAGGTTTGCACACCAAGTCCCCTTAATAAAATAAGTACCAAGAAAAAGAAGACATTTTAGGCCAGAGGCTTTCAAACTTTTTTGAATTGCAAGCGACAGTAGGAAGTAAGTTGCATGCATGACTCAGGAGATGGCTCTATCAATCAAAAAAAGGGTTTCAGGAAGCAATACTTGTTCTTACTACATGTGAGGCACTCTGTTTTCCATTTATTTCCTTCTATTTCTTCTTCTTCCCTTTCTTGTATTTGTATAATATAATAATAATAATTATCATTATTGTTTAATTTGAAACCAATGAATGGTCAAAATCTATGATTTTGAAGTCACTGTTCAGAAACTTTTCACATGGCAGTGTCTTGCTATTTTCTAAATGAGGGACATACATCTGAGTTCCTGAGCCCCCCACGGGGGATACTGAGAGTGGTTCTCCTGTTATGGTTTCCTCTCTCTGTCAAGAGCCCCCAACCCACAAGGCTGTGCGCTAAGGAAGCACTGTCCTTAGGGTCAAGCCTTCCACTGTAGGTGGTTCATGAGCTATGAATACACCATCAAGTCCTAATAAATAATGAATACTACTGACAACACTGAGACACCTATTTGCTTTGTACTCCCAATAAAGTCAGAGGGAGAACCAGGGCTGCTCCCTAAAAATGGCACATGGCTCTCTAAATAAAGGGCTTTAATGCATTTTATATTTAAACCATAAGGCCCTGGGCTCAAACCCAAGTTGAGATGGGCTCTAATACTTAAGTACCATTCTGGAAAAACCTTTGAAATATTTATCCATCAATCTGGGCTCAGTGCTTCTGAAGCAGCTCACTTCCTTGTGTCACATTCCTAGAGTGGACCTGCTTTACACATCCTCATGAGCTGGGGACGGGCTACCTGTCAGAAGCAAAGGCAGTCCGTTTGGAAAGGCATTGTCTATGAAACTTCTTAAATGAGAAATAGGAAGGACAACATTGTTATTAAAAATACATGCAACTCAAAGATTGATTTCTCAGTGCAGCTGGTCAAGTTCTTGCTTTCACTGCTCCATCTCTACATGGCCAAGGGCAAGCTCTTTAACCTCTTTAAACTTAAGGGGATAAGAGTTCCAAACTTAATAGGATTATGGAGAGGATTAAATGAGATAATGCATGGACAGCCCTTGCCACAATGCCTGGGGCTCAGAGAAGCTCAGCCTCTGAATGAATGTTAGCGATCATTCTTATCTGTCCACTAAAATTCTCTCACTCATCATAACCCTATTAGCATAAATAAAGCTTTCACATTTGATAAATCAATTCTACAGCTTTCTCTATTCTCAGAGACAAGGAACACTTGATGGACTCCCAGAGGTCAAGTGACCTAGTCTCTTGTCTTCAGGTAAATGAACCCCCCAAACCTGTTAAAACCTAGCATAGCCAAAATCCAATGCCATCGTGCATCGAGCTGCTGTAATGCTGTCCAGGCTGCTCCTGATATGATCAATTATTTCCTTGACATACTAAGTCAATATAAACAATTATATATTAGTTTTCTTTTAAAAAATAGAAAAAAAATTATATTTACTTTTAAAGATCCAAAAATTTGTCCCAGAGAGGAGTTTTGCTTTTTGGGGGAATGACGATTTATAACACAAGTCAGAAATGCTCCTTTTCCTTCTGTTCAAAGTGAAACAAACAGACCTTCAGAAGAGAGAAGATTCTTGTTTCACAGGTTGCTACCAAGGAGTTATTTGAGGTCTGTGTACTTTGGATTGCAACATACCAAAATCTTAAAGATCAATAAAGGGAAGATATTTTTCTCTAGAAGTTTTTATTCTTAGATTCAAGGAGGAGAGAGCTACTTGTTAAGTTTCAAGTGATCCAGCAGTTTCTAGATATTTATCCACACTTTTCTTTTTTAGCTCCAGATATTTCAAGCTTAGGAAAAACCAAAAAGAAAAAAAAATTCCACTTTTACTGTATCCATTCTCTATAATATGGGGAAGCAATGTGCATTTATTGCCATAACTTCTTAGGGTATATCTGAATTTGTATCTAATTTTACTCATAAGAATTCTAGAACACTTATAAAGTTGACATATAGCAGTAGCCATAACATTCTCATAAAATAAGTTTTGTTTTTTGTTTTGGGGTCTTTTTCTTTTGTTTTTGTTTTTTGTTCTGGGTTTTTTTTTTAGTGCTTTACCTTAAGGCATTATCACATTTTCACTAAAGGAGTGTCTTTGGGAGAGAGTATGATAAATCAAACTGTCATTTATCATAATCAGAAAAATAAATCATACACAAAAGTGAAAATAAAGCTTCCATGTAAGTTTCCTTCTCATTCCTGGTAAGCAAGGGGTTAACCTGAAGTCTTAATCCATTTCCACTCTAATTGGGAAGGATGGGTGGAAAATCATTTCAGTAACAGAATGAAAATTGCTAGCCTATAGATGCCTGAGGCAAAAAGAAAAGAAATGAATTCTCCTGTGAGCTTGGTTAGTGAGGAGGAAGGAAATCTCCATCTTGCACCTGACCTCATGTCATTGTTCAGTGTGCCAGTGTTAAATAATGATCTCCAGAGCCGTGTGTGGATCAAGAGAAGGGGCCTGTCTGCCCAGGTCTCTTAGCCTGAGGTCACAAGGAAATTTCTGGACACTCTCCCTCATTCTGCAAAACCTGGAGTCGGCTCAGTTTGACAACTCAGCGTGGTGTTTACAGAAACAGAGGGGATCCCCCAATGGCACACTGGGTAAAGTTTTCTTCTTCCCTCCTTAGAAATCCATTTCACTATCTGGTGTCTTTGGCAAAAGAGAGTTCTTAGCTAAATAAGTATTTCCTAATTCAGAAGTGAATAGGCTTGATCTGGGATATTTTTCTCCAAAGAAAAAGTGAGATGTCCCCTTAAATGGAGAAGGTGACAATTATAGAACTTCTTGTAATTGAACGCTTTTTAAAAATTATTCAAATCCACATTTATATAAATAGTTACTTCACACCCCTTTTCAAAACTTACCCTAGAGTACTGTATTTCCCAATAATGCTTGTGAAATTCTCCTGGGATGGGTATCTTCATGGGCAATGGAATTGTTAAGGTGACAAGAGAAACAAGAATTATGGGAGTCCCTTGTAGTTGCTAAACATCAGTGAAGTTCCAGATCAGTAGTTCAACTAGAAAAGAACTGGAGTTCATTTGAGGGCTTATTTGTCATCATATTTGGCCACTCATCTGTTCCTTTGCTCTTGCTATTAAAAAAACTACCAGCTTTGCAAAAATTTATGACAAAAATCTTTGAGCTTGTGTGTTTAATCATTTTTAATACATTTTGGATCATCTCTGTATATTGCTTTCATTGTACATATAAGTATAAATTAGCTAACAGATAATATCTATTTTTCAGCTGCTTTTAATTTTGTTAAAAATTATTTCACTCTTCCCTTCTACCTTTTAAGAAGAGGTGAACTCTCTAGAATTAGCACCATTATTCGTTCAAAAAAGGTAGTAAAATTTGTTTCATTTTTTTGAGTAGGTTTAAATTATAGCGTTTTTCTAAGCAAGTCCAAGACAATCCTATCCGAAAGTTTAAATCAGACTTGACCATTGCTTGATTGAGAAATAGGCAATAATGTTTCATTAAAAAATCTCCACAAAAATTGTTCTAATTAAAACAGACATTTTTTATTGACATATAGTTGCTGTACAATATTATATAAGTCACAGGTGTACAACACAGTTATTCACAATTGTTAAAGTTATATTTCATTTATATTGGGTTGGCCAAAAAGTGCGCTCGGGTTTTTCCGTAAGATGTAGGTGAGGAAACTGAGACCGGCACAAAGTAAGTGACTAATCAAACAGACCTACAATTAACCCCCAACCCTCCTCCCTATGTCTAGCAGTTCAAGAACCAGTTTGGGAAAAACCTGAACGCACTTTTTGGCCAGCCCAATAGTTATTATAAAATATTGACTATATCTCCTGTGTCATACAATATATACTTGTTAGTTGTTAACAAAATTGTTAATATTCCACTTCAGTGTCTGGAGCCTTATCCATAAAAATGTGATTGTTACTGGAACATCAAATATATAATATTTGATTTTCTAATATTATTACTGTAATCTGAAAATTTGTAATTACAATGCAGATCTTAGGATATTTATGAAACTTAGAAAATGTAATTCTTCAATTACATAGAATGATTGCTTCCATTGTTGCTGATTTTTTTTAGGCTCTTTTTAATTTCATACTACGACATGAAATTTTAAAGCTTTTGTGGAGTATAATTCCATGACCTCACAGAAAGCAGGATAATGATAGTCTTAGCCCATTATTCCATATAAAATTCTGTTTTCCAAACCTGAAGATAGAAGAATTAATACAAAAGGATTAATACAAAAGGATTAATCTTGTCTGAATGCCTGTAAAAACCCTCTAAGACCAACAGTTGGCAATTTATTATTTAATTGATTGATATAGATATCTCAGCAATTCCTTCACAGATAAATATACTTCTTATACTTGATTCTTAGGTAGACTTCCCATGTCTAGAACAGACTGGGGAGTCAGCACCCAAGATTTATCTCAAGACTTTAGATTCTCTTTCTAGAAAGTTCTGCTATATTTGGGGAAATTTCTCTACCGTCTATATGGGATCATAGATAGAAAATTTTTTATTTCAGTGGGGGGGAAAAAAGCTCCAGTGTGATGTACTAACAGCTGTAATAATAATGACAAAGAGCCTTTAGTTTTTATTCTAAAGGAATTAAACTATGTTGTATACCCATATTATGTTTTAGTTATTATATAATACAGTATATAGTGAAACCTCGCTAGTTGGGTTGACATGGAGAAAACAGAATTAGTGAAAGGATAACTTTAATATTTTAAAATAACTGTAGTAATAAATTATAAGTAATATTTATGAGTAAATATGTGTTTCTCTCTAATCTCAATCCTATGTAAATTATAAGTACAGAACAGCAATGTATTTCTGTTATTTTCTAGAAGATGTAGAATCTCAAAATTATTTGTGTGGTTGTTTAAATCACAGCTCCTCAGGCCTGCTTGAATGAATAGAAATTACATATGTGCAGTTAGAGGAACCCTATACAAATTGGTAACACCCTTAGAATATATTATCTTGAGTTGATTCTATGTTCCCCTTTTTCTTTCCTTTCTCCTCCTCGCTCAAAATCCAAGTTCACCCCAGCCATATGCTGACTTCAGTCAGCACCAGACCAGGTCAATTTCTCACAGTTCCAAGTGACGTTTATATATAAAGTTCATGGAGCTGGAAAGCCTTCTTGCCCAAGGCTCCCATTTTGTAGGTGAGGAAACTGAGGCCAGTACAAAGGAAGTGACTAATCAAACAGACCCACAATTAACCCCCAACCCTCCTCCCTATGTCTAGCAGCTCGAGAACCAGTTAAACTGACTCACCTGATTATTTTTAAACATAAATGTTGCAGAAGGAAAAAAGTTAGACCATCCCAGGTCATAACTGCCCCAGTGAGAGGGTAAAGATAAACTATAAATACAAGGAATAAAACAAAAGTGCTTGATTTGGGGAGGAGAGCTCCCTGTGGAAGGGCCCATGGGAAACAAGGACCGAGATTCCTGTTTATTCATTCAGACATTCATTCATTTATTCTTTTCCTCAACTTAGAAAACTTGTGTTTTGTTTCTAATTCATAGCAGCAGAAATTGTTTTAAATATACTAATTAAAATGTCTAAAGTAAAGCAGACTCTAAAAGTAACTTTTTTAATAGACGCTACTTCCATCATCCACCAGAAAACTTGACTGCTGTAACATTTCCCAATTAAGGGACTCAAAGCCATAGAAAAATATGTAATTCACCTCCCTGTTCCTCAAGTGTAGTAGACTTTGAGACACTCCTTGACACTTGGGTACTTTCCATAGTGCTTGCATAGGGGAAAGCACTCAAAGAGAGAACTAGTTTCATGCACAGCAAGTGGTTTCTCAGCCTCTCATTTAAATGGGGCCAAAGAGAATGTGGGGAAGATCCAGACCCCTTCTAGGGTCTGCGCATCAGCCCCTTGACCTCTGTACCCAACCCAAAACACTAAGGGGTGGAAACCAGGTATGCTTGCTCTTAAGAGATGCTCGGACCCAATCTCCCAATTCCTCCCACCCCCCCTCCCCCCTTGGTGTCCATACATTTGTTCTCTACATCTATGCCTCTAGTTCTGCTTTGCAAATAATATCATCTGTACTATTTTGCTGGATTCCACATATATGCGTTAATATACGATATTTGTTTTTCTCTTCCTGACTTACTTCATTGTGTATGACAGTCTCTAGGTCCATCCACATCTCTACAACGTATATACACTATTGATATTATGTATAGAATAGATAACTAATGATAACCTACTGTATAGCACAGGGAACTCTACTCAGTGCTCTCTGGTGACCTAAATGGGAAGGAAATCCAAAGAAGAGGGGATATAGGTATATGTAGAGCTGATTCACTTTGCCATACAGTAGAAACTAACACAACATTGTAAAGGAACTATACTCTAATAAAAATTAATAAAAAAATAAAATAAAAATAAAAGTCAAAAAAAAAAAAAAGAGAGAGAGAGAGAGAGAGATGCTCAGACCTTTGAAGGTTCCAGCAGCCCCGGAGGAAAAAATGTAGTGAGGTAGGGCCTGTGGTTTCTGTTACAGACCTGACTCCATATTTCTTCTTTGTTGTCTCTTCTGAGGACTGGAAGAAAGACAGGTGGACCCACTCCATAACTGAGGCCAGGAGCTACCTCACGATTGCTAGCAAATTGACATACTGAGTGGCTTTTTTGTTTGAAAAATTTATATGCTATATTTCAAAATAAACCTGTTTATAAGAATTGCTATTTGAGAATATCACTGAGTCACTTTGCAATCATTTTGAAGTCATGAGCTAGTAAAAGTAAAACCTCTTGTTCTAATCCGTGTTGCCTATATGAATTTCATAGAAAAACAAGTATATTGGAAAAGAAAGGGTCAAGAGATACTTTGGTAGTATTCTTTCAGAGTCAAAGAAACCAAAGCATATTGTATGGGCTGTGGCATCGGCAGCTGGTAAACATTAAATGGAAATGAACACTGCATGAAGTAGACTTGTAGCTTAGCCATGGCTGTGAAAATGCTTTAGTGGCAACGACAGTGGTCAGGAGGCCTTTGCAATTTAGTTGTTTTCACCGTGTGTGTGTCTCCTTATGACTACAAGCCAATCAAGTGATGCTGTAATAAAATCCTGAACTTTGCTTCAGGACAGCTCAGAGGGAAAATGAGTCAAGGAAGATGAATTACTTAATGGCCTTTGCTAATAGCAGGTTAAAAACAAGGCTCACTTGAACACAAGCAAAATAGCAGCAAAACTGCTCTTCAGAGGGAATTGTGTTTTGAGTGGTTGCCCTTGAACTGCACTGCCTAATAAAGTAACCACTAGCCACGGGTGACATTTGGGGACCTGAAACGTGGCTAGACCGAACTGAGCTGCACTGTGAATGTAAAATACACACAGGAATTTGAAAACTTACTAAAAAAAAAGAAAAAGAATGTAAAATATCTTATTAACAATTTTTATATTGATTACATGTTGGAATGAAAGTGTTTTGGCTATACTAAGTTAAATAAAATATATTATTAAAATTAATTTCACTTATTTCTCTTTACTTTTTTAATGTGGTTATTAGAAAATTTTAAATTACATATATGGCTCATATTACATTTCTAGTGGACAGTGCTGCTCAAAATAAGAAAGAATGCCCACATGGTTTAAAGGCAACTTGTCAAGAACTAGTAAAGAAATTTGATAATAGCATAATGATATGAATCTTGCAAGATGGTTTAGCTTGCTGGCTGTGACTGGCACTCCAGGGGCAAATTGCATGGGTTCAGATTGGGCCAATTACTGAATCTCAATTTCTTCATCTGTAAAGTGAAGGGAATAATTATGGACTGTTTGCTGCTAGCGGGTTAAATGGAATAATGCATGTAAAATCATTAGTGTGAGGTCTGACGCACTGATAAAAGGGAGCTTCTATTATCATGGTTGTCTTGGTCAACTCAAGGCTGCTATAACAAAATACCATAAACTGGGTGGCTTACACAACAGAAATTTATTTCTCATAGTTCTGTTAACTGGAAGTCTGTGATCAGGATGCCAGCATGGTTGGGGTCTCGTGAGAGCCCTCTTCCCGGCTTGTACTTGGCTGCCTTCTTGCTGTGTGCTCACATGACGAGAGAGAGAGAGAGAGAGAGAGAGAGAGAGAGAGAGAGAGAGAGAGAGAGAGAAGGGCTCCAGTCTCTTCTTACAAGGGCACTAATCCCATGAGAACCCCACCCACATGACCTCATTTAAACCCAATGACCTCCTAAAGACCTCACCTCCTAATACCATCACATTAGGGTTTAGGGTTTCAACGTATGAGTTTGGCTGGGGGAGGTATGCAAACATTCAGTCCACCCCATTCGTTTTAAAAGTCCAATCAGAGATAGATTTCATGTCAGTTTGCAATGCCGTTTACAAAAACCTTTTTTTAAAATTTTTAAAAAATTTTTAATAAATTTATTTATTTTATTTATTTATTTTTGGCTGAGTTGGGTCTTCGTTGCTGTGCACAGCCTTTCTCTAGTTGCAGCGAGCGGGGGCTACTCTTCCTTGTGGTGCGCGGGCTTCTCACTGCGATGTCTTCTCTTGTTGCAGAGCACGGGCTCTAGGTGTGTGGGCTTCAGTAGTTGTGGCAAAAGGGCTCAGTAGTTGTGGCACATGGGCTTAGTTGCTCCACGGCGTGTGGGATCTTCCTGGACCAGGGCTCGAACCCATGTCCCCTGCATTGGCAGGTGGATTCTTAACCACTGTGCCACCAGGGAAGCCACAGAAACCTTTCAGAGACTGCAGTCCAGTGTGTGCTAGGCACAATGTTTGCTGGGTACTGAGCAGTTGGCCTTGCCAACTCTGAGTGGCTTCCTTGAACCAGCAGCAGTGGCATCAAAGGGAGCTTGCTGGGAATGCAGCGCCTCAGGCCCCTCCCCAAACCTGCTGAATCAGAATCTGCACTTAACCAGATTCCCAAGGGCTTGGGATACACCTTGTTTATCCAGTACTGTCTAGTACTTGAAGAGGAGGGAGCCTCACTGGTAAGGTATACAAACTGTAGTGGTTATGTGTTTGTGTGGGGTGAGGGTGAATCAGAAGAGAATGACACAAGTACAGAGTTGGCTTGAGGAGGGCCAATAAAAGACACCCTCGCTCCCCAATGATCTAGAAGCACCTGTGAGACAGGCAAAGTCAAGCAGACAGAGACCAAACTATCAGCTTCATCACTGACAGGACTTTTGGAGAACAGTGACTTAGGTGTGTGGCTTCCTGCCACGGAACCCCAGAAACAGAGATTTCTAAGCACACAGGCAGCGTCTCCCTAAAACAAATAAGAGGAGGGGAAGGCGTGCTCGGTGTGGCAGTTTTCTCTTGCTGCCAAACTAGCAAATGATCACAAACTTAGCAGCTTACACAACACCCATTCCTCCTGCTTTTTCCACCAGCACCTATAATTTTTTTCTGTCCAATCCAAGCTGATTCCTGATGTCTACCCCCAAACCCATCCTCTCTGGTCTTGACTGCTACTAATGGCACCTGGGCCGGACACGGGGGAAGACCCCTCTCCCTCCCTCACCTCAGTCCCCCCTTTTCTGTCCCCATTGTTTCCACCTTAATGCTCATGAGTCCTTGCCTGGCAAGGCTGTAGTTTCCTGCTCCTTCTCTACCCCCTCTAATTCACCTATCCACCTCCGACAGATTTATTTTCCTAAAATATGTATTTGTTATGTTATTTCCCAGATTTCAAGGCTCTGATAGAACCTATTGCCCTCATGTTGAAGTTCAGATTTCTTTAGGCTGTGTAAGCTGCCTCTGACCTGCGTTCACATCTGCCGGCGTCCTGTCATTTACGAGCTGCCACACCCCAACCTGATCCCCAGCCTATGCTCCAACTGTACTGCCGGTCTGTGTCATAACTTCATCCATGCCTTTCTCAGGCTCATCCTTCTGCCTGGAAAGGCTTCTCTCCCCACTCCCCACCTCAAGCCCTTCCTTCCACCCTCCCAAGCACCTGGTGAAAATCTACACGACCTCCAAGGGTCAAATCAAATATCATCTCTAACCAGGAAAGAAGTCTTCCCAGAGCCCACCAGGTGGTGCCAACCCCTGTGCCTCTTCCCATCAGCTCCCTGGACCTACACACGTGTCCATCAACAGTCTGACACTCCATTGCTCTCACTTATTGGCCAAAGCGACCTTGATCTGCTCCTCAAACTTTGTAGATGGCCAGAAATAACCTCAGGATATGACTCCTAAATATTTGAGATTTTGCAGGGTAAAGAATTTCAGGGCTGTTTTCTGATGGAGACCTCGAGACCGGGGGATAAAAGTGAAAGATGAGATCAGAGTTAATTTTTCAGAAGGCTACAAAGGACACCGATAAAGATACATAGTTGTGGTCTAAAAGAAACAGCTCATCATGTGTGTAGACCCATATGTGGGGATGCGAGTGTGTGTGTGTGTGTGCATACACAGAGATCAAGCGTGAAGCAACTTTGGGCAGGTTTCCTAAGCTCTCCAAGTATAAGGTTCCTGGTGTGTAAAATGGGGTGGTAATGGCATTGTTGCAAGGAATAAACTGGACGAGGTATCCGAAAGCATTTTGGCCATGGCCTGGCATACAGCAGCATTCAATGGAGAGAGTGGAAGGATATACTCCCCGGAGTCAGCTCTCACTGTCATGAACGTCCAAGACCTCCCCTCTCTTACAGTTCAGGTTCTAGCATCTTTAACAGCTCCTTGGGCAAATCATTACAAATCTTTACAGGTATGACTTCATGTACAGACACCCATCCCTTCTCTCTTTCCTCCAACACCCCCCAGCTTAATGGTGTGTCCTCAAAGCTACTGACACAGGGCAAACTAAGAAAGCTTTCAACAGACCGCATGCACACCTTTCAAAATCCACTACTTCTGCCTTTGCTTTTAGGTTTAGAAAAAAAATCTTGGCTCTTCTCTCAGAATCACTGAAATATTAGGTGTGTAGACAAAACACTTGCCTTTCCACTCTGCTTCTCATATTTCTCAGGCTCAGACAGGGAAAGGCTCCTCGGAGTCTCAAGAGAGAATTTCCAGGGTGGTTAGTTTTGTTGGGTCTCTTTAGTGTAAACTCAGCTGCCTGGTCAATCTTACTGTTGTGGATTTCCTCCGACCCCCATGCCTATTAAAACTAAACTTACTAACTTTCGGGTATATTTGTTATTTTTTGCCTTATCATTCATTATTAGTGCAAATAATTCTTTCCCTGCTCTGTTTTTAAAAAATCTTTATGGAGTCACTTTATGTACTTGTAAACCACAACCTTGTGTGTGTGTGTGTGTATGTGTGTGTTTTAAGGATGCTCCTTTAAGACTACACATACTGAATTCCTTTAATTTTTTATCATAGGGCAGTCCTTCAGAGCCCCTTATCATTTTAGTTGCCCTTTTTGCTTTGGCAAAAATATAAGACTAAGGAGTTGAAGATCTTGTTCTCCTGCCTATTCATACATCATCCGGAAATCTGAAATAATTACCTCCTTTCTTAGTTTTAAAGGTTTTATTTAAGCTATGTTATACTAATATTGTGCAGTGGAGTTGAAAGCTTTAGGTCTGCAGTATTTGAAATGCTCAAATCCTAAGGCTTTGAAAAATGCTATTTCCTCCACATTAATCATTCAGTGCTGACCATTATCAATATACAAGGCTGATGGAATAATTTCACATTCAGAACATTATACATAGATATTCAAGGGAAAGAGAAATAGCTTCATATGGCTTTGCTTAATGGATCTACCTGTGACTTTACCTGTAACTGTACATGCAGTGGTATATAGTGATTCATATATAGAAATTATCATATGACAAATATTTTCAAAAATGATTGATATCATCTGTTACTTTAAGAATGAAAGCTTTCCATATAAATAATCTGCCCTCCTAGTAAAGGGAAAGGAAATCAAGCAAAGAGGGAATATTTCTAAAATGTCCTATCATTGGAAGTAAATAATCATAACATTTATCTACTAGTTTGTTTCTTTTAGAAGGTGTATTCCAAATTGTTTATCACTTTGAAAACTATTCATATTTTTACTTCTTGCATTTAGCTTCCAGCATGTTACAGATTTTTTAATGTTTTTGTATTAAGTTGGGTTTGGTTTTAATATCACTATGAATTGTGATCCATCCTTACATTCTCCAAATGGATTTTTAATGTTCATTAAATAATCACATTTGCATCACATATAGAGCTTGAAAGAGGTGATTCTATGAAAGATAAAGATTCAATATTACCTAGCAATGGAAAACATTGGTCAAAGGTACATAAAAATCATATGCATAGGTAACAGTTCATTTTTTATATAATGATTTACTGTTTTAAGTTAATTTTGAGCCAAAGCTAGACAATATGCAATAAAAATCTCCAGTGCTAACAAAGTGTGAGAGGCAACAAGCTACCAAAAAAAATGAGAGGGGGGATTTAGTTTTTACACTGGCACTGATTCCAATTACAATTAAATTAATCAACTTTGGTAAATTTGGTGTTTGCTGTCAGTATATTCATACAATTATTTTTATTTTCCCACTTTCTACTTTTTCAGAATGTGTACATGGAATGAATCCATCTAGAGACGTTCACGGTATGTTAGATTCCAAATTATATTTTTAACAAAATATGCACATTCATATATACATATTTATGACATTTTATCCATGTATCGCTATAAATAACTCACGATATAAATTAACCAAATAATCAAAACTTTTTTTGCTGATTCAAAAATACTTAAAAGCTGTTTTCCATATTGTAAATGTCAAACATATAAAATGTTCCAATGAAACTTTAAAAGATACCCTCGGTTCTACAGCGTTTACCACAGGTGCATTCTGCTGTTTATTATTAAATGACTCTATATGACTCTCTAAAAAAAAAAAAATAGAGCTTGGCTTCTATGTGTTATTACCTAGTTTATTACTTTTGCTATAGCAGTGTTAATGCAAAATTTTTATGAGAGTAAAATGTTTACTAAGCATCCATAATTTTAAAAAAGATTAAAAAAAATTTTTTTTCTCAATTTGCTACTTGTGAGTTGTAAATTGATTTACAAAGTTAGTGAAATAGTCACATATCAACCGCAGGATCCCATGGAAGTCATCACATAGAGGAAGGACATAGTGGAAGAACTAAGGGATCTTGTCCGCAAAGTTATTAGACTTCAAAAGTGAAATAATCTCAAATCCACTGGGGGGAGGGGATGTTTAATTAAATTCCAATGTTGAAAACTGGACAGTGTGTATTGTACATACATTAACATGTATGTTAGTCTTCAACAAAATTGTTCTCCCTCCCTGTGACATTAGTACAAACTGAAGCAGTTTGGTCCAGAACCACTAGCAAAATACATTCTCCGTATTTTTATTTTCATTAAAATAGGCACTGAAAACAGAAATAGTTCTTTTAGAAATATTACATTTTTAGAAATGTAATTTTAGAAATATCATATTACAGAGGGGGATTTTAAGAGAATGGTTGAATCTTCTTTATTTTTGAGAGGGTTTTGAAAGAGCAAAAAATGTAAAATATTTAGATATTTTCTGAGACCCCCCCATAGTTATATATTTACCTAAAGTTGTAGAAAAAACTGTCAATAAGCTGTTTTTTTCTGGTGAAATTGTTTGTTTTTTTTCTTCCAACTAACCAAATACTGCTTTTTAAATTCACTGTGAAAACTTACATTTCATTCAATCAGTTGATGAGCCTTTTTGAAATTTCCCCCATGCAGCAAATTTGGAAGAATCTGTCACATAGCATCCGCCCAACATACGACTTCGTTATATTTTTTGTATTGTATTATGACAAAAGTAGATTTTAGTATTATTCCAGGGAAACACAAGGAGTGTATACTGTAATGTTTCCTTTCCTTTTCTCTTAAGAGAGGCAGGGGAAGGGAAATTCTACATCGCCCCTTAAATGAACGCTCCTGGTGGAAATGAATTCTTCATTTCGTACATGACGTTACTCAACTTCATAAACTATGTAAAAAGCCCTTCAGACTAAGGGGTTCCGGGTACCCTTTAGTTGAGCCCCATGCTGCCTGCTTTCCATTCATTTTAGTCCCTCGATAAGGAGGGGCAGTGTTGTTTGTTTCTGGTTTTCAAGCGTGCACCGCGCAACGCAGTTACAACCTGCGCAAAGTCTGGCTAGCCCCAAACGCCCGGCGGCCCGATTCAGAATAAATCAGCAAAAGCTTTCCTTGCTATTATCATCCGTGTCTGCGTTCGAACTCGGGATTTACTGGTTGAGACTCTGAGCTGAGCAGCGCCCACGGCGCTGCCCTTGAAAGGCTAAGCCTGGTGCATCTACCGCTGTACCTTACTAAGGGAACTTGATCCCCGCCCGGGAGACCGCAGCGCGGGGTGCGCCCCGCAGCCCCTCGCAAGGTTTAGGGTTTCAGGCAAACGGTCGCAGCCCCAGAGGAGCCTTCTCTGACCTTTCCGAGCGGCGGCACACCCCAGACCGCTACATCCCCAGAGTCCCAGCCCCCGTCCGTGGGGGTCTACGGGGATGCACTTGGAGGCGGCCCCCAGGAGCGCTTGATCGGCTCTTAGGGAAATGCACTTGAGCTGAAGCAGAAAGATGTCACTCCGCCCGAACTCGCCTCTAGAGCGGGCAGCGTCGAGCCCGGACGCAGAGCGACTGTGGCCCCGGACAGGAGGGGCGGCAGACAGGGAGGTTTGGGACTGCGCAGTATTTGGAATCCCTCGGCCCAGGTGGAGAGAGGACGTTTGGGGTCTTTACACCTGAAATGCGGCTTCTTCAAAATTACTTTTAAAGAAAAATACAAAGGCGTTTTCTGAGATCCCAGACCCATGAAAACAAAATGCAGCTGGGGCCTGGGAGCTCCCAAACGTTCCGGGTTTTCCGGAGCGAGGGGCGCGAGGGGACCGGCCCACGTGGGCAGAAGCCGGGCAGGATGGAGGGCGCCCGGGACGCCTGCAGCACCGACGGCCTGGGACCGGCCGACGGCGGGGTCCGGGCAAAGGGGTTTCGAGAAGAGACCCTGACGCGCGCCGGCCGGGACAGCCGGGACCCCTGTCCGAGGGTTCCCTGGCCGCCAGCTGCGCTGCCGGTATAGCGGGTGGGGCGGGGGGAAGGAATGCCGCGCAGGCTGGCTTGGGCGGTCATTTCTTGTCGTTTCTTCCCCAACTGAAGTTCGTACGGGAGACCCAAAGGCCGCGAGAAGGCCGGCAGAGCCCCGCGCCGTCGGGGGCGTTCCCCGGCACGCTGCACTGCCACTGGGCGCCCGGGGCGGCGAGCGAGGGCGGCTGCTGCCCCCTGGCGTCCGCCCCGAGGCCGCGGCCCGCAGCACCTCCCGGCCTCTTTGGGCCTGGGGCGAGGGAAGCTGCCTGGGCGCCTGGAAAGGCCTCCGCGACTGGCTCGCCAAGGCCCCTGCCTCCGGCAGGCCACAGCGCCAGAGCCCGAGGAGAGTCCGGACCGGCGGCAGGGAGGGGACCCACGGGGGGAGGGCCAGAGACCCCTAACCGGGGAGTCGACGGGGGAGGGTGGGTGAGCGCCCTCCCCCGAGGGAGGGAGCGGGTGGGCTCCGCGCGGAGTGGGGAAGCCCCGCGGCCGGGCGGGGGCGTGACCCCTCTAAGCTCCGCGAAAGTGCCCGCGGCGCCGCGGGGACTGGAGCGGGGGAAGTTCCCGCCAGCGCGCAAAGCCGGGGTGGGTTTAACACCCGCGGCGGCTCCCACGCGCGGGCAGGGAGCGGAGCCGGGGCCGTTTCCGGGGAGCCAGAGGTGGGTGGGGGGCGCGGGCGACCTGGGCCTAGCGAGGGAGCTGAGCGGATGCTTTCAACTTTCTTTCCAGTCGCTTGCTCTTCGGGGTCTTTTCTAACTACGAAACTCCTTTGCTCGCCGCTAAACTCAATCAACCCGAGTAAGGCGCGCTGCGTAATTAATCTGCAGCCCAGCCGCGGCGAAAAAACACCAATTAAAGAAAACAAACCAAGAGAGAAACTAAAAACACAAAAACCATGTTGTGGAGACGACAACCGTCTGGCCTCATTAAATGAATCAGCGCCACTTCGCCGCAGCTGCCAACGGGGCCGTGTGGGCGCGCTGAACGGCTCCCCGGCCGGGCCCTCCGCCCTCCGGCCCCCTCGCGGCCGAATCCCATCCACGCCGGGAAAGCAGAGGTTCGGCCGCGGGCGGCCGCGCAGGGCCTGGGGTCGCCCGGCCGATACGGCCCCGGTCTCCGGAGCCTCGCGGCGGCCGATTCATCTCCATGGCTCGCGGGGCGCCTCCCTCGGCAGGTCTCCGGTCCCGGGCCGCTCGGGGCTCAGCAAGCTACCCGAGTCCTCCCCAGGCCGGCAGGCCTCCTCTTCTCCACCTCCTCGGTCCCTGGACCGCGGCCGTCACTGGCGAGGCCGTTCACTGCAGCCCCAAAGCAGGCGGCCACACAACCCCGCGGGTGTGCAAAGCCGCATGGCCGCGGTCCGCACCGGGGCGGGGCCTGGGGCGAGCGTGTGCGTGTGTTCGTGTGTGTGCGTGGATGCGGATGCGTGGGGAGCGCCGGGTGGCAGCGGCGGCGGTGGACTCTCCACCCCGGCTGCGTACAGTAGCGCGCGGCGGCAGCGGGGGCGCGCGGGCCAATTCCAGGAGCCCGCGGCCGCGAGCCGCGCCCTGGCTGATACCGGAAAGGCCTGTGATTGGCCAGCGGCCGCCCCTATGCAAACGAGCTGAGGGAATGGAATTCCTCGGGCCGGGCTTACAGTAAAAGCACGTTCATTTCCAGGCACTCTCATTCATAGAGCCAGCGGGCGCAGGCAGGACGGGCGCCCCGCGGCCTGACCCAGCCAGGGCACCACGCTGCCCGGCCCTGCGCCGGCAGGCACCTCTTCCCGGGGCTCCTGGGGACACCAGAAGAAAGTCAGTCTTTGCCGTTTCTCCTTGACCCGCGTCGGAGCTTCGATTTTTTTTTTTTTCTTTCTTTCTTACTTTTGAATGAACTGGTTTCTTGGCTGGATGGTTCAACTTCTTTCCTGGGTGTGAACTTTCCCCCGGTTGTTTCCTTTGGCAACTGCTGGAGAAAGTGCGCTGTGCTTCGAGGCGAGTGGTGAAGTTGCGTGAGCGTGGCAGTGTGTGCGTGCTTGTGTAACTCGAGCCGCCCCGTCTGTTACGACCTGCGCTGCGGAGCCTCCTCACAAGGCCCGCTCCACCTGCTGCGGTTACGCTGTGATCGTGGGTATTGGCGCGTCTGAATAGTTAACCGGCCGACGCTGGGGCGACGTTGGAGGAAGATCGTCTCGCTACTGCCCAAGTCGGGGCTGACTCACCGCAGTCGATGCAGACAGCGGCTGGCTTCCGAAGAGTGTGTGCCTGCGTGCGTGTGACTCGGCTGCTGTTCACCTCCCACCAAACCACAGGACCAGCCGCAAACTTAACCAACATCCCCAAGCCCGAGTTCTCAGATGTGGAGAGCTGAACTCTAGGTGTCATTGACTTGGACTTTTTTTTTTTTTTTTAAGATTAGCTTTTCTTTGAAAAGCTGAATTTTCTGAACTGAGCATTTTGCCAGAATTTATTGAGAACATGACAAGTACTTCTCGCCCAGCCCTTCTCCAACTACTGAAGCTGAGTTTCAAGGCTACTTAAAAAGAAGAAAAAAAAAACCTGCAGCGAACATTAATGGATTTCTGTTGTGTTTAAATTCTCTACAGATTGTATTGTAAATATGTTATGAATTAGAGCATATGTATATATTTATATATATATATATATGTGCACATACATTAGAAGCAGGACCTTTGGAAGTCTCAGCTCTTGCTTTTGAGGACCGAAGCCAGTTCTGCATGATAAAAAGTGGCGCCGTATTTGGAAGACACTCCTCGTGTATTTTCTGTTGTGTTGGACTTTAGACAAAACTCACCTGGGAAAAATCTGACAGGCAGTTAACTACTGGAACTTCCAAATTATGTATCTGCTGGTCCTTTGGCTCTCCGCATAAATATTTTAGGAAGTGTATGGGAATTTTGCCTCTGGGAACTTTGGTAACAGCCAAAGACTGAACTTAAAACTCTCAAAGCAAGACTCAGAAGAAGATAGTCTCCCTTGGCACTTGACTTTGGATTCTGGTCGCCCACTTTTTAAAGCACTGAGCGGTCGGTTGCTAAAGAGTCCTGCGTGGGTCTGAGGCCGATCTGCAAAACTAGAATTTCCCCCCTCCTGGACTGTTAGTAATTTAGTCTGCCCCCTTCCCCAGCCACCCCACAACAATAAAGCTCCCTGAACTTGTATGTTGGTCTCCCGGGAGCTGCTTGCTGAAGATCCGCGCCCCTGTCGCCGTCTGGTAGGAGCTGTTTGCAGAGTCCTAACTCAATCGGCTTGTTGTGATGCGTATCCCCGTAGATGCCAGCACGAGCCGCCGCTTCACGCCGCCTTCCACCGCGCTGAGCCCGGGCAAGATGAGCGAGGCGCTGCCGCTGGGCGCCCCGGACGCCGGCGCCGCCCTGGCCGGCAAGCTGAGGAGCGGCGACCGCAGCATGGTGGAGGTGCTGGCCGACCACCCGGGCGAGCTGGTGCGCACCGACAGCCCCAACTTCCTGTGCTCTGTGCTGCCCACGCACTGGCGTTGCAACAAGACCCTGCCCATCGCTTTCAAGGTACTCGGCCCGGAGCGGGTGGAGGGAGGACAGGCAGAGGCCGGTCGAGGCCGGGGAGATCGAGGGAGGGCAGCGGCCAGGCAGGCGGGGCCGGGTTCTAGAAAGGGGCCGGCGCTGAGGCCTGTGGTCCATCCCTCTGCGCTCGGGAGACTGGGGATGCTGCGTTGCCGTGGCGACCCTCGGGGGGCCCGCCTTAGCCGGCCTCGGCGGCCTCCAAGGATGGCCGAAAAAATCAGGATGCCCCCAAAGACGTCTACTGAGGGCCGGCTGGACCTCTCCCCGGCAGGGGTCCTTAGCTTTGATCCAAAGTAGGAAAAGTTATAACCCAGCAGGGACAAGCCTGTCTGTCGGCTCCCCTGCTTCTCTCCCCACCTCTGGCTTGACACCCAAACCATTCTGAGGGAGACGTCAGGAAATAAAACAGAGATACTTTTATACTTTCGGGTCAATGTAAATAAACTGACAAGGAAAACTGTCAAGGCTTTCCACTTCCACCCCCTCTTTAACAGCCCTGTAGGAATTAGCAGGTTCAAAGTCCACGGCGGGAGTAGTTAAGTTTGCAAAAGTTTTCTGAAGAGTTTTTTCGAGCTTCTAGGCTGCTCCTGCCAGAAGCCGCAAGTAGCGAATGCTCTTTCTTTGCCTGGTACCTTCCTGAACTTTATCGCCGGCTCACCTAGCTTAAGCCCGAGGCAGCGGAAGGAGGCAAGGCTGTCTGGCGTGAGACGGGCGTCTAATCCGCCCTCTTTGCTGTTTGAGGAGGGGGCGGTGTGGACCGGGTAACTTCAGCCGAGCAGCTTGAGAGGTCCCCGTTCACTTTTCACCCCTGATCTTGCCCTAGCTTTGAGCTCTCTATAAAAACCTTGGCCTTCAAAGGGGATACATAAACAACCCCGGGCGTTTTTAGACAACCACCGCCACCCTGGCAGCAAACAGTAGACATTTCATTTCGGCGGTGGGCATTCAGTTCTTCTGTCTTGGGTGAGTTGAATACAATCAGTGCAGTCATTTCCGGTTCATTGAAGGGACTAAGGAAAGCAGGTGGGGAAAAAAAAAAAAAAAAGCTGTAAAGATCAGCTACTCTTTTTTCTTAAAAAATCTGGTTAAATAATTGTCCCCTTAAGGGGAGATTAATTTAATATAAGCTTTTTATGGTTCCAAGCCTGCGCTGGATCTTGAGTTACTTACAATGAATAATGTTCACTTTTTTAAAAAAGTACCGTCAGAGTTCTTTATTTTTAAGCTTTACGTACCTTCCAAACTTAGATTATGATTTCTAAAACAAACAACAACAAAAAAGTGCAATTGGCTGTGTCTGTAGAATTGCCTCAGTCTTCTGAAAGCAGTTTTTGAGGGGGATGAAAATGAGGATAAGTTTGAGCAGCCGCTGGCCTCTTTCCTGTCCTTTCCTCCAGCTCTGTAGGTTTGGGTTAGGAGCCCATTTCCATTTGAAATCACTCTAATCCCTTTACATAAACAGACTCAGCAGGCAGACCTCCTCAGCTCTCCCTCAGTTCCAGAGGACCTGACAGGGATGGGCCCTGGGGTCACTTTCAGATAAGTACAGAGGGGAGGAGACAAGCTGATAATCAACCAAAGGGTCCTTTAAGACCAGGTGCTCTGGACACGCCAAGGGTGTGGGTTCTCAGGGATCTGTGGCTTCCTTTGGGGTAAATCAAGTCTCCTCTGTATCTCTCCTCCTCTACTAGGGAACCCACACCCCAAGCACTAAGTGATTAAGCGAGAATCTTCAGGAGTTAAAGTGATGTCGTTTCTCAAGCCACCACATGAAAGTATTTATTTTCTTCTAAAAGAATGAAAAAAAATCATATAAATTGTTTTCATGAGCCATCAGGGAATTCCTTTTAGCGGAAATCTTAATAACCATAGAAGTTTCCGTTTTAAAATGACTTTTGACAATTCACTTTAAAAAAAATTCTGTTTTACTGAGTGATAGTTTCTAGGTTAAAGATCAAGGTATAGATATCATGAAAAAAGTTCAAGTGGGTCTTGAGAACATTTGGGGAAAAGGGAAGGACAGCACAGGAATCAGACCACTCCACGAATAATCTGTCACCGCTCCCGTCCCCATAAAGAGGGGCCTCTTTCGGAAGGAGACCTGCTCTTTTCATAACGGAAGGAGCAGGCAAAATTTCCAGGGAGGTAACAGGCGCAAAGATTAGGGATAAAGCAAACTAAACTTGAAAAAAGTGGCTGTATCCGGCTTGATTCACTATGTGTCCCTGAATCCAGTCTGTACTCATCCTCCACCACCTACCTCCCAAGCAGCTTCTATAGAAATTATTACTTTAAAATTTGGGTCTTATATAAGCCTCAGACAATCTCTTTAAGAAGTTAATCAGTAAAGAATTATTACATTCCCTGTATTAAGGAGGAGAAAATGAAAAACAGTGATAAAGTCTGATGATATTGATGAAAAGAGCATTGAAGTGATTCTTTAGGAGTCTTCTGAATACGTGTAAATCCTCAGCTTTAATCTTTGAAACTAAAGGGAAATTTCAAGTTATGAATTTTCCTTAAAATAGATTACAGTCGTCCTAATTGCTTATCCTGGACCCCAAAGTGCCCCCCCTTCTCCCACGAAACACCTTTATTTTTCAGCCTAGGAGAGATCCATTATTTTACTACCGAGAAAATCTTAAATTTGTTACTGTTACCCGTTATTTACAGAAGCAGCCAAAAAAGCTGTTTGGATGACTTAGGATATATTTTGTAAGACTATAATATTAAAGTTTATTTAGGCCCTGGTACACCAGAGTCCAAAGGCATAAACACGCCTTCAGCAAGTTCAGAGGCCTTGGGCGCTGATAGTAATATTCTTTTCATAGGAAAGAAATAAGTAACGTTTGTGTCAGCAAGATCATGGTCCCCTAGCTCTGCATTAAATATCATCTCAGCTGAATGTTAACTTCCACCCTACAGCTTTCTTTATAACACTGGAAAATTAAGGGATTTGAAATAAATGAATTGTGACTGTAATTTCAATCTAATTAGAGTTGGTTTAAAATGCCAGTTTGAACTGTGAACAGGCCAACCAAGAGCAGTGTGGGAAGGTTCTGTAACATAGAGGAGGCTTGATATTTTGCCCAACTTCCTGATACTTTAAAAACAGAGAAGTAAAAAAAAAAAAAAAAAAAGAGATATTCTTTGGCCAGCAAGTCCCTTCTTGTCTGTTTGGTCTGCGTTAAAATGTAAATGTTTGTGTTTCCTTACCTATTGTTTATAGCTTTTCATTCCAGTTGCTTCTTTTTCTCTGTTTGAAGTTAGATTTTTTTCAAAAATCTCTGCATATTGCCTATCAATGATGAAATCTGTATCAAATTAATAGACACGTTAGTTTTAAATTTAAATTCTTTTTTCCTAGTCTAAGAATGCTTGCTAAGAATTAGATGATATACTTCATTAATGTAATTTTCCTGGATTTAATATTCTTTCCCTTCCCCCCACCATGAAAAATCAATAAGAGGCCAAGTAAATGATCTTTGAGCCCCGAGATATCTTTGACTCCTGCTATAGTTTAAAAAAAGGGAAAAGAAGGAGTTAAACTCCTGATTTGTTTAGTCTTAAATTCCAACATCAACAGCATTTTCTTGTTTAGCCACCATGATTCTTTTACTCTCTATTTGTTTCTGTTTGGTGTTGGCCTCATGAATGTGCCATATTACTGATGAGGATAGTTTTGGAAAGATGAGTGAGGCACAGGCATGGAGCACTGTGAGAGGGGCCAGTAGGATGAAGGTGATTTAGAAAACATTTGGTAGTTATAAAACAAGATTTATTTATTTTAACCTATTTAACCAACAATGACTTATTCAGTTGGAAAACCATGTGGTTGATCTGGTCCCTGTATACTTACTGAATGTGGAATTAAAATAGAGATGCCAGGTCATCACAGGGAGATGGGGATAAGGAAGTAAAAATATGTTTTCAAGGAGGACATTTCAACATTGTGAGCTAATTTTACAGAGGGAAGTGAAAACAGTGGGGAAAAAAAGGAGGGGGGATTTTTAAGAGACTGAGAAAAACAGAATAAAGTAAGTATATTTTATGGGAATAGAAAAAAAGGGTAACAGTAACTAAATAACTGATCAAGGAGATTTATTTCAGTAATGTTTTTGAAACAAAAGGGAATTGTCATATTATTGCTCTTAATTAAACGCAACTAACATACTTATAATGGGCTCTAAATACCTAATTAGAGGGTGCTTGAGGAAGAAATAGCTGTGTTTTTAAATTTCCTTTATAGAAAACACGTCCATTTGGATGGAAAGAAAGATAAGAGTGCAAGTTGGATAAAATAGATGAAGAACATGCCTACCTATTGCTGTGAGAATTGATTCTCCTGGTGTAGTCCTGGGGTTGGAAGTACGTCCACCCCTTATAGTGAGTTGGTTCATTTTCCCCATCGTACTCCTTAGAATCCAAGAGCCAAAGCATCCTCGGGAATAAAAACAATAGATGGTCATCTGGATGACACAGAGAAAGGGTGATGACTAAGCAGGCAATAAAGATGGGAATTTAGAGGAACATGGCTTTTGTATCATACAAGGGAGCCTATGGCAGCCTTATTTACAGACAGAAAAAGAGGACTGAAATATAGGTGTTAACCCCCCAAATTATGTAGCAAATATTAGGTAAAAATGGGGAGGTGGAGAACAGAAGGAGGAATAATCACTGTAGGATGCTTTATTATCACAGCTCAAAACTAAAACCCCCCAAATGATTATATAATTGGAATGATGAGCACACATTTCACTAGTGACTGAGAAAGTACCATAAGGGGTATCGCAAGTAATAGGAATAAGTAGAACTTGGGTTATCTTGATTTGAAATTTGACAACTACCTTAAAAAACAGAAACAATGGAAATATAGCTAAGAATAAATGCTGTGATCAAGAAAATAGTTTCTAGAAGGGTCAAATGATGATCAAGAAATGGATACTACTGCATGAAGCATCTTCGGGCCATGCTCTTTAAAACATTTTACCTTGAAATTGCTGCTTTTTTTTTTTTTTTTTTTTTACCTAAGTGTCAAAAAATATGTATTTACTGGTTTACTTTAGTAGTCCTGATGGAAATCCATTCCCATTCAGTTACATTGAAGGAATTCTTCTTCAAGATCAACTGGGTTTGGAGAAAACCTCCATCATCTATAAGGTCCCAAGTTAACACATCTCTGGGACTCACAGATATAAAAATGCGACATAGTTCCGCTCCTGAATTCAGAGGAGCACATCAAAGTGAGCACCCCTCTTCTCTGAGGTCTGTTGATTTTGTAGTGAGTATTAAGCCAAGGGCATGTTTCTGATATTTTTCTCTTGCATAGCAGAATTCACTGCTAGTGAAAATCAAGGTAGTAGAAGCAAGTAGGGACAACAAGGATGAACTAATTGCGAAGGGAGAGTTTAAGTCATTCAAGAATCATCAGCAATTCAGTGGTAACAATCAAATTTACTTTTAGCAGAAGTAAGTTTAAACACCTAAAAGGCAAAATCCGCCCTATTTGGCCTGTCGGTGGAGGTCTAGACAAATGAAAGATGGGTTAGGTTATAAACTTATAAAAAACAAGAATTCTGTTTCTCAAATATGAAGAATTAAGAGATGATTTTATTCGTGAGAAAGCATAGCTTTTCAAAGTCCTTGCTATAGTGAGTCTTATTCCACCTCTGCTCTGTGACCTTATGTGGCTTCACCAGGTGAATGTTTTATTATTTAAACATTTATATTTTTGCATAGTGGAATTTAAAGTAAATCTTCCCATTAAGAACTTTTCTGTTATTTTGCTTAATTTATGACTGTTATTCCTTTGCAAACTAAAAAGCATCACTTAATATACATTCAATTTTAGAATAATTATGCAAATGACATCAAAGTTTCTAACATGCCTGATGTCTGGTGTTTAGGTGGTGGCACTGGGGGACGTTCCAGATGGCACTCTGGTCACTGTGATGGCAGGCAATGATGAAAACTACTCAGCCGAACTGAGAAATGCAACAGCGGCCATGAAAAACCAAGTCGCGAGATTCAATGACCTCAGGTTTGTCGGTCGGAGTGGAAGAGGTATGTATCTGTCAGAACTGAACTTGAAATACCCAGTATTTACCTAGCAACAAACCCAGATTTTAAAACATCTAAAAGTTTCTGTGATGGGATTCCCTAGAAATACAGTCATTTCTTCCTGTTATTATTGCTACATCAGCTTTTTATTTAAAATTTAATGTTTTTAACAGAATCTGGCTTTACGTTATTGCTTTCTATTATTAAATTGGTTTAAGACTGATTTGGAGCAGGCAAAACATGAATTGTGAATTTCAAGGAAACCTCTCAGATCTTTTCTAAAATGTAAAAATATAAAACTTACCATCATGGAAACTAAGATTATACACCTGGGGTTCTCTCTGTTTGATAATTTTCAGATATCTCGTTACTGGAAACCTTTAACTTAGGGTCCATGTGTTATCTTTGACAAGTGACAGAGTTTCAAATGATCACTTCTAATAATTTTAAGGGCTATATAGTGGATGATTATTGAAACGTGTTTCGAGGAAGCATTTTTTATGGTAAAATATGAAGAAATAGTAACATTCTGGCTTGGTGAATTTGATGGCAATGTGACCTTCCTATATGTAATTTGGATGCCTTATTAGTATTTTAGGTACTGATAATATTAAAGACTGGATTCTGCAGAGGAATTATTGCATCAGTGAAGTTCTATGTGTAGTTTTCTTTTTCCGTGCCCATTATCAAAGTATTAGAGCAGAAAGAGGAATCTTGGCATATTGTAATCTCCTCCGGTTTCCAGTTTTTTTCAAATATTGTGTTTTCTTTGTATTGTAAGAACCTTAGTCCTATTTTACAAATAGCAATAAGTAGTATTAGTTTAATTGAAGGAGGTAAGATAGTTTGTTTTGAAAATCTCATTTTTGTAATATAGTATTGAGTAAGCTTAGGAATAAAAGTTATTTTGAGTATGATAAAAAAGACATAGTAACCTAAATAACAGTAGATGACTCTTGTATTGAAAAAAAGTAAAAGTACAACCAATGGACATTTAAACATAAGAGTAATCATTACTCTTTATAAAGGCATTTTAAAGTATAAGAAAATCTGTGTTTGGGGGGAATTTGATTAGTCAAAGAGGAATGGGGGTAAAGGCATGCTGCTTTTTTTGGCTATTGTTTTTGTGCTATACTAGCTGTCTGGGGAATTTTCGAAATAGAATCAGAGCTAGAGAAAATTGTAAAAAACGTATAACATGATTGAAAATATTTGTTCATAGTACTATGTTAATAATAGGGTAATACCAAGAAAATTACATCCACTTATTGAAAGCTTGAATGGTGCTATAAGGTATAAAGGCACAAGTCATTCTATGGGTTCACTTGTTATATTAAAAGTCCCCACCTTTCAGTAAATGGAATTCCCATTATGATTCAGAGATGTGTGTTTAGAAAACATCTTGAAGGCTTCAGATGAGTAGCTGGCGGAGTGGGTGAGAAGCCAATAAAAAACAAAGGCCCGACCGCCTGGTCCATGCCTTCCAGCCTCGTAACCATCTCAGGTCAATTCCTGTGGATTTCTGTTCTTAGGAAGCCACAGCTGAGTAGCATTTCATTGCATTTCCAGAGGAAGTAATATTATCATCATATGCATCTATGTGGGTCTATGGGTCAGGTTTTGGTTATGAAAGTTTTGGAAACTCTTTAATGGCCCATGGCATTTTCCCATAAGAAGTGCAGTAGGGGCGTTTTGGCAAGGCCCAGGAGGTTGGTGATGATAAAGAATGAAATTTTGAAAGCAGCATGCTTTCTTTTCTGGCGTTTCTCGCCCCTCACTGGCCATGTCTGTTTCAAGTGGGTGACTAAGAGAAGCTCGTGTTTACTTGGGTAACAAGGAACTGTTTCCCCAAGGTGTGGAGTGTTTGCATTTGGCTGCCTGATTCGTGCCAGGATGCCCTTGAGTTTGCAGAGTGAAATAACTGCACCCAAGGCTGGGCTGTCTTCTGATAACCTGGAACGAGAAAATTAATTGAAACGCTCCATATATGGACAATATCTGTTCTGACCAATCTCTGCTTCCCACGCATGACAATAAGCAATCCAAAGTAGAGGAACCCCGAAATGAACGTTTTGCCCAATTACAGTTGCTGTGTATATTGTCAGTCTTGAGTGATTTCTTTTTTTTTCGGTTAGGACTACAAGACAAAATGAGCCATCAAAAGGCCCAGTTTGACTCTGTGTCATAACTTCTCCCCATAGTGGTAGAATACAACTTGATTTTACTCTTTCAAGTGTAAGTGTCAACATCAAAGCCTGCCAGGTTTTTTTTTTTTTTTTTTTTTTGCAATTTGCTTCCCATTATGAAGACAGCAGATGACTCTCACTCATTTTAACAATTAGTCTTAATCTGCCTCACTGAATCTTGGCCTTTAAAAGTTTCATAACATTTTTTTAAGTGATCTTAAGACTACCCACGATTTCATTTTTAATCTTAAGACTATCCACTATTTCGTTTTCTGGTTTTGAAAATGTGTCTGAAAATATGACATTGGCATCAACGCACCACACAGGGGCCGAGAAGGTCCTGGCTGTTGGCTCACTGAACATTTCAGTGCCAATTTCCCATTCTGTCAAAAGCCACTGGTCTGATGGATTCTCCAAGGGGCCTGGTGCTCAGTTCCAAATAAAGGGTAGAAAAAGAAACTCCCTTTTCTTTTCTCAGCTGCCAGTCCCTGGGGATTGTAAAACCTCGTAGAAATTGCCAGAGGTTGAACATGGAAGGGTTTTTCTCTGTTCGACAAAACCAATCTGTCTGGGCGCTGGCTGATGTCCAGGACCACAGCTCCTAACCTCGGGTTCAGCCTGCAACTGGGAAAACCTGCCCATCCGGCTTTTACAGCCTTGCTGACAACACTGGCCCCTAAAAAGTATTGGTGAAGGCTTCAGCAGTCTGAGCCTTCCTCCTTCCTTTTCTTTCCTTCCCTCCTTTCTGGCCCTGACCATTTAAATCTCTCCTTCAGGGATATCTCCCCCTGGGAATTTTCTCCCTTTGATTCAGTATCTCCATATAGATCAACCATTCCTTTACAGTGGAAGAAGAGATAGCAACTCCCAGAAGAGGGGAGCTGACGCCGAGCACACTGGTTCTTGTTCAGAACAATTCACACTTAAACACACGTCCTGGGACTATCCCTTACCTCCAGAAAATCACAGTTCAGGATCAAGAGGTGACGATCATTAGCAGCAGCTGACATCAGCTGACATCTGTCATTGGGGCAGGTGCTACGGATATTTTCAGTTACAAGAAAGTGTATCATGGCTGCAGCCGAGAGACGTCGAAGAAACTTCAGCAATGAAATCTGTGAGGGCTCCCGTCGCTATTGGAGTACTTAATCAGTTGTAAAGGAACCGATCAATCCGGGATTATGGCCTTAGTTAATTCATTTTAGAACCAAAGAGGAAATCTACCAGACCGTATGATCTCCCGCATCGTAAATGGGGGAAGAGAATCCACTGCAAATTTCCTTCTGATTTTCCTAAGACTATGGTTTTTAATCTTTTGGGAGCGTCATGAATAATTTTGAAAATCCTTGGAAGCCTTCTCCCCAGGGGGAAAAAAATGCACACGTGCACTTACACACACAGTTTCTTGTACAATTTCAGTTTTCAGGGCTGCTGAAGCTTGTTTATGGACCTTCTGGGGATCCATGGACCCGCCAAGCCAAGAATCTCTGAATCTGGAACTTTGCCTTGACTATGGAGGGCCCCCCTAGCGCTGTGCTGCACATTGTAGATAACTGGAAAGTGAGGAAATAAACAAACAAATGAGTTATACATTCTTCTTGCACCCTGTGCTGTTTTGGTTACACCTGCTTTTATTATAGCCAGGACCTGGTGTGTATAATTAGGAAAACAGATCCCAGTCAAACCGCCGGTCGAGACCTTTGAGAGGCCATCAGGTGTTCACGCATATGGTCCCTTGCAAAGGAGAAGGGCTTGTTTTGTCATCGAAGGGGCAGCCTCCTCTCTAGTGACTGCCTGGCCCCCCAGCTGCAGACCTGCACCTCAAATTCCACAACCAGCCCAGAGAGGGCATGTGCTCCCCCATCCGTTAGGACTGGGGTTAATTTCTTGGTGGACGTTTGTGTTTATGCTGATCTCCCTGGCAACTTTAATCTTGCCCACTTTCAAACAAGTACCCTTCCCAACTCTTTTATAAAATGAAATTCCTTCCTTATGTTCTTGCTGTGGATGTCTTCCCAGACATAATATTTACGCTGTCACAATCGGGGTTATTGCATATTTGTGTCATGTTTGTTACTTAAGGCATTTTCATTCTTAGGGTATTTTATGTTATTCGGGGAATAGTATGGGGAGGCTGCCTTTCAGATGAGGGATAGACTGTGGTTGAAGGAAAGGTACATGTAGAAAGGATAGAGTGTACCGGTATTCTAAGCAGAGACGTGTCTTTATGGAGTGGTCACTACTGAGAAATGGTCTGAATGACTCACAATATTATCACAGGATCCAAGTCATTCTCTGTTTTATCACAGACTCATATAATAGTGGGAGGAAAATTCATCTGACAATCCCAGTGTTGTTTCATGGATAACATTGAAGATAATGAGTTGGCAGTCAGGTCTCCTGGAGAGAATACAAGGAAAAGACGAGAGTTGTGTTAAAATCAACTCTCCCATTTTCCCCCTCTTTTGGGTTGCTATTGATCTACATTTTAAAATTATATATATGCTGAAATCTGTTTTCAGACTTCGGTGTGGGCAAATATGGATGGGAAAAGACCCAGCCTCTGATACACGCAGTCTCTGGCAGCCCTAGCAAATAAATGCCTTTCGATGGCAGGGCGAAAGCTAGTGCCCATGATCTGATGTAGAATTCATCTCTAGAGATCAGCTTTCTCATTCTGTTTCAACTTGCCCGTAAAAGAGTAAAAATGCTTTCTCAAAGCAAGTTGCTTCCCACCCCTCCCCCAAACCACCACCCAGTAGTCCCTGTCCCGCTTGGTGTCATGGCAAAGGGGAGAACTTTCTTGAAAACGGCTTGTGCCTGGAACACGCAGCTTTGCAGTTGATCTCTTCATGGTTTTCTTGCTGATTTAATGAAGTACCAGGCATTGCTGATGGTGTTGGACCGCTTTTTTAAATTGAGGTTATTTATATGAACAATATTTAAGAGTTGATGTGCAGAAGCTGGACTTCTCTCCACCACCCCTCCCCCAAACCCCTTCCTTGCCAGCCGGCTTGCTTTGGATTGAGGCAGCCCTTTTTGGTGGGGACAGAAGACTATCAATCAGAAAATGCCTCCAAGAGAAATAATGGTTGAGTGATTTTTAGAGCTTCCTGTTTCAGCAGCAAGCATTATAGACATAAACAGTGATCCGGCCAACGGCTGCAGTGCTGCTCTCGTTCTAATGAATCAGTTTTGTATTTTCTTTTGTGCTGGTTGGCTAGAGGCAAGAGGGAATGGAGAAAACTGGTTATGGAAGAACATATTCTGTTTCTTTTTCTTTATTATTTTTAAAGAAAAATGACTTGTTGAAAAGAGAGATGGTATATTGTCTGATGATTGTTTTCTTTCTGCTGGTGATTATAAAGCATGTTCAGATGAGAAAGGGGATGTTGATGAATAACCATGTACTGTCAAAATGGAGAGGTTATGTGGTTTTGAAGGATTTCGTGGACTTTCAGCCAGAAGGGTGTGTGTGTGTGTGTGTGTGTGTGTGTGTGTGTGTGTGTGTGTGTGTGTCCGTCCATACTACCACTGAGAAGACTTCCTGGACCAAATTATCTTTGAGGACTAAATCCATACTAACAAGGTCTTCTCATCTGAAGCCCCAGTAAAGCAACTAACAGGAATTAATAAGTGAGCAGTGTGGATTTAATGAGCTGCCTGTGCATACTTTCAAAGGTGCCAGTTTTATCAGCTCACTCTTGGGGCATTCAAGATTTTATGTTTATAAGCCTGCATTAGTGGACTTCAGGCAAAGCCCACCCTCCGTCATTGGTCCTGAGGTGAGTCCCACTTTCAACAGAGATATATTTCGGTCCGTGTTAAGAACCGAGCTTTCCATGGCATTCCTGTTGCTGGTGCCGATTTGGGATTCCAGCACGCTCCAGTCTCTATTAGGCTGTATCGAGCAGCGTATCCCACTTAGGAACTCCATTTTATGTCACTGAACTTCCTCCAACGAGGGTTTCAGGTAGTTGAAGGACCCATAAATCAGAAGGTGATCCCAACCACCTCCTTCGAGAGGCCTGGTGGCCATCCCGCCACTGGATTCAAAATGCGTTTCCTCTGGTTTCCTTGGTGAAGAAACATTCATGTAGGAGCCACTTAAACTGTGTTTTTCTCAAAGATGTAAGTAAATTTCCTGTTTCTCAACTTAGATGAATCCCTGCTTTTACCTTGAGATTTAAGAGCGTCATTAAGGATGGAGGAGCAGCCCAGTCTGCAGAGCTGCACCCTCCCCCCAGCTTCCGGATCCAAGGATGCTTCTGGGTCTGGTGAATGGGAGGTCTGGCCAGCACCCTCGCGGCTGGTGTGTGGCCTTAACTGAGTCACCTTATGCAAACAAAGGAGACTCTCCTTGGCTCAGACAAAGGCTGTACACAGGAATACAGGCATCTGAGCACAGTTGGTGGACTGTGTGCTTATCAGATCTCAGCAGAGAAGGCAAGGAGGGATGGGCCTGTTTGTACGTGGAAACACCCCAGTTTGCTCCAGGCATTGGTTTCGGGTTTTTAGAGATGTTTTTCCTTCATTCTATTTGAAACCATTGTACGGAGTACAGTCACTATCTATCTATCTAGCCCTATCTATCCATCTATCTGTAATTAATGAGAAACAGTCTAAACTCATATCCTAATACAGCTTTGGCTTCTTTATGTGGTATGTTTCCAGTACCTATGGCACTTGGGTCTGTCCAGATGTTCTGGCACTTGGGTCTGTCCAGATGTTCTGCCTTCCCCGTCCTGCTTGAAACCTCAGGGCAGGTCATAGTTGGTAGATCTTATCTATCAATCTGCCTATCAATTTGGTCTCCCTCGGTGGGCCCCAACATTTGGCAATACCTGCAGACATTTTTGGTTGTCACCCCTGGGGTGGGGCGTGCTCCTAGCATCTAGTGGGTAGAATGACTCCCACAGCACATAGGACAGCCCTACCCCTGCAAAGCATCAATCACGCTGAGACTGAGAAACCCTGGGCTGGCCTCACACGAATGATCATGATAAGTCATAAAATGTCTCCTCTCTTCCCTAACACTTTCTGCCTCTTTACCAAACTTATGAAAAACTTCAGTTCACACAGAAAAAAAAAAAAAACCAAAAACGAGAGAACATCACTGCATATTAGTCTTTTTCTAAATATGAAAATATACTAGAGTTCTGTGTGCATAGGATCGCACCATCTTGGCATCTCCTGGGTTGGAGGATGTGTGGCAGCCAGAAGTAGAGGCTGCAGGTGGAGGGGGCCACCCGGCAGGGAAAGCTCTCCCTCGAGGACTCCCCCCACTTACAGCTGCTCCCTCAGGAATACCACACAGGTGCAGGTCCACAGGGACCATCAGAAACAGTGAAAGTGCACGCTGGCTTCTCATTGCCACTCCCCTCCCCATCAGGCTTCAGTCACGGGCCACAGATCCACTAATCCAGGAACATGAATTGATGTGAGTGGACAGTGTCCACTTGAACTAAAAAGGGCTAAAAGCAAGGTCCTGGTATGCATCACTGACCAATACCTTACAGACACCGAAAAGGAGTCAGTTTGCACACCCAAGGGCAATGCATGGAAGGCGTAAGGACGGGACAGAGGCTGATTTGCCGTCCATCCCTAGGAAGCCCTGCTTCGCTGCCCACGTGTTAGGTGTGCAGGGACCACGGGCAGACAGAGGGCTGGGTTCTTCTGGAGCTTTCTCCCACGTGCTCTTACGTGTTGGTTCTGCTATCACCTATTTTCTACAATACAAGAAGTTTCAGGGGAAGATGACTTGAAAAAAGTCTGAAAAAAAGAGTCCTCTAGGAGTTCTCATTGAATCACAGTGGTGTCTGCTACAGGTGGAGTTTCTTGAATACATTTTGTTGTGACTGCCATCTCTAGTTGGTTGTTTGTTTGCATTTACTCTGCAGGGGGCCCTCACTCCGAACTTTCCTGCCCTTTCTGTTTCCTGTAAGTTTTCCTCAGTAAAGCAACCAGCTCCCAGGTTCCGCGTGGAGATCGGTTGTGTGTCAAATCAATAGAGACCTGTAAGAGTTAGCTATCCTCCTGGGAATTCCCGGGCGGTGTCTGGGCTGGACTATACGGAGCCCACACGCTGCCCACGTTCTGGGAAGTGAAGGTCGCTGGGGAAGGAGCTTAGCAACAGCTGTGGCAGGCAGACGCGCACGGGTGCACTGCGGTGCTGGGACCCCAGCACCAGGGAAAGGATGAAGATGGGCGTGGAACTCCCCAGGAGGTGGCCTTCCAAGAATTTTCAAAACACAAGAGATCCCGTCCTTAACTAGAACAGCACTGTATGGTATCACCCGTCACTAGACCAGTGCCTGATACAGAGCGGGGACTCATTAAATATCTCCAGATGAGTGACTACCCCAGGACTCTGCTTACTCTAGGCAGTAGAGCATAGTGGTTAGCACATAGATGTTACTGAATTCTCCCTGGGAGGACAGTGTCTCACCCTGGGCACCATCAACGTTTAGGGCTGATTATTCTTTGTTGTGGGAGCCATCCTCTGCATTTTGGGATGGTTAGTGGCATCCCCGGCCTCTACCCAGTAGCCAGGAGCATTCCTTCCATGTCATTCATGGGTGGTGACAACAAGAAGTGTCTGCAGACTTTGCCAAATGTCCCTCCCTGGGGGAGAGACGGGGGGAAGGAACACTGGTTGAGAACACTGGCTCAGAGTTGTGTGTCTGTGGGCAAGTCACTTGACCTGTCTGAGCCCGATTCAGCCTTTGTCCAAAGGGGGCTGGGTACGGTGATGATTACCTGAAATAACAAAGACTTTAGGGGTTACTGTTTTTCGTGGTAAGATCAGTTGCTGTGACTAACTCTGCAGGGAAGCTGAGGGCAACTCTGTGAGCTCCTAACAAACTATACAACCGAGACCTGCTTTTTTGTTTGTCTAAATGAATGACTTTTCTAGGAGGGAACATCAACCCTTATCCTGATCCCTCGGCCCCATAGAGCCAGCTCTCAGGACACGGAAGGGTTATTTACGCGCAGTGGGCACTGCGATTTCAGATCAGCAGTGGAAGAGATGAAATTAAATATGTACTGTAATCCGAGGCACTGTTTTTCATGGGAAAAGAAGTTCTCCCAACTTAGTCCTTCCAACTCTTTTGCCCAAACATTAACGGCATGCAAATATTTATGATTCATACATGCCCCTTTAATTCCCAATCGTATTTTAACAACAAACACTGCATTTTCACAATGAAGCAGAATAATCCCTTTGTCCTGTTGCGGGGCTCCGCAGGCTGGCACCCAGCAGCATCACATTCTTCCTGCACCGTAGTTGCTGACTCCACCCAGGTTGAGGGGAGTTTTATAGAGGTGCCACGGCAGCTCGCCTTGGACCACACTTCAGGACATCCTGGCTGTTCCCCTGGAAGCCATTTGAAGGTTGTATCTCAGCATTTTCAGAAACTGCAAGCCAACATCCACACATGTTTTTTTCTTTTTTGGTCACATGTCAACAGAGAATCGATCAATCTGGCTGTTGCTTGGAGAGGTAGCTTGCATTCTGCCCAAATCCATGGGCTATGGAGCCCACTAAGGCCATTGTGTCCCATATAATATTCCTCTGATTCATGATAACAACATAGAAACACACGCATCTATTTGTGCCGATTCTGCGGGTCTTTGGAAGGTAGTGTGACAAAGTATGAGAAGGTGGTGTGCTTGCTGGACTCACTTAGATGTGCCGGCCTCAGTCTCCACATCTGTACAATAGGTATGACAGTGCTCTTCATATGTACCTCAAAAGGTTATTAGGATGATTAAAATGAGACGGTGTGTGTAACAAAACTTAGGAAGAAAGAGCTGTGACTCACCGCCGCACCGTTCTTCCTTCTGTGGGAGAGTCACTGAGGGAGGAGGGAAGAGAGTAGGCAGGAGGTAGCCCGTGTCTCCCTGAGTCAGAAAGTCAGGAGCGCTGCTATTTCCATTGTCCACTCCTCGTTGGCAAGGAATTTATATTCCTTTATCCTCCGAGGAACTTAGTAAAATTAGAGTGCCTGAGACGCAGCAGGAATTTCATAAATATTCATAAATAAATGAAGGAATAATACTACTATAATCATGCTGGGCATTTGCTGGGCAGCAGCCTGGTGATGGACCTTGTGTTCTCTGTTTTCATTCGTGAGTTGCTCACAGGCTTCGGACCCTGTTCGATCAGGGAAGTATAGTGCCCATGGCTACTTTATTAGAACTGTCCCCCACCCACAGAGGTCATTTCATGGGGGTGTTTCTTTCAGTCATTCATTCATCAGATGTGCATTGTGTACCTGCTGCTTGCAAGGCACTGGGCTAGCACTGGAGATACAAAGGCCGGCGAAAGAGAAGCCACAGCATGCCGGGGCCAGGGAGGGGCCCGCAGTTAAGCAGATGTCACTGTTCTGAGTGGCCAGCAGCATAGTGAAAGGAGTGACAGAAGCGAAATGCACAGCCGGGTGCATAACCCACTGCAAGCTTAGGGGTCTCTCTGGACAGCTTGTCGTCTCAGTGGAGATGTTTCAGGGTGACGAGGGGGCTACCAGCTGAAGGCATCAGGAAGAGTGTCCAAGCAGAGAAAACAGAGTTGGGGAGGAACACCAAGCTGGCCAAGAGAGCTGGTAAGGGCCTTGGCATCCACATTGGGAATTTGGTCTGGTCCCCCAGCAGGTTTTAAGCAGGGAATTGACATCACCAGATACAAATGGTACGAAGATGCTGGGATTGCAGACTGAAGAGCAGACAGGGCTTTTTGGAGGGTGCTTGGGAGCTTAGAGATGGGATGCAAGGTTAGTTGAATTCATGGATGCCAAACCCGTGGATACAGAGGGGTCACTGTATATCCAGTTTGCAGACCCACCATCTGGTAAATGTCACTGTGTCTAGAAATCAGCTCCCTCCAGGCCCCGCCTACCACACCCTGCAACCTTGCCTAGACCTTGCTTCTTCTTCCTACTTAGCCTGCATCCCCACCTGCCCTCCCAGCTTCCTGCAATAGAGCTATGGGTGCGAACAGGCTGGCGAGCAGGCACTGAGGACCCTGACGCTACGTTCCCTTCAAAATGCCCACCCCCCCCGGGCCTCTCTGCCGTGGTGGCACGTGGCCTTGGGCTGTATGTTTGAGGCACTGGTCTATGGGCACCAGCAGGTCAGGGCTAGGAGTAGGCCAGCCCCAGGAGGTCACTTTGGTCACCTGTCCTGTGTGGCATTTGGCCCGATGGGTGGAAACTGTGGAATTGGGGTGTGCCAACCAAAGGGTTCTCCAGGATGGAAGTACAGCAGCAGGCGTGGCCTTGACCTAAAGAGGCTGTGAATTCAGGGTCTTGGAGGTGTTTGGGCTAAAAGGATTAAAACTTGGTTCCTCCCCCGAGACACTCAGGCACTGGTACACCGGAAGAAAAAAGGAAGATCAGAAAGGGACCATGACATCTGGGGAAAGGAAATGCAAAAATAGCGTGAGAGCATCATGCTTCTTTGGGGTTCGGTAATGCTCCTCAAGAAGACAAAGCCTTGCCCATCCAGCCCTTTAGTAAAGCTGGGCTCACACCCATGCCCCCAAAAGGGAGAACTGAGCCTTCCAAGTGAATTCAGACCTCAGACAGAACCAGCTGTCAAACTGAAAGTTTACAGAATAATCCATTGATCCATTTATCAAACATTTTTTTTTATTGCCTCAGAACAGAAAATGCAAAGATTAATAAAACACCATCCCTGTCCTCAAACAACTCATTTTTGTAGAACAACTCCAGAGAAAACACTTGGCATGATTTTGGTTTTCTCTAAGTAAAACTGCTGTTTTTCAAAGGCTCCATCATGCTCAACGCATGCTGTTTGTTGTTGTTGTTTTTGCGGTACGCAGGCCTCCCACTGTTGTGGCCTCTCCCGTTGCGGAGCACAGGCTCCGGACACGCAGGCTCAGCGGCCATGGCTCACGGGCCCAGCCACTCCGCGGCATGTGGGATCTTCCCGGCCCGGGCCACGAACCCGTGTCCCCGGCATCAGCAGGCGGACTCTCAACCACTGCACCACCAGGGAAGCCCCAACGCATGCTGTTTTCTATGGAAAGCTTAGTTCTGTATTTTCAGCACCTGACTTTCAGGCAACTTGGGGGAGTTATCCTCGTACCGATAGCTGGGGCCTCCCCCCTACATTTTGCCTGCGTGGCTGCAGGTGCCATCGGATAAGGACATTGTAAACACCGGCACTTTACACCCAAGTGCACACCCACCAACATCGTCGCCTCAATTCAATGCAGAGAAACCGGGAGATTCTGCACAACTTGAAGAATCTGTCCTCTATTCAGAAATCCCCAAATAAATAATTATACAGCCCCACTGTCAAAAATAGTGGTAAGTGTTTGGGTAAGGAAATGGATGAGGAGAAAAACACGCACTTTGGCCGTTAGGTTGTTCCAGTGGAAAAGTGAGAAACATACATTCAAGGTACTTTGTGAAAAATATCCCCGATTCAGATTTCTCCTGGAATCTGAGGGTTTGTTAATTATAATACTTAGTTATCTGTGATTAAAATTAGACCTGGCACAAACTACATGGTAAGAGGAGAAATCTTCCTGCAACATCGCAGAATCTTTTGGGATTTCCAGAATTTGCAAAGAGTAAAACTTGACCCTTCCCTGGCTTTGTTGGTTTTCAAAAGCTGCATTTTTTTTTTTCTCTCTGACTTTCCTTTTCTCCCTCTCTTGGGTGTTTAAAGTGTGTGAGCATGACCGGTTTCCCCGCAGAGATGCACAAATGAGTGGAAACTGTCATGATTTCGTTTCCTAAGCTCTGCGACCCCCTCAGCAGACGGTCCTCCGTGTGTACAGCCTGCCCTTGCGTGACAAAGGGCAAGTTTCACACCCCGTCGAAACTGGCCCGAAAAGGAGAAGGTGACTCATGGGTCCAAACCTTCACCAAGGAGAGTGACCGAAACAGAACCCAATGGCTGAGGAGCCAGCGCAAGTGGCTTGGCTACTCGTGAACCAGACTTAGGGAGGGGCGATCACAAGAGAACGGAGGGAGACACCCATCGCCATAGGAAGACGTGGCCGTGACGTGACGGGGCACGAGCTTCTAAGGGTGTGAGATGATCTCGATTCGCCTTTTCACCTTCTGCTCCTCTCCCCACCCTCGCCCTTGGGGAACAGGGTGCCCGTTTGCAGCAATCCTGAGGTTTCGCCACTTCCCCGATGTGGTGAGGAAGTGGCGTGGTGCCCTGGGCCCTTGCGGAACTGCAGCGTCCAGCCGTGGCTTTATGAGACCACAGCCGGCTGCCAGAGTCCACCAGCCCCGGGGCCTGTAAACGTGGGACCTAAGAAAGCACAGACCTGGGGCTTTGTCACTGCCTCACCCTGGAGAGTGTGTTATGGCAGCAAATATCCAGGAAGATTCGCCCCGTGACCTTCCTCCCAACTAAATAAAGCACTTAAGATTTTGCGCTGGCATTTGGAAGAACACAGTGGCATCGAGGGGGACCACACATGCTCTGAGGGGAGCGTTTGATCTGGCTTGTTTATAAAATGGATCAGCCAGTTGCAACTGTGCCTTGCAAAGGTCGCCAGCTGGTGGGAGTAGGACTGACGTTGAAGTGGAAGTTCCAGTGGAACGTGCAGTTTTCCCGATGGGTCTTTAGGCCCCATTCTGCTGCCTGCGTTTGCTGAAATTCCTAAAGAAGAGAGGATGGGCCTGGAGGGGCTCCATCGGCACCACCTACCGCACGCTAAGGCTCGCCTCACCTCCCACCATCAGACCTCAACGTCGATTCACCACCAGCTGCACCTCACAGGATTGCCCGCAGCTCTGGTCTTTGTGGGATCATGTTTGTCACATCTTTAGTGATCATTAAACTGATATTTGCTGATGCATTATTTCATTTAATTTGCATAACAGCACTATGAGATGGAAGGACTGTTATCACCCCTCTTTTACAGATGACGAGGCCCCCAGAGAGGTTAAGTAACTTGCCCAAGGTCACACAGCTAGCAAGGGGCAGAGCTGGGGTTTGAGCCCAGGCAGTCCTCACTGTTAACTAGCACCCCGTGCCTTGGCACTTCCGCAGGGTTGTAAAATCAAGTTCTTGTCTTTTGCTGCTTCCAGGCTCAAGTCAAGACAGCCCTCCTCTCCTTCACTGTTTCTTCCCGCCTTCTTATTCAGTCCTGCTGTTTGTGCTTCTAAATAGCATTCCTCCCGGACACAACCCGCCAGAACTCATGGTGCTGTTTGGGTGAGGTTTCCGTGAGCAGGAGAAGGAAGGTCTCAGGGACCCCCTTTCCTTAGTCCGCTCCACTGTGAATCCCCACGCAGGGCACCTGGGACCCTGCAGCTTGCCCCCTGGGGCGCTCAGGGCTGCAGTCTTTCAGCAGCACAGCCAGGGGCACCTCTGTTCACCCCATGGGCCCAATCCAGGGCGGCAAGGAGCCTTCCGGCCTCTCCAGGCAAGGACCCGCTCAGGCTACAAATGGGAACGTCAGCTCTCTTTACGGCAGCCCCATCTCCCAGCCCTGCAGTTCGTCCCCAAAAGCCGATTTCGCTGGTTATTTAGACGATCCATCCTCCTTCGCTCTCCCCTACGTTCTTACTCGCCTGGCCACAGCTTTGCTGAGAAAAACACTTGAGAGGCTTTTGCTCTCCACACCCACGCACTTAAAATACCAGGCCCGTAGGTCATTTTGATGACGGAATTTGGCTAATAACACGCATGCTCTAGGCGCAGCTACCACCTGCTGCACGTGCTGGCTCAGAAGGGCTGCGTCTCGGCAGGGACAAGCCGGGGCGTGGCGGGGGCGTGGCCAGGGCAGAGGGCAGAGTTCCCAGGGTTCAGTGTGCCCACTGGCTGGCTGTCCCCAGGTGTCAAGTCTGGTGCCAGGTCTGCTCGGAAGAATACAAGGAAGCAGAAGGCAGAGTTCTCCTGGAGTGGAAAATGGTCACACACACACCTATGAGCAAAATGACGTCTCTTATTGCCTCTGTCTATGAGGTCATAAGCAGATGTCCTGGTGCTCAAAGCTGTAAACAACAGCCCTTTGTGCAGGAGGCGAACCAGAATATACCCCACCTTCGTGAACCGCAGTTACTGTGGCCAAAATGCCCCACCTAGTAGCTTTTGCTGGACAGACACTTCTTGACTGCACGTAAAATGATGGGCATAAAATAGTAGAATTGTAATTACAAGCAACGATCTCACAAATATTCACTCTGGTTGAATTTCCTTCCCGATTCAGTAGGCCAGTCTGTGGTTAACCAGGGTAAATGCCAGGAGCCCACATTCAGCTCAGTTAGAAACTGCTTTGGAGCTATAACCCAGGCTTTCAATTAGCTGTTGAATACAGTTTGGGTACCTTAGTGTCACCAGGACTGTTTTCGCTTTTGGGAGGCCGGGGCATGGGAAAGGTACCACGAGTCTGGATTCCTGGTGCTGGTACCACTGAGTTTGAAGGTAGAGATCTAGGACCTCATGACAATGATGTGAAGCACAGAGCTGGAGATCTGGGTTTTCCATGTATCCCAGCTGTGTGACTTTGGACAAACCACTCATCCTTTCTGAGTCTTAGCTTTGCTACCTATTAACCAAGGACAATAAAATCTGTCTTGTTTGTTTCATGAGAACCAAATAAAATAGTATATGGGAAAGTGCTTGAAAACTTGTAAGTTATACACAGACCTGAAAAGGCCAACATTAGGAAGACAGTGATTCTTTGTTGTCATTTAGGAAATCAAGAGTAGGATGGTTGTAAACTTATGGTTACCAAAGGGGAAAGGGGCAGGGAGGGACAAATTAAGAGTTTGGGATTAACAGATACACACTACTATATATAAAATAGACAAACAACAGGACCTACTGTATAGCACAGGGAACTATATTCAGTATCCTGTAATAACCTGTCATGGATAAGAATCTGAAAAGGAATATATATGAAAAAGTATATATATATATGTAACTAAGTGATCACTTTTCTGTACACCTGAGACTAACACAACATTGTAAATCAACTAGACTCTAATGAAAAGTTTTTAAAAATTAAAAAAAACAAGAATAGGATGGTTGTAGGAGGGCCGCCACAGGAGTGGGACTGTTTCGGGGGTAAAACCCACAGGTACATAGAGAGCACTTGTCACTTGTAGTGCCAAGACCGGAACTCGATGACATTGGGTGTTTGTACTGAAATGAATAGCATTCCCTAAAAAGTCATGTCCGTGGGTGACCTCAGAATGTGACCCTATTTAGAAATAGGGGCTTTGCCGATGTAACCAGGTTAAGAGAAAGTCATACTAGAGTAGGGTAAGCCCTAAATCCAATGACTGGTGTCCTAGTAAGGAGAGGGAGATTTGGAGACAGAGGGCAGAGAGGGAGGGAGGCCACCTGAGGAAGGAGACAGAGAGTGAACTGATGCTACCACAAGCCAGAGAACGCCAGGGATTGCTGGGAACCACCAGAAGCCAGACAAGGCCGGGACGGATTCTTCCCCAGAGGGAGTACGGCCCTGTCGACGCCGCAATTGTGTCAACACCTCAGCTTATTGTCTCCTAGCGCTGTGGACACCAGAACTAGGAGACAGTAAGTTTCGGTTGTTTTAAGCCACCCAGTTGGTGGTAATTTATTACAGCAGCCCTAGGAAGGAGATACAGTGTTTTCATGGAATCTCTGAAATGCTGAAGTTGTAGGCAGCCGGGGAAACACCCCTGGGGCAGGCACATGCCTACACATGGAGATGGGCACCGGGATTTCATCTAGAAGATAAAATCAGGGACTTCCCAGGCGGTCCAGTGGTTAAGACTTCGCCTTCCAATGCAGGGGGTGTGGGTTCCATCCCTGGTCAGGGAGCTAAGATCCCACATGCCTCGGGGCCAAAAAACCAAAACATAAAACAGAAGCAACATTGTAACAAATTCAATAAAGACTTTAAAAATGGTCCACATCAAAAAAAAAAAATCTTAAAAAAAAAAAGAAGATAAAATCAGAGTTAAAGAGACATTGTGTGTATCCCATGAACGCCTTCATTTTGCAAACCAGGAAACTGAGATCTGGAGAGGTCAAATATTTGTATAGGAACCTAAATCTTCTAACTATCTTGCAGGAAGAGCTGTGCCTCTCCCTCTCCCTCTCTCTGTCTCTCTCTCTCTCTGTCTCTCCTCCCCCATACACACACACACACACACACACACACACACACACACACCCCTTTGAATACCATGTGCCAGATGCTATTTTAATTATTTTACTCATATTAATTCATTTAACCTCTCCCCAAATTCGATAAGGTAGGAAAAATTATATGTACCCATCTTCCAGGTAAGGACACTGAGTTACAGGGAGGGCTAGTGACTTGTCAAAGGTCAGCTAGCCAGAATTCAAAACCAGAGGGCATTCTCTGAACTGCTTAGCAAAGAAGAAATGCTTTTAAGTAACTAATGTATTTATATATTAATACTTTTATTATAAATTATATATTTCAAAACAATTTTTTGTTTGTTTGTTTGTTTGTTTTGCGGTACACGGGCCTCTCACCATTGTGGCCTCTCCCGCTGTGGAGCACAGGCTCCGGACGCGCAGGCTCAGTGGCCATGGCCCACGGGCCCAGCCGCTCCGCGGCATGTGGGATCTTCCCGGACCGGGGCACAAACCTGCGTCCCCTGCATCGGCAGGCGGACTCTCAACCACTGCGCCACCAGGGAAGCCCCTCAAAACAATTTTTAAAAATTATTAAAAGCATTGCATTCAACCTATGCAATGAAGACATGCTTGCATTTCTTAAGTATGTATGAAATGCTTAGATGGAAATCCATCTGCATATTTATGCTAAAAGTTGTCATTGAATCTCAATCTGTCAGTTACATATCCTTAAATCCATTTATTGAATATAAATTTTGTCTGGCCAACCCCACGAGTGCCTATAATAACATCTGGCCTTTCAAAACAATATTTAGAATCAACCAGCAATTAGTACTTTTAACATAGAGAGAATCATTCCAATTTAGCCTAGCCTCAAACTTAGGAATTCTGTCTTTCCTAATCCTTGGAGGTACAAACAAGGTTAGAGGGCAAAGACAGAAATGGTTTCTTTTCCTCCATTTGCTCTGAGCTTATTAAAAGGGAGCACCTGGGGGCGAGTGGACAGTGCCAATCTGCTCCTACGTCCCTGGGGTCCCGACCTGAAAGAAAACACGTCCGAATCTCTCTTGATCCTGTGTTATTCATGACTAAACAAAAGCCACGTGACTAAGGGAAGGGTCACATCTAGACAACGTAGGTGTACATTCCAAAATTTAAGCAAAGCCAAACTCAAAGTAGTATTGGAAAAACCAGTAATGTGTGCTGAAGTCCTGCCGCCTTTCCAGTGTGAGGGCTGGAAATCATAAATTAATTTTGAATTACTCAGCAGATATATTCAGGCCATCGCCTCATTCTTCGTTGCTCTCTTTTGTGTTCCAACAGGAAAGAGCTTCACTCTGACCATCACCGTCTTCACAAACCCACCACAAGTCGCCACCTACCACAGAGCCATCAAAATCACAGTGGACGGACCCCGAGAACCTCGAAGTAAGTGGGACGCCCCTCGGGGCTGGCACCTCCCCTCCCAGCTGGTACACTCAGGCACCAGAACCCTTGTGTTCCATCAGCATCACTCAGATGTGGCTAAAACTTCTGCCAGAGGGAAATGTCAGACCCCTGCAGGGAGGAAGAGTTTTTCTTTTGACACTCTCACTCCTCAAAGTTGTCTCTGAGCCCTGGGCTCTTTTTTTGAAGCATCTTCTTGGAGGGCAAAAGGAAATCAGGCTGACTCAAGTGCATGTCAGAATCATTTCAGGACTGCATGGGCCTAAGGACCAAATACGTGGTAAAGTTCAAGGAAGATTGGCCAGGGGCAGAGGTGGTCAAAAGAGGCCAGGGGGTCAGAGTGGACCACAAGGGGCTGATCACCATCCATGCTGACCTTTTATTCACTTGGAGGCTGGAGATGAAATCTATGAAAATGACCCTTTCCTTTCTGTGCCACAGATCAAAATCTTATTACAGGATTGTTTAAAATAGAGAATGGGAGGGAAGAAGAGTGCCTGAGAGAAAACCAGTAAATATAGAAAGATGGTACAAAAAAAATAGTTCCTGTGAGGAAAGCTTTTTTATAAAAGGAGTGGGGTTGTTTAGTCTGCAGAAAAATGTCTTCACGGTGACTTAATGACTATCTTTGAGTAAACACACAGTAACACTTTTCCAGAACCACACCTTTCCCTGGGATGGAGGCTGGGTTCCAGTTCCAGATCTGTGGAGCTGACTGGAGCCCCCGCCCAGCATCTGCATGCCTCCTAACCATGTCATGCCCCCGGTGGAAAATTAATATTCTCTATTAATTTTTATAAAGGGTGGGGTTGAGGGTGTCAGAAACAGGGCTTCCTACTGTGCCAGCAAGTTGCGATGCAGGGATGACAGGTCGTAAAATGAAGTGGTTAAGAATTTGGGTTCTGGGGCAAACAAGTGGAGTTCCGGTTGAGGCTCTTAAGCCTTCAGGAAGTTATGGAGCCTCTCTGAACCTCAGTTTCCTCATCTGTAAAATGGGGATAACAATGAGAGCTTCTCTATCAGCTTGAATGACACAATGCTGTGTGTGCCCGGCACAGAGAATGAACTCAGGAAATGCCAGCAGAGCCTCCCTGCCTGCATCTCTGGCTGCTGCACGGCTCCCCTACCCCGGGGCCATTCTTCCAGAGGACCTGCCTGGTGCCTCTGGGGACTCTAAGGTCGCCCCTGGGGCGTGGCTCTCTGCAGGTCATCCTGTGAGCACCGCAGCTCATGGCAGTCTTTCCTACAGCCCTGGCCACAGTCTCATGGCATCTTGATCACCCGCTAGAACCATCCTGGGTGCTGCCGCAACCTTCCCCATACCCCAGAGTGGGCAGAACCCAGCAGAGAACCACCACATCCACCAGGGACAACCCCCCACCCCACCCCCCAGGACATGGTGTCCATTCACCATCTCCTTGGTGCCATTTGCCTGCTCCGTGACGCTCGTCATTTCTGACCTCATTTCCCCCTGGCAGATTTTTCTCTGTAAGCTCCTGGAGATGTTCTGGCCATATCCGGACTCAGGAAACTCTGGGACTTGGTAGCATCCCCTGATTCCAGTTTCTGTGTGAAAAGCAAACCACAGGCTCAGAAACACACAGTTCCAACCAAACCCAACTTGGGAGGTTTCCAAAGTAGGAATGGCAAATTGAAGACTCCTAGTGACCCTGCATTAAACATAACAGACACACCACACAGGTACCTTGGTGCTTGCAGAGGACCAAAGAGGAAGCGAGCTCAGATTAGAGCAGGCCTGGGGTTGGGGAGCCGGCAGTTGTGAGGTGTAAGGCAATTGACCTTGAGGGTAATTAAACTTCCAGAAAGGCTCACTCAGGAGGCTGTAGGTTCCCTATCTTTAAAAACAGAAGCAGGGAAGTGGGGAGGGGCAAGATAGAGGTAGGAGATTAAGAGGTACAAACTACTATGTATAAAATAAATAAGATACAAAGATATATAGTACCATAAGGATATAACCAATATTTTATAGTAACTATAAGTGGAATATAACCTTTAAAAGTTGTGGATCACTGTGTTACACACCTGAAACTTATATAATATTGTACATCAACTATACCTCAATAAAAACATTAAAAAAATAAAAATAGAAGCAATAGCCATCTCTGGGACAGTTCAAAGGTAGACCTGCCTGGAGGAGGAAGCTTAAACCAGGAGACCCCTCCGTATACCTTCCGCTGTGCCTCTTCTCTCAGGCATAACAAAGGGCAGTTTTTGCCCCACAGGCAGTATTTCCTGTAACATTCAAAGAACTAATGGTGGTTGAGCTTTGGAAAACAAATGATGGCCGCTTGGATTTTTAAGAACTGGCAGTCAGAGGGGAAAAAAATGCGATTGTAATGGCCCGCCTGTATATACAGTTGACTCTGCTTCCTGCTGTTTTATGACTTAAGAAAACAGTCATTATTGGGAAGGGCTCTTTGGGCAGGCAGAAAGGATTTGCTCCAAGAAGGCACCCATTTTTACAGTCTTTCCTGCCAGATGGAATCTGGGGTCTAGGGAAAAATTAACTTAAAAACCATATTAAGTTAAATGAATACGTACGTATACGTATGATATAAAGAGGTGTTAGAGGCCTAGGTAGATAGTCTCCTTTTCACAAGGGACTTCTACACAAAAGTCAGATGCACACAGTCTCCCAGGGTGACTCCAGTAATGCTGACTTTTCTATTCACTCTCTGAAGCAAGGCAGGCCTAAAGGCATGCTGTTTTCTTCTTCTTTTTTTTTTTTTTAGAAGATGTTGGGGGTAGGAGTTTATTTATTTATTTATTTATTTTTGCTGTGTTGGGTCTTTGTTTCTGTGCGAGGGCTTTCTCTAGTTGTGGCAAGCGGGGGCCGCTCTTCATCGCCTTGTGCGGGCCTCTCACTGTCGGCCTCTCTTGTTGCGGAGCACAGGCTCCAGACGCGCAGGCTCAGTAGTTGTGGCTCACGGGCCTAGTTGCTCTGCGGCATGTGGGATCCTCCCAGACCAGGGCTTGAACCTGTGTCTCCCCTGCGTTAGCAGGCAGACTCTCAACCACTGTGCCACCAGGGAAGCCCAGGCATGCTGTTTTCTTATGATTACTTGAATGTCTTGATTCAAGGTGGGAACTACTTCTTTGGATGAAACTGCTCACAGCCAGTTTTTTTTGTTTGTTTTTTTTTTAAGAGAAAGTTAACAGGATTTTCCCCCAGCTTTACTGAGACATCATTGACTTATAACATTGTATAAGTTTAAGGTTTACAACATGATTATTTGATATATGCTTATATTGCGAAATGTAAGCTTAGTTAACACATCCATCACATCATATAGTGACAGTTTGTTTGTGTGTGTTGAGAACTTTTAAGATCTACCTTCTTGGCAGTTTTGTTGTTAACACTTTATTGACCGGGGGATTTTTGCAGAAACTAACGCCTGTGGCCCTAATACACGTCTCTGGTCAAAAACGTGTTGACTATAGTCCACGCTGAACATTAGGTCCCCAGACTTTTTCATCTTCTAACTGGAAGTTTGTACCCTTTGACCCATTTCCCCACCCCCAACCCCTGGCAACCACCAATCTACTCTCTGTTTCTGTGAGTTTGTTTTGTTTTAGATTCCACATATAAGTGAGATCATACGGTATTTATCTTTCTCTGCTTGGCTTATTTCACTTAACATAATGCCCTCAAGGGCCATCCATGTTTTTGCAGATGGTAAATGGCATGATTTCTTTTTTATGCCTGAATAATATTCCTGTGTGTGTGTGTGTGTGTGTGTGTGCGCGCGTGTGCGGGTGTCACATTTTCTTTATTCATCGTCTGTTGATAGATACTTTGGTTGTTACTCTGTCTTTACTATTGTGACTTATTCTTTCTAATGCAATTTTAAGAGAGGTCATCGCACAGAAATTAGTATGCCCAGGCAGTGTCAAATCTATGGTTTAATAACGCCTCCCAAGTCCCCTTCTATCATTATTATGGTGCTATGAATTCTGGGTGATTTTGGCAAACTGGTCCCAGCATCACCAAGTTGAATAGTTTTGAAAAGTTCTTTTGTTTGATGAAATCAATGACCTTGAGAGTTCAAAGGGAGCTAAAAGGGGCTTCAGGGCTAATTGCCTCATCGATAAGGGAAAGCAGCCCCAGAGAAATGACATGACCTGCTTAGGTTGGGAGAAATCGTTGGTGATGAAGCCAGGATTAGAATGAGGAGCTCCTGCTCCCTCATCCTGTGCTCGTATCCATCCGTCTGTCTGTCCGTCCGTTCATGCATTCACCTCCCATTCCATACCACACCGTCTACACCTCATCTATTCTAGGCTCTCTGACCCAACCTCGGTATCCTCATTTTTTAAACGAGGTGTCGGCTTATAGGACTTCTCACATTTGTCCCGGCTCTAAGACTGTCTAGAAAGGGCAATTGTTGGCACTTGATTGCAGGCGTGGAGCCTTCAACTTAAACCATTTGTGCAAAACCAGAAGGAAAGCTTATCTCATTCAACCTGCCAGTCAGGTCAATAAGAAAAGGACAAAGAATTAAGAAACATGCCACAGCTAGTCTGCTGGCTGGGCGGATGGGATAACTTGATGTTTCCCAACCATCCTCCCGGTTTTCAGTGGTGAAGTTGTAGCAAAAAGTGTCTTCCAAAGAGAACTGAAAATATTTTTCATTTCAGATGATTACTTGCCCTTTGACAGTAACTGACCTGCCTCTTAGTGAGTCAAAACTTGTTTTTCCCACATTCCACAAGATTATTTTTACATCTCAGATTAATAGAGAAATTATTAATTGTTGAAAAATTAAATTTATTACAGAGAAAGAACACCATCAGAAGGTATCTCCTGCTGGGATAGTTCTTGCAAGCAGCAATGTGGGATCTGTTTTCAGTTTGTAGGTAGAACATTTAGAAGCTTGTCAACATATTAAAAGATAGTCTTCTCCTTAAGCATGAAAGATAGAGTGAAAGGAGTTTTCAAGAAAAGGATATTTGAGATTGTTTTTATGTTTTGTTTTGTTTCTTTACTATTTCAGAGGATCTAATGGAAAACTCTAGCTCTCAACCCATGTGCCTGTAATTTAGCCCATGTGTCTGTAATATGACAATATTGAGATACCAAAGCATATTCTCTGTAGATATTTCACTAAATAATTTGAATGCGTGAATTAATTCAGCGCTGTAGAGGAAGATACTTTGCTAATGAGGGGTTGAGGAGTAGTTGGGACCCCAATGACTGACCCAGTGATGGGGGGCCGGGGAGTGGGGGAGATGTTTCAGTAGTGTGGATCGTGGATTGGACATTCATTCTGATGGCACAAGCCATCATCTGGCTGGCCAGGTATTTGTTACATCTGGAACACTGAGTAACTAATTAAAAATTGAAAAGGTTCATAAAACAAATATTGGCCATTTCTGGGACAACTTCTGCCCTCAGGTTAAAGGAAGCCTTCACAGTAACTGCTGTGTCTGAGCTCTTGAGATTCAGAACAACGGATAGCCAGGTGGAGCCGTTACTTAAAAACTTCGGAATATGCTACTTTCTGGGACATTAGCCTTTTTGCCAACTAACTATATGGGGAGTTATAGTTAAAATAGGTCAATTTAAAATACGCTTAATTACCCATCGCTCAATTGCTTTGTTAAGGACTTTGTTGAGAGTACATCACACAACTATAACTTTCTTCTATGATATTGAATGTAAATAACAAACCTATAATATATATATAGAGAGAAGAAACAGGATCTTTGTTTGTGACAGTCATGTTTCAAGTGAAAAAGAGGAATGCATGACAGGCACCTATAAACTTATGGTGATAATGGACCTAAAAATGTTTGAAATCAAGTTTGTCCAGAAAAGTGTGGGATGAGCAGAAATGTTCATGGATTGCTCTGGTGCTTGACTGACATACAGTTCTCTTTTAAAATGTTATTTTCTCTTAATAATAAAAATACCTAAAACTAATAATAATACCTAACTCTCAGACAGCGCTAATTGTTGGCTCAACACTGTTCAAAGGGCTGCGCGTACCTTAATTTACATAATTTTTGCAAGATCAGGTAAGGAAATTGACACAAAGAGAAATCCATCCCCTTGCCCAGGGTCACACAGTTAGTAAGCCAGAACTGAAACGAAGCAGTCCAGACACTGCAGGCCACAGACGCCAAAGTCTGTTTTAAGAACTACACCAACTGCTACTTGAGCTTTACTGTGTTGAAATTTCTATGCAGAAATTGTTTTATTAGGAGAGTTTATCAGTAAAATTCTGGTTCAAATACAGTTTTCTTGGAGAAAGCAGAGCCTCATAGCCTCGGCAGTCGTCATTTTTGTACTGATGGGATGGACTCAGCGTTTTCCCTGGGGCGGTGCTGCAGTGAAATGTACCAGCCATGCTGTCACATGTGCCAACTTTTGGTTCCACGTCTTTCACCGGGGTCTGCTTGGGGGCCTGGCATCCATGGGGGCCTGAAGCAGGGATGCTGCCCAACATAAACCTCTCCTTCCAGTGCGGGCAGGCAGGAAAGATGAGTCATGTGAGAAAAATGACCACCAGGTGAACCGTCCAAGTCCGTCTCCCCCTTTGGCAAAGAGCTTCCTAGAGGGCCCACGTACACAGTGTGGAGCCTGTTAGGAGGATGCAGATTTGTGTAATTCTTTGCTTCTGACTTGTTAGTGGAATGCCAGGTGGTTTTCTGGATCTGTAACCTCAGGATTGTAATTATCAATCCCCGATTACTTTGTTCGCTGGGAATTGCTTCAAGCATGTGTTCTAAGTGATGAACGAGGATCGACGTAATCCCCCTTTCCTTGGGTCCTTCAGGTGTCGGATTTGGATTTTCATTCTTTCTAGATGAAATTGCGATCCCCGAAAGAAAAGGAAATAATTCCTTCTTCCCTCTCCCCCAAATATAAAGTAGGAGACGGAGGGTCAAAGAGGTAGAATGTTCTACGTATATTCCTCCTCCCCACTGTGAAAGGCAATTCATTGCTAAGACAGACATTCTGGGGTGACTTCCACTGGTGCTAAACTCCCCAACTATCTGATGACTTGGCAAAAGCAGTTTTGAAAGCACTGATTATCCTGCCTAAATGTTTCCAATTAATTTGAGAATGTCTTTCTGGTTTTTATGCTTAGTAACATCAACCTAGACCAAGAAGAATTTTATATACATAAAGACTTCCAAGACCCTTGAGTTTTTAGTGGACTTATCCAGGCTGAGGTCTGAGAGGGTCCCTTGGACGAGGGTTGTGTAAAAGGACCCTGGAGGGCATAGGGTTCTGCCCCTGGAAACAGTGACCATCTCCCTCAGTAGCTCGCCCGAGACCTGGGCAGACCTGTCACCTCTTGGTAACTTGCCCTGTCTTATACAGAAGCCACCAAGATGTTTAGGTGGCATTTGTATTGCTACAGAAAGGAAGGAAAATTAGTTCCTTCCAGGTACCAATGAGAACCCAGCGAAATGATCTAGGTACCTTCTCAGTCTAACGTAGCGGGCGTGGGGGAGAGAAGAAACATGGAATGAATCTTAAACCATGACTTTGAATATCTCCTTCCATCCAGACCATTGCAAACCCATATCAATATTTTAAATGCCACACCAGTGAAGTCAAGATCTAAGCTAACATAGCACAGTCCTTGTTAGAATTTAGTATATGAAGTGCTAAAAGAAAAAAGAAGCTCGTCTGCATTTAGGCTTCCATCTCTTAATCTTAAAACATGTATAGGGCTTCCCTGGTGGCGCAGTGGTTAAGAACCTGCCTGCCAATGCAGGGGACATGGGTTTGAGCCCTGGTCCAGGAAGATCCCACATGCCGCGGAGCAACTAAGCCCATGCGCCACAACTACTGAGCCTGCGCTCTAGAGACCACAGGCCACAATTACTGAGCCCGCATGCCACAACTACTGAAGCCCGTGGGCCTAGAGCCCATTCTCCGCAACAAGAGAAGCCACCGCAATGAGAAGCCCGCGCACCGCAATAGAGAGTAGGCCCCACTCACTGCAACTAGAGAAAACCACGCACGGCAACGAAGACCCAACACAGCCAAAAATAAATAAATTTATTTATTTTTTTAATGTATAAAGTTTTCTAGATCCTGAACTGGGGGACCTGGGTTTCAGACTGGCGCCACCAGGCCAGTGGGTGTGAACTTAGGCAGTCATCTTAAGTACTTTCTCCTCACTTCCCTCTTCTGTCCAACCAGGCAATGGGACGAGATAATATCTAGATTAGTCCGCACTGAAGGGGTAACAAAATATCATCAGAAAAACAGAAGCCATGGGCTGCCCCACAAACAGTGCCCCTCAGAGGCTGACCCCCGTGGGCTGTCTTCCACAGGGGTGTATCCTTCATACATCAGACATATCCATATACACTCAGGTCCTACGTTAGATATTTTTTTGCTCTAAATTTTTGAACGGCTTTTATCATTTGGTGTTGAAATTATCTGGCTATGAATTTAATTCCCTGCAGCCCTGATCTCGCTGCCATCAACACAGTGATTGCCATCGGGTTGAGATCCCCATTTTGGCACTTGCTTACTATGTGGGCGACCATACCTGGGGTGCATGCTAGCCTGGCTGAGCCTCCGTAGAACAAGGACAGGGGCTGTATGCGCCTCCCAGGGCAGGGAGCCTGAACGCGACAGTCTTGGTAGAACATTTTGAACCAATGTCTGGCACACAATCAGTGTTCAGGAGATGGAACTGTTATTTACCTTGAGTCTTGGAATCCTTTGGAAATGAGAAAACTCTAAACAAAAAAGAGTTGTGATTCCTAAGTTTAAAAATTCATGAAGTTGCCATAATGTTTCATTTTTTTAGACACAATTAAACATTTATAAATTTTGATTTTTTTTTTCAGTTTTCCTTTTGTATTTAGACACGGTAAAATTTCTTTTCTGGCATTTTTATGGACGCTTGAAACACTCCGGGCACCGTTCCTAAGTCCCTCATGGGCAAATGGCTTTGCCCCCAAAGGTTGAACTTTGTTTTCGCAAACTCAGGAGGAAAAATCCTGCCTGAGTAACATCGAAAGTATTTGAGGTCTAACATCTGGGTCCTTTCAGATACATGCATGACACAGCTTGGGAGAGGCTCTTCCACACTGATCTAGAAAACTGACATGGAATGTGCCAGAGTCTCTTGGGGTCTGAATTGTCACGTCAGATGCATGCAACTCACCTCGGGGGCGGTGGTGCCTGGACCCGTTAGCCGCAGCCAAGCTTTGTGGGCATAGAAAACACTTGGCCACTCTGAGTTTTCTAAACCAATGTGCCTTTCTAGATTCGCCTTGGGTTTTTTGGATTTTTCTTTTTTGGTATGTGTTTGCTAGGGCTTTTCTTCTTTTTCCCCAAAGACATTCAGTAGCACATTTCAATGACTGTACTTCCACCTTTCACCATCGGAAACCCTTCTGGGCATGCGCAGTGCCTCGTTTGTGGCCTGCACACCTTGTGACCTGATGGAGTGGCCTCTGACCTGGGATGGTTGGGGAACAGCTCCGCTGAGGTCTGTGCTGCCATCTAGTTGCACTTTGGGAAGCACCTAAGCGTGTTGGAACCCTGGGTGCTGCGCAGCCAGATGGGCCCCATCTCTGTGTGCGAAACTCTCCTGGCGGGGGGTGGACCCACAGCTTGCAGATGGATTGCTGTTGACACAGCGCATTATAATGCGTCTGCTTGTTGGCTTTGGGGTGGACTTAGAATTTTTTTTTATACTCTAACCACGTTCTAGTTTTTATTTTTCAAAAAAAAAAAAAACTCTACTTGAGTTTTTGCAAAGGCTTGTATTTTTTTCCTGTAAGGCATGTAGCTAAGAAAGGCATTAGTAAGAATTGGATCCAGTAGATCTGATAGAACTCCACCACCACCAAAAAGAAAAAAAAAAACGCAGGTTAAGTTTAAGTAAGTTAGGTAAAACTACCCCCTTGCCCTAGATCTGTGTTTAAGTTCATTTGAGCTAGCTTGCAATTTCTGTGTTCTCCCATTTTTTCCATGTTCTTTTCCTTTATAAACAATTTGTTTTAAAGGTTTGCTTTTTTTGCTATGAAAAACTGACGAAAAAGAAGGGGTAAATTAGGTATAATCTATTACTGAACATTACAGCTGTATTAGACACATCACAAACACTGACATTGGATGTGAAATGCCTTTTTTATATTCTGAGCTACACGTGGTATATTTGCAGTGAGTTCTTTCTGCAACTAAGTTTTGCATCGTTACTGGGAAAATTCCCAATAGCCAAGCCAAATATTCTGGCTATACATTTGTAGATGAAAGCCAAGGTAAAAGACACTTAAGTACCCAAAGCAAAGTTCTTTTCTGTTTGCCTTTTTTTAAGGAACACAGTTGAATTAATCTGCCAACTCCCTAGACCCCTATAAAGTAAGTTAGTGGCAATACATTACTTTGGTACTTCCACGATTTACAGATACTCAGGGTTCATTAAAGCACGTATTGACTAAAACTCAGCCTGTTATTGAATCTTTCAGGGTACTTTCATACACTGAAATGTGGAGCATTTGAGATCCCATTTGTTTGTTTTTGTTTTTGTTTTTGTTCACCATGGCTTAGAAGTCAGCCTTCTGGTCATTTGAGATAAAAAGTAAACATTTGCAATAACTAAGCTCTTAAGAACTGTATACATTTATGGCCCTCTTTGGATTTGTTCCTGGTATCACCTTATTTTTACTTACCTCTGAAGTGGATTTATGATATGTCCAATTCACTCATTTTAAAGAGCTAAGGAGAAACATCCATAGTCACATCTTTTTGTTCATTTCTGGCATTGCTAACAGGGCATGGCCCCACGTTTCAGAAATGAAGCAGAGAGTTCTGAGCTTGAGGGAGTGAAAGAGGAGTTTGGAACTGGACCAACCTAGCCTCACGTCTGAGCCCTGCTACTTACTAACTGTGTAATTTCCCCATCTGTAGAATGGGCTTGTGACACCTACCTTGCTGGGGGATGTGAGGATTAAATGAGGCAGCCTGAGGGGCAGGCTGGAGTGGTGGTCGGCAGCCCGGCTAGAGAGCTGACTGCCTGATTCAAGGTCACGTCTCCACTGTGATCAGATTAGCTTCCCCAAGCTCAGTCTCCTCAGGTGTAACACCGGGAAGAAGATGTCCCCATCTTGGGGGATTCTTGTGCTCACTGAATTAAGTAACACATGTGATGATACATAGTGCCTGGCACAGAGGTACCCCTTGAATATTAGCTGTTATTATTAAAGCACATGCCCTGGACACAGGTGGGCCCCCTTCCCACATCCCGTAGCCCTCACCACGGAAGCAACTGGAATGCTGCCCAAGTGGGAGGCCAAATACTCGCCATTGCCAAGTTATTTTTTTCTTAAACTTTTTATTTTATATTGGAGTACAGCCGATTAACAACGCTGTGATAGTTTCAGGTGCACAGCAAGGCGACTCAGCCATACATATCCATGTATCCATTCTCCCCCAGACTCGCCTCCCATCCAGGCTGCCACATAACATTGAGCAGAGTTCCCTGTACTGTACAGGAGGTCCTTGCTGGTTATCCATTTTAAATATAGCAGTGTGTACATGTTGATCCCATACTCCCTAATTTTTTTTTTTTTTAATCATTGCAGATGGAACTCTCAGGATACAATACAGTGAGGGCTTTTTTCTCTTTTTCCTTCCACCCTACCTATCATTAACCCCAAATACTGAATTCCAGAGCCAACTTCACCAATATTCTCCTCACTGAAGCAAAACCAAGTTCACCATATGGCCCTGCTTCTTTGTCTCTTTTCCCAAACAAAGATTTTATCAAAAGGTAGTTGTTTCTTAACTGAACATGCTGCTGTGTGATCTGCCAGGATCCTTAGCATCTAGAAGCTTCCACTGAGTCATCTATAAGGTGGGGATAATTATATGAGCTCTAATGCATAGGATTGCTTTGGATGAATTGAGATAATAGATACCAAGGTGCTTTGTAAACAGTCTATCAAATAATAGAAATATAGAGATATGTAATTAGATTAACAGAAAAACAATCAGGAAATTTTACTGTTGTTGTGTACATTATATTGTACAAAAATCTCAGGGATCTTAAATCAAATAATTATTGGTTTCTTGAAGGTACATTTCATCTCATACTTTCTTCCAGGATTGACGAGAAGAAAACCATAGAGAAAAATAGAGACATTTTAATCAGCCCCACTGTGAATCCATACTTTTAGAAAGTTTACTTTTTGCCATTAAAATATCTTAATATTTTCTTTCCTACTGTTATACACCCTTTAGGCATTTTGGAAACAAACAGACAAAAGGCAACCTTGACAGTTAAGAGAATTGAGTTTTATTTTAATATCTATTTCTTTTCCAAAACCAAATACAGTTTTTCCTCTCCAGCTGTATTATTTCATTTTCTTTCCATGAAAGGCTTAGGGAGAATTTCAAAGACTGCAGGGCAGCTTGCTGAGTCCTTCTTTCTTTCTTTTTTTTTCCACCCGGGGCTTTTTATATATGCTGCTCGCCTGAGATTTCTGGATTAGATTGCAAGGAGGCGAAATATTACACCCTTGAGCCTTCATGCCAGTTTCCCAGGAGGAGTCAAAACCTGCAGCTGCTCCAAGGTGGGAAACTTGCAAGGCTCTGGAGGCCAGCTTGCTGTCCTGTTCATTTGCGGGCGTGCTGCTCAGAGCAGGTTGGGAGGAGAAACTCTTTCTATTCCTTGGGTGATTCAGCCCGTCTCAAATTAAATAAGTAGCCAAGTGCAGGGAGAAAGAGCTGGAAACTGCTGAAATTTGAGTCTCGAGTGCTGAGCTGTTCTCGGAGCCACTCTGTTGAGCTGTAAGAGGAATCCTGAGCCCTGGGCAAGGGAGAGGCAGCCGCATGGAAAGACTGCTGGGAGCCCTAGATCCTGGCCCTGGCTGGTTCTGCAAAGCTCAGCAGCCTCCGTTTCCTCCTCTGCAGAACAAGAGAGAGAGAGGATTTGATGGTTTTAAGATCCTTATCAGACTCTAAAAGTAAGACTCGATGTCTGTAGGAGTGATTGCATCACCTCCAACTCCCCCCCCACCCCCACCACCCCCACCCCTGCCAAGTGCATCACCCAACCTGGAGAAGGAGAGCCCCGGCTTTGCAGCCAGCCCATCCACCTGGGGAACCAGATCCAGGGCTAAGAAGATGGGCGAGGGCCAGGTGGAGGGAGGGGGGAAGGCACAGTTACTCACACCCCAAACAGGGGAGAGAAATGGATAAAGCTCCACCCAGAGTGACATTCCGTAAGGAGAGCAAATTATCCTAACTAGATTTCCCATGACTTTGGCATCATTTGAAAGAAAGAGGGAAGGAAGAGAGGGAGGAAAGGAAGGAAGGAAGGAAGGGAAAGAAAGAACGGGGGGAAAAAGTCATCCTTATACCCACAAAGTGCTCAATTGTGCAAGCTACAGAGCCCCAACCTGGCCAAATTCCGGAAGCTGGCTGGCCGGAGACCTTAGTGTTCGTTCCTCAGCCAACTTAAAAAAGATGGGTTGAGTCCTGTTGACCTCATTGCTGGATGTTTCTGAGTGAGGCTGCCTCTCTCCTTTGCCTCCTCGCAGGCTTATGAGCTGTTCTTCACTACCTGCCTTACTTACCTATCTTCACAATCTAGCCGCAAACAGCTTGGGTTGACCACACCACTTCCCTATTGAAAGTTAATACTGTTTGACTCATTCTGTGTTACTAACCTGAAGCCAAAGAAAACAAGCCAGAGAATAACCGGCTTGTACGGAGCTTGGAAAGCTCTCAGAGGCCCTGCTTTCAAAATCCTATACAGTAGCTTTCCTATATCTTTGGGCTGCAGCTGCAAAGAAAATGAAGGAAGCAGAAGTGGTTTAAAAAAAATAAAAGTTTCGGGGGGTGGGGAAGAGACAGGGAAGGGAGTGGGGGTGGGCCTCGGGCTGGGAAAAGACAAAGCATGACCTGCAGTTTACAAGGGCGCCCTCACCCAGTGGAGGTTATGCTTTCACACAGCAGAGTGTTGGTACAGAAGAGGGACTGTTGACGGTGTGAAAAGGAGAGAAAGTTCAAAACACTGGTCCTGTTGCATTCATAGCAGAGCAGGGAGGCTGGGCCTAGCATGCCAGCCTTCTAGAGACAGAGTCCCAAGGTAAAGCCAGAAGGAGGAAGGCCTGTTGGTTTCCAATCTGGAAAGGACTGGGATGGCAGAATGGTGCCAGCGTTTTGGAGGGAAGTTCTGACAGCCTTTTTGTCCTGCACTCCAGAACTGACTCAGATGCGCTCATCAGGGTGAATAGGGGGCACTTGTGTCTTGGAATAAATGGAACTTTCCCTCCCAACGTTACATGGCAAGCAGTGGGACCAACATTTTCATCACCGTGCTGTGACTCTTCAGGAGTCCCAGACAAAGAGCCACTGCCCCTTCAAGTAACTGATGGGGGAGGACCCCTGCCCCACAAACGCTCCTACTCAGCTGTGGACAGTGGATAAAAGTTAGCCTGAGTGAGGCCATCATACCTAAAAACAATCTGCCAGCTTCTTCTCTGGATGGTGTGAGGTAGGGATAATGGCCTGTTAAAAACAACCACTAGGGCTTCCCTGGTGGTGCAGTGGTTGAGAGTTCGCCTGCCGATGCAGGGGACACGGGTTCGTGCCCCGGTCTGGGAAGATCCCACATGCCGCGGAGCAGCTAGGCCCGTAGGCCATGGCCACTGAGCCTGCGCGTCCGGAGCCTGTGCTCCACAACGGGAGAGGCCACAACAGTGAGAGGCCCACGTACCGCAAAAAAAAAAAAAAAAACAACCACTAGTCACTGTTGGCTTTCTTACTAGCAAGTGCTCAAGAGCTGAGAGTGGCCAGTGGGCCACTGTCCTTTTGTACCAGTCAAAGCCTGCTTAGCCATCTATTAAAGGACTTGGGTTAGGACTTTGGCTGGCCCCTTGGTCTCCTGCTGCCATGAGGCCAGCCCAGAATTCAGTGGGCATTTGTGACATGAGAGGAGATGGGAATCAGATACTGCTCCCCCAGGGACCAACAGGATGGCTTTTAGGAATGGGAGGGAACTTTCCTTACCCTTTGTTAGAAATGAAGAGGAATGGAGCATCCTGCCCACTGCAAGATGTGCATCCCAGAGTAAGTCTAGCTCAGGAAGGGGGTGTTCATTCACTTATGCATTCACCCAGCATTGATTGGGGCACCACCCAACCTCCAGAGGGCCCTCAGTTTACCACAGCCCTCTCTGAACAGGCTCGGGGCCTCTGGCTTTTAGGCGTGGTGTGTGCGGGTGCAGGCGGGGAGTGGAGACCCTCAGGGGTGTCAGAACGCCTGGTGGGGAGACCAGGAACGCCCAGGCAGCACGATGCAGCAGGTGCAGCCTGTGGACTCTGGGATGATGCTCCGCTTCCCCCAGGCCTTGCCTGTCCTCCCAGAGCTAGCACACTGCTGGGGACCTGGACTCCAAAGCCAGGTCAAAGCCTCAGGGAGTATCTCCTCTCAATTTGACCCCTGCCTCACCACCAGAACGTACCCTTCCGAAGTCACCTGCCATTCACAGAGCCTGTCCTTGGGGAGCAGGACCCATTCGGATAAATGGATCACATGACCGACAGTTACCCCTCTGGGGTTACTTTCTGTTACCCTCTACCAGGGTTTTCTTGAGACAGTTTCTTCACCGAGGACGGGCTGACAATACTTGGAATCACATGCTTGTAGAGGAGAATGAATCTGGAACTTGTGAGCTGTCTGTACCCTTCCACGGAGATTGCCTCCGCCGCCCCCCAGAGGGCTGCCTCTGGTCAGGAGCGAAAGAAACCAGGAGGTTTTTCTCTGCTCTAAGCTACCATGACCTCCTTAGTCACCAGACAGAAACCGGAGGTAACCCGTGGTGACCGATGACCACAGATCCTGACTCTCTGCTTTTAGGGAGGCCCAGGTCTCCAAAAGCTCATGCGTATGAGCTAAAAACTCCACTGCCCATTACTGTGAGCCTGGAACTTCAGGAAATTCAGTTTTGTTTCTGTTTCTGTCCCATGAATTTTGAGGGCAAGGTTCACGGAGGGATGGAGGGGGCGGGCCCCGTGTTGGCCTAAAGTCTGGGTTAATTGTTGTTCTCGCTCTAGCCCCAGCCCGCTTTGCTCTCCACGTTGGCTTTCTACACCTTTCCTTTCATGCTTTGCTCTAGCAGTTATGTCTTAGCCCATGTCTAGAGGGACGTGGGACGCTGCGTGTGTGCGCGTGCGTGCGTGCGTGTGTGTGTGGGGGGGGGATACTCTCTCCAGAAACATAAGGAAGCTGTAGCAGTGCCTTGCTTATATGAGGGTGCTACACTCAGCTCTGCACGAAAGGCCTTTTATCCATTCTTTTTGTTTTAAGTTCTTGCTGATACGTTTATTACTATAATCACCACTTTTAATTTTGAAACTCTAAACAGTAAATTAACCCACAAGATCATATGGGTTCTATGAAAAATACATTGCAATTTATTGTAAATATTGCATTACTATAAATACTAACACTATTGTATCCATTCTTTTTTATCTTTTTGTGTAATGAAGGGGAAAAAATAGAGAAGACAAGTTTTACGGACGGTTTAACGTCTCATGAGTCAATTCTCCGTGAAACTCTCTATGTTCAGTTACGATATTTTTCCTCCCCAAGTAGTTTTCCTGAGCCCTCTACAGTTCCATTTCAGCTGAAAACTTTAGTTCACATTTCCTTTGCCCCAAATAAGTTCTACTTTCCTACAATCTAATGGAGGACAGTTGGTTGGCACCAGTGTTCAGCCAGTCAGTCGGTCATTCAGTGAACATTTAGTGAGCCTATGGTGTGCCGGGTACTCTCCTATGCACTGGGGATACAGCTGTGAAGAAAAGAGACAACATCCCACCTTCATGGAGCTTGCAGCCCAGTGGGTCTAGACAGACTGTAAGTAGCATTACAGTAATAAATGGTATGGAGAAAACCCAAGGTAAAGGGTCAGGGATTGGCCAGGTTGGAGAGGGTTTGCAACTTAAACTAGGGTGTTCAGGAATTTCTCAGGGAGAAGATGAAATTTAAGCAAAGACTGGAAAAAAATAGGAGAGATCTGGTCCACAGGTATCTGGAGAATAAGTGTTCTGGGCAGAGGAAACAGCAAGTGCAAAGGTCCTGAGGCAGGCATATAGGAGCAGTAACAAGATGGCCAGTGTGGCTGGAACAAAGTAGGGAATTCAAACTGTCTGCCTTCTAGTCTAGAAAGCAGGCTTAGCAAAATGCCAGCCTGACCTCTACAACATGCGCTTCATGCCATGTGAGGAGGCAGTGCAGGACCACAGTTTGGGAAGACCCAGAATAGGGAAGCCCCATGCACAGGTAGACTCAGGGGTCACTCACTTACCTGTTGCCACCTGCAAGAGAACCAAAGCGCTTTTCAGCCAAAGGCATCGCCATCCCTGCTGGTGATTCTCCTGGGGTAAAGCATCACATCTGCAGAATCCCTAAGTCCGTAGAAATGTGTGGCCTAGGAAGTGGTGGCATCCTAGTGGATTTTCCCCACTGGCTTGGTGTGATTTAGAAGGAGCATGAGCGAGGGGAACAGAAGCCCTCACAGGGCACATGGGTGAGGGCGGGTGGACAATTGCACAGGTAGGTTGATGAACATTAATCTCAGCCTTACATTCCTCTGGCCGCTGATGGGAAGGGGTGGGCAGGGAAACAAAGAGTATCATTATTTTCTAACCAATAAGAGATGCAGGAAAATGAGACCCTGGATTAAGATTCAACAGAGTGGTTTTCTTCCCAGCTGCAGCCCCTGACAACCTGCTAGCAGGTTTTAAGCTGAGTTTAATGGCCCACTCCCCCTGGATGCAGCCTTTGGGCCATCATGGGGAAGGGGCAAAAACAGAATGGGATGTCTCAGCCAGTGGGTACCAGGAAAGGCTCAGTGGAGGCTTGAGGGGAGAGAGGGAAGGATCTGGGAAAACTGATGTCCAAGGTCACTTTGTAACTGTTCAAAGGGCCACGGGATGAAAGAGCAGGAGGCAGAGGGAGAGTGAATTCTCAGAATACCTTGTACAAAGCTGCCAGCCACCAGCACACCCAAGGGTAGGGCAGGCCAGGGAGAATCCCGGGTTCAAGACGGAGCTCTGAAGACCAGTCTAATGGCTCCCAAAGGCCAGGTATTTGCCTAAAAAAGAAGAAAGAGAACTCTGAAAGTCCTAATGTCACATGAAGTTGTTCAAGAAAGCCCCTGCTTAGAGTCGTCTGACAGGAACCAGTTGAGTAGAATCGCTGCAGATGTAATTGCCGTGAATGCTTTTAGAGCCCCTCACAGTAATCCATCTTAGTCCTTTAATTCCAGGCTTGCAGATAGGGAGGCTGAAGAGACTTGCTCTTGTCCTCAGGAAAGTTGGGTGGAAAAGCAGATTTACGATGGAGAGTTATTAACATCCAGACTGGCAGTCCCATTTCCCTGGTGCCATGCTGTTTCTCTCGGGGAGAGAAGGATTATAGTATCTGCATTAGCACCCCCATCCTTGCGGGGGCTCAGAGGTCTCAGCCGCTGCATTTCTGGGATGGACTAATAGTGTCCAAGTAACCCTTTTCTGCTGTTCCCCAAAGTCTTTCCTTAGACGGCAGGGCGGAGGTTGCTTCCTGCGTGAGAATGCTGGGTTCCCCTTGCAGACCCACCTGATTATTGCAACAGCGACTCAGGGAGTCATCTCAGGGATGGTGGGAGAGAGACGGTCACAACCCACCTGTCTGCGGGCAGAGTTTTGGCATTTTCAGCCACTCTGTACAGCACACTGAAGAATTTTAAAACTTTTTTTAAAGGCCACAAAATAGTTATCACCAAAACAAGGCCATCACTCAGGTCCATGGGCATTTAGTCTAAACACAGTTCTGGTATATTTGGTGTTTTAATTTCCAAGCCCGGCAGATGAGAAGCATGTTGGAAGTATGTGCACCACAGGGACGAATCGCTGGCGCTCACACCCATGCTCCCAGGGTGGTGCCTGGACCAGCAGCCTCAGCGTCACCGGGACCTTATTCTGAACTCACTGGCCCCACCCCAGCCCTGCCAGGACGTCCGGGTGGTTCGGATGCCCTTGCAGACGTGTGCGACCCAGCTCTCTGCCAGGGGTCACCCCACGACTCTGGCTCTCTTCTGTTCTAAGGACGAGCTGGGAACAGAAGTGGGACTGTAAAGGCAGAGTATGCAAATCATGCAAGTGCCCGGGGTCCCTGTGATGGACACGCACGGGACACTGTGCGCCTCTCCTCTCTGCTACGTGGGAGTCGTGGAAATGGGGATTTCTAGGTGCACAGAGCATGAGGTGGTGGGGGAAGGTTGAGGGAGTGGGTGTGTTTTCAGACCTGCCCTCTTTCTCTAGTTGGCTGTGTGAGATTGGGAAAATGACATAACTTCTCTGAACTTCACTCCCACATATGGGTTAAAAAACGAGGCTAATTTCTCCAGCCCTTCTTCAGTTCAGAAGGACTCCAACCTTGCACTGTTCTCTAAGCTTAACGATATGGGAGGAGATGGAGGGGGGGGAAAGTTAGGCTACCTGTGTACATATAACATTGGATGATATATAAACATGTATTATAATATGTATTCTAATATAGTTACATATATCACATTATATATTGTGTATATAAGGTGTATACAATCTATATATAATCTATGTATACAATTATATGTATAAATCTATGTAGATCTCATCTATACACAATATATAATATGAGACCATATTTCCCAACATTTAATTAGCCAGCAGATGGGTAGGTTTGCAGTTAGGAAGGTTTTTTTAAAAATAAATTTATTTATTTTAAATTTATTTTTGGCTATGTTGGGTCTTCGTTGCTGCGTGCAGGCTTTCTCTAGTTGCGGCGAGTGGGGGCTACTCTTCGTTGCGGTGCACGGGCTTCTCATTGCGGTGGCTTCTCTTGTTGCGGCTCATGGGCTCTAGGTGCGCGGGCTTAAGTAGTTGTGGCACGTGGGCTCAGTAGTTGTGGCTCGCGGGCTGTAGAGCGCAGGCTCAGTAGTTGTGGTGCACAGGCTTAATTGCTCCGCGGCATGTGGTATCTTCCCAGACCAAGGCTCGAACCCGTGTCCCCTGCATTGGCAGGCAGATTCTTAACCACTGTGCCACCAGGGAAGTCCTAGGAAGGTTTATTTCACTGCCTGCAAGGTACTTTGAGGAAGGATCACATCCATGTTCAGTACCAGTGCTTTAAAGTCCTAATGACTTTGATGACCCCGGAACACTCTAACCCTGGGTAGAGTGTTAAACCAGGAAAAATGAGCTGTTCTCTACACGTGTTGGTTTCTTTTCCCTAGTCATAAAGAATAGCAAATTAAAGAAAGAAATATCAATGTTCTTATATCCGGATATATGTCGTTAGTATCAGATTCATTGGCAAACATCTTTTGAAAAACATATATCCTTTTAGAAGAATCACAGTGAGATAGATAGATGGATGGAAGGAAGGAGATAGAGATCTATATACACACACATATAGACAGATATCTTTTTGGTCTCATCATTTTGCATCAATTTTTTTCAACTGCTCATCATGACAATGCTTTGAGTATATGCCTTTTCTAATTCTTCTGCTGAGAATCTATCAAGAAAACTAGTAAACTCATATCAGAAACATGGACTAGCATTTTGATTGTCAGGAAATGATTCTCTCTACCCAGAACTTGCCAAGAAAAGGTAACAACTTAGCCTCATCTGTTTTCTTTCATAGAAAGTCATATACAGATAGTCCCTGACTTAGGATGGTTCTACTTACAATTTTTCGACTTTATGATGGTGTGAAAGCGACACATATTCGGTAGAAACCACGCTTCGAATTGTGAACTTTGATCTTTTCCCAGGCCGTTGATGTATGGTGTGATGCTTGTGTGATCAGCCATGCTATCTCAAGGATCAACAACTGATACACTTAACCATTCTGTGCTCAGACGACAATTCTGTTTTTCACTTTCAGTACAGTATTCAATAAATTACTTGAGATGGTCAACACTTGGTTACAAAATGGGCTTTGTGTTAGATGATTTTGCCCAACTGTAGGCTAACATAAGTGTGCTGAGAACGTTTAAGGTAGGCTAGGCTAAGCTAATTTGTTCGGTGGGTTAAGTATTTTAAATGCATTTTCAGCCTATGATATTTTCAATTGAGGATGGATTTATTGGGACATTACCCAATTGTAATTCAAGGATGATCTGTGTTGTATTTCAGTTACTTACAGCCACAGATCAACAATGGTTTTTTGAAAAAGGCACTTCATTTGTCAGTGAAATGTGCATACCTACTCAGCCTAGTTTTTATAGCAGAAAACTGAAAGCTGGTCTTATTATCCATCACAAATATCCTAACATTTAGGGATACCCCTTGGGCACCCATTCCAGAAGACGGCAGGACATATGTCTTTGGAATGAAGAAGTAAAATTTAGCAGATGGGATTAGTTTGTTTTTATTCTTTTGGCTTTGTATAGTTTGCATATATATAAAATTCTACTCAAGTACTTTTTTGAAAATGTGAAAATAGTAATAGAGAAACATAGTTTAGGATCTTTTTCAACTCTGCTAAAGATTCAGTAAGATGTCCCAGTATGAAATCTTGAGGTAGCCACTATTTTCAGGACCACCACGTAGACATACACAGCTGACTTCCAATGTGTTCAAAAAGCCAGGCTGCCAACATGCACGTGTTTGAGGCTTCATTGTGTAATTCTACCACCGGGGTTGAATTCCCTATTGCCCTCTGAAGCCCAGTAGTCAGTAAGAAAGAAGAAAAGTGAACTTGTTAGTGGACATTTTCCATACTCCTGTATTTAAAATTCAGGGGGCAAATTGACATTTTAATTGCACACAGATACAGGAAACTGGAGACATAAAGCATTCATTTCCCCCAGCTTGAAAGTTTATATCAGAAGCTTCTATGTTTCACACAAAATATTGCTCTTTGGCACACGAAATCTGATGGTTTCAGAAAAGAAGAATCAGGTCTTCCTTTGATCTAGCTTCTAAATACGTCAGAACCACAACTTTAATATGACAATGCTTTTTATTTCCCCCATGCCTTGGTGTTACAGCTCTCTAGCACTAGTGGTGAGGAGGGGGCTCAGGGTTCCTTGGGAGGGTAGTAACGCTCTCACTCACCCTGTGGATCACGCATGGGGAGGGTGTGAGATGAACTCTCATCCCCTCCTCCAGCATTAAGCTCAGCCCTGCAACTCACAGGGCTTAAGAAATAGCTTAGAGTGAAGAATTGTTTTCTCTGAGAGCTATGCCCAAACATTCCTACTAAAGCAGACAGTCATCAGTTAATCTCTGTAAATGACTACGATTTTGGCAGGTGTCAGCTGGTGCAGAAATTGCTCACATGTTGAAAACTTTCTTTTATTTTTTTTTTAAAGCATAGGGTAATGAGAGGGGTCTCATAAAAAAAGCAATCTCACGTTGTTCCTGGCCGCAGTAGTGGCTTACCTGAAATGACTTATTCCCGTTTGGTTTCTTGGTGGCACGTGATGGCACCCAAGATTGGTGACTGAGGCAGACACAATTGAAAGCCTCTCTTCAAAGGCTGGCCAGAGACTCCAAAACGCCTAATGCCATGTGTTCAGAATGATCTGGTACACATCATTCACCTGGATCACCCACTGTCCTTGACATGATGTTCCTCAAAAATGCCAGTGGGTGCCCAAGGAACGTGAAGTTTTGAAATGGGTACAAAACTTGCTAGAAGCCTCTGCACCATAACTTTGCCAACCGGCATTCTTTCTGAGGAGGTAGAACTTTCAAATCATTTGTCCTGCCTTCTTCCCTGCTTGACCCCTAACACCAGGTCATGGTAGGCATTTAAAGGGCTGAATTATTATGCCTGGGATGGCTTTTGAGTTGGCATTGTTTGCTCTTCTACAAGAAAACTTCAGATTTTTCAGTCTGACCATCAGGAAGCCAAGAATGTATCACAAAGATAAGAGGAAGGAGGAGTCAAGGGAAGCTCCATCCAGAGACCACAGATGAGTCCATGGTGGACTGAAATAGAATGTTCTAGAAAAAGATGTTTTTGTACTTCTGAGGGAAAGGGATGACAGGGGTTGTTCCGGGACCTGGCCCCGTGGCTTTTCGCCCACAAGGCCGGTGCTTAAAATACTCAGCGGGTAAGAGGCCTCTCACATGTGTGCTGGACCCGCGTGACTCAGGCTGCCTGTGTTCAGACCGAGTACTGTGGGCTGTGGGGCTGAATCAGACTCCAGATTTGCCTTGGTGACACATGAAAAGAGGGAGCGTTGCATTTGAACTACACAAATATTATGCTTAAGTATTTTTCCTCATCTCGGAGCCAAACAGGTCTTGTTCATGATAAAATCACTGCAATATAGTGCGTCCTTTTTCTGGTCTGGAATTTGAGACAGTGTCAGCTGTGCCATGGGGCCTGGCAGCAGGGAGAAACGGCAAACCACAGAGATGTGGAACCATAATACAAGTTATAAAATTTAATTTTATAATCGTAGCCAGCGGGAGCTGGGCTAAAATATACGTCTCCCACGCTGGGCTGGGGGGCGTGGAATCAAGGGATCCTCTTCCTCACTGAGGACTGGATCGGGTGTGCGAAAGGGCACTTGAGGGTGGCAGCAAGGAGGCTGCTTCTCCAGTCTTGGTTTGAGGCCACTTGACAATCCGGCGAGGGTTTTGTGAAATTGGTCAATGACTCTTTCTTCGAACCAGCCTGGTTCAAAGTGAGGAGAAACAGGAGGGCAGCCTCTCTGAAAGAGGAATGAATCCACCGAGCCCCCCCCTGTGGCTACATCAGTACCTGGGAGCCTCAGCTCTGCTTGACAAGCCTGAGTCTCTGATGTAAAGACATTTTGATGAAGGATTAAGGCCCAACCCCCCTGGCCCTTCTTGAGTGAATGGCCTCTGCCCGCTGCATCCTGGTGACAGTGATTTGGACCAGGAGCAAGGCGAGGACACTTGCTGTCTCTACAGATGCTGAGGGGCTCAACTCCCCACCCTGGATCCCTGAGCCCCCTGGGGAAGCTCGGCCAACCTGCTGGCGGCTCCCTCTGGGCTCTAGTGGGCCCAGCCTGCTGGGAGTCTTGGACTGGACAAGGCCGAAGCTGGGGAAGTCGGCTTCAGGGAAGAAAGGATGCTCGTGCAAAGCTTGCTAGCAGAGGAGAGGGGCCACCCATGCCCTGCACTTAACAGGAAATCTGACCTCCCAGGGCTGTGGGCTTGCAGCCACACCTCGCTTCCTGTTAGAAGGGGCGCGCCTCTAAGCTCCAGGGCCCACATTGCTGCCTCTGAAACCTGCCTGGGGTTGGGTGTGCAGCTGGGGCAGCTGTTCCTATGACACTGGCAGGGCTCCTTTCCTGGCCAAGTGCCAACAGCGAATGCCCTTTCTCTCCGTGCCGCCATCGCCACTGCCACCAAGCCCCGCGTGCCCGCCGCATCCCGCCCAGTGGAGATGGGCACAGAGGGTTGGGGTGGGTGCCGGGGCCCAGTCTGGGGGGAGCGCCCAGCGGCCAGTGCGACAGAAGGGGCCCCAGTCTGCCGTGGGGACAGCGGCCCCGAATGCCCCCCGACCCCGGGAGCAGCTAAATGCGCAGATCTCCAGCAGATCCACGCTGAGGGTGAGGGAAGAGGGAGGGGAAAGACGAGAAAAGCCCGAGTTTTAGCAAATCCACGGTACCTTTTCTGATCTCTTGCCTCCCTCTCCCCTCCCCACCCCCCTCCCCGCAATAGGACATCGTCAGAAACTAGATGATCAGACCAAGCCCGGGAGCTTGTCCTTTTCCGAGCGGCTCAGTGAACTGGAGCAGCTGCGGCGCACGGCCATGAGGGTCAGCCCACACCATCCGGCCCCTACACCCAACCCTCGGGCCTCCACTGCCTTTAACCCTCAGCCTCAGAGTCAGATGCAGGGTAAGTACCCGGACGGACGGAGCCCGCTTCCCGCCTCACCCCTGGGCGGAACCCACCCAGGCCAGTTGTGGCTCCTCGTCCACACTCAGAAACGGCTGGTCCCCGGACCAGCAGCCTGGCAGCTTGTTAACAGCAGAGTCTCTGGCCCGCCCCAGGCCCACTGAGTCTGATCTGCGTGGTGACAAGATCCCCAGATTGAAAGGCACTGCTACAGAGGATATGGACAGATATGTATCACTGTGTAGATCAGATCGTGAATTTTTTAAGCGTTAGCTTTGGCTAGGTTATTTTCTTACCTCCTTGGCTTGAAGACACACACATGCACATACATCAGGCCAGGTGAAGGTCAGGATGTTTCAAGTTCTTACTGATTACTTGAGGGGTTTGTATTTACTATACGTTCTTTTGCAAATGTAAAGAAATAGGAGGAGTGTCTGGACGCCATCCCATCAAGGGTATTCATTGCAATTCATAAATCTGCAATCAATAAAGAAGGCGGGTTATTCCCCCTCCCACCGTGGGGTTAGCTGGCAATTGCAAAAACACTGTAAAATACAATAATTGCATAAAACCCACTGGGCCAAATTAGATAATACACAGAGTTCATTTACACTGTAGAAAGCACTGACGTCAATGATTATTTGCTCTGTGATACCATGTCAAATTTCCGAAAGGCAGTCGTTTTCTCGGTGCTGTGCAGGACACAGCTGTGTATGGTAGGGTCACAGTAAGATTCCTTGCTCAGAGGGTCAGGCTTGTTTAACTCAAAGGAAGAGATAAGCAACACATCTGAGGGAAAGGGCAGGTGGCCAGCAAGGGGAGTGCTCCTTGCCCTTCTGCGACAGCAGAAATTAGCTTTCCCGGGTGTTTTCTCTGTTTGAGTCGTATTGTGAGATGTGCAAGCATCTTAAGTCCTTTAGGGTTTCTGGGCCCGTAGGTTTCTTTTGGGGTTAGCACATGTGGGGCTCTTAAAGACACGCCCACCCTCTTCCTCAGAGCCCGATGGCCATGCCATTCACTCTCACAGTCATGATTCTGGGGGAAGTTATTTTTATTTGCGGGGGAAATTCCCAGAGAACTCCTCCCATAAGATGCTATGCAGACAGCTGTTAAATGGCCTCTCTGTAGAGTAGCCCTTTTGTGGACAACAGAAACCTCAGCTTGATTTTGGGGGGCTGCCTCTCATCTACAGTTTCATCTTAGGTGTATTTAAGAAGAGGTCCCATGAAACCATTGGTTTCCTGGTGCTTAATCATTGCATACCTATTCAAAATATGCATATAAAAAAATCTTCAAAACATGCATATAGATTTTTTTTAATTCCAAAATGCAAGTGTGTATAAGAAATTAGATGAAATGGCACATTAAGTGAGAGAGATGGGCTTGAGGGGAAAATGCCACTTTTCTTCTAAATAGAATAAAATTCTCCAGGGGATGGCTGGATCTTGTGTTTAGGGCCATTTACATTCATTTATGTCATCTTCAGGATTCCATTTGTAACATCTAAGAGGAGACTTTTGTTCTCTTACTCTCTCATGACATAACTGACCATTTCTACTACTAGGTTGTTAAAGGGATCTGCCTTTTTCTACTGCTATTGGAACTAAAAATAGTAAGCATTTTGAAAGGCAATGGAAAATTTAACCACATGGGGGCAAGTGGAAATCGTCACCATGAATTCGGCTTGGTTTCAGTTTTGGTGAAGCGTGAATCAGATCTGATTTCCCTCCTGGTCAGATACACTCTCTTTACCAAAAAGAAAACGGCAGGGTGGGGTGTTGAATTCTTGTCCTCAGCAGCCAGCATGTCTCAGGCGGAGGCATTGCCATGGACGGGCATTCCTCAGCTCTTTGGAATACTGTACGCTTAGCAGAGTATCAGGTTTAACCCCGTTTCTTGTTCCTTTTCAAAACTTTTTACTTCTGCAACATCTAAGTAATAATAACTTGCTTTTGGAGTGCTTTGGAGGCTTAGTTGCTACTCGAGAGAATGTGTTAACTACATGATGTTCTTTCCTTCCAAAATATGATTTGCCGTTCAGGGTGTCGCTTGTAAAACTGTAGGAACAACTTTAAAAAAATAAGTATCTGGGAGATTTTCATGCAAATCTACTTTTCCTTATTCTTTCTTTCTTTTTTCCATAAGAAAATGCTTTTGTACCTTCGTCCTGTTTTGATAGACCCTTGGGAGTTTCCCTGAAGTTAGAAAGTTAACAAGGGTAACAGTAAAGTCTCTTTCAGCCAGAACCTTCATTTTGTTCTTGATGGACAGGAAAATGGTTATTTTCCCAGCTTAGCGCTAGAGCTTCTATATTATATTTAAGGAGATGCTTTATATAAAAATTCAGCATGTGTTTATGGCTCGCTTTGAAATGGCAGCAGTCGTTGGAAGAAAAACATCCCAAAAGTAGTCAGAGCAGTTTTACAGCAGTGCCGTACCAATGTGTGGATGTTTTCAGCCCGGCAGAATTGTCGACAGTTACGGGCTCGGAGAGATCCTGAGTTGATAGGCTGATACACCCTGTCTTGCTAGGACTTCATCAGAGGGTCATGCCTGGCCCTTTAACTCCTTCAGTACAAAATCACAGATACAGAATAATGCCTCTATTTATCTAGAATGAGATGTGCTTGAGAATCACTCAAAATAGACATCTCAAATGATCTGAAGCAGGGTGCAGATGGAAAAGGGGGCCAGGTTGCCATGCCACCAAACCACTGTTTATTTGTTGAGGTTTCAGCTATAAAAGGGCTGAGGTTAATTTCAACTTCCTACTTTACCAGGTCTTTAAAACTGAACAGAAAGCCATTTTGTCGTGGCTACACATTTAAGTAAGTCAGGACATCATCATGAACTTCTACAGCCGAGTTTTAGAATTCTTTTACAGTCAAGGGAAAGAAAACTGACACATGTCCTTTTCAAAGATGGACCGGGGCAAAATCTAGACCAACAGGGCACTGCTGCTGATTCAGCCATACCTACCCTTAGAGATGGCTTCAGGCAACCCGAGCAAGTCATTTTAAGAATTTGACTCCTGATTTACCAAAAATGATGAACCACATTTAAGCTACATAACTCCCTCCTTTCTGGGAAAATGGAGACGGGGTGAAATCTACTGGTGCAGAAAACTGTCAAAACCAGAGAAACTAAGAGGCCAAGCTTTGTTCTTGTGTGTGTTGCCGTCAACATCAAGACACGAGGTTTAACTCCTTAATTGGAACAGTTATGACATATTTTGAAACCAGTCAGACGTTGTGTGTACATTGTGTTATACCGACAATCCTGTGGTGTGGTTCATAGACAGAGAAACTGAACCTCAGAGGTTAACAACTGCCCAGATCTCCAAGGTTGGGAGTGAAAGACTTGGACTCAAACGCAGACCTTTCTGGCTCCAAAGCCAGTCCTGGTGGCTGGCAGTTTCTCCCCGGCTCTCACTCTTGGATCAAGGATCAATTAGACACAGGGCTGACCAGTGTCAAGTAAAATCCCAATCACCAAGGGGGAGACAGGAGCAGTGCTGGACTGGTTACTCACTCGGCAGGCCTGTAAAGACTGTGTTCTATTATCATTAGGTGTTGATAATAGTACCTTTAGGGCTGGACTCTGTGGTGGGCATCTGAATAAATTCCCTCCCTTGGAGATGTGTACATTTGTTTTTAAAGATGGGGAGAAAAGAAAACTGAACTCAGAATAATGACTCTCTAAGCATGAGTGAAGGAAGGATGCGTGGGCCGCGAGAGAGCTTCCCAGCCACTCTGTTTACTTTATTGGGGTAACTGCCTGGCCTTCTTGCGTGAAAGGGTCTCGCTTGTGGGGTCCGTTGGAACCGAGGCCTTCTTAACCTCCAAACTCCGGCAACATCTGATCAGCCTGCAGGAGTGTGGGTGCCTTGCTCTAAGACTTCTGTATGTCCGGAGGGGCCTTGACCTCTTAAATCACCTCCTGAATTTTAGTATTCCAAATGATTTTGTTTTGCTAGTGAGTTACCCTACAAGTTAAAGTTACTTTGGATACACCATTTTCTGGTGCCTGTTGTCTGTGTAGCTTTTTGAGATACTGAAGCTCAGCTGTACCAGGTTACTTATGTCAGTCTTTATCAGCTGGATTGACGAAAGAAAACAAAAAACAAAAAAAGAACCTTTTCACTTTTCTGTAGGAGGAGAGATAAATGCCCTTTCCAGCCTCAGGGGTAAAATATCAAAATGCACAACGTCTCTTCCCTTCCCTTTTCTCTTTCTCTGTCTCTCTCTCTCTCCTTCCTCTCTCTTCTAGCAATTCTGGAAGTTCAAAAACAAAGTGGGTGGGAGGGCAGGGGCGGGAGCTGTTGGAATACCTTGGAGGTAGAGGCTACCGTCAGTCAAACACCGGACATTCTTCTGCGTAAATCTACAAATGGTCATGGTTACACAAAGCAAAATATTCAGGGTGCTAGAAACCAGCTTACAAGACATGCTGTGAACATGAAAAGGGAGTGATCTAAAAATAACTCTTATCTAGGTATAGAGTTTGAGAGCCTTTCAAGGTCTACAGCATCAGAATCCTACACGGAAAACAAGCCTGCATCGGGTGTTCCCATGAATAAATGAAAATAAATAAATGTAAGAAGGAAGGGGGGCGGGGAAGAGAGGAAAACCAGTGGGATAAACTCAAAATGAAGAGCTTTCGCGTGGGGTGTAAGCGGGTTGGTGGGCGCTGCAGCCGCATCCCCCGTCCTCCTCACCAGCAGGCAGAGAGGTTACAAGTTATTAGAACTAGAGGAACTGAGAACTCAGTTACTGTCTTCCGTCTTCTGGGCTGATGCCACATAGACAAAGTTTAAGGAAAGTTTGAAAAGCCCCTGCTAATCAGTTGCATCGTAGACATTTTAAAAGTGGGGATGAAGGATGGGGAGAAAGCTAAGTCTTCATTTTTTTCCTTTAAAAACGGCCCTCGGGCCTTGGCTTCCTAGTCCGCCTGTGGCCTTTGTTGAGTCTGATGTGGCTGCAGCGTGTCAGCTGCCCTTGCTTTCCATCCGCTGCCTGGAGTGACTTACGGAGAGGTGGTCAGAGTGGCGACCAGCCTTACGTTTCCTCCGCGCTCTATTTATGGACAGCACGGTCACCAACACAGAACTCCCTTGAACAGCGCTGCTCCGATGCCTGTGATGTATTTACAAGCACCTCTCAGCTAAGTACTTAATAAACCAGCCCTTCAAAGGAGCCGCCAACCTGGTGAGCTGTCAGCACCCTAGTAATCAGAAGCCACCTTTTAGTGGGACTGCGTTTTCAGACCAAGTGTTTTCATGGATGTCGTTCAAGGTGATCAGACCATGCTTTCCGGAGCATGTTGTTAATGCCTGTGGACACCTTTCCTAATTAGAGGAATGACGGGTTCATTTTAGGGCTTGATCCTGATGATAAAAGATTCCTTCTGTGGATTGGATACCTTCTGAAACGTTCCCTTCTTCTTGTGATCTATGGGCCAGCACACACTCAGTTATTATTATCAACACCTAATGATAATAGAAACACACACACACACTCACACACACACTCACAAATGCACAAAGGTTTTGTTCAAAAGAATAAGTTTTTAACAAAGCTGTAGTTGGAGCACTTATTTGTTATCAGTGGTACAACGGCAGGAAGGTTAAGCTGAAAATCTCTCGTCCAAGAAAGATAGCAGAGTCTGGTAGCTAAGAATGAGGGCTCAACAGGCGGACCACCTTGGCCCCAAACTGGCCTCCACCACGTATTACTGTAGGACTTTTGGCAAGTTACTTAACCTCTTAAAGCCTCAGTTTGCCTATCTGCAGAATGGGAGTAATAATTATACTTGGAGATCCTAGAACCACTGTGAAAGGTGAAGCAGTGGGCATGAGAGCCAGCCCATGGGTAACACTTAGTAACTGTGGGTTGTTACCATCAGCAGCACCACACCATGTCTATTAGTTTCCTGTGATTGCTGTAACAAATTGCCACAAACTTGGTGGCTTAAAACAATAGACATTTATTCTCTTCCAGTTCTCTTCCAGTTCTGGAGGCCGGGATCCAAAATCAAGGTGCCATACTCCCTTTGAAGTTCCCAGGGGAGGATCCTTTCTTGTCTCTTGCAACCTCTGGTGGCTCCTAGTGTCCCTTGGCTTGTGGCTGCATCACTCCAATCTTCGCCTCCATCTTCACATGGCCTCTTTCTCTGTGTCACCTCCCCCTCTGTCTCTAAAGACACTTGTGATTGGAATTAGGCGCCCTCTAGATAACCCAGATGATCTCATCTTGAGATCCTTCACTTAATTACATCCGCCAAGACCCTTTTTCCAAATCAGGTCACGTTCACAGTTCCGTGGGTCAGAACATGGACATAGCTTGGCAGGGCCACCATTCTACCCATGACACCAAGGTGGAAAGGATACAGGGCGTCAGGTGAGTCCAGAGATCACTTTCCCTTGTCCACTCCCCCAGAACAGATATGATGGGCAGGAAACTGTGAATCCAGTGTCTTATGCCACGCATAATCAAGCACATCTTCCAGCTACTCTCACTTCAGGCCATCATTTACTGGAACTCAGTATCATGGTACTTTTATTTTCCAGCCACGAGAATGTATGGTTTTTTTTTCTACATGAGATCAGATATTTCTTAACATTTTCTAGACCCCTATGCTGATGGAATCAGAGGGCCCAGCAGTGATAGAGAAAAGGGATTCTCCCCTGTGTCATGGGAGCCATGAAAAGCAGGAGGCCTGGGTGCCTCTGGCCCTGGCCCCCAAAAGCTCATGGCATTGCAACTGGGAGTAAGAACGGGGACAGAAGATGACACGGGGACCACAGCCAGCCAGTTGGGAGGGACTCAAGAATGTGGTCGCCTGGAGCTCAGCATATCACTGTTGTTTTGAACAAGCTGCCTTGTTAAAAATGGCTTTATTGCGAGGCGCTGTTGACCAGAAACCCATTGCGAAAGGCTGGTGATTCACTTTGCGTATCTCATAATCCCACATTTAAAAATCACCCGAAGATAGCCTTTCACATTTGGATATTTAAAAACAAAACTTTGACTGTGGCCGTGAAGTAGTATCAAAGTTTACCAAAAGTTTGTACCAAGAGAGGGGCAAACAATATACGCTGATAAGGGAAAAAAAAGGCTCTGGTGAGAAAACGACCCGTTGTGTTTTCTTGTCAGTTGTAGTTCTCCAAACGGAGCTGGTTTTCCTCATTTGCATTATTTTTCCTCACATCATGAAACAGAAATGCAGGCCCACTGTAATTCGGTTATTTTAGTGCTCTTTAAAATTCAACACGTATTATTTAAATAATGCTGAGGAACTGTAATTACGTCTATCTTCCCTTACTTCCCTCTGACCCTCGGAGAACTGCAGCCTGACTTTTAGGGAGAAAATGTAGGGAGGCAGGGGGGTTATCAACTGTTCAGAGCCACCTCAGTGTATATTTGTATTATATTCTCACATTTTACTTGCAAAGCTTTAGCCCTACATGAGCTTTCCTTTTTTTTTTTTTTAACATCTTTATTGGAATACAATTGCTTTACAGTGGTGTGTTAGTTTCTGCTTTATACCAAAGTGAATCAGCTATACATATACATATATCCCCATATCTCCTCCCTCTTGCGTCTCCCTCCCACCCTCCCTATCCCACCCCTCTAGGTGGTCACAAAGCACCGAGCTGATCTCCCTGTGCTATGCGGCTGCTTCCCACCAGCTATCTATTTTACATTTGGTAGTGTATATATGTCCATGCCACTCTCTCACTTTGTCCCAGCTTACCCTTCCCCCTCCCCGTGTCCTCAAGTCCATTCTCTACGGAGCCCTACAGGAGCCTTCTTATTATTGAACAATTGCTTTCAAAGCCCTAGAACAGCTCAATTGTTATGGAGGTTAAAGATCCGGATTGCAAAACTCCTGTAAATAAAATCTTCACTGACAAACCCAGTTTCCTAGCATAGACTTTTCTTCCATAATCTCCTTCTGGCAGAACATTTGATGTTTTGATACTAGAGATTCAGTTACCAGCCACAGTAAATAAGACAAAATAATAATAATTTTTAAAAAAAACAGTATAGAACGCACCCTAAAAACAAACATTGGCCAATCATGTTTATTTTCTCTTTCTTTGGGCACTCCTGACAATTGATGGGGGGAGGAAAAAAGGAATGTACTACTTCTTATCCAGTTGATTTTTGATTATCAAGCTATGGAAAGTCTTCAGATTGAGTGTTAGCTAATTCAGGCTCTCCCAAATGGCATGGAATATAACATTTATTGTTTAAAAGAAATGAGCATGTTTCAAGGGAAAACAGAACCATGGCACCAAGCCCCCGAATGAGCCATGGGTAGGAGACAGAATCATTGGGCAGAAAAGATAGTGCTTTCCTCCAGACTCAGGCTCAAGGGCCCACCATGATTTCATACCACCTAAGGGTCAGGTTTGGGGATAAGAACATTCCAAGTATCATTTCAAGATTGTCAAAACATCCTCCAATTGCAATCAGTAACAAGAGTTAACTGTCCCTTTTGTAAAGTTGATTCTCCTTCTTCAGATGGGACCCCCTGCTTTCCCACCTGGAGGAAGCGTGAACAAGAGGGCGGAGGAGGTAGTGGGGGACTCTGATCTGTGCATCTCAGGTCACTTAACAGCTCGGGAAACCTGAGCATTAAAACACTCACCACCACGGACTGAAATAGGGCTTCTTTCTGCACACCACTGGTCCTTCCACCCAGTGTCACTGGATCTGAGCTTCCATAAGTCGATGCTATCAAGGCTGGCTGACAAGATCTGGGTCCTTCTGGGAGCATGAAGGAGGATGAGCTATGGTCCTTCTGCCTTGGCGTCTGGGTGTGACCACCCAGGTGTCGTAAGAGCAGAGCGTCCCTAGGGGAGGCGTGTGAGGAAGGTCTCTGAGGGGCCCAGGTGAGTCAGCACTACTCTGGGTGTCAGCAGCTCACCCATCTGGGGCAGTGAAGTCTCCCAGATCTGTAACTTGCTGGTTCCTGCTGCAGAAGAAGTCCTCTTTGCCCTACAGCTTTATGTGCTCAGCCTGGTCATCCCAAGACCAGATCAAGACCGGGAGAGCACTTATGCTATGCATCTTGGGAAGGGCTACACACATATACTTGCTTGGGAGGTTTCAACAGAATATCTCGAGTTAAAAAGGGAGGAAGGAATAATCCGACTAGTGATTGCGCTTCTTGGAGTTGTAGGTCATACAAGGAAGAGAACATGATTGTCTTATTACGTCTCCTGGGGTTATCTCACTGTGGCGGCCACTCATGCATGCTCCGTTAGTGCATCTCTCTGTCCATATCAGATGGCAAATTATATAACAATAAAGTTATTAAAATATCTGTAAAAGTCAGCACAAGCTCAAGGGCTCGACTTGGCATTTCTGCCCATTAAGTAGTTTATTTGGATTGTTCCTCTCAGGGTCTGTCCATCTTCATCTGTACTTTGTTGTAAATTGCCTGCTCTGTGGAACAACCATCGTTGCCTGAGTTTTAAGCTGTGCTTCTCTTGGTCATCCAACGGGGCTGGGATCTTTGGGATGAATGCAGAAGCTTTTGAAACGTGCAGATCTTTCCCCTCTCAGGTTTAAAACTGCAGCGTATGTCTGTGATCGGGTCTATACCTGGGTTGTTATTGGAGCCGGGGCCACCGCAGAATGACGAGGACATTGCCTGGTTCTCACGTTTACTAAAGGCAGTAACAAAATAATTATGGCTCACATTTCTGGAATGACTGATACTGTCGGTTCATTTAATGCCCACCACTAGCCACCCACGAGGTGCGTGGCATGGTCCTGAGGGTCCTGCCTGCTGTGCTCACTCAGGTGCTGGCAGGCACGTGAGTCCCAGGCCCTCACCGATCATGGAAGTCATTAACAAGGTGGCCCTGACTCTAATAGGCTGTAATTCTGCGGCTCTCACGGATTAACGCCTAACATTCTCAGGAAGCCCGTAGAGATGTCCCAGAGCCTCCCACTCCGCCCCCTGATTAAGAGGCCCCCCTTTCTTTTTTTGGTAATATTTTTGCTGTGTGATTGGGCTTTCTGAGCCACCACGTGTTGCTAAATGGGAGAAGCCGTTGCCCAGATGTGGCTCTATTTAATATGATTTTCCACAAATTACAAGGCATGACTTTAAAATTGAATTAGTGCTAAATTACGGATGGCCAGTTCAGGTGGAAGGGAGAGGAAATCTTGTTATTCTTATTCCTGAATCTCTTCCCGATTTCCTCATTGGATACTTTGACGCCTTGCGGGGAGGGCTGTGGGCGGAGACGCCTTAGAGAGTCTATAAGGAATTTCTCTTATTTTTCAAACTTTCTCCCTGGTCGTTCACGGGAGCGCTCGGTGGCCTGCAGAAGTCAAAGTGGAATGCCAGTTCTTCTGTCCATCCATCCCATCCGTCGGGATGGAGCTGTTCCTCCCACCTTATCATCATAAGGGAATCAGAAAAAACATGGGAACCCCCAGAATGCAGTACACGAGGAAAGCAGCATCTGGATCCGCAGATTAACGCTAAGATCTATGTGGATATACATAATGGGAATTCAAATCCCTGGCTGGCCACTTCCCAATTAGGTGACCTTGCAAGACTTACTTTAGCCCTCTGCACCGCTGTTCCCCATCTGTAAAGCAGGCACGGTGATGATGGTACCCGGCTCACGGGAGAGTTGCGAGGGTGAAATGGGTTCACGTGCACAAAGCACTGGATGCCTGGTGTGTGGTATTTACCCTCACTGCCTCGCGAACTCACCACAGGGGTTGAGATATACTTATGTCCAGAATTTGCGTAGAGCCCGGTACACTTTAATCACTCAATAATTAGGTGACCTTGCAAGACTTACTTTAGCCCTCTGCACCGCTGTTCCCCATCTGTAAAGCAGGCACGGTGATGATGGTACCCGGCTCACGGGAGAGTTGCGAGGGTGAAATGGGTTCACGTGCACAAAGCACTGGATGCCTGGTGTGTGGTATTTACCCTCACTGCCTCGCGAACTCACCACAGGGGTTGAGATATACTTATGTCCAGAATTTGCGCAGAGCCCGGTACACTTTCATCACTAAGTGGTCGGTGTTATGCTTTTTACTATTATAGCTATCGTCGTGCTCTTGCTGGTGGCGTTGGTGCCTCACCGGGGAGTTGCACTTCCGTCCTCTCCTATGAGCCACACAGCTGCTCTGTGGTAATGACCTTCCGTGTCCCCGTACTTCCAGGAGCCATGATAGCCCTGGGGCAGACAAGGGCAGGCTGGTCTTAGTGTCATCTTTGTTCAAGTTCAGTTTCCTTGGGTAAGTTAACAGGAGAGCACCTACCCACTTCTCCACAGGGTCAAATGCAAATGGAAAACTCTTATAGTTGAAAGGGACCTGAAATCTTTCTGGAAGCCCTTTATTTCACTCACGAGGCGCTGAGGCCCAGGGAGCATCAGTGATTGGCCCACTTGGAGGAGGCCCTGAACTCCCAAGTCCTGGGGCTCCTGGTCCAGTGCCCGTCCTACTGGCCTGCTCTCTGCCTGGGGCGGGGCACAGAACGTGGGCTCTGCTGTGAGTACAGAGGGCTCGTTAGGACGTTTACTCCGGCTTTGCCTCTCCCTATCTTTCTCGACGAGATGGTGGATCCCCATGCTTCGATTTGGTACCACGTGCTTGCGTCTCCATCCTTTCAATGTTGAATTTCATACTGAAGCGGTAGGGATTTTTTTTTAAAGGCAAGGACAGCACACCTGTCCCAAGGCCACCCTCTGTCCTTCTCAGCCCCGCCAAGCGTCCCCAACCTACTCCGGGGTGGGGCGGGGGAAGACGGCAGCAGGGAGGCTGACAGGATACTCCCTGTCCATAGGGCCCACGTGGGCAGCAGCCAGGGGTGACCCCCGCCCTGTCCCCTTACTTGCATGAATCAGACACATTCAGAGGATGTGGCAGGTCATCCTCTAAGGCATTTTGAACGAACCATCTACAAAAGGGGTTCTTTGAACTGCTTCACCCTCCTGTGTGATCTCAAGTAAATGCCTCCCGTGCTGATTCCGCCCCCAGGCCCAGGCCTTGCAAGCCTGCTTGCAGCCTAGGCCATCAGGCAGAAGCAGACCAGGAAACAGGTGTGGGGTGAGACGGGCCAGGGCCGCGGCCGCAGCTGCGGGAGCAAGGCGCAGGGTGTCGGGGCCTGGGGCTGAGTGACAGTCCCCCTCGTCCCAGGTCAGGATGCTGCCAAGTCCATGTCATTCACTCCCTGAACGGTGCAGGGCAGTGACAGCCAGGGCGCCTGGCAAGACCCCAGCATCCCTGCGGTGGCCACGCCCTTGCTGGTGAACTCAGGGTCAAGGGCACAAATGCCCGGGGCCAGAGCCACCCAGGACTGTGGCAGGAGTCCCACGAGCGGAGACCAGATGCCTTTCTCCCTCAGGTGCTGCACTGACGGGTGGCTTCCGGGCTCCCTTCCTTGGCTCAGATCCCATGACTCCGTAGTGGCCTGTCCTAAATGAAACTTAATTCAGGGTCAACAGGAGACACGGGTGGCGCTGGGCTGTCGGAGCATCCTGACCACCTGCCCCGAGGCCTGGAGCTCCGGGTTTTGAGGATCACACATGCCTAAGGAACAGATAAGAGGAGAAGGCCAATGCTGGGCCTTTTCTTGCTCCCAGAAACTGATCCACTCAGAAACAGAGCATTCAGTGGAGTTGTACATTTTCTCCCAAGGGTGATGATTTCCTCTGAGTTAGGCAGTTCTTACAATGACTCTGAACTTCTGACCACTGGAGATGAGTGCATCAGAGATAGGCCAGAATGAGATGGCCAGCCACCTCATTAGATGGAGAAGTTGGAAGCCCAGAGAGGTTAAGTGACTTACTGAAGGCCACACAGACAGCACCCGTATTGGAGGGCTCCGCTTCCCCCTGCCCGTCCTGCCCAGCTTGAACACATTCTTAGTATCTGGATAGAGCAAAGTGAAGCTTCCCGAGCAGTCCCTGCAAAACAGCACTTAGGGAGAAAAAGGGGCCGTTGGAACAAGATAGGGCAAACACCAGTATGCCTCTGCACGCCGCTCCACCCAGTTTCTCATCTTTATATTACCAAAAAAAAAAAAAAAAAAAAAAGTCTCAAATAACCCAAACAGGCAGGGTCTGATCTGCAGACAGTCTGCAGGCATTCACCCAAGAAACTGCCGGTCGGCTGGTCCATCCTCCTCTGATTTATGCTGTGTGTGTTAAGCCTTAAATTGTTGAGACTCTGGCTGGCTGCAGTGGTATTACTGGAGGGTTGGTGCATGTTTTCGGCTCACAGACCTGGCTCCGGGACTGGAGGTGTTGGCCCCGAATCAAGTCCAATCTCACACCTGTCTGAGACAATGAGGGCCTTGTTAGATGCATCTCCAGCCCAGGCAGCTCATGCTGCTTACTTTTCACATTCAGAACGGGGGAAGCGGGGGCGGTGTCTGGGGGCCCCGGAGAAGCCGAGGCAAACCTGGGACATGCTGGGGTCGCTGCCTCCCTTGCCCTCTCCTCCCTCCTCCCCTCCCCCCATCTTATAAATCTTTCCTTATTTTTGGAAATTAAAAAAAACAAATAAACAATACCAACAGTAGCCCTCTTATGAAAGAGAATTTCCTACTGCAAAACAAGGAGCTCGGGGCTGCTGGAGAATGAATTCAGTCATCGGGCGGGTTGAGCAAGGCAGTGGGAAGCCGGGTGCCTAGGGCAGTGGGAAGCCGGGTGCCTAGGGCTAGGTGTACGGCTCCCACAACCGGGGCTGACACTTGAACTCTTCCCACACCGATGGGGTCTCCTCTTCCTGGTTTTCCCTTCCATTGCTGACGTGTCAGTGACTGGAGCAGAAAGCAGGAGGGGACTTCATCTTTAGCTCCGTCCTTATCCACTGACGAAACAGCAAACGGTTCTGTCCCAATTCAGCCCTCCTGTCCCTTGTCGTCAACAGACAGGACAGAGCCAGCCACCAGCACTGTCTGCGAACCCTTTGCAAATCCAGTTCTCCCGAGACCCTGACTCCAGGCGACCACTGGGCAGGACCTCTTCTGGGTCCAGGTTGGCATCCCTCAAGGCCAGCGGCTCTGAGAGCTCATTAGTCGGTCAAAGCCATCCTGAAATGACTTTCTTTTCATAGGAATGCATGATATGGAGGTCCATAGGAGAACGGCCCAGAAAGGAGTTTCCCAGAGTTATAAAATCCACCCCCTCCTGCAAGCCCGCCCAGTGGGGAGCCCATGCAGGAGCACCTCGTGATTGCTCTCCTGTGGAGCTGTCGTGTCTTGGGGGCTCCGGTGGCCAACACCTCCCAGCCTCCTTCTCAGTAAGCAAGGCTCTTACCTGAGCTGGGAGGCATTTGGGCACCAGTGGTCCCTCTGTTCGCCTTGTTCGCCCACAAGAAACAGGCAGCCCCATCCTCCTAGCCTGCAAACTACTGTGTCAGCACTAAGGCCCACTGCCGTCTCGTTACCTCAGCCTCGGAGACACAGCAGGGCAGATCTGAGACCTAGGACTTACCCGAGGGGAAGTGTGTGCCCCGGCCATTTTCTTAGCATAAATCACTTTTAACTGGTATCTATATGTGTATCAGCCGATGTCCCCAGAGGAACCAAAGGACAACTTTTCAGGGGCAGCAGAGTGAGGCATGTAAACAGCAATGGGTGACAGAAAATCTGGGGATGTCTGGCTCCCCTGCAACCTGGGTTTGGACCCTCTGCAGTGGGAGGTGGCATCACTGCTGAGACCTTGGCCTTCAGGGAGGCCGGGATCGCATGGCCAGCCTCCCCTCAGGCTCCTCCTAAAACCCATCCTGTCTAAGCATGTCACCTGTGGAGGAACGTGGCGGAGGAAGCAGATGTTGCCATGTCTCATGGCCACAGGGGGCCTGGTCCAGAAGTAAAAGAGCACCTTCACCACTGATTTCCTAGCTTCCCCTCCAGGCGAGGCCTTCTCTGGGTCATGAGATGTTCCTCCCTGAGCCCGCCGTGCTCTGAAATGACCGAAAGACAAGCAGACGAGCTGAAGGGAAGCTGGGGCCCCGACGCTGTGAGCAGCTGTCTTTTTACCTGCCTTTTCTTCTGGGCTCTGAGCACCTGTGGCCAGCCCTGCCCACCTGCTTTGGGCCATGCCAGTGGCCCACCCAGAAAGCCCCTACCCCTCACCCCCTCCACCTCCCCAATCCCGCCCCATCTCCTTCAGGACATCTTCGTCCCCACCAAGGACCAAACGGACCCCCTTCTCTACTCCTGGACCCGTCTATCGGGACCTCTCACTTTGCCTTCTCCCCTCCCCATACGTTGTCCGTTGTTACTGGATAGGGTGAAGGTTTGCTGCTTCTCCAACCCTCATGGGCTCCCAGGAGCGAGCACCTAAGGTTTCCCTCTGTGCTGCGCGACCATCGAAACCTCAAAACCCACCAGAGAGAAGCCGCTCAGACGGTCCACACAGCTCCCCACCGACCTGCCCCCTCTCCTCCCCATCTGGAATCACAGTTTTCCGAGGATGACAAGTTCTCCTAGAAGTTCCAGGCAGGCAGGAACGCTCTCTCCCACGTCTCTAGACCCCACGACCCTGGCCCGGATCTCCAGGGAAAGGGCTCAGGGGGAGTCATTGAGGGAGCATGTTCCCTGCTTTCAGGATTTGCAGGTTTTAATCCCAATTTCAAAATCTCCTGCCCCAAATTTCCTCCCAAAGCACCAAGTCTCGGTACTTTTGCTTCTTGCTTTCGTGATTTGCCCTTTCTCCGCTTCCCAGAGCCCGGCTGGGAGCCTGGGGGAGGGAGCCCAGCTGGGCCTACCGGGGTGACAGTACATCGACCCCTCCCTGGAGCCTTTCTCTCCACTTTTGCGACAAAGAGGAAATCGGCAAGTCTCTACGCTTCTTCATCTTCTGGCCCCGTTCATCACCTTCTACAGCTTCCGTTAACTAGAGAGCCACCCTTTCCCTTTGCTGTCCCTGCCCCACCCAAGCCAAACTCTCTCCTGCCTTCCTGGCCATCATTCAGTTCCTGACACAGCTCACCCGGGCCTGTCACTCAAATGCCTGAACCTGGGTTCACGTGTTTAATTACAGACTTGAACCCCAAAGTTGGACTAGGCTGTTTGTCCACTGCTTCCTCCTAAGGCCATCCCCCCACCTCCCTGCCACCTCCCCGGCGCCTGTGTTCAGGTGTCCCTGTGTCACCTCCTTCCCCAGAAGCGTCCCTAGGTTCCTCTGCGTTCCAGCACTCTTCAAATCCATCCTTCCAAGTTCACTCTTTATCTTGCTAGCCCATCTTATCTTCCCACCCCTGCTCACAGCCTCTTGCCCAAACTGACCCACTGACCGGCCTCAGGGCCTCGGGTCCCCAAACACTGAAAGCTTTCCCTGCCGCCACCTTGACGGTTTCACTCTGTGCCTAACAGGACTACAGAAGTCCAGTTAATCCCCTTCCCCCAGACCCCTTCTCGTGGTCACATGATAGTTTTCAGCTGGTGGACAAAGGACCACGCCAACCCATCTGTGTTGGCCCCGCTGGTCTCCATCTGAAAAAAGTGCTGGAATGTGGACCAGCAGCAGGAAAGCCATTTGCCATCCTCCTTATCAATCTTCCTTCCACTTTTGTCTCCTCTCCCTTGGTCCCTCAGTTCCAATAGAGGGGAAAGTACTTTGGACGTGTTGTTGAGGCTGGTTTGCTCTTTTTTTCAAGGATGGCAGGAAGTTCTTGTTTATTGGAAAGGTGGTTCGTTTCCAAAGACGTTACAGAGCGAAGCAACTAGCTATAGGATGATTTCTCACTGCCTTTTTTCGGGGTGGTACACAATACCAAAAAATAAACCAACGGGAGAGAGTCAGTGAACACAAAGGGAGATGTTATAATGGGCTTTTGTTGGTACTTGCATTTTCTTGTTGAAAAACATGGTAAAGACCCTGAGGTGCTGAGGTGTGGACAGAAGCCTGATGTTATCGGGCCCCGAGAAATCCTGCCTGGAGTCCAGTGGCAGGCAGCATCGAGAACTCGAAGAGACGGAGGCAACTGGTCTTGCTCAGTACAAACGGTGCTTTTAGTCTGTCGTAAACAGCCTGTGCCCCAGGGCTCAAATCCTTCAAAAGTTTGCCTAGGTAATTGCGTTTCATTGCCGTCTGGCATGTGCTCGTCTGTCTAATCTGGACGTTCAGACAGCCAGGCCAAAGCTTGCGAGACTGCAGGAGAACGAGCCCGTGAATTTAATCCACTTGAAAGACAGACGAATACAACTGCGCCTAACTCATTATTTTAAGTGATGTGAGCAGAAGAGGGTATGGCACTTTCCATAAAAGGGTTTAAAGTCAGCATGTTGGTTGCAGCCACTTGGCAGTTGAAGGCTATTAGAAGAAAAGGCAGAGCCTGGGTGACAGTGTGACCCTGCCTCCCACCTCTTGCGACCCCCCCCGAAAACACAGCTGGGGGGTGGGGGGCACGGGAAGGGTCCCCTCCCTCCCTAATTTTGAATTGCATTATGCATGAATTCACAGCAACAGATATCAACTTTTATTTGCGATTTGGGGTTGTTTGGGCTCAGTTTCAGGATGGAAAGGAGACGTAAATGGAGTAAGGGCTTCCCAGCCAGCCCCACAAAGCTCAGAATCCCAGGTCTGTTAGCAGGAAAAGGTACCCCTCCCCAGCCTCCAAACGGCACTGTACTTGGAGATTACTTCTGTGTGTGTGTGTGTGTGTGTGTCTGTGTATTTTTTTCTTTTTTGAAGCTTAGACCAGTTTCTTCATTTTGTCAGTATACAGTAATTAGGTTCGAGGGGGAAATGGCTCCGATCATCATACAGTAAAAGCAGCACTCTACAAGCAACCAGAAGGTCTGTCGCTAACCTGCCGTGGGGAACAAGAGGCAGTCATCTCACCTCGCCACACTTCAGCTTTCTCCAACATGGGGCTGGCTCGAAAAGTCTCCGAGGTTGCTTTCTGCTCTATCATTCCATGAGATGTTGGAATGAAACCTTAGAAATGTTGACAGTGATTTGCATCATTATCTGGTTACATGTGACTCATGCCCGGGTAGCTCAGGAGAGGCAAGCGCTAGCCTGTCCCTTCCCAGGTGGCAAAGCCGACGGTCAGCTCAGGAGCGATCTTGTCAGTCGTTTACACCTGCGGCTCACCCGGGGCTCGGCATGCCAGCTCTGAGACTGGGTGCCAGGCCGTGAGACTGTGAGAAAGCAGCCATCCCAAACCCTGGCATGGGGATAGAGCCCTGGCCGCAGCATGACGGCAGACGGATAAACACCCCTGGTTCCCAGAAGGGCCCCAGAAGGTGCCCGCCACACCCCTTATCTCTTAACACCCCTCAGTTTCACTTGTACTCGGCCCAGGGCACGTGCTGCATTAAACTTCTCTGAGTCTGGGGGCACCTCTGGAAGTCACAGCGTCCAGCTTTGTCATCATGGTTTGACACTAGGGTTGTACATGCCTACCCTGGGCTGGGTTTCCCTAAGGCACCGCTGGCATTTGTGGCCAGATCATCCCCTGCTGTTGGGGGGCCGTCCTGTGCACTGGGTGATGTTTAGTAGCACCCCACCCCTGGCCTCCACCCACGAGATGCCAGTAGCATCCCCTTGCCCCAGTGGCAACAAGCAAAAACATCTCCAGACGTTGTCCAGCGTCCCCTGAAGGAGAAACCACCCTTGCTGAGATCCATCTGGGAAATTCACAAGGGTTCAGTCGGTCCACACAGGATGTCAGTGTCGGCCACAAATGGCAGCCCCCTGGGCCTCTACCCTCATCAGCAAATCAGTGCTGACTCTGGACTTCTGCAGGCCGCTAGGATCCCTGTTCTCCGGGGTCGTCCCTATTGCTGAGCATGAGTTTCTAATTGTCTGCTCTCTCAACCTCAGCTTTTAATTTTTAAAAAGTCTTCATTTTAGTCCAAGTCACTAAAACCTACTGCTTCTCTGAGAAAGCCTTCCTTGACCTTGTAAATCACAGCGGTTCTCTGGAGGGAGGGTTCCCACTGCTGGACTCACAGTATCATCTTTCTCAGAGTGACCTCATCTATTAAAGTATGAAGGTTGTATTTGAAATGCCATTTACTTTCTCTGAGTCAGTACATGAAGCTGTGGATCTTTAGATCATCAGAGGTCTGCTTACTACCAAGAGTTGTGTGTGTGTGTGTGTGTGTCAGTTTTAAAATCGAGGTCTCTGTTGGAATTTAAAAGAATTCTGGCAGATTTCCATTTGCCTTTCTGAATCAGAGTTTGGGGTGGTGTTCCCCTGTGAGTGTAGATTGCCCGCAGATGAATCTGACTTGATTAGTTTGCGTTCTTTGTTCAGAGCACCGGGGATGAGCCTATGAAAGTACACGCGGCTCTTATCTTCAAAGGCCTCCTTGATGCGGCAAAACTCCACCTCAGCAACCTGTGCTATTAATCTGTCGCCGTCCCAATTAGTTCACGTCAAGGTCAGTTCTTCGGGGTGTGTGAAAAGGCTGCAGACTTACGTGAGCCGATTCCTCTTGTGCGGATCTCGCAGGGAGGTGGGGAGGAGAACGCAGGAGGGGCAGGAGGCACAGAGGAAGCCGATCGCGATCCCCCCAGCTCGCAAGCCAGAGATACCCAGTTATCCTGGCACAGGAACCCGCCACCGAGCGGCCAGGCAGCTCGGCCTCTTCCTCCCAGCTGCTCCGATGGCAAATATCCAAGTGGTTACCGATTTTCAAAAAACAGAGAAGCGTAACGGAGCTATTCCTTGGGGGCTTTTTATGTGTGGAGAAGCCTTGCGTTTAAGACGTATAGTAAGCACTACTCCAAAAAGATGTTTACAAAAAGTGAACCAGAGGGCTCCCCTGGTGGCGCAGTGGTTGAGAGTCCGCCTGCCGATGCAGGGGACGCGGGTTTGTGCCCCGGTCTGGGAAGATCCCACATGCCGCGGAGCGGCTGGGCCCATGAGCCATGGCCGCTGGACCTGCGCGTCCGGAGCCTGTGCCCCGCAATGGGAGAGGCCACAACAGTGAGAGGCCCGCGTACCGCAAAAAGAAAAAGAAAAAAAAAAAAAGTGAACCAGAGCTGGCGGCGCTGTAGGGTGTCACGTTCTAGGAATGAAGCAGGACACTGGGCTCAGTACTGCCGGTCTCACCTCCCAACCGAAAAGATGGGAGTCCGCAAATCGCAGCGTCTTCTGTCTCTAGCGTCGGAGGTAAGGGCCCTCCTTATGTGACGAGCACAGGCTGTCTCGATGTGTCATTACTTCAGGCACAGCAGAGTGGGAGGAGAAAAGGGTCGGGGCCAGCTGGGATGGCAGCGCCCTTTAAGAGGGAGAAATCTATTGCTCTGTACATCCAGAGACCTTCCCAGAGCGTCGTGGACGTGCAGTGTCGGATGTGAAGGGACGGCCAGGAACCAGGCAGTGCTGGCTGCCCCCTCGAGGCAGGCGCAGTGTGCTCATGCCCCCCGAGGAAGGGTGCTAGAGGGATGCGGGCGGGTGATGCCCCCGCAGGGTCTGGCCTCCTGGTCCAGCTGCTGGGAATCCCGGGAGCCCGGGCCTGATGTGTGGGAAAGGAAAACCAGGAGCGTGTGGGTCGGGAAGGGGAAGTTGGGACAGGCCGGTGGGGACAGGTGGGGGGACGGGAGAACCAGAGGCAGCCGCTGCCTTGGCCGGCGAGCACGTGTGAGGGGGGGGCGCCCCGGCTTGGGCGTCACTGCATTTCCCTTGGCAGAACGTTCTTCAGGCTGGGAGTGTGGACGGAAGCTCTTATTAGAGAGCGAGCGGTTGCCATTCAACCTGAATCCCAGCCCCGAAGGTGAAGAACCGCGCATCCTCGGTTTCCAAGGCTCAGCTCTCCGGTTTCCGTGCAGCGGCTGGCGGGCGCCTTCCGCACGGCAGGGTGACGCGGTGCTCCCGCTGAGCGACGCTGGTGCTCGCCGGGCGGAAAAGGGCTTGTATTCGGTTTGGCAGTCTGTGCAGGTGCCGCGGGAGTGGTGCTCCCGTCGATGGTGAAACCATGTCTCCCCAGGTGAGGGGCTGAGGGCGTTTTGCACCTCCGGCTGAGGCCGAGGCAGGCCTCATCCTGGCGGCTCCGTGGGCTGTGCCCGCCCTCCTCCCTCGTATGGGGCACTCGGGCCTGAGGGGCACAGAGCAGGCCCTCTCTGGACACGGACTCTTTATCTGAGGGGACAGGGGAGAGGAGCCTTACTAGGAGCCAGATGGTGCATTAACGACGCTGGAGTCCGGATGCCGTTTCATCCCCCCAAGCCCCTCACAGGTGGGGAAACTGAGTCTCCGAGGGCGTCAGCTGCTGCCCTCAGCACAGGGTGAGTGAGGGGCGAGCTGGGGCTCAGTCCTCATCTCTCAGACCCCCAAACCCTGCCCTCGTGCCCTCGTCCAGGCCCTTTCTCCCTGCGGGGCAGCTCGGGGACGAGGTTCCCAAAACTTGTAAATGTTTGGAGACAACACAAACCAGAGGGGAGTTCAGTGTCTTTTGTGTTCTCTTCCAGCATTCTCTAGACGGCATTTGTTGCACTCCCTTTTCCCCCATTCATGAGAGTTCTTCTTCTGGTTTTATTAGAACGCCATGTTTCCGAGTTTGCTGCTTAAAATCAGAGTGTCTGGTGTAAAATCCAGTACGGGTGCATTGGGGCACATGTCACATGAGAGCACAAGACACAGAGGCTGCTTGGCCGGGCTTCGAGCCACTCTAAAATTTGTGTGTAGGCTACAGCCTGGAGCTCGAAAAGCGTGGTGGAATGGATTTGCATCATGACTTTGCAACAAATAAATAAATCTCATAATACTACTACAACAGAATTTGTCAAAGGTCCTAACATTTTACAAACCCGCAGAAGTGCTGAAGTAAAAAGTTTAGCACAGAGCCGGAGCGGGTGGGCGGCGCTCAGAGGCAGCCAGGCTGCAGGATGGCCTCACGGGCACCTGCTGTGCGTCAGACGTCCTTACTTGGCGGCCTTAAGAGCATCCTCCAATACCGACAACTCACGGGGCAGGGGCGAGGCAGCGGCAGTCATCTTAGGGCCCCTGAGGTCCCAGTGATAACATCACTCTTTTTTTCTTGCCTGCCGCCACCCTGAGGCATTTCAAGGACCCTGGCAAAGCTTCAGCCACGTTACTTGATAGGATCTGCCCAAGGGACGGCTGTTACTGTATCTACTTAGTCGGAGAGATGGCTGCTCCCCCCCCACACCCCGGGGAGTCCCGTAGGCTCCCCTCCCACCCCATCGACACACGGCCTTCGGTGGTCAGCCTGGACTGTAGCTTGGCTTTGACAGTCTCACGCCCTGGGCCACGGAACAAGGCTCTCAAGCCTGCACCGTCCTCTTCAGAGCATGTGCTGCCCTCGGTGCGATGTTCCTTCATCAAATTAAGTTTCTTTAGCTGTGGGCAGTCCTAGGGGTGCCGTACCTCTCCCGCTGGTAGCGTCCCGCTTTGAGGCGTCAGTAATTTGGCTCCTATGAGTGGCTCATTTCTGCACCGGGGACTCGGTCCCAAGCTAGAAGCTGCCTGAGATTTCCCAGCCCTCGACAGGTATCTCTGGCTCATCCGTTTCGGGAACTAGCAAAGGGGGCGAGAGCGCCGGAGAATGAGTGGTTGGGAGCAGAGAGCCATTTTTACCCTCCTCCATGTTTTGAGATTTTTGTTGGAGGAGACAGACATGGAGGAATGGACAGAAATTAGCAGGGCGGTTGTGGAATCATTTGAACATGCCCGTGATGGCCTGGCCTTACAGGAATGTACCCAGCCCGTCTGTAGAATCAGTTCCGGCCTGGAAAGTGTGTATGGGGGCGGGGGGACAGAGGTTCGGAAAGTGAGGGTGAAGGTCTTTACGGGAAGGTGTCTGCAATGGATGATTGTCTGACAGAGGCCAGGGAAATAACTTGTCTGCGAGGGAAGACGGAGCAGAGACCAGAAGGTGCCTTCCTTCCTCTTGGAACCAAGATCCCTGCACCCCGTGTGACCTGAATGCCACTCTCCCCCAGACTTAGGGAGTCACTGCTGGCAGAGAATCAGAGGTGTTATCCAGACCCCCATCTTTTCTAGAAGCCAGTGACTTGTCCCCAAACCCTGCCTCGGAGACAACTGTGCCTGAGTCCAGAGCCTTTTTCCAGACACGGCTCAGACTGGCCGAGGGGAGAGGCCTCGTGGCTGGATTGGACTGTTTCCCCTGGGAACTGTCTGGCACGTCTAACGAGGAATAGCTCTTTGCATTTACAGAGCGCCTTTCATCTGCAGCTCTCAAAGCTGCTCCACAAACAGTAATTAACTCTCACACCTGCGAGGCAGGTGAGTCTGGTTACCCCCATTTTTAGAGATGAAGAAACAAAGGTCTGAGAGGGAAAGGGCCGTGGTGAGCCGCCGGAGTTGGCAGTGGCTCTCACGTTAGGAACCAGCATTCTGGACTCCCAGCGCCCCGACCACAAAGCCAGGGAGCCTCTCCCGGTCGGGTAAAGAGGAAGGGTCCCCAAGGCAGTGAGGGGTAGGGACGTGGCCACACAGCTCCCCTCTGCCCTCCCGCAGGTAGCCTGTCACTTCCCGGGCCCACCGGTCGGCTGAGGACAGGATCCCTCAAGACCCTAACAGCCTTTAACACGCAGCATCCCCAGGCAGGCCTCTGCCCCGGCTTGGTGCTGGATGCTTCCCTTCAGAGTAATTGCTGGAACAATGAACGCAGCCTAGCTGTCCATGACTAACCAAGATGTCTTCGGCCAGCAGAGACGAACAGTTGGCAGATACCAGAGCTCTTTCACAACTTCTTTTTCCAGGATCCAGAGCTGGTGGGAACTGACTCACGTTAGCAGGGTGTTTCACTGATAGCAACACCAGGCTCATTAGCGTCTCTGCCTGGGTGCACCACTATTCCTGCCTGTTGTTCTGTGCTACACTTGTACCACACAGGCCGGAGGAAACAGCGCTTCAGACAGACGGTGGGACTTTCAGGGAAATGCCTCTTTCGTAGCAGAGAAGGACGCAGGCCCTGGGGCCATGAAAGCTGATATCACATGGTTCTGAAGGTAGCAGCGGAGCATCTGGGGGCACCTTTTTTATTCACAGGGGAGCCCGGATCTTTCTTCCAGGGGTCCCAGACAGGGAGATGCAAGCCACCACTGGGGCTCGCCCTGACACATCGCCCTAGAAACTGACTCACATCTCTGAGTCTTGAGTCACATCCTGTTGTGTGTTCTCAGGCATCCAAGAGGGCATTACACCAGCTGCCCACGACTGAGGTGAACTTGGAGGGCACCCTGGGAACTGCCCTGCCACGTTCCAAGCTGAAAGGGGGGAAAAAACCCTCTAGGGAAAAAACCAGAGCCGCCTGGAGGGTTTATATGTTCACCACTTAGGTTTGGCTCTTAAAAACAGACAGTGGGGCCCTGATGCATACGTAACTTGTCTGGTCTTTGTTTTTAAGTGGCTCTGAAAGGTGTCTGAAAGATCAGGTCTTTAAAGATACCAGCTAAAGAGCCAAAGGAAAGGGCCCTCTAACTCTAACCAACAACAGAACCCATCAACCTTCTGGCCCCAGGCTGAGGTCACCCAGCATGTGTGTGCCTGTGTGCCTTAGGGGACCCAGGTTTTGAGGGTGGGTGTTAAAAAGCCCACAGACGTAGGTACTCAGAGAACCAGGAGGCGTCTCTGCCCATCCTCTTCTGTGGCCCTGCGGGAACATGAGGACAAAGTAGGACTTTTTTTTTTTTTCTTTTGAGGTACACGGGCCTCTCACTGCTGTGGCCTCTCCCGTTGTGGAGCACAGGCTCTGGACGCGCAGGCTCAGAGGCCATGGCTCACGGGCCCAGCCGCTCCGTGGCATGTGGGATCTTCCCGGACCGGGGCACGAACCCGTGTCCCCTGCATCGGCAGGCGGACTCTCAACCACTGCGCCACCAGGGAAGCCCCAAAGTAGGGCATTTTAAACTTTTCAAAGAGCAGCTTTTGGTTTTGTTCATTTTCTGTTGCTTTCTTGTATTCAATTTCTTTGATTTCTGATTTTTATTATTTCTTTCCTTCTGCTTGCATTAGATTTTGCTTTTTCCCTGGTTTCCTAGGGTGGAAGCTCATCGATTCTGAATCATTCCTCTTTTCTAATATATGCATTACGATGCTATGAATTTCCCTCTAAGCACTGCTTTCCGCTGCATCCCACAAATTGTGGTGTTGGATTTTCATTCAGTTCAAAATACATTTTAATTTCTCTTGAGACTTCTTATTAGACCCGTGAGTTATTCAGAAGTGTGTTGTTGAAGTTCCAAATATTCGGGGATGTTCCAGCTGTCTTTCTGTCATTGACTTTTTAGTTTAAATCCATGTGGCCTGAGAGTATACTTCGTTTGATTTCTGTTCTTTTAATTTTAAGGTGTGTTTTATGGTCTATCTTGGTGGATGTTCCCTGTGAGCTTGAAAAGAACATGCACTCTGCTGCTGTTGGATGGAATTTTCCAAAGATGCTCATTGGGTCAAGCTGGTTGGTAGCACTGTTCAGATGAGCTGTGCCCTAATCTTCTGCCTGCCTGATGTATCAATTACTGAAAGAGGACTGTGAAGACTTCAGCTATAACTGTGTATTTTTCGCTTTCTCCCTGTCGTCTTATCAGTTTGTGCCTCATGTCTTTTGACACTCTGTTAGGTGCATACATGTTAAGGATTGTTATGTTTTCTTAGACATAACATTTTTCATCATGTTAAGTCCTCTCTTTTTTTAATGTATTTTATTGAAGTATAGTTGATTTACAATGTTAATTTCTGCTGTACAGAAAAGTGATTCAGTTATATAAAGACTATATATATATGTGTATATATATATATATATATATATATATTACATATGTAGTCTTTTTCATGTAATTCCCCTTTTTCCCTAAAATTTTTCCTTCTTCTGAAGTGTTTTGTATAAAATATAGCTGCTCTGGCTTTCTTTTGATTACTGTTAGCCCAGTCTTTCTCTACCCCTTTACTTTCAACCTGACATTCTAAAGTAGGTTCCTTGTAGACAACACATAGTTTTGTTTTTAATTCACTCTGACAATCTCTTTCAGTTGGTACATGTATTAGACCATTCATATTTAAGACGATTACTGATATAGTTGGATTAACATCTACCATGTTTGTAATGGTTTTATATTTGTTGTACCTATTCTTCTTTTCTCCCTTTTCTGCCTTCTCTGGTTTTAACTGAGCATTTTATTTGATTCCATTCCATTTTATCTCTGCTCTTCGTGTATCAGCTATACTTTAAAAAATGTTTTTAGTGGTTGTCCTAGAGTTTGCAAAATACATGTGTAATGAATGTAAGTCATCGTCAGCATTAACACAAGACCACTTCTTCCTTCCCATTTCTGTCAGTACTGTCATTCACTTCACTTATCTATCTCTTACAATCACCCAATACATTACTATTATGACTTTAAACAGTTATCTTTTGGATCAATTAAGAATAGGAAAAATAAGGCTTTACCTTCATTTATTCTATTATGCTCTTCCTTTCTTTATGTAGATCCAAGTTTCTGACGTATGTTATTTGCCTTTTCCCTGAAGAACTTTTAACATTTCCTGCAGGACAGGTCTGCTGGATAAATTAGCTCAGTTTTTGTTTGTCAGAGAATGGCTTTATTTCTCTTTCACCTTTGAAGAATAATTTTGCTGAATATAGAATTCTAGGTTGGTAGCTTTTTTCTTTCAACACTTTATTTACTAAACTCTACTTCTGTTTGCATGGTTTCTGAAGAGAAGTCTGAAGTAATTCTTATCATTGCTCCTGTCTGGGCAAGGTATCTGCCCCACACCTTTCCTTTCTGGTTTCTTTCAAGATTTTCTCTGTCTTTAGGTTTTCTGCAGTTTCAATATGATATGCCTAGATGTAGATTATTTGGTATTTATTTTGCTTGGTAGTCCCTGAGTTTCTTGGCTCTGTGGTTTGGTGTCTGTCATTAATTTTGTCAAGTTCTCAGCTATTAATACTTCAAGTATTTCTTCCACTCTGTTTTCTCCTTTTCCTTCTGATATTTCTATTACACTTATATTACACTTTTGAAATTGTCCCAAAGTTCATGGATGTTCTGACTTTTTGTTTCTGTTTTTCTTTCTTTTTTCTCTTTACCTTACAGTTTGGGAAGTTTCTATTGACATATTTTCAATTTCATTGAAATTCTTTCGTATTTCATTGATTCTTCCCTCACTCATGTCCAGTCTGTTGATGAGGCCATCAAAGGTATTTCTCATATCTGTTACAGTGTTTTTCATTTCCAGAATTTCCTTCTGAGTCTTAAGAGTTTCTCTCTCCCTGCTTACATTACCCATCTGTTCTTCCATGCTGTTTTCTTTTTCCATTAGAGCCCTTAACTTTTTTTTTTTTTTTTTTTTTTTGGCTCAGTTGGGTCTTCATTGCCGCGCACAGGCTTTCTCTAGTTGCAGAGAGCAGGGGCTACTCTTTTGTTGCGGTGCGCAGGCTTTTCATTGCGGTGGCTTCTCTTTTGCAGAGCACGGACTCTAGGTGTGCGGGCTTCAGTAGTTGTGGCACGCTAGAGCCCTTAACACATTGATCAGTTAAATTCCCTGATAACTCCAAAATTTATGTCACATCTGAGTCTGGTTCTGACGCTTGTTTTCTCTCTTCAGATTTTTTTCTTGCCTTCTGTCGTGCCTTATTTCTGATTTGGAAGCTGGATATGATGTATCAGGTAACAGGAACTGAAGTAAACAGGCCTTCGGTGTGAGATTTTATGTTCATCTAACTAGGAGTTCGGCTGTGTTTAATGCTTGCTGTAGCTGAAGGTGCCAGAGGCTTTAAATTCCACTAATGTCCTTGTTTTTGTTTTTGTCTTTGGGCTTTCCCCAAGAACCCTTCCTTAAATAGTCTGCCTTGCAGCTCCTTCAGCTGTAACCCGCTGCTATTATACAGGATCCCACGCAGAGCTGGAGGAGTCCCTAAATGAAAAACCCATGAAAGTGTCCCTACCCCAGCCCCATACACACAGACAACAATGCAGCCCTCAGGAGTTTCTTACTCTCACACTAGTCTATACTCAGCCTCCAACAATTTGTCAAAATTACCATTTAAATGTTCCTACCAGTTCATGGCTTCAGTGGCTTCTGCTCCCAGCAAACACACCTCAGCATAATTTTCTGTATTCACCTCTCTCAAGATTTCAGGGTGGCAGTTTGCCCTATGACCTCAATTCTCTACTAGGTCTGAGAAAAATCGTGGATTATCAGTTTTAGAGTTTTTTTCTTGTTGTAAAGATGGGAGCAATAACTTCTGAGGTCTTGACATTTCAGAGCTGAACTTGGAACCAGCAGAACATTTTGACTTGAATTATCTGATAGGGTCATTTTTTACTTTGAAGACATTTTGATATTGCTGCATCAAAGGTAAAAGCACTCTACTCTTATCTCTTATGTATGCTATGGATACCTCTGAGCTCACCACTAGCCTCAACCCCCCTTATTCCTAACTCCCCCCCTTCTTTGACCTCATTTCAAATGGAAAGGAGTGGGGCTCAGGATCTCAGAGGAAGGGGGCTGTTTTATCCACTACTTGATGGATCAAAAAGCTAAAAATAACCCATCATAAAACGGCCTCAGTAAAGCAGCTACATCAAAACATTATGTACCCTGGAAAAAACAGGATGCAGACAGACTCAAACTTAAATTTTCTAATCCAGTAGTTTTTTTAATGGAAACATGAGCTGGTTGAGATTGGATCCTCACCTTCTCCGTCCTCACCTCAACTCTCCAGTTTTCTTGCCCATTTACCACTTAATCTCCTGAGTCCAGTTCTTCTCCAGTGCTGAAGACTCTGCGCGTCAGCCGTTTTTCAGTGAACAGAACAGTGTTACCTGAGTCTCATCCTGGAGCAGGTGTGTGTAGCCTTACCAATAAATATCAGTAAGTCCCTTGGCACGGATTTCTTTTCCTTTTTAATAATATAATCATAAAAATTAGCCAGACTTACTGAGCATTTAATATGGCCAAAAATGGTGATATCCACTTTATATACAGTTTATCTCACTTATCCCTATTACCCTTTGAAGTAGGAAAACTATGTATCCGAGAAAATCAGTGACTTGCCCAAGGTCATACAGCTAGTTTATGGTGAAGGGAGAATGCAAACCGAAATCTGTTTATCACTTAAATTAAGTGCTTTCCCTTGTCTCTTCCTCTCAGAGGTATAACAAAGCATGTAATAAATACCACTAGGGTTCTTATCTCTAACTTGGGAACGGCTGTTTGCAAGTCCTGTTTAGGAAGGTAACCCAGCTGTTCACCTGGATACAGCCCCCACTAGCCATAACTCCAGAAGGCAAGGACTATAATCCACTCACTACTGAGTTCCCAAAACAGTGGCCCTAATAAAGCAAAAAGTTCACTGGCAACATGAACGAGTGAGGAAGTAAATAACTTCATGAGCCTAAGAGTGAATGAATGAAGTAACTCAGCATGATGATTAATGCAATAGGAAAAAGCCTTTCCAAGCATCATACAGTCCTGGGATCTTCACTAAGTTCCAATGGGACAGGGACCATATTGGTCTTACTCATAAATTAGCACATGCCTGGCACATAGCAAGTTTCAATAAACTTGTTCTTTTTCGTGGATTGACCTATCAGAGGCATTCCGTTCAAGAACAAGCAGCCATCCTCTGAAGAATGACGGACAGTGGTTCTCTTCCTCAGCCTATGACTTTTTTCTTGATAACCCCCATCTTATCCCTGTCCTACTTCCTTTTCCCAGAATACATGTATTTACTATTACAAGCACCATTCTTCACCTGAAACACCCACCTGATTCTTCCCTAACTCTGTTTAACATACGCGTTAGGCAGAGAAGTACTGTTTGGGACCTATTTGAATTAGGATCCTGCACTGTCACCACTGAAAGAGAGAGAGATCATCTCCTTTCAGAAATGAGAATGAGAAAGGGTAAGCAAGTAACCCAGGGTCATCACACATACAGGCCAGAGGCCATGTCTCCTGCCTCTCAGTCCAGTGCTCGGGTGGCCCACAGCACTGTCACTTCTATACTTGCCTTCTTGTGTTCACGTTGGCCCCATCATGGCAAGAATGGTAACTCAATAGTAAACTCAGCAAACCATATTATTGGCCCTTCGTTTTTTATTTTGTTTTGTTTTTGTTTTAATGAATAATCCATGTAATAGAAGAAAACACGCGAAACTCCGACATGAGAAGCTCGCCATCACCACCTTCTGGCCCACTGCTGCCAATGAAGCCAAACACAGTTCACTGTGGTCACAGATATGAAAAATGATCAGGGGTCACTGGGTTTTTAGTGCTGTCCCCCAACTAGCACTGAAAGGCTGAGTTGTGGTGTGAAGTAAGAAGATGTTGAATTTGAAACCCTGTGTTAAAAAAAATCATAGAACCTGGACTTTAATCATAAAGATCATTTTACCAAAGCATATTTTTAAAAGGCTGTGAAACATTATGCAACATTTGCATGGTTTAATTATGAGTTTAGAAAAGCCTAGCACAACTTTTTTCACTACAGTAAAACATGGCAGAGCATGAATCATGGCATAATACTTTATGCTTACTGTGGTTTTAGACATGGGGTTAGGGGTGCTGGGCTGTCTACACAACAACACATGAATTACTGTACCGCAATTCACACCCAGAGGGCTTTATGACAATTATAAAACCTCCTCTGTTTGCTTTTTAAATGATTAAAATATTCGAATACTATATATATTCACTTTGTAAATACGTGTATCCAGGACATGTGCATGTCTTATGGAAAATATCTGAGTATATAATTTTATTTTCACTTGGAGCAAAATACTTGTAGCAGTATGGGAATGTTAAACAATCTGCTATTGCTATTTGCTTTCAGTTGCTGGAAACACTGTTAGCTGTAAGATTATGCAGGATCTCTGACTGTAGTTGAACACTTATTTTCCACTGAGTCTGGAATGGACCGGCTCTTTATTCCTTGCCATCCCCTCAATTCTCTAAAGTTCAGAAGAAAATGAAGACCTTTCTTTAAGAGTAGATTTCAAAGATTCTAAGTTAAAATATTTCCCCAGGTTCTTCAAAATTCAAAATTAAAATGTCAGTTATTTTAAAGAAAAGAAAGAAGTAGATCAGTATGAGGGAAACCGGGTAGAGGGCTCTCGGGAAAAGAGTAAGAAGGCAGACTTGGATCTCCAATTACTTGATTCTGTTCTCCACTGTGACAGCTTCAAAGGCATAAAAGGGACACTGTAACTGGAAGTGAAAAGCCCCAGAGGGAGGAGGTGTGGACAATGTATAACGAGTAGGAATAACTCATTTCTTTATGTCACGACACACAGAAAACTGACACCTGTTGTTTTCCTAAGGAACTTTGCTCTTTCTGTATTTACTCCCAGCATCATGAACCCCTGGCTATGAAGACCCTTTGGAGTTAGTGTAGTTCGCTGTCACCGTTGTCTACAAAGAAGGTGGAACACAAAGAGAAAATTAACGTTTAATTCTAAGACAGAAATGTAAAGCTATCTTATGATGAGACAGTGGTTGATTTTTAAACTTTCTTACACATTTTGCCTAAGAATAGAAGGCGTTGGATTTTTTTTTCCTCCTCTGCAAACAGTATGATGCTTTTGAAAACTAAGACTCCTATGAATGCTGGAGTCAAATTTACAAAATGCTTTTTACCTAAATCTTCTGAAGTCAGATCTTTGTCTCTTTTCTCACCCAGGCCTCTTTTTTTTTTTTTTGTTAACATCTTTATTGGAGTATAATTGCTTTACAGTGGTGTGTTAGCTCCTGCTTTATAATGAAATGAATCAGCTATACATATACATATATCCTCATATCTCCTCCCTCTTGCGTCTCCCTCCCTCCCACCCTCCCTATCCCACCCCTCTAGGTGGTCACAAAGCACCCAGCTGCTCTCCCTGTGCTATGCAGCTGCTTCCCACTAGTTATCTATTTTACATTTGGTAGTGTATATATGTCCATGCCACTCTCTCACTTCGTCCCAGCTTACCATTCCCCCTCTCCGTGTCCTCAAGTCCATTCTCTACATCTGCGTCTTTACTCCTGTCCTGCCCCAGGTTCTTCAGAACCATTTTTTTTAAAGATTCCATACATATATGTGTTAGCATATGGTATTTGTTTTTCTCTGAGTTACTTCTCTCTGTACGACAGACTCTAGGTCCATTCACCTCATTACAAACCAGGCCTCTTTTAATGGCAACCTGTAAAATACTTGCTCAACATTCTGCCCTTTAAAAGTTGCAAACTTGAGGTCTTGAGAAAAAGTGGAAGACATCTCTGTTAGTCTGGGTTGATAGAGGCAGCGCTGCACTGCCGGGTTTGTGAACTAGTCATCAGGCCTCGTCGCCAGTTTCCTAGCCAGACTTTCTTTTCAGTTATCCTTGGGAGAGAGTTCACCTGAACAGAAAACATTTAAAAGCCACAGAATATTTTTGCCAAAGGTATAGAAAAAAGACCCAAACCCTTGCATTCTTTTGCGCTTACTGAGTACAGAGAGACGGATGATCACCTGATAATGATAACCATGACTACTGGTAAAGCTGGGCAGTCAATACCTGAAGTCAACAGTCTGAATGTTAACACTCTACCTGGAAAGCATAATCAGCCTCTCTCATCATTAGTGTGATTAAAGAAAACCTTTGGAAGGAACAGTTAGCAGAGGAAAATCTTCAAGAATCAAACATAAATTATATTTCAGTATTGTATGGGGGTGAAATCATCAGACAAAAGCAAATATTGGGACTTAAGGAGGCTTATTAAACACTGGTAAACAGGCCACAAACATGTATTAGATTTAAACAAAAGTAGCTGGTTTGGGCTTCCCTGGTGGTGCAGTAGTTGAAAGTCCGCCTGCCGATGCAGGGGACACGAGTTCGTGCCCCGGTCTGGGAAGATCCCACATGCCACGGAGCGGCTGCGCCCGTGAGCCATGGCCGCTGAGCCTGCGCGTCCGGAGCCTGTGCTCCGCAACGGGAGAGGCCACAACAGCGAGAGGCCCGCGTAATGCAAAAAAAAAAAAAAAGTAGCTGGTTTTTTATTAAAAGATTTTATTTTTCTAAATCCTGACCCACTCTACATGTAAGTGACCTCCCTGATTCTCTGCAGATACAAGGCAGATCCAGCCGTCCCCACCATGGTCCTACGAGCAGTCCTACCAGTACCTGGGACCCATTGCCTCTCCTTCTGTCCACCCAGCAACACCCATCTCGCCTGGACGGGCCAGCGGCATGACAACCCTCTCTGCAGAGCTTTCCAGTCGACTCTCAAGTAAGCTGCTTGCAAATACACTCTTTGAAGTCCGGCTGCAGTGGAAGGTTCTGGAGACCAGACGGGATGCACGAAGGGGGTGGCAGTCATTTTTGACTGGATACAGTACGGTTTAAAGACAAGGCTGTCTGTCTATCTCTAAGTCTCCCGCCCACGCGCTGCTTTTCCTTGACACTCAGAGGCAGAGATTACGTACAGATGTGAAGGTAGAAGTGGCTTGGAAAAGTGGATTCCTTGGGCGTTTGGGGGTGCTCACATTTGGCAGGCACGGGTGGCAGCTGAAGGGTCAGTGACAGAAAAGGCCAAAGTAGTCAGCTTCTGGGCCTCAGATGGGACTGATCCATCTTGTGGCGAGCTTTCACAGGCCACGTGAACAGCGCACTGGGGCACACGTGGAGTGGGACGCACATCTACCCCAATGGGACACTCCCAACTAAGAGCCGCTCGTATCAGGTTTGAGGAAGAGACTGGAAAGCTCAGGTGTCGTGGTTGGCATAATTGTTGTTAATACGTGCTCATTAAACCTAGTCATTTAACCTATGAGACCTTTGGGCTTGGCACTCACCTTTGCTTGTGGACAGGGAAATCAGAGTTATAGAGAAAAATTCCTTTGTTGAAAGCAAAAAGAAGCGACTCCCTGTTTGGGGCTTTGAAATTGGAGCTGGACCAGACTGTGAAAATACTTCAGAGGACTTCAGCAATAGGAAGCCTGAGAACACACTTCTGTGGAAGGGCGGCTGTTTTTGCTTTTCAGCTCCTGGAATCAGATCATAGCAGATTAGGGGCAGGCGAAGGGGCAAAGGCACTGCGTCTGCCATTTTACGTGTGGTTAATGTTGTGTTTTGCGGACGACTGTGATTATGTGAGATTTCCCCAAACGCTTCAGCTTCCTCTCAGAGCTTCACAGAATCCCTCTCCGCTTCTCAACAGCAGCAGTACTGACACGTGGGGCCCAATAATTGTTCACTGTCGGGGGGCAGTCCTGTGCACTGCACCTTCATCAGTGTCTCTGGCCTCTAGATGCCAGCAGCACCCCCAGTCACGGCAACCCCAAATCACCAGACGTTGCCAAATGTCCTGAGGGCCACACTGCCCCCCATTTCAGAACTGTCTTCTTGGGCGAGGTAGTGGAACAGGAAAGCCAACTTCGTTGCCCAGTTTCCACATTATTTTCAGCCACTGTTGCCAAGAATTTCATGGCATCCACTGGGCTAAGGAGTTAAGGGACTAGTGTAGGAATTATGAAGTCCATTCAGCTTGTTGTTGTTGTAGAAGTCCCCTCAGTACTGGTCTGCTTCCAAAGGCACTTGTCACCTTTCATTGTTTCTTCTTCTTGTTGGCACTGCTCTGCCCACTGGCTGTGGTCTGCATCTGAAGCAATTACTGTTTTTCTTGGAAATGTCCCTGCTGTGGGTCTGTCCCTTGGAATTTATTTCATAAGTCTTTTGACTTGGTCAGCACCCAAGATCATCGGCACCTTAGAGTCCAAGAGCCCTAGGGGCCAGCTGTTCTGGCTGACCAGTTCAGATGGAAGGGTGACTTCTTTTTTTATAGGAATGACTAACGTGTGCCCTCCCAAATCCCGTCTCACAGTTACACTTCTGAATAGCCTGGACTTCAGTCAGCCAAGGAGCCATGGAAGGGCATTTCATGGCATGAGGGTATGAAGGAGATAAAAACCACATCCCATTTCAGCACCCAAGCATGACCCTGCGCTGCCCTGGAGGGTGGACCCAGGAGAATGCCAGAGGAGCTTTCACCGGTGGCAGCGCACGGCATGGGAGACTGCCCTCCACCTTGGCAGGTCTCCCTCTGAGAAATCGAGCCTGGAGCCCAGGCCTGAAAAGTGCTGTCATCTACCTGTGGGCAGGAGGGGTTTGGGAGACTTGAAAGAAACGTGGCTGCTCTGAGAGCCTGCTTTCCTTGAATCCCGCCCCCCAGCTCAGCTCTGGTCTCTGCCCCTCTCCCCACCCCCAGCGCCACCTGGGCTTCCTTTGGCCGGAGAGACCTGTGCTGTGTTTGTCTTTTACCTTTGCAGACAGACTCCACACCTTGTCTGAAAAGAGGTGTCATCTGGAGGTTTTCTTTTCTTTTTTTTAAATAATGTTTAGCTGCCAACCTGGGCGACAGACAGCATGCATTAATCTGAGTCATGCAAGATCCTTTTAAGGCAGCCATTATCTGCTCAGGCTGTTTAATCCTTCGGGGGCAGTGGGAGGGGCCCAGAGTAGGGCTGCTTTCATCCACAACAAGCTGCAGAATGAAGACTTGAGCTGTCATGGCAAATACTTAGCTCCATCGGTGGGGAAACATTTCCAACTAAAATACCTGTACCGCCTAATCCCCAGATTTCCTACTCTTTAAAAGCTCCCTGTGACTATCAGGGGTCCCCACCTCTGCCCACACTGCTACCGAATAAGGGGGCACCCACCAGCCCAGCGTAAAGGACAAATGAGCTAAGGCCGGGTGGGTGAACTGTGCGTCACTGGTGGGGCTTGCTTGGCAGGGGGTGTCAGACTGGAATGAAAACAAATATTTTAATAGGTCACTTGAATCTGAGCCCACCTAGTGGGCCGAAGTTGTTTTGTTATCACAATGTGTGTGTAAAGGACAATCTGGCCAAATGGATGGTCTTTTGTAGTGTGACATTGGTACCATGTGGACAGAAGAAGAATCACAGGCAACATCCAAGATCTTCCAGATATTCTGCCCACAAGTGAAAGAACTATTTTCCCCTGACAGCTGAGACCATAACATCATTCCATTACTTATGTCCGTGACAAATCACGGGCTCACTTGGGATTCCAGTAACTTGCTGTCATCACCAGGTTACCACACAGCAGTTGGAACAGACTGGCAGAGCATGTCCAGACACCGTCATGAAACAGGGTGACCTTTCATTCATTTTCCAGTGGATTCACCTTTTTGTCTCATGGCAAATGAAGCAAGAGGAATAATGGGTGGAGTCATTTATTTGTGTCCAGAGTATTGCATCAGATGACAACAAATTGACTGTATTTGCCTAATGCTTCTCCCTGGACTATAGAAATCTAACTGGAAAAATGGAGTAAAGCTTCCTGTTAACTCTCAAGTATGTCACAGCTCTCTGTGTGAACACAAACAAGTGACACAGGGCTTGCTCACAGAAGGCCCCAGCGGGGCCTTCCACACAAACCCTGTGGAATGAGGTGCGGCCTGGCTTCAGGACGAGCTACAGAGTGTCCGTGGAGGGGCAGCCCTAGAACCAGTCAGTTTACAACCTTTTCCCTGCCCACACGTCTGACTTGCTTTGAAAAGGTTAACAGGAGTGTTTGTTTCAAAGTCAGACTCCTGGTTTCCTCATCAGTGGAGAGATTTGCTGCAGACTTCGGTTATTTCTATAATTACCTCTCTGATGAGGAGTATATCCCCTCATCAGAGGCACCCCAAATTTACAGGAGTTCACTTGGAGGGAGGGAGGGGGAAGGGGAGAGGGAGAGAGAAAGAGAAAGAGAGAGAGCAAGAACGAGAACACTAGCTCTCCCTGCTGGAATAATAGGCTTGAAATATGAGGAAGCTGATCAACAGCCGATGCCGTCCAAAAACAGATTAATCCACCCGATGGCTTTCCTTTCATAGCAAGCTTTTGGCTCAGTCAGGTTTCTCTGTGGGCCTAAACACAAAAGGACACAGGCCACATGCCATCTTGAGCTTGGAGTTATTTTGTATGTTGATTTGAGAACTGATAAATTTTAAAACATTCAGTTCTTGCCTCTGCTCTGTTTTGTTGCTGTCTTTTGGGTTTGCTGACGTAAAGACTACGGTCCTGGCCTGGTCATTTAATGAATAATTCTGAGGAACAGAAACTACCCCAGGACACCATCCTACATGCACGGTGGTGGTTCTCAGCGGGGGCGGGGGACTTTTGCCCCCCTCACCCCTACCCCCAGGACATTTGGAAGGTCGGGAGACATTGTTGGCTGTCACAACGTGGGGAGTGGGGGTCACTAGTGACATCTGCGGGGCAGAGGCCAAGGACGCTGCCAAACATCCATCCCAGGCCCACGTCACCCCCAACAAAGCTGGCCCCAAATGTCAGTAATGCCCCTGTTGGGAAACTCTGATCTACAGGACACAGGAAACCCATCCTACCACCCAAACCCCCGAGTAGTTCCCAAGGGCAGCCTGTGGTTAAGGAAAATGCAAAAAGATGCCACAAAGGACAGCCAAAGCCAGTCCGCGCAATGGTAAATGCATCATCCTAACCAAATGAGTTTTATAGACAAAGCTTTGCCATTTCTGGTAGAATTTCAACATGTACAAAAACGGAGCAGATAAGTCAAGGTCCTGCAGCTACTCCTCTCAACAAACCGGTGATGCATCTTAGAGAAAAGCACATGAAACTGACGCTGTACTGTTTCTAAAACTGTGGAACTAGTCTGAAGGTAGACGTGGGAGAGAAAGAGTGATGTGACGGTTCACGGACACCCACTTCCAGTCACTACTATGGCGTGCATCAGCTTCAACCATAGGAAGCGGCCAATTTTTAACTATTCCGGGCCTACCGAAACAGCAGTTTCCTAGGATTCAACCTAAATATTATCTATAACGTATTAAAACGTTATTACATATTAATATTGTTATGAAAATACCGTATTATGTATGTATATTCTATTAATATTAATCTATTAATGCATCCATTATATTAGTAATGCTAGGGTTACATTGTTTTGTTATATATTGTTATAGTAATATCACCGATTAAATCTACATTACTATTGACATATTAATATATTGATTATATAGAGAGGTGGCAAACTTTTTTCTGCAAAGGGCCAGATTCTAAATATTTTAGACTTTCTGAGCCCTACAGTCTGGCCCTCCAGTCTCTGCCATGACCACTCAACTCTACAGCAGTGATTTAAAAGCAGCCATAGATAATACATAAAAGAATGAGTCAGGCTCCTTCCAATAGAACTTCATGTATGAACACTGAAATTTAAATTCCATATCATTTTTACGTCAGGACATCATCTTTTGATTTTTTTCTTTTTCAACCCTTTAGAAAAGTAAAACTCATTGTTAGCCTGTGGGCTTACAAAAATTAGTAGCTGGTGGATCTGGCAGGTGGGTTTGCCAACCCCGGAGTTACAGAAATATGTTTATATTAAGCAAGTTATATTAAGCAAGTATTATATCGTATACCGTATTACGTTGCATGAGATTGTATATTACCATCATCATCGTATCAGCTGTCTGGGCAGCAGCATTCTGGGTAATCCTCCGGCGGGCGGGCCGGCGGGGGAAGGGGCCTGGCCTCCTTGAACCCCCGTCTCACGATATTTTTCTCGCCCGCCCCGCAGCCGCGCCCGACCTGACGGCCTTCGGCGACCCACGCCAGTTTCCCACGCTGCCCTCCATCTCCGACCCCCGCATGCACTACCCCGGCGCCTTCACCTACTCCCCGACGCCCGTCACGTCGGGCATCGGCATCGGCATGTCGGCCATGAGCTCGGCCACCCGCTACCACACGTACCTGCCGCCGCCCTACCCCGGCTCGTCGCAGGCGCAGGGCAGCCCGTTCCAGGCCAGCTCGCCGTCCTACCACCTGTACTACGGCGCGTCAGCCGGCTCCTACCAGTTCTCCATGGTGGGCGGCGAGCGGTCGCCGCCGCGCATTCTGCCGCCCTGCACCAACGCCTCCACCGGCTCGGCGCTGCTCAACCCCAGCCTCCCGAACCAGAGCGACGTGGTGGAAGCTGAGGGCAGCCACAGCAACTCCCCAACCAACATGGCGCCCGCCGCGCGCCTCGAGGAGGCTGTGTGGCGACCCTACTGAGGCTGCGCACGCGCTCTCCGTGCGGCCGGGCGTCGTCCCGGAAGCGCCTCCTTCGGGCTCCGGTCTCGTGTGCTCGGGGAAACCCGCGTGGGCCCGGCCGCCGGCCCTGGGGAGCGCGCCGCTGCCAACTATGGTGATGTCGCTCCGGGCGGGGCCTCGGGGCCGCCTGTGCTTCTCCAGTGCGTGCAGTTCACAATTGCCATTGGCCCATCTCAGATTTTTCTAACCTGATGCAACTTGAGGGTGTCCGCTTCACCACACCGTGGACACGCTGTAAGGCAAACAGAAAGATTCCCAGAGGGAAACTGTGAATGCTTCTGATTTAGCAATGCTGTGAATAAAAGAAAGATTTTATACCCTTGACTTCACTTTTTAACCAAGTTGTTTATTCCAAAGAGTATGGAATTCGGGTTTTTTTTTGGTGGGGGGGGTTGGGGGGGGTGGGGAGATGCAACTCATTCTGTTTGGCATCTAATTCATATTTTTAATTTTCTTTTGCAGCACCTTATAAATTGCAAAATGCGTATTTGCATTTGGGGTGATTTTTATTTTTATATATACATAAATTTGAGCTTGCTTCTTTCTTGCTTTGACAAATGAAAGAAATATGATTCCTTTTTCTGTAAGTTTTATTTAACTTTTCTTTTGGACTTTTTTTGTAGTTGTTTTTTGAGAAACGGCTACAGCTTTGGGTCATTTTCAACTACTGTATTCCCACAAGGAATCCCTAGATATTTATGTATCTTGATGTTTAGACAGTTACTTAATGTGTTGATACTTTTTTATTATTTAAACGTACTTATATTAAGAAGAAAAATATCAAGTACTACAGTTTTTGTTTTTGATAGTAGCCAAAGTTAATTGTATCACATTGAAGAAAGTTGGAAAAAAAGGATGGGTAATGTGATCACTTGGTTATCTAAATATTGTTTACATTAAACTCCCTTTAATGTTAATCAAACGAGTTGGTAGCTAACGCAGCCATGTTTTTAGTAGGCTTTTTAGATACTGAGGGTCACTCCAAAGATCTAAAGTATGGAATTTTCTGCCAAGCTCAACAAGTGGTCTCATATCTGACTCCCTCCCTTCAAACGGAGAAGGTCAAATCTGGTTCCAGAGGGTTCCCGCAGATGCCATGACTGCCACCTCTGGAGAGGATTTATTTTCTGCCTAGGGGTTTTCTCACTCCACGGCCTCTTGTTAATGTCAGACATGCTTTGTAACAGAATGAATCCGAAGTAAGCTGTGTGGAGGAGCTGTATCCACATGGAAACCCAGTGGATGAATTCAGGGGTTCCTTAACTGCTTGATTCTGGAGATCAAGAAAGGAGATCATCTGAATCTAGAGTTCAGATTTTTTTAGCTCCAAGAAAATATTCCTCTTTGATACAGTACCTGTTCATTGATGCAGAACGAAACTTGTGGCTATCCCCCAAGGCTGGGAGTGGAAGGGACTAGACCGGATGCCTTTGACAGCTGAAGGTCTCCAGCTCAGTTTTCATTGGGTGGGGCCAGAAGCAGGCCTGAACAAGCCAAATCCCCTCCGTGTGCCTCAGTGGAGTCATGTGGGAGAACATCGTCCCACCTGTGCAGGACCCCGTGCCATGCTGCTCATTGACCACCCATCTTTGTGTTGCTCTCACTAGGCTGAGACCCTACCCTGTAGGGTGTGTGCACTTTTACCCGTGCATCAGCATGACAGGAAAGATTCATGTCACTGCTGCCCATGGCTACAATCCAAACGTACCCAATGTCACTGTAAATTTTATGGCACTATTTTTATTGGAGGATTTGGTCAGAATGCAGTTGTTGTCCAACTCATAAATACTAACTGCTGATTTTGACATATGTGTGCTCAAAAATGATCTGGTTGTTATTTAATGTACCTCTTAAATTAGTTGAAACGATTTCAGGTCATCTCTGAAGAGTATTTGAAAGCAGGACTTCAGAACAGTGTTCGATTTTTATTTTATAAATTTAAGGATTCAAATTAGAAAGATCTTTGGCTGCAGGCAGCAAAACAGCTGGTCTTATTTAAAACAACTTGTTTTTGAGTTTTCTTATATATATATATATATTGATTATTTGTTGTACACAGATGCAGCAGCACTTTGGTAAGAATAAAAGAGTAAAAGCAGTTTGTGTTGTCAGTCAGGTCGTTCTTATCTAGAAGAGAGCTAAAGCAGATCTTGGAGAAACTCAGAATATATTTATTTTCATTGTAGGCAGAATTCTCCCTCCACGACACATTTTCATGTTTCATTCTATGTTACATGTTTACAGCAAAATGACCCTTAAATGTCAGTAAATTTAAAACTTTTTATTTCTGAAAAGGACCATTAGCCCATTGGCCCCAAATTCAACTTTCTTTTCATGATCAGCCTTCTTTTCATGATCAGTGTTCTTTTCAGCACGTTGCCTTATCTGACCTGACAAAATGTTGGTTAAAAAAATGAAGGAAAAAACTGTATACTTTTCAGTTCAGTTCTGGTACCTGAAGATATTCCAACTCAAAATCAGCCCAATGCCCTACAAGGGAAATCAGATAATCTCTCACATTGAATCTTCACTCTCAAAGCCATGTGTGAGGAGAGCTTGTCACTTTGTCATGGACCCACAGGTTTGACCATTCAGAGTTTCACAGACGCTTACCAGCATGTATAGTATTTAATCTTTCCAGAAAAAAAAAAAAAAGTCAAACCTTAGTTGTTTTGGAGATAGGTCTCATACTTAATGCATTTTTCCCCTGAGGAATTCCATTCTGTTGCCTTCAGTTTAAATTAAGATGGTCCTTTTATCAAGTAGATCCTTAAGCCAATTAAGTAATAACTGGATGTATCTGGGAGCACTGGTCCAGGAGAAGAAAGATTAAATAGCCATCTTTACTGCTCATTCATGCCCTTATTTATAATTTCAACATAGACATATTTCAGTTCTTTTTGTTTTTCTCACTATCTAAAAATACTTCTATTTTTCTCCCTCTCTGTCCCCCCCAATTATCTCCCTCTTTGTCTCTCCCCATCCCTCCTCCAAATCCCACCTCTTCCCTCCTCCGTTCTCCAGCTTTGTATAAGGAGATAGCACGCACACCCATCCCAACACCAAACACGTTTCCTCCCTTTACATAAAGGAACATAGTGAGTCAGCCTTTCTCCTGCGTATGGGTTTCTTCCAGCAGAATGGAGACATTGCCAACCATTTTGGATCTGCTTGCTGTCCAAGTGCAGCAATAGAAGCCTTCCTGGGCAAATTACAATCAGTGACTTAACAGACAGCCTTTCTGCTGCCTAGGGTTTCTGTGCAGATAAACAGAAATGCTCTGATTAGAAAGGAAATGAATGGTTTCACTCAAATGTACTGCAATTTAGGACTGCAGATTTCTGTCTTGAAATACCTATTTCCTTGGGACATTCTGTCCTGGTGATTTTTGTTCTTGGTGTTTTTTGTTTTCTGGGGGATGACATGTTTGGGGTCTTTTATACATGAAAAGTCGGTTTAACAATGATATCAGAAAACATTTTTTACATCTGAACAAAATGCCTTGTTTACCTGCAGTATACAGTCTTTGGGGACTTTTTGTTTGTCTGTTTCTTTGTTTGGAGTTTTCCCCTCCCTTTAGCCAGATCAGTATTGATGAGGCTGATCATTTGGCATTTTTTTTTCCTTCCAGAAGAGTTGCATCAACAAAGTTAATTGTATTTATGTATGTAAATAGATTTTAAGCTTCCTTATAAAATATTGTTAATACCTGTAATAATTTTTTTCAATTTTTTGTGTGTGTTTCTAAGGACATTTCTTATGTTTGCTAAATACTGTAGACAAAAAACACCCCGCTTCTTTCTACTTTGTTTATTTTAGACTTAAACACGAGCTACTTTTTATTCACTTTTGTAAACAGCTAATAACATGGTTCTAATTTTTCTTTAAGAAGTTCACTTTTTGTTCTGGGGAAATGAATGTGCAAAAAAAAAAACTGTTGGTTATTTGTGCTATTCTGGATGTATAAAAATCAATGGAAAAAATAAACTTCCAAATTGAAATGACGGTATAACACATCTATTGAAAAAGTAAGGATGGGAAATGCACACTACTTGACTAGGCTCCACCTCGTGTCTATTTGTGTAGCAGTTACTGGATCTGTTCCCAAAGCATCCTGGACATTTGTGTGTGGTTTCTTTCTTCCTCCTACTAACCTAGTGAACATTTTTCTGCAAGGGAACTGCCAGTCTTGAGTTTTAAACCAGATACATTGTGAGAGGACACCCCAGAAGCCCCTCTCCAAGGTGTTTCTAGATAGCGCAGGAGAGCAGACACTCCACTGTGTGTGATCCCACTCACTGCACGTAGTCACAGCGGCTGCCCCCTCTGCCAGGGCATCATCCACCAGGCCCAGCCTGTGCAGGGCAGCTGGACTGCTGCTGCCCAGGAACCATTGGGCCTTACTTTCTTTGTACCACAGTTTCTTCTGTAAATCCAGTATTATAACTAGTGAATGGCAAATAAACAGTTTGGCAACTACGTACACCATATCCCACTGGTTTTGTCTTTCTCTGAGATGGAGGGCTGGGAAGCCAACGGAAGCCCCCTGCAGCCCACGGGAAAGCGCCTTCAACGGGAAGTTTATAGTCTGCAAGCTGAAGTCTGTGCCTCTACCTCCCAGGGCCTCCTGCTGCCGACAGCACCACGGCCTAGGCACAGCCCAGGATCCCGGGGTTGCTGCTGTGGGTATGAAGGAATACCAAAACATGCATAAATGGCATAAATGCCTATCTTACAAAAGAAATTAAGTGGGATTTTCAAACACAAAGTGGAAAGGGTATATGTTCAACCTGAGGCCGGACACCCTTATCTGCCTCCATTTCTGTAAATTTCAGGAGTCAGCCCTGATGCCTGTGATGGGGAGTTGTTCATAAGGGCTTCCCTCACCACCAGCTCTGTGCAAAGGAGTATTAGTATTTCAGTCTCAAGGCTCTGTGTGATCCAAGGTACCTCTCAGCCAAGGACTAGGCTAAAGCTGCTTCCCAGTTCTTGGCATTGCCACCTCATGGTCTTAAGTGACCTACAGCATGGCCACAAAGAATGTCAGGAACCAAAGCAAGTGGGATCAAAAGAAATCACGGGGATTTCCCTGGAGGTCCAGTGGTTAAGACTTCGCCTTCCAATGCAGGGGGTGCGGGTTCAATCCCTGGTCGGGGAGCTAAGATCCCACATGCCTTGTGGACAAAAAACCAAAACGTAAAACAGAAGCAATATTGTAACAAATTCAATAAAGACTTTAAAAATGGTCCACATCAAAAAAAAAAAAAAAACTTAAAGAAAAGAAAAGAAATCACAGACGTAGGAGTTAATGGCTAACGAGCAGGGGCAGGAAATGGGTGGAAGGACTGGGTTATATACATTCCGAAAGGGAGCCTAGGGGAGCTGCTGGAAGCATGTACTCAGGGCTGGAGTTCTAGTTCTGTCTCACACAAGGGGACAAGTTAAACTAGTGACCTAGTTTTTCTCCCCTGTAAAATAGAGATAATACTGTTTTAAGTTATGAAACTTAAATAAGTTAATACATATCAAACACTTTTAAAAGTGCTTGGCACATAATACATGCTCAATAAATGTTAAATACACGAAGTGATACCACACGTTATTAAACATGTAAACAAGATCAAATAACAAGTTTAAATGCCTTCCACTTTGCCCAATCCCTGCCTTGCTGTTCGTGTTCACCATTCCAGACTCTTTTCTATAACCGTAACATACACCATGTATTTAATCTACACCTAAGCAAAAAGGCATCAGATGATACATATCATTGCATAGATTTTTCACTTAATATGTATACAACGTGCATCCTTCCACATTCGTCAGCTTAGATCTCCATCATTCTTTTTAACGGCTGCACTGCATCGCATTTCACGGTTGTACTAATCCATTTACCACTTCCTGTATTGCTGGACATCTAGGTTGCCCCCAACATCTTGCTATGACAATAGTTCTCTGTATATATCTTAGCACCTTGTGCTAGAATTTTTGTATATTTAAAAGCAACTGCTGGTTCAAAACAATTTTACATTTTGACAGGTACCTCCAGATACCTGTTTCGGAAGGTTTTATTGAATTAGATTTCTAGGGTCGGGGCCCTGTACTAGGAAGAAGAAAACAGAAACTTGCCAGGTAGATGCTTGATTGCTGTCTATAGCAGTCGTTCAATCCAGACCTCAGTGTCAGAGAGATTTTGGATCTTCTGAAGAAGTGCTCAAAGCATTCCAGAGGAGGAGTGTCGGCCTGAAGAAAAAAATTACACCAAACATTTTTCAAGTGCCTACTACAAACCAAGCTCTGGTTTAAGTGCTTCACATATGCTAGCTTGTTCAGTTCTGACACTGGCCCATGGGAGAGATCCTGTTGTTGTCTCCATTCTGCAAATAAGGAGACTGAGGTCCGTGAGGCTAAGTAATTCACATGGTCCCACAGCTATTGGAGGAGCAGCAGTCCAGCCCGGGATCCCCTGTTCTTAACCACTCTTCTTTCTCTACTGAAGCTCTGAGCAACGCTAGACATTCCTTGATGACAAAAGAGTTGTCTAAACCTTCAAGGGTGGCCGGGCTCTTCAAATAATGCTGCTTCTTGCTAGTCTGAAAAGCAGAAAGGAGAGATGATTGTGGGAGGGTTTCTGGTAAAGGGGGGCAGGGCTTGGAGCCCACAGGGCTTCCATGGAAATGGTTCACCCCTGCTCAGCACTGGAGACCGGGGAGGGGTTCCAGATTAATATCTCCTTCCCTGCAGGACGGAGCGTGTCAGGCAGACCCCGTGAATTCTGAGGGGAAGCCTCTGCAGGAGTCCTTCACACCTTCCCGAGTCTGCCCTCCATTTATCTATTTATTTTTAATTAATAAACTCGATTTTTAGGACAGTTTTAGGTTTACAGAGAAACTGAGCAGGTAGTATGGAGAGTTCCCATCTCCCCCACCCCTACACATACCTCCTGACACCAGCACACAATTTCCCGGGTTAGTAACATCTTAAGCATTAAGGTGGTGCATTTGCAACAACTAATGAGCCAATACTGATACCTCATTATTAACTAAAGTCCATAGTTTATTCAGATGTTCCTAGGATTCACCTAATGTCCTTTCTCTGTTCCAGGGTCCAACATTACATTTCATTGTCAGGGCTTCTTAGGCTCCTCTGGGCTGGGACATTTTCTCAGATTTCCCTTGTTTATGAGGATCATGAAAATTTTGAAGAGTACTAGTCAGGTGTATCGTAGGATGCCCCTCTATCAGAATTTTCTGCTGTTTTCTCTCGTGATTTGACTGGGGTTATGGGTTTGGGGAGGAAGATCACAGAGGTACCATGCTATTTTTACCATATCATACCAAGCGTATGTACTATCAACATGATTTATGACTGTTGATGTTGACCTTGATCAGCTGGTGGGGAGTGGTGTTTGCCAGGTTCTCCTCTGTAAAGTTACCCTTTATTTCCCCCTTTCTGTACTGTACTCTTTGGAAGGAACTCCCTACACACAGGCCACGTTTAAGAAATGGAAAATGATGCTCTCCCTCCCTTGGCTGGGGCAGCTCTACCAGCAGGCGGCAAGCCCTGTGGGATGCAAGGGCCAGATGCTCCCAGCATGAAGCACTCTCTCTGCTCCATAGGGGATGGGCAGCTACCCTTTCTTCTGAGTGCTTGTGCACAACCCCCTTCACCCCTCCAGCCTAGAGAATCCAAAGGTTCAGGGTTCTAGAAGCATCTCCATGTTGCCTGTCACTTTAAGCCCACTTTGGACAAAGCCAAGTTCCCCCAACGGCCCCCCACCCCCGCAACCAGATGATGCTGATAAAATCCTCACCAAAGTATCCAAGTGTGGCCTATGACCGCAAGATTTCACCACCAATTTTTCTTTTTCTTTTTCTTTTTCTTTTCTTTTTCCTTCCTTCCTTCCTCCCTTCTTTCTTTCTTTCCTTCCTTCTTTCTTTCTTTTTCTTCCTTTCTTTCCTTCTTTCTTTCTTTCTTTTTCTTTCCTTCCTTCTTTCTTTCTTTCTCTCTTTCTTTCTTTTTTCTTCCTTCCTTCCTTCCTTCCTTTCTTTCTTTTCTTCTTTCTTTCTGTTTCTTCCTTTCTTTCTTTCTTTCCTTTCTTTCTTTTCTTTCTTTCTTCCTTCCTTCCTTCCTTCCTTTCTTCCTTCCTTTCTTTTCTTTCTTTCCTTCTTCCTTTCTTTCCTTCTTTCTTTTCTTTCTTTCCTTCTTTCTTTCTTTCCTTTCTTTTCTTTTCTTTTTCAGTTTGGCACCATTGGCTGAGCTTTGTCTTATGCCCTGACAGAATTCTCCACATATTTGTTCAAAACCAGCCCACCTTGTGTCCATGACTTACCTTAGGAAGGGTCTCAGCATCCTAGATCCCAGCATCCTAAGGGAACTTTGAATCCACCCCTCTCTCTGATGCACAAATATCCGTCCCCACCCCTGGGGGTTTCTCAGGAATAGGTGTGCCTCCTTCTTGACATATTACAGAACTAAGTTCCCAGCTCACTTTTACAAAGGGAGAGGAGATGGCATGGAATGTGTTTACTGCCCAGGCAGGAGGAGTATTAGTCGTGTGCCAAATTTTAACATTAGAAATTAAATTTTGCATACTTTAAATTCTCCCTCGTTTCCATTTCACTGATGCTGTTGTAAGGATTAATTAATGTTTTAAAAGGGTTTTGAAGATAAAAAGTCTTACATGCATACAAAGTACGATTATTTGTTATTACAAATAATTGTATGAGACCACTTTCTTCCTTGATTACATGAGGGTTTCTTCAGGTAGTTAAAAGCTGCAGTGTTTCTCTTACAGAATAGCTGCCTTCATCAAAAATGTATCCTATGGCAGTGAAGCACAGAGTCCTTTCCCTCCTAAAGGGGGAAGCAGACTCCAAACCAATGAACAAGTAATATACTGTATGTCAGAGGGCATAATCATTTCCTGGGATTGATGTAACAAAGTACCACAAACTAGATGGCTTCAAACCACAGATATTTAGTCTCACAATTCTGGAAGCCAGAAGTCCAAGATCAAGACGTTGGCAAGGTTGACTCTGTCTCTAGACTCTGAGGGAGAATCTGATGCTTATCCCAGTCCTTGGTGTTCCTTGCCTTGTACATGTAGCACTGGAATCTCTGCCTCTTTCATTAGGCGTTCTTCCCTGTGTGTTTCTGTGTGCAAATTTCCCTCTTCTTATAAGGACTCCAGTCACTGGATTAAAATCCACTCTAATCTAGTATCACCTCATCTTATCTTGACCACATCTATGAAGACCCTATTTCCAAATAAGATCTCATTCACAGGTACAGTACCGGGGGTTAAAACTTGAACACATCTTTTCAGCCCCCAGCAGATGGGGGTACAGCTATGGAGGGTAAGGAAGACGGTGCGCTCCAAAGATGGAACATTAGATGTCTTGAAGGGTGAACGGGGGAGTGAGCCATTTTAGGGACTTTAAGCAAAGGGGACAGGAAGTGCAAAGGCCCCAAGGCAGGACCTTGCGTGGTGTATCTGAGATCGATTGAGAAGGCCAGTGTGACCAAAGTAAAAGGAGATGATGTCACAGAGGTAGCAGGACCAGGTCACACACAGCCATTTTGTGGGATTTTGACTTTCTTCTTAGTGAGAGGGTTTTGAGCAGATGAGTGACATGAGCTAACATACGAGGCAGTTGCCTGTCTATAGGGCATCTTGGTGCAAATCGAAAAGGGTGTCCCTTGTCCAAATGGACAGCCTTGGAGCAAAGCACATGATTCAGTGAGTGAAGCAGGGCTGGGTTTCAGCTCCTGTTCACCTGCTCAGCTAGGCTCTCCAGGTAGGTAAGGGATGTTACAGTAGAGGCAGCAAGGATTGTTTGGATTCTGAATCCATTTTCAAAGTAGAGTCCACAGGGTATGCTGATGGGTTGGATCTGGTGTGTGAGAAAGAAAGGATCTGAGGACGCCTTCAAGGATTTGGGCCTGAGAAACTAGAAGAATGATGTAGCCATTCTCTGAGATGGAAATCTGGGGAAGATTGAGTTTGTCTAGGGACCCCAGTCTCATGGTGGGGCAGGGGAAGGAGAGACTGGACTGTATATGCTCTTCAAGATTTCTTCCAACAATGAAGGATCCATCCAGGTGGAAAGAGAAGCTATGAAAAAAATTGATCTACCTTGCTTGTTAAGAATGCTGCTTGAGAGCCACACACATAGGTTTGATAAGAAAGCAGTATTCCATTTTCTGACATGTACTCCATGATCTAGAGCTGACTCTTTGCAAAACAAGGGGGACCCTTGAACTCTCCTCTGCATGTCCTCATGGTCTACTTTGATAAGTGAGGGATTTCCTCTTCCTTTGGCCTTACTGCCCACAGGCAGGCAGCCCCACAGCAGTGTCCTAAGTGTTAGCTCATCTTCCTCTTATGCCAACCAGCTGGCACCCAAGGATGGAGGGAGAATTTCACAAAGTTTCTGTGCACCTTGATTTTGATTGCCAAACAGAATGGCCTGCATGTTAAAACCTGCAAAAATGATAGGATTTGCAGAGCTGAAATACCTGTAACTCCCTTCCATTAATGAATTTAAGAGAGTGAAAACCTGCTAATTGCTTACCCCAATCTCTATTTTCCTTAGTAACAGATTCCCTTGGGCACATGACTGCCTGGAAGAAAGACCACATCTCCCAGGCTCCCTTGCAGTTTGGTGACCCATGTGACAAATTTCGGGCCAATGTTATCTAAGTGGAGGTAGAGTGTGGCAGCTTCTGGAAAATCTCCTTAAAGGAGAGATGGTATGCATATCTTCTTCATCCCTTCCCCAGCCTTGCTGCCTAGAATGGGGAGGTGATGGTTAAAGGGAGAGAGCAACATCCCAAGAAGGGCAGCCGGCATTAGAAGGAGCCTGGTCCAATGCCTTTGTGGAGCCCTCATCCCAGCCCTGGGCTGCCTGCATCTGGATTCATCTACACCTAAGAACACTAAATATTTATCTCTCACTTAAGCCACTCATCTGTGGGGTTTCCTGTCACCACAGACAAACTTAATCCTAATTGACACACATACATAAATGGTTTCTGCTGGGTCACCTCCAGCAGAAGCAGTGGCTAGGGGAAAAAGTGATTTCTTTTCTCCCAAACTCTAGTTCCTTCCAGGTTATCAAGGGTCTTTCAGGGTGTTCAGGGACTACAAAGTAATGAGGAAGTGAGAGGGGGTACTAGGGTGGCTCCAGAAACTACCATGATGAACAGCCTAGTGTCCTCACAGAGGGCTCATCCCTAACTCGGCCCTAGGGTTTGTAACAACTCAAAAATGTCTAGGTCATCTTGTTGGAAACTACGTGGCCTGTGATCCATGTGCCTGAGTGAGTCAAGTCACCTTAAAATTCAATCCAGCTTCAAAGGTTTTGGCATTTTTTCCCATGTCCCATCCTCATTTTCCATCCTGGTTTTTAAACTGTTGAATATGTCTAAGGGCTATTCTGAATTTCTTTTTTTTAATCTTTGACAAGCAGTCAGCAAGCTTGAAGTATTTTATGGATAATGGGTTTTTTTTTTAATTGGGTGTCCTTTTTTCCCCTTGTGAATAAATGTGGGACTTTTAACCTTTTTTACTAAAGCTCCTTTTCTCAAATGTTAAGCTATATTGGTTTTTATTTTTTAGTTTAATTTTATTTAGTAATGTTGCTTTGTATTTAGTTTCACATGAAGAGCTTACAAACAGATGCAAAACTTTCAAAGAGGTGAATTTGAAGAGAACTGGCCATTAGATGATCGATCATTAGGCAGGCTTTCTATGGATTGGTTTTGGGTAATATGATCGCCTTCCTACATATAACACATTTCCAGAATCTATGTTCCTTAAACCTAATCAAATGACTTGAAACCTACAAGCCTCGGCATCCACACAGTTAAGGTACAAATAAAAATGTCCATTTAACCATTTTGAATAATATATATGTTTGGCAAAAAAAAAATGAAAAGGAGGACAATAGAAAACTTTGGAGTGGATGAGGAGCACTTCAACTCTCAGACTTCGCAGTTGGGAATATAGTTTAACCACGTTTGGAAAACTAGTTGACGCTACTCTCAAAAAACTGAATGCCTACTTACCCGAAGTCCCAACATTTCTACCAGTAAAAACATACTCCATAAATTCTCTTCATACACACCAAGAGATGTGTTCAAATGCTAATAGCAGCACCGACTGTGATGGCAAAATCTGGAAACACCACAGTGTCCACTACAGAAGAATGAATAAATAAGTTGTGTTTTATTCTTAAACTGGGATAGTACTTGGATATGTAAGTGAATGAACTACCATTGTAGGTAAGAAGATAAACTATAGGGGAAAGAAACAAGAAGACTATATAGAGTATAATTCCATTTATGTAAACTCCAAAAGCAAGCAAAGCTAAATTATTATTTTTTAGAGATTCATACATAGGTGTCATAAGAAAATTGGGGAGTGATTAATACAAAATTCAGGATACTCAGTTACATTTGGTGAGTAAGGGGAGGGACACTTAGGAGATTCTGGGATGCAGTTATGTGCTGTTTCTTCGCTTAGGTGGTAAATATGTGTATTTATTTTATTATTATTCATAAAACTTAGTTTAAGTAGACAGCTAATGAGATCAAAACTCACTCAGTAGAGTTTGCTCCGACCCAAGGTTCCCTTGGATCCCTAGAACCAAACTCTCATGTGACAAATACATATCTGTGGTCACCATGGGAACCAGGTAAAAGAGTAAATGGCTGCTGTTGGAACCACAACTCAGATTCCCTATTCCAGTGCCTGTGGTTCTTCTATGCAAGGTAGAATCTATTTCTTCTCAAGGATGGACTATCTGGGTCAGGGGAAGAGAAAATGCCAACATGCTATTGAGACTGAAAGTAGCCATGAGTGTAAGTTGCATAGTTATTTGACTTCCTTTGAATGTCTCCTAACAACCACCACCTTCAAAGCCCTGACAGTGGCCCTGCAGTTACTTATGAGCCCTCGCTAGTTGCTCTATGAAACAGAGGAAGTAGGCATGTTGTCCATAGATTAACTCTCCATCCATATGTGATTAATGATTTCAATACCAAAGAAGGGGTATCTATCTATCTATCTATCTATCTATATATATATATATATATGGCACTGATGGGTAGGAGATAGTTGGACACCCTTCATTGAAGTAAAAGAAGGTGGCAACAACCACAGATTTAATTCAGAAACAAAACATCCCTTCTTTTGGTTTCCATTGTCTCTTTCTTTCTTCACAAATACCTCACGGCTGTGTAATGATTGTCTCAAACCTCACTTAAAAAACAAGCTCTTAGCAAGATTCCAGTTCATTGGCTAACAAAGAAGGAAGAAATCTTGCTCCATGCCATAAAAAGTTTGATGTAATTGCCCTCCCCCCCACCCAGCCTCTTTTTGTCTAAACTGCAAACTCCTGCAGTCCTGAGACTCTGCTTGGATTTTCTCCCAGTATCTGAATACATAAATATAGGTCTGCAAGTGCACTGCCCCTGTTTATGAGCCTTTTAAAGATCAAAGAGTCATGGGCTTGTCACTTAAAACATGCTGTACTTTACCTTTTAACAGGTAGTTCTTTCAGAATGGCCCATTAGGCTCTTCCCATCTTGTCTTAACACCGAGTCGTACAGTTTTTGTAAAGAAATGTCTCTAATGGAGGATTCAATGCTATTTCCAACATGTTAAAAGGCCCAGCCTCCCTTTAATGAAACTGAATTTTAAAGGGTGCAGGTCAGAACCTCCATATGTAATATCATTCTGAAGATGCCATAACTCTGATTAAAAATTGGTTGGTCACATTGACAAAAGAAACCATCACAAAGTCAGGAAAAATATAAGAGCTTGTAAAACACCAGTTTGCTAGGTGCTGCCAGAACTTGAAGTGTAAAGAATGGTTCCAAAGCCATGTACAGCCTGGGGACCAGATCACATTGCTTACCAGTCATGGTCCCTACATGTTTACCTTGTGTTGTCTTTGCAACATCTTTACAATCAACACTGAGTTCAAATCTGAACTTTGGGACTGCTGAAGTATTTCTTACATAGACGAAGAGATGATGGACAAAACTGGAGGATTAATAAATGCCAGAAGCTTTCAGTTTTAATTTATGCCTTTCCTGACATCATAAATATAGTTTAGGTTTTCAAAGACTTGGTTCTCAGAAGTATACCAGGCTGCCTATCCGGAAGTTAAAAGATTTATGCATGTGGTAGGTGAAAAGTAGATTTTGAAAGATCCCTGCCTCCAGTAATGATGGACTAGTGTGTTGCAAATCAACACTCCCATAGATAAGAACTAAAGAACAATCTTCCAAGTGTGTGTGTGTATGTTTGAGAACATCAAGCCAAAGGAGCATGGACTTAAGGAACCAATATACTAAAAGCATATAGAACCTCAAATTACCTCAAAAAATGTTTACACACAATGCTTAGTGTTCAATTGGATATTACTTGGTGCACCAAAAGACGTGAACAAATAACTGAAAACCAAGAGAAATCACAGATAAAAGAAATAGTCCCACAGGTATTATCAGATATGGACTTCAAAATATATGTGATTAATAAATGCAAGAAAGTTAGATGGCTATGGTGTTGATCCTCAGCAAAAGAAAAAGTAGACATTCTACAACTGAAAAGTACTTATACTGAAATTCAGAACTTAAGCAATGAATTTAATAGTAAATGAGAGACAGCTGAAGAGAGGATTAGTGAACTGGAAAACAGGTCAAAAGTAATATCCAGAGTTAAAAAAAAAAGTATGTACAGAACAGAGCACAAGAAACATAAGGTACATGGTGAAAGGTCTGATACACATGTAATAAAAATTCCAGGAGAAGAAAAAGAAAATAGATAGATACAATGTTCAAAGAGATGACAACCAAAAATTTCCACAACCAATGACATCAAGCCACAGATTTTAAAGTGTTAAAAAAAAAAAAGGAAGTAGTGTAAATACTAAGAAAACTACCCTTAGGTACATTATAGTAAAATTGTTGAAAACCAAAACCAAAGGGCAAAAAACTCTTACAATTAGCCAGAGAGAAGTAAAGACATATTACCTTCAAAAGAGCAACCAAAAAAAAAAAAAAAAAAAAAGCAACCATATGACTGACAGATAACTTTTAAACAGAAAAAACAAAACCTAGAGGATAATGGAGTGGTGTCTTCCAAGTGCTGAAAGAAAATATGCAATCTTAGAACTCCTTACTCAGTCAAAATATATTTTAAAGTGATGGAATAAAGACAGTTTTAGACAAACTGACAAAAACAAAAAATTTGTCACCAAATAGGACTGCAGCACAGAACAAGTACAGCACAGAGCAAGTACAAACAGAATTCTTTGGGTAGAAGGAAAATGATTCCATATGGAAGCATAAAATGGAATGAAGAGTAATGGAAATGGCAAAACACCTGGGTATGAAATGTGATAATAATGTCTTGTGAGGTTTAAAAAATAGAGAAATTTAAAATATGTCCTGATAATAACACTAAAGGCAGAAAGAAAAGTTAAGGTGTCTTATGATCCTTGCATTATTCATGAGTGATAAAAAATACTAATTTACAGTAGATTTTAATGTCAAAGATGCATGTTGTAAGCTAGAGTAACCATGAATATAAGTGTCTGACAGTTGGGGTTTTTTATTATTATTGTAATGCAAGTGTCCTACTTAAGCTTTTGATTGCTGAGACATCTACTTCAAAGACAGCTATCTCAAATAAACAAATTGCCAGCCAGAGACTAGAAAAAGAGCCAGGCCACCCCACCGCTGAAGTTTCCTTTGTTTTAAAGATCTCTGGTTGACTTAGATAACTGACTATTTGGGCTATTTGTTCATTCTTTCCCGCACTTTAATTTTCACTCTTAGGTTTTCAATTCACCAATAAAGAATGAACCTGCAAAACCCTAGGCCCCCCTTCTCGACGACCCCAATAAAAGCAGAACCCCAGGGCTGCTTCTTCACTCTCTCTCTTCCCTCACACCCACCTCACTGTGTGACCCCAGGCATGCTGTATACCCTCCAAGACTTGGGAGTGATAAACCTTGTCTCTTTTTTCAAAGTTTCCAAGCAGTTTTTGCTAAGGGCATTTTGCAATCATAATAAGAAGGGCTGGTCCAGCTACAACATTGGTTCTGAAAGGGAAGATATCTGTCGGGGGAGCTCGACATGGACCCAAGTGAGTGTCCCCAGGCATTTCTAGCTGATAGTGTCACTATCCATAAGCTGAGACAGGTGTAAAAAAACCCAGAATAAGAAATGTAAAAGAATGTGTGACCAACAGATGTCTAACAGAATAAAAGAATAATATGAAATAATTATTCCAAATAAAGTGAGAAACGTAGAAGCTTAAAGAAAACTTAGCAGCTTAAAACAACAAAACATTTGATGCTTCACAGTTTCTGTGGGTCAGGAATTTGGAAGCAGTTTAGCTAGGTGGCTCTAACTCAGAGCATCTCATGAGGTTGCCATCAGGATGTCAGCCAGAGAAGCAGTCATGTGAAGTTGTGACTGAGTGAAGAACCTACTTTCAAGATGACTCATTCCTAAGGCTACTGGCAGGAGGTCTCAGTTCTTCACTACATATGAGTGGTTGTTCTAGTGTCCTCAGAACATGGCTGCTACATCCATGATCTAGTTTTTTAAATCACTCACTGTCATTTATGCCTTATTCTATTTGATAGAAGTGAACCATTAAGTCACACTCAAGGAAATGTGACCTTGAAAGTCAAGATCTTCTGAGATCCACCTCTTGAAAGATGACATATCAAAGAACCTGTGGACTCATTTTAATACCACAAAAAAAATGAGAAAAAAAATATCATAGAAGATGAGACAAATAGGAAACAAAACATTTTTAAAAAACAGATTTAAAGCTACATATATCAGAAACTCTTAAGTACAAAGATTAAATATTTCAATTAAATAACAAAGATTAACAGACCAGGCAGAAAAATATGCTGCTTTTTTGAGGCATACCTTAAATATACGTGTACAGAGAGATTTAAGATAAAAGGATGGAAATAGATATACCTCCATGCAAACACTAACCAAAAGGAAGTGCATGTAACCATATTAATATCAAACAAAATAACTTTGAAGGCAAGAAGCCTTACTAGATAAAGAGGAACATTTTATAATGATAATGACATTTTGTAGTAAAAGGGTTTATCCTCCAAGAAATATACCACAGATATTAAATAGATAAAAGATATTAAGAACAAGTCTACACCAATCAGTTTGAAAATTTAAATGGATGAAAAAATTCCTAAAAAAATATAGCCTACCAAAACTGACATAAGAAGTAATAAAAACTCTAAATAGATCTCATGTCTATTTAAGTGATTGAATCCATGATTTAAAACCTTCCCATAAACAAAACTCCAAGCCCATGTCTTTCATTGGTAAAAAGTTTGTGTACAATGGTGCTATCAATTCCTTAAGATTAATTGTACACAAACTTTTTCAGAGAAAAAAGGAAAAGACATTTCCCACCTTGTTTTATGAAGCCAGAATGACCTTGACACCAAAACCTGACAAGAACACTGTAAAACAAAAAAAAAAAAAAAGGAAAAGTACGAACCAATTTCACTCACAAGCACAGAAGCAAAAAGGTTGAGCAAATACTATCAAATGGAATTCAGCTATATAAAAAAAGAATAATACATCAGATCAAGTTGGGTTTATTCCAATAATTCAAACTGGTTTACTATTCAACAATCAATCTATTAGATTAGTATACAGTGTGATCTATTTAGGCAATAGTTTACTAGGCAGTAGTGAAAATTAATAAACACCTGCTTCTTTCTCACAAACATAAGGTTGAATTAAGAAGCTAAACAAACAAAAAAATACATACTGTATGACTCCATCTACGTAAAGTTCAAAACTAGACAAAATGAATCTAAGTTTAGGTCAGGATAGTTGTTACTGAAAGTGGGGTCTGGCTGCTCACCGCTCAAAAGCCAATAAAGAGGCTAAGTTGGTGGAAAGGAAAGCTTGCTTTATTTTGCAGCCCGGCAAAGGGGTGGGGAGCGGATTCATGTCCAAAGGCTGACAACTCTCCCCTGATAATCCGTGGGCAAGAGCTTTTAAAGGGGAGTTTCAAGGGTGCACAGGTGGAGGGAGGGGCTACATGCAGAAACAGCACCATTAGATCTGACTGTCATCTTGAAATTGGTCATCAGTGGTCTGATCAACATCATCCTGATTGTTTTCAGTACAGTTAGTCTTCATTTCCAAGGTTGATTTGTTCCCATTTCTTTGAGGCCAGTTCTCAGAATTGTGGCAGCTTATGTGATGGCTACAGTCTAGTCATTACATAGTTAACTTCTTCCACCTGGTGAAGGTTTCCATATCTATCAAACAGCACAAAGGATATGGCTCAGAGTATTATCAATAGTCTTTGAAGAGGAACTAAAGTCCTGGATTTTGCTTAATGACTAAACTATAATTATTTTGTCCTGCTTAACTGCTTTCCATTGCTTCTGCATTTTCTCACTTCTCTGATGAAACTTATTCTTTGCCTAAAGTTTTTCTACAGACAAAAGATAGGCTGAGGACACTTGGGGGGAATGCGGGAGGACCATAGGGTCCTGCTCTGTTTCGTAGTGACTACCTCTAGGAAGAAAGAAGGGAATAGTAATTGGGAGGGGACATAAGAGGGGCGTCTTGAGTACCGATAATGTCCAATTTCTGATATGGGTAGTTACATAAAAGTGCTTCATTTTGTAATAATTCATCAAGCGAATTCACAAATTATGATTTGTGTATTTTTCTGTACCTATATGTCAATATAAAAAAATCTAAATGGATTTGAATATCAGAACCAAAAGCTGACATTTGGACACCGGAGACCTAGTAAACCAAGTTAGAGCAAATCAAAATTGCATAACACGTTACGATTCAAAAATATACATTTTATTTACTTGCTCTTCACTTCAGTCAGCAAAGGTAGTATAGGGTATTATGATATTATTATTATCCCAAGTACAGATGAAGAAACATTTTAACGAAAAGTTCAGTGACTCATCCAAGATGATGCAGCTACTATCACAATGCTAGGTCATCCAATAACAACAGAGCAATCCAGGATTGACCATAGTTTGCCCTTGGAGGCTAATTTCACAAAGCTTATTTAATGAAATTCATGAACATGGCTACCCAGATTCCATTTTTCCATTGCTTTTAAAAGTCAGATCATACTGTGTGATGGAGCATCGATTTTGAAGTAAGATCAAATCTGGGGGTAATCCATACCCTGTCACAAGTTTACTGCATAAAGTTGGACTTCATTGCTCTAAGCATCGCTTTTCTAATCTACAACATGGGACTAATAATATGCCTCTCAATAGGGTTTTGGGGAAGAGTAAATTAGATGGCACAGAAAATTGCCTAGCATGGTGCCTGAAAGCAACTGGTGCTCAGTTAGGTCAGTTCTACCACTCCTTCCCAGCCACCAACTTCGTAAAGGAAGGGAGTCATCTGCCTCATGGAGATAAACACAAAAACCCTTCAAACAATTGTGGAATAAGGCATAGAGGGACACCCAAGTTTATCTAATCCAGCAGAGGCCCTTGCAGACAAACAGGCTTGTTCAAGGTCATTACTTAGACACAAGCTAGTCTTAAAAGCTAAGTCTAAAAGCCACCTAGGCTCCCCAAACTCAGATGAATCTACCCGCACCCCCTCATCACCACCACTACCATCCTTTCTTTTCCTCTGTTTCTGCTTTTATCCCAGCTGAAGGCAAGAGTGAGACATGCAACCTTCATAGAAATCCCTCGAGATCAGCCTGTGCAAATAGAGGGCTAACCCCACACAGAAGCAATCACTCCCTCCCATTTTCTCCCATTGTCTCTTATATTTCATCTTTCTGTAGTGCATGGTCACAGTTCATTGTGATAATTCGCTAGTTTACCCTTAGTCTTCTCTTGGGAACTCAGAGAGGACAGGGTCTGTGTAGTATTTATTTTCATACGCCTAGTGCCAAAACAATGTAGTGAGTCTCAAAAAAGTTTTATAGAAGAAAGAAAGGAAAGAGAGAGGAAAGAAGGAAGGAAGGGAGACAGGGAGGGAGGGAGGGAGTCAAGGAAGGAAGGAGGAAGGAAAGAAGAAAGGAAGGAAGGAAAGGGAGAGAAAGGAAGGAAGGAAGGGAGGGAGGAATTCAAATTAATTTGGGAGCAAAGGAAGCAAGGTTTGTCTTTGAACACTTAAGCCTCTTTCTCTGCAATCTTGTCCTTCTCCTCCCACTGCTTCCATTACCCCGTTGAGGCTTCCAAGTTGGGCAGTATTTTTTTCACCTTTCCAATGTCCTCTTATCCCAGTCTACTCTCAGAAAAAGACCCCAGGCCAGTGATTTACATGCTAGTGTGATTAGGAATCACTCGGGTTTTATTTTGCCCTGCTATGGTGGGATATGCATTTCAAGTATCCCCAGGAATTACAGGAGGCTTGGTGCCTTGTTAAGGGAAAGCTGGTGAGGAAGATGTGGAGTTGGAGACAGGGAGCCTTCTCAGTAGCCATGAAGTTGACCCTAGTGTAAGTCATGAAGAAAACTAGACCTGAGGTGCTGACTTAATGTCAAAGCCCTTGAACTTCATTCCCTGTTTGTCTTCTCAGAACTTACCCCTCACACCCATTTACCCACCAGGGCACCTTTTCCTTGGAGACTCTGACCAGAGGCCTCCATCTCTCCCTGCAGGTGTCAGTAGGTTAGTGGCCACCTCACCTGGGTTCTGCGGCTGAATACACCCATGTGGCCCAGCCATCTCCAACCTCACAGTTGAGTAAGTCTGAATGGTATGATGGTGCAATCATTGCTGCCCACATTTGCTCCACGTGGGGTGTTCTGTGGTTTATGCGGCATTGTCCTCCCTGCCTCTGCCACAGAGCCTGGGGTTGAGTAATCGGCTTGATCCTGGCTAGTACTGGGCTTCATGATTACCTCTTTGTGCGTGTCTGCATCTTTTCCCTTCAGCAAGAGGTGGATTTTTTAGAGGGCATCTGGGACCATCTTTTGGCATTCTACTGTTGGGAATGAGGCTGGGGGCACCTGCTGAGGCACAAAAGCAGCTGAAGTCCATCCAGCCATGGATTAGGCAGCCCACTGTCGGAGCCATTTGAAGTAGGACTTGAGGCTTCATTCCCTGCATTGGGAAGGATGCAGATAGAGGCCCTCCACACATGGATCTATAGGGAAGGGATAAGTAGGGCTCACATTTTCCCTTCAAGGCTCAAGTTCACCCGGTGGATACTACCTCCCATGGGTGATTTAATTAAAAGGAGCACACCCACACACACGCACACACACATTTTTGGTAAGGGGGATGTACACTCTCCAGAAAAGAGGCAACAGAATTTCTCTGGTGCTAGGCCAGGGTCATATTCATCCATACTCCTCCTAAAGTACAAGAACACAACTGTAGTGTTGCTAGCAATCGTTATAATAACTAGCAAACACGTATTGAGAATTAACTCCGTGTCTAACGCTTATGAAGCACACTTCATGGATTATCTCATTTAATCTTTAAAATGACCATATGAAAAGCATGCTATTATTTTCACATCACAGATAAAAGCACCCGAGCCTTAGAGGCTTTAAGCAACTTGCTCACAATCACACAGCTAGTAAGTGGCAAAGCCAGGGTTCCAACCCAAATTATCTTTGTCCAGAGCCCATGGCCTTGGTCCATACACTATACTACCTCCCCACAGAGTAAGCTCTTGTTTGCTGAATTAATTAATGAACAATTAAATGAATAAGTGAATGAAATGGACTATGGTTTGAGGACATACTTCATGCCTTGCAGCAAACTAGGGTACTGTTAAGTTTTCTCACTTTCACATCCAGGTAGATGTTGCCCTCAGACCCTGAGATAAAGAACACAACAGGTTGAGTATCTGTTCAACCTGGAAGGAAGGTGTTAGGTTGAGTCCTGGCTGTGTGGAGGGCCACCTGGAAAGCTCCTCATAATGATCTTCCTACATACCTCCCCTTCCTAAGTTTGCAGTCCATGCAGGTGGAAAAGAAAGGAAATCATAATTCTCTGGCATTGCACATGTACCTGTCAACTGAGCATGTTAGGATGTTCCTAATCAGACTAGGAGCTCTTAGAGAATAAGGACCATGCCTCCAATATTTGCAGGTCCTGGCTCAATGTGACTGTTCTCAAATTTGGGCCATTGCTTGGGGGAGCTAAAGTCTCAAGAGTGCGCCCATCAAACCTGCTTCCTGGTGACAGGGTACATATCTCTTGGCCAAGCAGGAAGAATTCTGCTGGCTTTCTATGAGACACCTTGTCATACTGTCAAAGTTTACTTATGTGCTTTCAATTAGTTATTGGGCTTATTCCAGAAACAGCATCCTTCAAGACTCAGTACAAATCCTATCTTCTCCACAGGGTACTCTTTGAGCATCCTGGTTCAGGTCAATTTCTCCATCCTCCAGACAACCACCAAAACTCATGGTCTGGACCATAATTTGGCACTTGCCATTCCATATCTTTGTTCACTTTGTTCATCCCATATCTTATACCAAGTGTAAGCTCCATGAAGGCAAAGACTATGTCTTCTATGTCTTTGAGTAGCATGACAAGATTTTTAGACATGTACTAATTTTTTTTTTTTTTTTGGCTGCACCATGCAGCATGTGGGATCTTAGTTCCCTGACCAGGGAACGAACCTGCGCCCCCTGCACTGGAAGGGTGGAGTCTTAACCGCTGGACCTCCAGGGAAGTCCCGACATGTACTAATTTTTAGACATGTATTGTTGGCATATCAACAATATGCCAACCAAAAAGATAACTGAGACAAACAGACCAAAATCCCTTCTGCAGTGGGTGCACTCTCCCCCTTGCTGCCTTGTTCTCCCCACAATTCTCTTCCCTTGTTCCTGTAGACACAAATGAGAGGGGTTACACAGAGGACAGAGATCAGAGTAAAATTTTCTAAGGTAATCCCCAAAGAATGCCAATCCCCAGTCAAGCATAACGGGTTAAAAAGAGCACAAATAGGAGCTAGATTACCATTTCCCTAGAGATTGGAGAAGGGCTGCCCCAGCTAGGGAATGCAAACTGTAAAGGAGAAAGTTGTGGGTGTCTAGAGAAGACCCCTGTGCCCTATCCCAGTGGTGAACCTGGAACTAACTCATTCCAGCAGCCAACTGTTACATTTTCAGGAATTTTGTGAACTGGTTGGGATTAGCAGCTTGAAATTGGTCAGAGTGGGGGTTTTCACACCCCTGAAAACAGTAAACGCTACACATTAGGTCCTCTCTGCACCCCTCCCCCCACATCAGAGCCAGTTATTAGACACTTACCAGCACAGGTGAGCCTGGGACCTCACAGAGCCGCTCCCCCACCCTACAAAGCAGTGGAATGCAAGAGGTAGCAGAGCCAGACGGGAGGGTCTGAGGTAGCACCAGAGAGGCTCAGAGAGCAAGAGAGGAGAGTGCAAAGGGGTCACAGTCAGGACAAAAAGGAGACAGAGTCATGGGCTGAGAACTAGAGACCTTGGTGGGACCACAGGCATCTCACAAAATGACTAATTATTTTAATCATCATTAGAAATAACTAACAAAAAAGTGGACCATAATGATAGTATGGCATGAACTAAGGGTTATGATTAATCCAATCTGCACACCTGAGGCCCAGAAAAAGAAAAAGAAGCAGGCTGATAAAGATATACCATATCCTGGAGGCAGGAATGTTGGGATCACAGACCTCTCAGTGGAAGCCAAGGAGGGCAGAGAAAGTTAGTGACACAATGCCATGATTTCAGCCAGATGCTGCCCTGGAAGCAAGGGGAAGGCAGAGACTCCTAAACTCTCAACCGTGATCCCAAAGCCATTAAGAAAAACACAAAAATGAATGAGTTTACCCTGAAGTAACTAAGATTTTTCTACCTACATTAGTCTTCTTGGGCTGCCATGACAAAACATCACAGACCAGGTGGCTTAAAAAACAGATATTTATTACTCACAGTTGTGGAGGCTGGCAGTCCCAGATCAAAGTCCATCAGGGTTCAGTTTCTGATAAGGGCTGTCTTCCTGACTTGTGGGTGGCCACTTCGTCCTCACATAACCTCTTCTTTGAGCTCATGTGGGGAGAGAGTAGTCTCTCTCTTTCTCTTCTTATAAGACCACCAATCCTATTGGATCAGGGCCCCACCCTTATGACCCCACTGAACCTTAATTACCTCTTCAAGGTTCTGTCTGCAAATGCAGTCACAGTGGGTGAGGGTAGCATTTCAACATATGAACCCGGGGTGACACAGTTCAGTCCATGGCACTATCACTAGGTAGAAAGAGGACTTCCAACATGGACTGAGTTGACGATGCTCTGTTGGTGCAGTTGTGGCCAACAGGTGCTCTCTCCAGGGCTGGCTGAACTGACACAACCTTGCGCAGGGGAGTTTGGAAATGTCTATAAATCTTACAAAAACATTTTCCCTCTATTCCAGTGACTCCACTTCTAGGAATTTCTCCTCTTGACCTACTTGTTCCAACTGACATAAGCATATAGTCACTCACTGCAGTTTCGTTTACAATAAAGAAAAATAGGAAACAGCTACCATCAACAAGAGACCGTTTAAATCAATAATGGAATATTCTATAGCTATGAAATAATAATGATATGGAAAGGTAATGAAGAAAGCAAGGCGCAAGCAATATGTTACATTTTTATGTAAAAAGGGAGGAATAAGAATATTTATATTTGGGGAATTCCCTAGTGGTCCAGTGGTTAGAACTCAGTGCTTTCACTGCCAGGGGCCCAGGTTCAATCCCTGGTCAGGGAACTAAGATCCCACAAGCCACAGCATGGTCAAAAAAAAAAAAGAGAGAGAGAGAATATTCACATTTGGTTCTACTTTCAAAGGATTCACAAGCAACTAGTAAAATAGAAAAAAAAGACATATTAAGTTATAGCTTTTTGTATATTTTTTGCTTATATGTAATATGATCATGTGATCTATTGAAAAATAAGAAAAAAATGAAGTTCATTTCTGCATACCTGAGTTTGAGGCTTGTAAAAAATTACTACCTGCTCTACCTGTATCCTCCACATTGTGATGCTCAAGGAGTATTTTCTGATTGACTAATTCTGATCTATTGAGTCATGAATATAGCATTCTTCAATCAAATAAGAATGCGATGAGAATCTAGGCTATGCCCGACCCTGCCTGAGAAGCTGATGAGCACATGACTTTAGGAAGGTCCCCATCCCTCTTGTGGCTTCAATTCTTACATTAGAAAGAGAGGAATTAGTTCAGTTCCATAAATATATATTGGGAGGTGGCTCCCATCCTGGAGACTCAAAGCTGTGTGAGATCCAGAGCCTGCCCTCAGGAGCCTTTCAGACTGGCTGAACGAGACAGCTAAGACAAGGAGAACAGCAACAGAATGTGTCAGAGATCATAGCAGAGACATCTCCAGGGAGCTCTTGGGCCTGGAAAAATTTGTCCCTCTCTGGTGTGGTCAGGGAAGACTTCTTGCAGGAGAAGCGTGATGGGGCAAGGTGTCCCAGACAAAGAGAGGAGTGGGGGAGCAGCACGGATTACTAAAGTGGCAGCATGGGTCCGGGAGGAGTGGCAGATGCAGCTATACCTGTGTCCTTCCTGAGGCCCAGCCCACTGATTCTCCAGTACGCTGTGGTCCTCCGTGGGAGCGTATAGAAGGAATCCTGAACCTCGGTGACCAAGGCACAGGCCAAGTCAGAGATGGTGAAAGCAAAAACAGAGCTCTACCAGGACCAGGGCCAAGGGAAAGGTCCCCTTGCACCCAGTGGGAGCCTAGGCCAGGTAGGCAGGAACCTCTCCCTCGAAGTCCAGCTCTGCCAGGCTCCCTGGGAGCTGCCGGTCCTGCTGCAGAGGAGTTGGGGAGATGGTCCCTGGCACCTGCAGGCTCCCACCCCCAGAAACTCTAATCTTTGCCGCCCTGGGGAAATGTGTGCACCCAGATCTCTTCTGCTATCTGCATCCACAGGGTCACCACAGCTTCTAGCTGCAGGCATATGCCCAGCTGCTCAGCAGCCTTGCAGGACCAGACCCTGGGCTTATGTTACATGGCCTCATTCTCATCTCATTTGATTCCCACAAAAATCTGCAAGGTTGTCTTTCTGTATTCATTGTACAGATGAGACACTGAAGCTCAGAGGGGTTAATTGGCCCATGGTCTCAGGGATACATAGTGGCAGAGCCAGGATTCAATTCCAGGTCCCTTATTTCTACGTCAAGGAACTAAGCCTAGAAGGGAAAGTCTGTTCCTTTGCTTGACCAACAGGTTGGCCATTCAAGCTTTGTCCCAACCACCTGGGGCGAGATCCTCCCACGCCCCACTCATTCCCCCCAATCCAAGGCCAGCCCCGCCCCCTCCTGAGTGCTCGCTGGATCAGATTAGTAAAAGCAACGGCCCCCACAAGATTGCTCCACTTGGCTCCGGCAATTAATTAAGTGCCGTCTGAGAGCCTCCAAAGGACCTGCAAGCTCCAGCAAGATACGGCACACATAGCTGAATCCAAAATATTTGCTGTGTTTTTCCCCTTGCTGGGGAACCAGTCCTTACCTGTTACCTGAACCTGATTAAAATTTAAGCCTCTCATTCTCAGTGCCAACCGTGAACCAGCCTGTCGGTCATATGGAAGATGAGGAGACGGCTGGAAACTTGACAAGGATGATAAGTGATCAATCAATAAGCCGTTGTTTCCTGGTTGTACCATGAAGCACCCAGGACCTGCACCAAATGCATTTTTTTCTGGTCATCAGTGCTGTCTGCACACACGAGACCTTGAGGCTCAGTCCCGGCAAGGCAGGAACCCATAGGTCCAGTCCGGAGAGGTCTACGGGCAGAAGCCACATGAAGGAATCTGATATCTCTTGAGTTTAAGAAAGCTACTCATGAACAACTAGATTTAGATGATAAAAAAGACTAGATAAAGCACTCTACAGTTTGCCATATTGTTTCATCACATTTAAGCTTACAGCAAACTGGGGGTTATTATTGGTTTTACAGAAGAGATTCACAGAGGCTGCTACTTTTCCAGCATTGCTTAGCTAATAAATCGCCAATCTGAGATTTGACCCTAGACTTTCAAACTTTGGACTCAGTCAAAAGTTTAGCTGGTAAGTACAATGTTTTTCCATAAGGAAGCAAATTATTTTGAACATTTTTTCAAGGAGAATTAGTTGGACAAGTATATATTACTGCAGATTCCAAATTTACAGGATCCAAATTAATGACGTTACTGTTGTATCAGTGACTGGTACATGAGAAATTCTAGCTCTTTAAAAGCTCCTGGTCCCTACAAATTTTTACTGAGAGAACTTTCCAACTTTCCAGTTGCTCAGGGTTATGAGGTTCCTGTTTATTTATACAAGCAAAGTAGAATTTTACAGCTAGATTTCTTTTGAGGGACTTCCCTGGTGGCACAGTGGTTAAGAATCTGCCTGCCAATGCAGGGGACACAGGTTGGAGCCCTGTTCCAGGAAGATCCCACATGCCGCGGGACAACAAAGCCCGTGTGCCACAACTACTGAGCCCACGCACCACAACTACTGAAGCCTGTGCACCTAGAGTCCGTGCTCTGCAACAAGAGAAGCCACCGCAATGAGCAGCCCGCACACCACAAAGAAGAGTAGCTCTGGCTCACCGCAACCAGAGAAAGCCCGCGCACAGCAATGAAGACCCAACACAGTGGAAAATAAATAAATTAAATAAATAAAAATTTTAAAAATCTATTAGATTTCTTTTGACAATTACTTTAGAAGGAAGAACAACCCCTGGACTCAATTATTTCCCCTTGATCCCCTGTGGGCAGAGAGGATAACACCAACAGAGATTCCATTCCCACACTGGGCTGTTCATTCATTCCACAGACGTCTGAGTGTCCAAAGCATTGCTCTCCCATGGATGACTTTCATCCTCTTATCTCCCACAACCCTATGAAGCAGAAAAGTGAGGAGGCAGGTGGGGTCCCTGTCACCATGGAGGATAAGGCAGCAACTGAGGAGGGATGAGGCTGACCCGCTTGGAAGTTGTCAATCCACCTCGAACCTCACCGAGACTTTGACCTCTGTGAGCGCTGCCTGTCCACAGGTTTCCATCAGCACCAAGCCCTGTGCTAAGGATTGAGAACTGAAGACCATTGTGGTCGGATGCTGATATGGGTAAGGCAGTTGCTGGAACCGCTTCCCAAGGCATCTTAGTTTTATTGCAAATGTTAATACAGGCTTAATTAATACTTGGTACACCATGTAAGGCTTTTGCCATGGAGTCTTTTTTTTTAATGGAAGTATAGTTAATTTACAATGTTGTGTTAATTTCAAGTGTATAGCAAAGTGATTCAAATATATATATTCTTTGCCAGATCCTTTTCTCTTATAGGTTATTACAAGATATTGAGTATTCTTGGGACTTCCCTGGTGGTGTGGTGGTTGAGAACCTGCCTGCCAACGCAGGGGACATGGGTTCGAGCCCTGGTCTGGGAAGATCCCACATGCTGCAGAGAAACTAAGCCCGTGCACCACAACTACTGAGCCTGTGCTCCAGAGCCCACGAGCCACAACTACTGAGCCCATGAGCCACAGCTACTGAAGCCTGCATGCCTAGAGCCCATGCTCCACAACAAAGACAAGCCACCACAATGAGAAGCCCACGCACCGCAAGGAAGAGTAGCCCCCACTCGCCGCAACTAGAGAAAGCCCGCGCACAGCAACAAAGACCCAACGCAGCCAAAAAAAGAAGATACTGAGTCTTCTCTCCTGTGCTATACAGTAGGTTGTTTATTTTATATATAGTAGTGTGTATCTGTTAATCCCAAACTCCTAATTTATCTCCCCACCCCCCCTCCCTGCCACTATCCCTTTTGTAACCATAAGATTTTTTTCCATGTCTGTGAGTCTATTTCTGTTTTGTAAATAAGTTCATTTGTATCATTTTTTTAGATTCCATATATAAGTGTTATCATATGATATTTATCTTTCTCTGTCTGACTTACTTCGCTTAGTATGATTATTTCTAGGTCCATCCACGCTGTTGTAAAAGGCATTATTCCATTCTTTTTTATGCCATGGAGTCTTGAATCACCCCACACCTTTCACTATCCCCACCTCTGCATCTACCTGTGCAGCCAGTCTACAGAAGGCAGATCTGCTCAATGCCCCCGGAGGGTCTGGAGATCTGCTGCTTAGGTCCCATGAAAGCATTAGTTCTTAATCTTGGCTGCACCAGAATCACTTGGGGAGCTGCACAAAATACCGATACCTACTGGCACTTCCAAAGATTCCAATTTACATGTGGCCTATCAGGATTTCTAGAAGATTCCATGTGGTGCCAACATGCAGCTAGAGTCTAAGCCTTCTCAAAGATTTGTGATTCTGGAAGTTTCAGCTCCACATAAAGGGAACAATTAAGGCTTTTATCAATGTGAGAAGGCAGCAAATATGGTTAAATGACCGAGGTCTCTATACTTCCAGCTCTCCGGATGATCAACTTTCACAGCTCCATGGAGCTTAGGCCACTTCAAATTTCCTGTATAATGTGGGTTTTGAGGTGATGCACACACACAAACACACTCTCAACTAACTGTAAAATAATGAATATTCCTCAATTGAGTTCAAAGAACAGCTATTAAAAAATAACAATAATAACAGTCAACTTGTTGATCTGCAGGACAGATTATCAGGGTTGATATTTTCAAACACACCTACAATACAGAGGCGGTCTGAAAATGAGGTATTCATTGCACGTGGAGCAAAGAGCTTCAAGTCTTTCAAATAGAATTTCAAGGGATTTATGTCTATATTTGGTTCCTAAAGGCTGCTGTAACAAATTATCACAGACTTAGAGGCTTAAAAACAATGCACATTTATTCTCTTATAGTTCTGGTGGTCAGAAGTCTGAAATGGGTCTCACTGGGCTCAAATCAAGGTATCAGCAGGGCTGCGTTCCTTTCTGGAGGTTTTAGGGGAGAATCCATTTTCTTGCCTTTTCCAGCTCCTGGAGGCCACCCGCATTCCATGGCTCATGGCCCCTTCCTCCATCCTAAATCTAGTGATGGCAGATAGAGTCTTTCTCAGGATGCTCCGGACTCTTCTGCATCCCCGTTGAAGGACCCTGTGATTACACCAGGTCCCTCATATAATCCAGGATAATCACCAACAGCTCATTAGCAACCTTGGTTCCATCTGTAACCCTTAATTAATTAATTCCCCCTTAATGTGTAACATAGCCTAGTCATGGATTCTGAAGATTAGAACCTGGACATCTTTAAGGGGCCATTACACCCACCTAATGTCCAAATTAATTGATGACAGATTATCCTAAAGGCATAAATGGTACTTGAAAATCTTTCTTCACTGAGGAAGGAAATAAAAAAGCTTATCACCAAAATGGGACCCATGTGTCATCCAAATCAGGAGTAGAGATGGTCACTCTGATGTCTGACCTCTAGCTTAATGCCTCTGGTCATGGTGAAAGCAGCAGGTGAAATCTTCAACAGTGCTGCAGATGTGAAAAAGCAACATGATTTATTTACCTTTTAGGGACCACTCTCAAGACCCCAGGTTGAAACTGTTTCTTCTGGATCCAGCCTTTGTGCCTGCCTGTGTATGTAGGTACGCTCCCACATGAGCATCTTTCTCGATTGGACTCTGATGGTCTCTGATGGTCTCTGCCTATATGCATCTATGTGCTTTATGTGGAATATCTGTCTCTATTTCCCTCTCTGTCAATCATCTCTCTCTCTCTCTCTTCCTTCATTCTCCTTCTCTGCCTCATTCTTTTTGCCTCTCTCCATCTTTTTATTTCCATCTATCCTCACTCCCCTTCTCTTTTTGCCTCCTTCTCTGAACTAACTTCAATATTAAGCCAACATATGTATTTTATTATTTTTGTTTTTGTCAAATGGAGTTTCCTGTCCCATATTGTTTACCAAAAATGTAGATAGCATTACATGTATGACCCTCCCAAAATTAAACTCATTATTAAGTTGTTTTCTATTATGTAGCCCACAATGGATTTTTTTTTTCCTCCTTGCAGCTCAAGGACCCTCCTTAGGACAAACATGTTATAAGTCAAGAGAGTGCATTTGGAACTGAAGCACAGAGGATTAATTTCACCTTGTTCTCCAAAATCCTATTGTCAGTGCCACAAACAGGCCAGTTTTAGGAGGTTGGAGGAAAGGCCTTCCAGTGGACCTACGTGTCTTATTCTGTATTCTTAACTTCTCTTTGCTTTTCAGAGCCTGCTGTGTCTGAGGCAGGTGTGCACTGGTCCCTTGTGTGGATGCTCAGGGCCACACCTTGACAGCACTCAGGGATTTGAAAGCCTCCAGAACCTTCCATGGTCTTGACATCTTCCTCCCCCTGCTCCAAGGATAGGCAGGACCACAGCTCTAGGGACTCTGAGGGGAAGATGCCCCATGAGCTGCAAGGTGATGCCTCACACTGAAGAGGCTGGGACTTGAACCAGGCCCTGGGGAGGATGAGCACTCTGTCCACAGTGGCTCAGCTGGGTCGGGCAACAGCTGTTGATTCTGTTAGGTCACTCTAGCTCCTTATCCATCAGAAACACCTGTCCAAAGCCCTCTCCTTTTTGAGTTAAGTATTTATTTACATTTTTTTCTTTTGATGTAAGATTTACATACAAGGTAATGTACAATCCTTAAATGTACATTTGTGATCTTAAGTGTCCGTGCATGCACCCATGTAACCTAACCCCTCATCGAGGTATAGAACATGACTGAAACCCCATACGTGTCCCTCATTTCTCTTCTCAGTCAATCCTTGCCCCTGGAGCATTTCTCTTATTTATTTTAAATAAATAATTCTATTGAATATCTAGTATGGAGCTTGGGATTTATTTTATACTTTAAAAATATGCAATAACATTTAGTACATGTACGAAATGCAAACTCCTAATTGTTCCTCAAATGGGAGCTTGATCAAATGGGGATCTATGGAGAGTTTTTAAATTGTTCTTTTTATTGTGGCAAAATACAGATAACATAAAGTTGACCATCTTCCCCACTTGCAGGTGTACAGCTCAGTGGTATTAAGTGCATGAATAATGCTGGGCAACCTCCACCGCCACCCACCTCCATGATACTTTTCATCTTGTAGAGCTGAAACTCTGTACAACTTTGTCTCTTTTTGTCCAGGATGGGAATCCTGAATCAGTTGTCACTCCTTTGTCTTCACCTAGTCTGGTTCCCTGTTCTTTTCTGCAGGGAGACAATTTCTGGTAAGATTAGTAGAATTTTTTTCTTTTTTCTTTTATCACCTTTTATCTTTCCATTTTTGCCTCTTCTTATTTTTCTGTTCTCATCTCTTTCTTTCCCTGTTTTCATTTTTCTTCCTTTCTTATCTTGCTTTTCCCCTTTCATTGTCTGTCTTCCTCTCTTCATTTCTGTCTTCCTTTTCACCTCTCTCCCTTTTTCTCGTCCCTTTTTCCATCCATCCCTCTTCCTTTCTTCTCCTCCCCTATTCTCTTGTCTCCTCTCTCTCTTTGTCCTCACTTTCCTGCTAAGAATCCCTTAAGATTTTCCAAACAACAGATGGGACCCACGTACGCTGGGATGAACCAAGATGAAGGCAGAGCTGAGGTGTCTGGGTGGCCGGAGGAGGTGGGGAGAACGAGGTGTCACCCAGCTCAGCCGGGGAGAAAGTGGAGGGCGGCTGGGGACACCGTTCTGTGCTCCAAGGCTTGCCATTGAGTTGGGGAGATAAGACACGCTCACATGGAAATGTGGTGAGACAGCGTAGTACAAGAGGTGCTCGATCCAAGGACAGGCAGAATTCCAAAAGTTGGTAGGTCGGTGGGTTAGAGCATGTATGTGATGTAATGCATTTTCCTGTAAAACGATATTCTGAGTAGAGGTTGTTTGGCTAGCTCATGAAAACCTATGTACCCCTGTGTCTTTAAGCACAACACTCAAAACGTTTTCTCAGGTTCACCTGCCGATGTAGTGTTGTTTACCTCTGCAGGAAAATTGGTTTCTGGTTCCAACTTGTTACCAAAACATTCTGATTTCCTCACCAACACCATGGGCAGCCTGAGGGTAGGGGCTCTGGGGAAAGAGGGGTTGGGTATTCTCGGCCACCAGTAACTTGCTGAGGTGCTAAGTGTCCTGCTCCCGGCCAAGCATTTCTCGATGGTTTGAAATGGGAAACCAATCTGTTTGTCGTGGGTTGTTCATAAAGTAAGTGTCATGAAAGCAGAGCCCATCCTCCTGATCTAGGTGCCAGGTGTGTGGCCATCTTGGTCCGGGTCACTTCAGAAGGAGGCAGGGGTTGAGCTGGGCCCACAGGACCAATAGGATGAAGAAGAGAATGGGACACACTGGGACAGGCAGAAAAGAGCCTTGAGCATCAGGAACCGCTGAGAGTGGGCCAGTTTGGGGAAATAAAACCAAGAGTTCCTACATGGAGTCCTGAAATAAAAGCTGAAGGGATGATGGGGGCAGGTGGCAGGAGTGGGGAGCCTGGGGCTGGCAGGTTGGCAAAACCTTGAAAACAAGGCTAAAAATCTTGAACTTCCCTCTGAGTCAAAGTGGGACAGTCAAAATGGGACAACCCATTAAGGGGTCATGAAATAAAGGCATTGGGGCACCAGCAGAATTAATTTTAATGGAGTGGAATCAAATAAAATGAATGGAATAGAATAAAGTAAAATGGAATGGAATAGAAGATGCCAGGGAGGACTTCACATAGGAAATTCACATCTCATGAATCTTGTCTTGAGTTTTTCACCTGTGCGTGTGTATACACATATAGGTATGAATACAAACGTGTATATATGTGCTCACTTACATAGCTAGGGGGTCACAGTCTAAAATGCATTTCTTTACTGTGGGATTTTGAGTAATGACATGTTGACATGAGTGGTTTTAGATGAATCTAGAAGTGATTTGGGGATTGGTTTTGGGGAGAGCATCTGACAGGGAGTGGCAGAGAATGGAGGCACTCAAGAGTCACTGAGGGGCCAGTGGGGAAGCCTGAGATTAGAGTGACGACAGCAGGGATGGGATGAGTGGCCACCAGCCCCACTGAGAGGAAGGGGACCTGCCACACAGGGTCTAGAAAATTGGCGATGGGGATTGTACAACTGCAAGGGATTCAGTGGCCTGTGCCCAGGGCAGAGCTGGGGTTGTCCAATGCCCAGCCCAGGCACCACCCCCCAGACTGCTGCAGTTCCCAAGACAAGGAAGTGTGTGTGTGTGTTTGTGTGTGTGTCCAAAAAACTTTGTCCAAATCCCACTGTTCTGTATTCCATCTTAATTTCTTTTTTAGATTTTTGAACTTTTAGTTTTAAAAATACTTAAATTTTAAATACCGCATTTTAATAAATCACTGTATAATAATTTCCACTTTATATCACTGTGCACAGGTAAGTATCAATATGACACCTGTGGTAGGTATGATCGTTATTCAGAAAAATTGCGGATTAAATGACCTACTTTCCTGTGTTGTACATAAAGTACTTGCAATGAACAGAGTAGAGTTGGCTGCCACTATTATTTCAGGAATCACTTCTCAAAACTGGGAATATAGGTGTCTTGGGCATGAGAGGAGGATGATAAAGAATTAAGTACACCTATGTCTCCAACGACGATTTAGCCCTGCACTTACAAGACTGAGCTAGACAGCCCTGAACCCAAGCCGTGGGCAGGAGAAAGCATGCAGCGCAGTCTGGCAGAAGCCAAGGGTATCAGTGGGGGTGGGGGTGGGAGATACAGTGTCATGGACTGAACTGAGGACTGACAGATGACCACCAAGGGGGTCTCAGCTGCTTACTGCCCAATGGATTCAGAAATCTTGGTCACACTGTGTCTCTTCCAGTCATGAGCACACAACCCCCCTTCAAACAGAATCAGCCACAACATGGAATGAAATCATCACTCCAGAAATGATTGTAAAGGAAGACTCCACAACTCCCGCCAGTAACCTTGACAATTAGTGAATTAGTTGCAAATTCATGAGATGGTAGACTGTCGTGATCTGGTGTGCAATGGCATACATATGAATCCCACCCCAATAATTATTCACCGTATGATTTTAGGCAAGTTCTCTAAACTTTCTGTGTCTTAGTTTCTTCTTCTATAAACTATAAGGATTGATGACATTATATATAAAACCCTGAGAGTAGTGCCTGGTCCATAATAGGGTTTCGATACTTGTTTACATTCAGCCCCATTTTATCTAAAAGCATGTATGTCTTGGCAACATGCATGACCAAGTGTTAAAGTAATAATAACAACAATAATAATAATAATATACAAAGAACTCTTAAAATAAGAGTTACAGTAACTCTTGTACCTTATTGTAACTAGTAACAATAAGAGATACAGTTACTCCAATACAAAGGAAGGGTAGAAATCTTCTTGAACAAGCAATTCAGAAAAGAAGAAATCCAAATGGTCAATGCACATGCACCAAAAATAATCAACCTCACCTCTAATAGTAAAAATACAAATTAAACCAGAATGTCTGAAATTAAAAGGACAAATATACTATGTGTTGGCAAGGGTGTGGAGCAACTGGAACTCTCATGCATGTCTGGTGGGAAGTTAAATTGATACAACCACTTAGAAAAATATCTTTGGAAGGATCTACTAAAACTAAATATATGAATGCTATCTGACTCAGCACTTCACTCCTGGGCATAGACTCCATGGATGTGAGTGCTTAGGTCCAAAAGACATTACAAGAACGTTCATAGCAGCTTTACTCATTGCAGCTCAAGCCTGAAAACTACCAAAATATCCTTCCACAGACGAATGGATAAGTAAAGTGCAGTTTATTCATACAATGGAATAGGCTCAGCAGTGAGAATAAGCAAACTACAGGTGCGCATATCGACATGGGTGAATCTCACGGACAGAGTAGCTACTGTATGTTTCAATTTATATGAGGGTCACAAACAGACAAATTGTCTAAAGCGGAAAAGGGCAGAATAGTGGTTATGTTCCAGTGGGGGAAATTAGCTGAGATGGGGCACAGAGGGCCTCCTGGAGCAGTAGAAATGTTCCATACCATGATCTTGACAGTGGTTACATGGGCATTTCTATACATAAAAATTCATCCAGTTGCCCACTTAAGATGTGTGTGTTTACAGGTTATACCTCAATAAAAAGTATCTATAAAATATTAAAAAATTAAGACACAATGAAATGTCATTGTCTCCTACAAAATAGGAAACTATTTTGCAAATGAATAATACTCAGTGTTACTATCTTATTTAGTACAGTGGGGAGGACTTGGTATAACATTTCAGAAGGGCATTTGATCCTACTTATCAAAAAACCTTAGAGGGGCTTCCCTGGTGGCGCACTCGTTGAGAGTCCGCCTGCCGATGCGGGGGACTCAGGTTCGTGCCCCGGTCCAGGAGGATCCCACATGCCGCGGAGCGGCTGGGCCCGTGAGCCATGGCCGCTGGGCCTGCGTGACCGGAGCCTGTGCTTCTCAACGGGAGAGATCACAACAGTGAGAGGCCCACGTACCACAGAAAAAAAAAGAATCTGCCTTCCAGTCCAGGGGACATGGGTTCAATCCCTGGTTGGGGAACTAAGATCCCATGTGCCGCAGGACAACTAAGCCTGCGTGCCGCAACTACTGAGCCGCAAGCCCCAACAAAAGACCACGTGTGCCACAACTAAGACCCAACACAGCCAAATAAATAAATAAATATTTTTAAAAATAAAAATAAAATAGGGTCACACAAGTTTAAAAAAAAAAGGCAAACCTTAAAAAATATCCATCTCTTAACCCAGCATTTGTACTTGTAGAAATTTACCCTAAGGAAATAATCAGACAGATGTACAAAGATGTTTCTTCAAGGATGTTTATTTCACTGCTTATAACAGCAAAGAATTTGAAGCACCTTAATGTCTAAAAATGGAGGACTAAGTAAATAAATTTTGCTACATGTATGTGATAGGACCCATTAAGCACCCATTTTAAATGATGGAAGGGACTATCTAATGGAATGGGAAATGCAGCAAATGAAGAGAAAGATCACAAAACAATGTGCTCATTATATGTATATACATTATAATACATATACATTTTTATTACATGCTTGATATATGATACGTATATGATATCCACCAAAGGAGACAATTGTTCTCTCTGAGTGGTGAGATCATGAGCAATGTTAATTTTTTTCTTGGTACTTCCTCTGTTTTATAAACTTTCTATGAAGAGAAAACCTGATAACCCTTAAAGAAAATATGCTATCTTGTAGGAAATATGCAGAGAGCTAAGCGAAGAAAATTCTAGACATTAGTGCTCTTTCCTGCTGAGTTTAGTATTCGGTAAGAAAAAAATGATGGCCTCTCTGCTAGGGTTACAAAAGGTCATGCATGAAAATATATGCTATGAAATACACAACCTGGAGAAGCTACTGGTTCCCTAAAATCACACACACACCTACACACACACGCACACACACTGACCCTCTAGCCACACCCCATTGATCTAAGCAGATCCAGGCTCCGGGGAGTTGGAGGTTGGGCCAGCGACCCCGCACACCAGGAGCTGAGGCGGCCAAGTCAAGGTCGTCCCTCTGATCTCTCCGGACAGCTGCGCAAGGAAGGGACAATTTCGCCCGCCAGCACCCTCTCTGAGCCAGGAAACCCGGGTCTCCCTCCAGGACATCCCCAGTTTTAATTACGCTTTGATTAAACTATCGGTTTATTCTGGCTTATCGAGCCAGAATCCACTTCTGTGGTGTGTAACCAAAAGGACCTCAAGGACCACAAAGCCGTGTTAATGAATCCGGCCCCTCTCCTCGCGTCTCCCCCCCGCGCCCCGCGCATCCGCGCCCTCAGCACGCGCGTGCGTGGAAGACCGACGTAGGCGGCCCTGTGCTGGGCGCTTCGTGCCCTTTCCAGGGAAGCAGGTCAAGGTCTTGCCCTTGAGTCTGCAGTAATCCAGCCAAGAGAGTTGTTCAGGTTCCCCCAAAATTAAGTGAAGCAGAGCGAGGTTAGGCTGTGGGCTGCAGTGTAAGGACACCCGCGCTGGGGAAGAAAACACGCTCGCCCCGCGCAGGAAAACACCTCGCCCTGGAGCCAGGGCTTCTTTCCCCTCCAGCCCTTGGCAGTGAGACTGGACTCTTTAGGTTCTTCCGTGGTTTCTCTTGTCCTTCGGTCTAGATGCAAAGGAGAACGATTCACAACATCTACAAGAATTCCTTCACTAAGAGTAGCAGAGTGTCAAACGTCCCGCTTTATAAGGGATTAATTTTAAATTCTGTTCCCACGAAGGCTCCCATCTTAGCCGAGGTCACAGTTTGGGGATGGTGGCCTTTAGAATTTCGCCTTTGTGACCACATCAGCGGTCCCATCTGATCGGAAAGAGGAAGCGGGACAGCGGGGCTTTCAGGGAAGAGGCTCCGCTCCCGGGTCCTTATCTCCCGCCAGCACCTCTCTTCCTTCTGCGGCTCTGGGTGTCTCCTGCCTACTCCTCCCACGCACATCCTCAACTCACAGAACCTTGCAGAGACTCCCAGGAGATAATGTCGCTTTGAACGTGCTTTGGAGACTAAGCCTCAGCCCCACATTCGAGGGTTTCCATTATTACCACCACTCCCCGCTTCCACTGGACGATGCACCCGAGCAGAGCTGGCCCCGTGCCTGGAGGTGTTGCTCAGTTATGTGGCCAATACCCTCTGACCCCGAGCAGGGCTCCTGTGTCAGTTGGTCTCAGCCCAGCAAAGAGTCATTCATGAGCCAGCACCCCTGTGGCTTCTCAGCCACCACTGGGGGCCTGTGACTTGGGCAGAGCAGAGTGACAGGGACACACACCGAGTGTGACTAAGTCCTTTGCTGGGACTCTGTGGGCAACTTGGTGTGGCTTGAGCTCAAGACAGTGTTTGCAAGTGCCTTCACGAAGGAGACAATTCCTTGACCCACAGAGGTGGGGTGGGTTGTCCGTGTCACCGTAGAAGGTCACCAGAGTGAACTTGATAGCTTGAAGGAGACACTCATACGGGCCTTGAGAAAGAGCTCCCCCCTTAACACAGCTTTTTCGTCTTCAAAGCCCAGAACATCAGTCAAGTAATTAATAGGTCTGGTCATGTTCACAGATCTCTAAACATGAGACTGGGGGAGCTCTGGCTTTCCCTCCAGGAGAACTTCTTTCCCGTCAAGCCCAGAGAAACGCCTGAGAAGGTGACCAGTAATCCAATAAGCATCCCCCTCTGCTGACAAGTCCCAAATCGGCTCTGCGGGTTGAGGGGCTGCCCCGGCCCCGGAAACGCAGCCAGACTTTGTGGTTTGCTGCCCCCTTGAGGATGCTTTGAGGATAGCAGGCGGATGGAACACTGCATCCAGGAAAGGGAAGAAAACAGCTGTTTTCATCTGAGAAGGAGTATCAGGCATGCCCAAGACTTCTTCAAGACAGGAAAATATTTCCTGCACAATAATTCCTCTCTCTTTTTATTCAAAATCTAGACAAACTGTGTAGATACTGAGTTAACAAGTTCCATGGGCCAACACTTTCTGAATGAAACTAGAGGGTTCTTGAATTTATGGATGAGAACACTGCTTCACATATCAGAGGACCGAGGGAAGGTAACTGCCCTCGATATTTATTTTGGATTTGGGAAATCCAAAGCAAGAAGGCTTTGAAGAAGTCAAGAACTGATTATAATTCTAGGCTTGGTGGCAATGGGATGAATCATCTGGTGACTTTTTGCAGACTTATTGACTCTGTTTGCATCTAACGCCAACGGCCTTGCCTGGTATAAAGCCTCAGAAAGCACTCAGAAAAGAGCATCATTCCTACATCACTGACAAGATGCAGGGTGCCGGGGCTTCAGGACCGCCCCCCATTGATGATAACCCGGTCACCTCAGGGGGCTGCTGACAGCTCAGACCACTAGAAGACCAGTGACTGGCTTAGCCCACAAGGAGTCTTCAGTCTCTGTATGTTTTGAAGGCTGCCTGGCCTCTCATGATTTAGGGCTCTGGGCTGGCATGTCTAGGGACTTCTTGCCCTAGATAAAAAAATTTTAATAACTAAAAAGCCCCCAATAGAGAGGGGGGGACACGCACAGTTCTGTGCCCCAAACTAAACTCTTTTCATTCAAGTTTTAGATTCACAGAATTTTCAGTGTTCAACCTATCCTGGTCTCATAGGCAATGGGAACTGACTGCAGTGGTTCCTGAGGGCACGGAGGGATGGGGCCAGTCAGCACACTTGGGGACAGCTGAAGAGCAGCCAAGAATGGGTGTGGCAGCCCAGCTGACTGAATCCCTGCCAGTGGAAGGGACCTCAAGGTGGGAGGTTAGAGGGAAACATGGTGGCCAGGGACATGGCTGGCTGGGGCTTCTTACCTCTGCGTCCCCCAGAGCCCAGATGGGTGAGGTGTCGGGGGGCTGGAGAAGGGGCTTATGGCCAGGGAAGCACCGAGATGGTCACAAAGGAGAGGTCAATGCCTTCTGGATGGAAACAGCGATCCCAGTTGCCTTGCAATGGAGCAATTGCCATGGGAGTTGGTGTCACACAGACTTTGAATGGCTGAGGGGTGGTGAAAAGAAAGCAGCTTCCGGCACAGCTGATGACCCTGTCTGTCCAGGAACAAGTCTTTCCAACGATACCCAGGGTGATCCAAATTCTCTCCGGGAAAGTCCAGTCTTAAGACAATGCAGTTGCCTGCCATGGAGCAGGCTGCCCAAAACCACAGGGGGGAAAACATCCAATAACCCAATCCCAGTGAGCGCATCCTTTCTGCAGTTACTCAGAGCTGGCTGGCTGAGGTCCAGGGTGCAGACCCAGTCAGGGTGAAGTCTATCCAAATTCAATTTCCAATTGAAAATGGAAACATGTCAGGCCAAGACGAACCCAGGGCCTGGCTTAGCAACTGCCATGGCAAAGCTCTTGTCACACGGGCCCAAAGGTCAGCCCTCTACCCACCAACTTTCACAAAGAAACTCATTGACCACATAACCTCTCTATGACACAGTTACTGTTAAGGTCCTCATTGTACAGGTGAGGAAACGGAGGCACAAGAGGTTAGCTCTCACGGTAGGTGGTGGGGCACGGCTGAACCCCCGGGTCTGGCTCCAGATCAGCCTCCCAGGGTGGGGATCCCCCTGCCCCAGCCCCTCACCCACCCGGGCACCCTCTTCAGCTGCAGACCCCAGGGTGGGCGAATGGGGATCCAGCACCAGAGAGGCTCTAGGCCTCCACATCCCTCTTAGACACTGTGCTTGGATGTGGCCCACACACTCCTGGGGGTGAGACCTCATTCCCAACATCCAGGGTCCTGAAGACTTGAGGTAGCAGCTTGAGGGCTGCTCCTGTCTCCCTGCCTCAAATTCACTTCCAAGGGGGAGGCTCCTGTCCCCGCTGCCCACCATAGCCCCCGATGCACGGCCACAGGAAGTCCCCTCACAGGGAGTGCTTGGGGGCAGCTCAGCACACAGCCTCTGGGCCGCAGCACCAGCATGACGAGCTTGATTCCTGTGAATATTTCTTTCGTCCTTTAGAAGATGGCCATTGTGAGGCTGCATGCCTGCGTGGAATTTCAGAAGACTGACTAGAAAAACTACGTGATAATAACAAATTATATCTATCTCCTGTGGGATTTACCAGCCTCTTACATATAGGGAGTATCCATCTATCTATCTATCTATCATCTATCGTCTATCATCCATCCATTTAACTATCTTTCCTTCTTTCTATCACTCTATCTATATTATCTATTTATCAATCAATCATCTATCATCTCTCAATCACTTATTATTTATCTATCTATATCTTCTCTCATCTATCCATTCATCTATCCTCCATCCATTTATCTACCTTTCTTTCTTTCCATCAAACTATCTATGTTATCTATCTATCATTTATTTATGCCACCTATTATCTACCTACATACTTGTTATCTACCTATTATCTATCTACCTATTATTTATCTACATATTATCTATCTACATATTATCTATCTACCTATCTATCTAACATCTATCTGTCACCTATTTATCTTCCCACCCACACGCTCACAGTCTCAGACATTCAAGCTGCCATGTGGAATTTTGATTATGAGCTCTCAGTAGCACCTGGGTCAGAGTCCAGTTTCCGAAAATCACTAGCTATGTGACTTTGGATAAGTTACTTGACATCTCTGTGCCTCCTTTTGGGTTTTTGCATCTGTAAAATGGGAAGCATAAGAGTGGTTATCTAACTGGATGGTTTGCAAGGACTACATTAGCAAAGCTATGTAAAAGGCTAGTCTGACAGACTGGAGCTTGTTAGGTCTTAATAAATGGGAGGGAAGCTACCCTGGGCTGCAGCAGGGGCCTGGCTTTACTATGCCCTAAAAGAGGAAGCAGCGAACCTCAAAGCTTTTAAAGCAGTTCTTTTGCGGAGAGCCCTGGCCTGTGCCAGCTGATCTGAGCTAATTTTCACATATTTCCTGGAGGGAGGTAAGGCCCAGAGAAAAATCAGATTTGGCTAGCAGAGAAGAGAAACACAGCTGAGTCTGACACGCAGTTCTGTGGAACAATTAAGGGCCATAAATGGAACATGGGAAGACCCAAGGCAGAGGACCAGGGTCTGGGAGCTGTAAACCATCCTCAACTGGTCAGCCCGCTGTGACCTGACACAGACCAAGGAGGAGCCTTTGCTGGGCCCCAGGCCCCCTACAAGTGCCCCTCTGTGTGATTCACAGTCACTGCCCCAGGCAGGATGATGAGGCCCGAGTCTGGAGCATTTCTGGGAACACATGCGGAATCCGTAACCTCTACAGCTCCTTGAGGATTAGGTCATGTTGGGACCTTCGGGCTTCCCCAGGCTGCACTGGGCAAGCCGCCAGGCACTGAGGGGGTCAATGTCCACAGCAGGATAGACGGGGGCATCTCTCCGGGACCCGAGTCGGGGCTGCTCTTTACATTGCCTTAGGGTTTCAAGAGAGAACGAACTTTGGGGAATGTGTCACTTGTTGGGCTTTAGAAGGTGACAACAGGCAGAGCCCAGATGCCCGAAAGCGCTGCCCAGATCTAGATAGAGGTTTGGAGGTTATCGGCAAGTCTGTTGAAATTGACAATAAATATGATTTTGCATGTGAAACCATGGGAACCATTGAAGTACAAAGAGGAGATGTGGTGAAAGGTATTAACATGTTCAACAAAGCTATTAACCTGGCCAAATCGGACATGGAGATGGCTTATCTATAGGCCAGAGTAACCTTGCAACAGCACTGCAAACTGACTCAGTCCAAGGAAATTTAGAAAAGATGCAAGATACCTATTAGGCCATTTTTACCCAAAGCTGATGTTATGGGTTGAATTTTGTCCCCCCTCAAAAGAAAGATATGTTGCAGTCCCCAGGACCTCAAATGTGACCTTATTTGGAAGTAGGGTTGTTGCAGATGTAATTAGTTACGATGAGGTCCTGATGGAGTAGGGAGGGCCCCTAATCCAACATGACTGGTGCCCTTATTTTTAAAATGCTGTGTAAAGAGTCAGAGACACAGGGAGAAGGCCACGTGAAGACAGAGACCGAGATGGGAATGATGCTGTTACAAACCAAGAAACACCAGGGATTACTGACTGTCATCAGAAGCTGGGAGAGAGACCTGGGCCGGATTCTCCCTCACAGCCCTCAGGGGGAACCAGCCCTGCCAAAGCCTTGATTCAGATTTAAGCCTCCAGAACTGTGAGGGGATGAATTTCTGTTGTTTTCAGCCATCTCATCTGTGGCACTGTGGTACTGCAGTCTTAGCAAACTAGGGCAGCTGGTAACTGATTTGTCCCCGACTCCCCAAACTCAGACATGGGCCCTGGGGGAAATGCTGGGGGTGGGGGTGGGTGCTGCCTGAGGTAGAGTGCAGGGAGCAGTGAGCCCTCAACGTGTCCCTTCTGAAAGCCTCAGGGATGTAGCAGGTGGCAAGGCAACCTTGGGAATGAACCTAGCACTGGGTGTTCTCTCTGGGGAACAAGCCAGCAGGGCAGGCTCTTTGGGTTTTTCCCTGAGCTACTTCCAGCATCCAATAGATCCAGCTGATGGTGACTCAGAGCTGGGCAAGGACCACCAGCCTGGGTTCGAATTCTTACTGTACCAACTATGCTGTACCTCTGGGACAAGTCCTTACTGGTTTCTTCCTCTGTAAGATGAAGATTCACATAGAACCACCTCCATGGGTGTGGAGAGGACTAGAGGAGAGAGAACATGTGACTTGCAGAAGATGCTGGGTGAGCAGAAGTGTCCACAAGGTGCTCCTGTGTGTCAGTTCCAAGGGCTCGTCCCGGACTGCGACGTCGGGTGGTGGCCTGATTGTCTTCTAGGCAAGGACCTAGGGAGGCGGAACCCTGGAATCCACTTTCACTGTAGGCTCCCTTTCATAGAGAATTGCCTCTAAAAACAGTCCACAGTCATAAAAATAATGAATGTGCGTAAGGCTCTCAATAAATCACTTTCACAGAAACAACTTTCTATAGTTGACATAACTACCCTGTGAAGTCCATGTGATTGTGACTTTCACTTTTCGAATTAGAAAACTGAGTCTCTTGGAGAGAAAGTGACTTGCCGAGGTCTCGTAACAGATAATTGAATGACACCAGTAATCACCATGTTTTTGGAGGCTGGAGGATTGAGAGGGAGACGATGGGGGAGCAGGGCAGCTGTATATGTCTCCAGGCTCCTGCAAGTAGGGATTGGGGCTCTCGGGCCGGCCAAGAACCTGCTGCTCTGCCTGGCTCCCAACCCCAGTCCTAAGTAAGGGGTCCAGTCCAGAACCTCCCCGGGTCTGCGGGCTCATGCTGGGGCACACCCACTGCTGGAAAAAGCCACTGACACAAGAATGTTGGCGAGAGCCAGGACCTTGCTTGGCATCCGTCCGCTGCAAATGTGCCAGAGGGCACAGCATCTCTTTACAAGAGGGGCTGGGGGGAAGGGGTCGGGAGATGATGGGCAACATCATCTTGGCATCTGCCTGTCCTGGTGGCCATGCTTCACAGCTATAGAGGAAACCTCGCGCACTCAGATGCTGTAGGAGTTGTCCTCAAAGCACACGATGGGTGTTACCTGGTGATCAGCAGGTTTGCTGAAAGTGGAGAAAGCTGGGCCTCAGGCAGAGGAAGGCTCTTGACTGAGGTCATGCAGCAGGTCAAGGACAAAGCTGGGGGGTGGTCCCAGCCCACCCAACTCTCACCCCGGTTCCAACACATCCCGTCTCCCCCCCTCGCAACATCCTGCCCCCAACCGAATGGCAGAGGAGAGTGATGATGATTTTAAGAGAAGCAGGCTGACTGCATGCTCCTCCTCTGGGACCCAGGGTTCCTACCCAGGACCCTTGCCTACTTTATCATTATCTGCAGCTTAGATATAACCATTCTGAGTCATGGATTCCAGGGAAAGAACTAGATTCCTCCCACCTGAGGGCTGGGGGAGCTGTGTGCACGTATTGGTAATAAAGAAAGTGGTGAAAGATGGTAAACTCAAGCCATGTAGCCACATTGTCTCTGTTTACCCTCCATGGACAGCTGGCGCTGGACCATCATCAGAAAACACACAAGGACTCACCTTGATCTCTCTTCCCTGTTCCAAGCAAAATCAAGCAAAATTCAGGGCTGCCACCAGCTCATGGTCCCAAGATTTTTTCACCTTTCAACCACAGACTGGGACCTCTACAGACTTGAAATCAGAGGTGGCCCCAAAGTCCTGAAAGGTCTGGGCCCCACAGCTTAGGGCAGGCAGGACCCTGAGGCACCAGCTCGACTTAGGGGCCGAATCTCGTATGAACCACCCTGGGAAGTTTCCATGGCTGCTGTATTCCTGCCTCTAAGGCAGAGCTTCTTAACCTGCATCCTCGGTGACACTTTCAGAAGTCCATGTGTGCTTGAGTGTGTGTGCATATTTTTGAGGAGAGCCTTTCATGGGGTTTGAAACCTGCAGAGGGGCTAAGCATCACTGTTCTGAAAGCAGCTCACCCCCCAAAGACCATCACAATCAGGGAAGTACCAACTATATTCTGGCACGTGTGGGTGGTGATGTTTGTGGCTGTGTGAGAACACACCAAGTGGTGCCCCATGCCACCTTTACTGGTAATACCCATAACAAGTCTCCCTGTGTCCTACAGTATCCCTACACTGGGATGGCACAGGAATTGTTATTGATCCCTATTTTGCAGGTGAAATTCCTGACATTCAGAGATTTTTGTGACCTGTTCAAGACTGCTCAGCTGGTCACCTGGAGGCCAATTACTCAGAACCTGGCCTTGCCTCCAGATGACAGTGGAATCATGAGCATGGGGAGGGGGCTGCTGTGTGACAAGTCACTCTGCTGTTGGAGGTGACAGAGGGGAGTCCTTGTCAAGTTGCTCCAGCCTCCCTCCACCACCCTGGCTGGGGGAGTACCTGGCCTCTTTCAGATGCTTCACTATTTACTCTCTCTTGCCCTTCTCTTAGGCAAGATACTGGCATCAGTGGCCTGTTTAAAAGCTGTTCTTTTTGAATGGACATTCCGGATCCCTGGCCAGAAGGCATGCAGTGCAAGCTTGGTAAAGGCTCAAGTGTTTGCCATCCTCCCCCATTCCTGAGCCCCCCACACGACACATCAGAGCCTCTTCTTTACAAACATTGATAACAGAAGGTAATGAATTTGCACAAAGAAAGAAAGGGTCTCTGACATGAAGGGCAATGAGACAGGCAGGACCCTAGAACGAATCCATCTCTGGGGGGCTCCAAAGTTAATGTGCTTGAGGGGAGCAGGCTGGAGCCAGGTGGGTTATCAGGACAATGTGGGGGAAGACAGAGAAGGGAGAAGAGTGGAGAGAAGCAGAGGTTTGAGAGCACCCACTTTTTGAGAGAATCCGAGAGTCTGCCAAGTCTAGGGCTCCCTGCCCCCCAGACCCTGGGCACAGCAGTGCCTTCCTCTGGAAGCAATGAGCAGGTGTGTATTGCTGACCTTGCTCTTCATGACCTGCATACCTACAACCAAAGTGTTGCTGATGAAATCTGAAAGGCTTCCACTGCAAGAGGCTAAATGGTGGATGACTCAGTGGGGCTATTTCAGAGACAAGGTTGAATTGAGGCCTTTTAAGAAACAAAATCTAGGGGGCGTTGGACTTAGTGAGTAGAGACCACATCTTAACCTTCTTTGTATTCTCAGGGCCTAGCCTTGATATGTGGGCATGTGGATGGATGCATGGATGGATAGACGGATGGATTAGTAGGTGGATCAGTGGACTGACAGATGAATGGATAAATGGATGAATGGATGGATTGGTATGTGGATGGACGGGTGGATGGATGGATTGTTGGAAGTCAAGGATGTATTCACTCCTGCTGTACCCCAGACCTTTTCCCTCACCTGTCAAATGATGTGGGTCAATATAATGTTCTCTAAGTCCCTCCATGCTCTGTCATTCTATGTTTTTATGGTCTCATGACTCTGAGCTGCCCAGGACCCCTGGGCTGATTTGCAGGGGAAAAGGAATAAGTGTTAGAGGCTCTATCACCAGTATGGGCACCAAGGAGTTAAGATGCATAAAAAAATCAAATGGAGCCAAGTCAGATAGAGGAAAGGAGTCCTGCCTGCTGAGACCACAGGAAGACTGGAGTCCCTCTGTGCACACAGCTAAGGTCCTCCCATCCATCTCCTCTAACTCTCCTGGTGGAGAAAGACACTGGCTTTGGAGAGCACAGCCCTTGCAGAGGTGGTAACACTGTTCTCTTACCCTCATGTAGGAAAAAGACACATTTTGTAATGCCTAGCCTTGATCAACAAGGGAATATCTTGAGGCTTTTGTCTGCATTAGAAGCAGCTCTGCCAAAATGTTGATGCTCCAAGAAGTCCCAGGATTCACGATCTCAGAGGTACTTACAGGAATCTTCACAAGGTTGAGATAAAATAATTTTAAAATAAGTAACAAATCATTATTCCTTTAAATGATTTCTAGATTAGAAATGCTTATACATGGCTTTTGGATGATGTATGTAGCAATGAGGGAACTAAAATGCGTTGAGTGCTGTATTGGTTTGGGGTCTCCAAGAAGCAGACAGCAAGGTGGGATTAGACACGTAAGAGATTTGCAGGGGGGCACACCTGTGAGGGAGAAGGGGAAGGAGTCAGAGAGGGTGGGAGAGCCGTCAGACCATGTGCAGTTCTGACCCTGTGAGCTGGGAGGGCAGGACACTGCAGAGGCAAAGTCTCTCCCTCAGCACAGTTCTGAGAAAGTTCCAGCCATGCCCACAGGGAGTCCTGGAGCCAAAGCTGTCTGTCAGAGGAACCCACATCTCTCAGGACCCACCTGTCTTAGTGTCCCTGTCACGCTCGGTCACTGCCTGGGGAGAGTGGCTCTGTGCAGGCTCACTGATGGATGCCAAGCGCAGCCCTAGGGTCACTGTCAACCATGAGGGACACTTTTTCATGGCTGCCACCATGCTTTCTATGGGGTCAGGCACTTTCTAAATGCCTCTTTCCATCTTCAGCCATTGCTGTTGGACAGCAGTATTGTCAGCCCATTTTACAGATGAAAACACAATTTTGGAAATATTAAGGTGCTGCCGGACTGTCAGTGACCAAGCCAGGACTTGACCCTCTGTTGTTCCCAAGGCCTCCCTGCACTGAGAACCAGAGGCTGGGGTTAGCTTGGGAGGATGGGGGGAGAGGTTGGGGTATTGTATTCGGGGGAGAAGAGGCAGACGGAGTGAGGGGAAATGGGGGTCAGGGGACTGAGGTGACACACTGACCAGCAGATGCAGGGAGCCCAGGGGTCCACACCTGACAGCCTTTTGGAGTAAAGCCTCCAGTGGGCTCCTGATTCAACACTTACGTAAGGAGCATTCAGCATCATGAGAAACGTGGCAGGGAGAAGTGCTCCCGGGCGGGGTATGTGGTGGGAAGGAATGCAGGCTCCACCAGAGAACATGGGTGGCCTCAGTGAGGAGTCGCCCTTTGCCTGGGCTGAATTTATTTCCCTGCATTTAGAAAAACCGCCCCTCAACTGTCCCCCAGGGCGATGGGATGTAAATACGGCTGCAGGGCAGGGTCAGCATGCCCTCCCAGACATCGAGGAGGAAATGGGAAACACACGCAGTAGGGAGTGAACCTGTCAGCTTCTGTACTGAAAATACCAAATCACTTTGTAACAAAGATGGGCTCAGATGACCCATGGCCCAGGGAAGCAGAGACCTTGCCCAGGGCGGTTCTTTCCAGGTAGGGGAGGGGTCCGCAGGCTTGGGCTAGATGCTGCTTTGGTGGATCTCACTGGACATGACAAACAGGCAACCAGGGAGGTGCCAAGTACATTTTTTTCCTTTAAGAAGACAAAAACAGAATAATTGTTCTTTAAATCTTGTTTTTTTTTAATTGAAGCATACTTGATTTACGATATGATATTAGTTTTAGTTTTATGATATGATATTAGTTTTCATTGCAGCTCTATTTACACTAGCCAGGACATAGCAGCAACCTAAGTGTCCATCAACAGATGAATGGATAAAGAAGATGTGGCACATATATACAATGGAATATTACTCAGCCATAAAAAGAAACAAAACTGAGTTATTTGTAGTGAGGTGGATGGACCTAGAAACTGTCATACAGAGTTAAGTAGGTCAGAAAGAGAAAAATAAATACTGTATGCTAACACATATATTTGGAATCTAAAAAAAAAAGGTTCTGAAGAACCTAGGGGCAGGACAGGAATAAAGACACAGATGTAGAGAATGGACTTGAAGACACAGGGAGGGGGAAGGGTAAGCTGGGACGAAGTGAGAGAGTGGCATGGACATGTATACACTACCAAATGTAAAATAGATAGCTAGTGGGAAGCAGCCGCATAGCACAGGGAGATCAGCTCAGTGCTTTGTGACCACCTAGAGGGTGGGATAGGGAGGGTGGGAGGGAGATGCAAGAGGGAGGAGATATGGGAACATATGTATATGTGTAGCTGATTCACTTTGTTGTAAAGCAGAAACTAACACACCATTTTAAAGCAATTATACTCCAATAAGGCTGTTAAGAAAAATAATAAAGTGATTACAAAATAATGGCTATATTTCCCTGTCCTATACAATATATCATTGTTGCTTATTTCTTTTATACATAGTAGTTTGTATCTCTTAATACCATACCCTTATCTTGCCCTTCCTCTCTTCCCTCTCCCCACATGTAACTGCTAGTTTGTTCTCTATATCTGTGAATCTGCTTATGCTTTGTCATATACAATCGTTTCATTTTTTAGATTCCACATATAAGGGATAACAGAGTATTTGTCTTTCTCTGTCTGACTTATTTCATTAAGCATAATACTAGGTCCATCCACTTTGTTGCAAATGGCAGAATTTCATTCTTTTTTATGGCTGAGTAATATTCTATTTTATATATATATATATATATATATATATATATATATACACACACATATATACATATATATTCCATTGTGTATATATATATTCATTGTTATATATATATATATATATATATATATATATATCACATCTTTTTTTATCCATTCATCTGTTGATGGATATTTGGGTTGCTTCTATATCTTGGCTCTTATAAATAGTGCTGCCATGAACATTGGGGTGCATGTATCTTTTCTAATTAGTTTTCACTTTCTTTGGATATATAGTCTGCAGTGGAATTGCTAAATTGTATGGTAGTTCTACTTTTAGATTTTTTGAGGAATAAACCCTATTTCTTTTTTTTTTTTTAAGGAATTTTGCCTTTTTTTGTTTTGTTTTGTTTATGGCTGTGTTGGCTCTTCGTTTCTGTGTGAGGGCTTTCTCTAGTTGCGGCAAATGGGGGCCACTCCTCATTGCAGTGCGCGGGCCTGTCACTATCGCGGGCTCTCTTGTTGCGGAGCACAGGCTCCAGACGCGCAGGCTCAGTAATTGTGGCTCACAAGGCTAGTTGCTCCGCGGCATGTGGGATCCTCCCAGAACAGGGCTCGAACCCCTGTCCCCTGCATTGGCAGGCAGATTCTCAACCACTGCGCCACCAGGGAAGCCCTAAACCCTATTTCTTATACATATGAATAGATACTCAAATGAAAATTTGACTGAGAATAAGAACATATAGAGGTCTGGTGACACTCAGTGGCGGGGGCTATGGAGCTCTCCTGTGTTGCCAGGGAGAGTGTAGATGGCACAGCCCTACAGCAGGCAACTGGATGATAGTGAACGGACGTATAAATCCACACGCCCTTTCACCCAGCCTCACATCTTCTGAGAATTTGTGCTGCAGAGACACTTTAGAGATGACATGTGTCCAAGATGATTCACTGCAGCTTCATGGGTGATGACAAACAACCAGAAACAAATCCAGAAGCCATCAAGAAAGGATTAGTTAAATAAAGTGTGGAACCTCAGAACAACAAACTATGCCGCTATGAAAAGGAACAAAGAAGCTCTCTGTGGACTGATATGGACAAAGTTCCAGGACTTTTTGTTAAGTGACTAAAAAACAAGGTTCAGAATGCTGTGTATAGAATGTTACCTTTTGTGTGATAAAGCGTGGGGATAAAATATTGGCTTGTATAGGGATACACATATTCTAGAAGAATAGATAAGAATCTACAAAGATGTAGAAGAGGGGCAGGGAGAGACGAGGGCTCCTGGGGGATGAGACACAAAAAAGGAAGGTATTTTAGACTTTTATATATATATATTTTTTTTTTTTTTTCTTTTTGCGGTATGCGGGCCTCTCACTGCTGTGGCCTCTCCCGCTGCGGAGCACAGGCTCCGGACGCGCAGGCCCAGCGGCCACGGCTCACGGGCCCAGCCGCTCCGCGGCATATGGGATCCTCCCAGACCGGGGCACGAACCCGTATCCCCTGCATCGGCAGGCGGACTCTCAACCACTGCGCCACCAGGGAGGCCCAGAGTTTTATATTTTGAGTGTGAACGTATAGCATGTTAAACATTTTTAATTAACAGACTCATCAGTTTTATATGAAAATATCCCAAATGGACAGATCCCTAGACATAGAAAGCAGGTTAGTGGTTTCCAGGGGCTGGGAGAGGGAGAAGTGGATATGTCTGTTTAATGGGTACTGGGTCTCCTTTTGGGGTGATGAAAATGTTCTGGAATAAATAGAGATGATGGTTGCACAATATTATGCATGTACTTAATGCCATGGTAAATTTTATGTGATGTCTGTTTTACCACAATTAAAAAAAAAACCCTATCTATCATAACAGCTACCTTTCCAATTTCACAGGCCTTCATTTGGAGATCATTTTTTACTTCAAGAAATATTTCCAAAGTACCATTCATTCTAGAAAGATGGAGTGCTAATATTTGTTTCTGTTCCAGGCATAAAGCTTTTTCATGAGCCCTTGAGAGACACGAGCTCACAAGAACACGTGTTTCAGTAATTAATCAAAAACTAAAATCCAGGGGCTTCCCTGGTGGCGCAGTGGTTGAGAATCTGCCTGCTAATGCAGGTGACACAGGTTCGAGCTCTGGTCTGGGAGGATCCCACATGCCGCGGAGCAACTACACCCATGAGCCACAACTACTGAGCCTGTGCGTCTGGAGCCTGTGCTCCACAACAAGAGAGGCCGCGATAGTGAGAGGCCCGTGCACAGAGATGAAGAGTGGCCCCCGCTTGCCACAACTAGAGAAAGCCCTCGCACAAAAACGAAGACCCAACACAGCAAAAATAGATTAATTAATTAATAAACTCCTACCCCCAACATCTTAAAAAAAAACAAAAACTAAAATCCAGTGAGTGAAGAGCAGCTGTAGGTGAGAGGGAGGTCAGGGGTGGGCTGGGGGGAAGGTTAGTTAGCAGGTTCCTGAGGTACCAGGCAAGGGATAAAGTAGGGATGTAAAGGTCTATGTGCCACCCGGGGCCCTAAATCACCAGCTGCAGGGGCTGCTGGGTGAAGCAAAGGAAAATGTGACTTCCCCAGAGTGGAAGAGTGCCTAGGCAACCGAACACACAGACCCGCAGACAAGACATCTTTATTTTTAGGGATGCCACCATCCATGCCATCCATCTGTCAGAGCGCTGAGCAGGTCCAAGTCTGTGTCAGCATCCCTGGCTCGCCAAAAAGCTCCGTGTTCAACCGGTGGTTAATTGACTCCTTAACAGGTCACCTGGCCAGACAGATGATTATGATAAACTAAACTGACTGGCAGGTTAGGAACAGAATCAACCCATCTGAGTTGATAAGGGAGTTGGATCAGGGCTCCTAAGGCCGCATCTACATCCATGACCTACCAGAGAAACCTAATTTGTGGACATGGTTGGCAAGGGAAAGGGGGAGGTGGTTTATAGAGCAGAACTTTTCCACGTATTTTCTCATTTTTTCCTTGCAACCAACCTGTGAGGAAGGGATTCTTTCTGTGTTATCGAATAGACAACCAACACTCTAAGAGTTTACAAGTGGCTTCCCCAATGTTCTCCGCCTGTCAAAACTCAATTATCAGACATTAGCTTGAAATCCTTACTTCTTTCCAAGATACAATACCCCCTCCCACCAGGATTTGAATGGTGTGGGGCAGGGGTGTGTGTGATGCAGATTTCACAACTTGCTGCAGGATGCTAAAGATATCATATCCTCTCTGTCACTCAGTTTGCCCACTTGTAAGATGGAGACAATAATGATGCTTACTTCATAGGATAATTGTGTGTATGAGACAAAATAATGAATTTAAAGCAGCAGTCCAATGCCTGAGTCTACTAAATTAATGCTAGCTAGTGTTATTTTCAAAAATATCAGTAGTTTTAACTGCAATAAATAAATTTGGTTGATAACGATGTTTTCTGATTAATAAATTCTGATAACTAGATTTATCATTTAGATGACAAATGTATGATTAGGTTTCCAAAATTAAAGCACAGGGAATTCCCTGGCAGTCCAGTGGTTTGGACTCTGCACTTCCACTGCAGGGGGCACAGGTTCAATCCCTGGTTGGGGAACTAAGTTTCCACATGCTGCACAGTGCGGCCAAAAAAAATTAAAAATTAAAGCACGACAAAGTTCCCTGAAGCTGGATACTCAGCTAGATATTTTTCTTGGACAATCTAGCAGGTCTTTGGAATCTAGTGGCACCTCATTATGAATACCAATTTTATTTTCATGCAGGTACGCAGATATACAGGTATATAGAGTGATCCAGGTAAGAGAAATCACTCACAGAGAATTTACATTTACAATTTGAAAATGCAAGTGATGGAAGAAGCCAATACCACTTCAATCCCACTTCATGCTCAGAAGAAAAGACGGGCCTTGATGAAGCATGAACTCATGACTCAACCTTTTGTGTCCACTTGCTGTTTGCTGGACTCTCTCCCAAGTTCAGATTCAGCCAAAGGCTCTTTCTTTAAAAAATAAAAAATAAGTAGCTCAGCCTAAGGAGGCTGCTCAAGAGACATGTGAGGCTACACAGTTGTTTCCCAATCACCTGAGTGATGCCAAATTGCTTAAGGCTTGTACTGTAGTGAAGTCTGAAAATATTTCTTCTTATCCTCCCAGACAGAAGGTTGCAGAGTCCGTCACTGAGCCGTGGACCTAACTCCAGCCACCCACTGCCCTCTGTTGTGGAGGTCAGCATCTCTAGGGTCCTCAAAGGAATGGAGAAATTCAATCTTGAAACTTCCCAGAACAAGCAGTCTCCCCTAGCCTGACTGGTCTCAGGTTACTGTTGCTGTTTCTAGAACTCTCCAGGCCCAATTCCACCATCTGACCGCTAATCCTCTCTCCCCATCGACATTCCCAGCCTTACCTCTGCAGCCCAAAGTGTTCCCAAACTTGTACTGCCCTTGATGTCTGTACCATTCAAGGATTTAATCATATTCTGTCTTACATCTCAATATAAAAGTTTCCTTTGTCTATGCCATGTTCCCATCAGCTAACTGAAGAAAGAATCTTTGTCCAATGTCTTTCCAATCCACGTGGTACCTAATATGGGAATGGGTGCTCAAGAATGATTGTACAAATGAATAAAAGAAAGTGTGAGAGAAATCACTGCTCATCACTCAACCTGTGTACAAATAATGAAAAATATTGAATTGACCCCCAAAATGTTTGACATGCATACCATAGGATAGTGCTTCTCCAACTTTAGCAGCAAACATCAGAATCCCCTACAGGGCTTCTTTTTTTTTTAATATTTATTTATTTGGCTGCACTGGGTCTTCGTTGCGGCACGCGGGATCTTCGTTGCTGCATGCAGGATCTTTAGTTGCGGCATACGGGATCTAGTTCCCTGACCAGAGATTGAACCCAGGCCGCCTGAATTGGGAGTATGGAATCTTAACTGCTGGGTCACCAGGGAAGTCACAGGGCTTCTTAAAATACGGACTCCAGAGCTTCTGGTTTAGTAGGTTTGGGGTAGGACCCAAGAGTGCGCGTTCCTGACAAGTTCACAGTGAAGCTGCTGCTGCTGGTCTGAGGACCACACTTGAGAAGCATCTTCTTGGTTTATGGTCCTCAGCTATGAATCAAGAGGTTTAGATACTAGCCCCAGCTCTACCATAGGTGGCTGAGAGACCTGGGGCAATAATTTAAGTTCTCTGGGATTCCTCAAAGGAAACTTTCCCTGTATGATTGCTAATGTTACTTCTAGCTCTAATGTTATCTGAGTACAAGAGGTATAAATTACCCTTCCTTGTGTCATCTACAATGCTATAATCTTCACGAAATTTTAGGCAATAAAGGCACTAGTCAAAACAACGATTGCTTATCAAAACTTGGACCCATGAGAGTTCAACCCCAAATGATACTGCATTCCATTGAAAAGCTAAAAGAGGTGGAAACTAAGACCAGGCATCATGGAGACTTATGAATTTGACAGGGGCGGAGAAAGCCCCAAGGAAGCCAGACCAGATTCTCTTAAGGAATTAGAGCTTGATCTGAGTTTGGTTGCTCTCCACGGGCTTCAGTCCCCAAAGGATGCTGGCTTTTCTTAGGAAGCTGGAATGGCAGGCTCCACAGAGCCCAAAGTTGGCTCAATGGCCAGTGCCCTGAGAGAGGATGACCAGCTATCATAGTCAACTGGTTCTTCCCTGCTTTTAGGATGGATCAAAATTTTCCCAGATAGGTGGTATCTATTTCAGTTTTTGGCATCACGAATTAGGGGGTCTCTCTCAAAAATGGGATTTCTACCTGTGACTGAGTATGTGAAGAGGTATCGGTCCTTGAGTGTCTTCAAGGGGAGAGAATTACCAAGACTGGTTTCATATCCTCAAAGGGAAGGGCAGGTATAAAATATTCACTTCATGAGAGAGTGGCAGGGACATATATACATACGTATATACATACGTATATATACAAAAACAGATAGCTAGTGGGAAGCAGCCACATAGCACAGGGAGATCAGACCGGTGCTTTGTGACCACCTAGAGGGGTGGGATAGGGAGGGTGGGAGGGAGGGAGATGCAAGAGGGAGGAGATATGGGAACATATGTATATGTATAACTGATTCACTTTGTTATACAGCAGAAACTAACACACCATTGTAAAGCAGTTATACTCCAATAAAGATGTTAAAAAGAAAAATATTCACTTCACTTTTATGTTGAGTCAGAATTTCCAGCGTTTCAGCCACTTCCTGCCTTCCGGCCCTGCCAGCCTCCGACACTGAATCTCTGTTGTTCTTGGGACATTGACCATTGAGGAGCTGGCCACTCTTGCTTCATAAGTAAAGTCAACATCCTTCAGGCCTGGAGCTCCTGACGCACACTTTTTGAAAAGCACGTCTTTGCAGAAAACCATCCCTGGGAGGCGAATGTGTTGTGGCTCTCAAACATCAGTGAGCAAGTTAAAAGTAGGATGCTTGGTCTTTGGTCTTCAGCATTTTCTCTTAGACACTGTTCATCTCACCTCTGGCTCTTTAAAATTTTTCTCAGTTAAAGTGATTTAAAAGTCAGTGGCTAACCAGAAAACTATCAACGTAATGAACATTTGTGTTGTACCTTGCAGTTTTCAAATGTTTTTCTATCAGTTATCTCATGGAATCCTATCTTCTCTGTAGTGACTGATTTCTCTAAAGATCTGGGGTCATGTTGAAGGGTGGCTCACAATCTAGATGACAAAATGGGAGCATCTAAAAGTAGGAAGGCAGAAATGTGATTGATACTTTGCAAGGCCCTTCACATGCCTCTTTGACTACAGGAAGTGATCAGACTTGATGTGGAGGCCCTGGGCTTGGTTATAGCTTCACAGGTGACCTGGACCCAGAGGGGACTTCCTTGCAGGATCCCAGGTCAAGAGCTCTTTTGGAGGAGTTTCTTCAGGGACAAAGGGCAGCTGAAACAGAGCTAAGTAGTTCACATTAAAAATGTTTTGGCGGGCTTCCCTGGTGGCACAGTGGTTGAGAGTCCGCTTGCCGATGCAGGGGACGTGGGTTCGTGACCCGGTCCGGGAAGATCCCACATTCCGTGGAGCGGCTGGGCCCGTGAGCCATGGCCACTGAGCCTGTGCGTCCGGAGCCTGTGCTCTGCAATGGGAGAGGCCACAACAGTAAGAGGCCCGCATACTGCAAAAAAAAAAAAAATGTTTTGGAGTGATAAGCTCCCCTTAACACTGTCTTTTAGGCAAAATCAAAATGATTTCATTTCCATTTTTTCCTGTAATCTCAAAAGGACAAGCATGATCCTTATTGGTCTTGGGGAGAACAAGTGGCTTGTTCAGGGCCTCCCAACCAGTGGAGTGATTTGATCCCCATCCCAGCTCCCTGCCTATGAGGCTGCCTTGCCTTGTAAGGCCTAGTCCATTTAACCAGGAAAAAAGCATATTAATCTTTGCTTTTACCTAACCGTTCATGTTTTTGTGCCTTTTCCTATACTTTCTCATAACAGTTCCCAGGAGCTGGGTAGGAAAAGTCTTTCCCAGATGAGCAAACTGTGATTCAACAAAATTAAATGACTTGCCTAAAGCCACATAGCTCTTTGCCCAGTTATCTTAAGACCAGTTAAAGAAGGTGGAGGGGCCAGCATAGAAAGAAACTACAGACTGAGGGTATGCTGATGGGGGATGAAAAAGGTAGGTGTGAGACTGGTCTTCAGGAAACATCTACCAGTGGTTGGTAGTCTCAGTACCCAAAGTGGACACATTTATGCTCCTCACCCAAGTAAACTGAGTCCCTTCTGAAAGCATTTTAAAAAGGGAGAACGCTATGTCCCTGCACAATCTTTCTATTATCTTAAAAGTTCATCAAAATCATTAAATACCGGGGCCTACTGCTTGTGAAAATCAGTGTCCAAATTAACCCAAAGTTTCTTGCACTCACCACTGGGGCAACTTAAGACCATGCCAGAGGAGACAGACATTGACCATGACACCCAAATTCACCTCTGCGGGGTTAAAGCAGTCACCGAGACAAGGCTCCCCTGAAAGGGCCCTACTGATCGGTCTGTTTACTAAATCTCCACTGGCTTCTGTTTTGCATTTGTATTTTCTGCCCAACAAAGGATATGTTGTTCTTTCCTAAAATCCCTTGATTAAAAATCCAAGTGTTGGGTAATCTTGTGGCTCCCACCCATTCTAAACCCTCTCCCTGGTCCTTGATTCTCATCCACTCCAACTTCCCCCTCCATGCCCCTTATGAAGATGTGGGTCTGAAATCCACGTCTGCGTGATCTTGCCATGCACACATGTATCTATACCGATGGTAGCCCGGAAATCCTCAGACAGAAGAGAGGGGAGGAGAATGCAGGGTAGTTAAGAGTTGCCTTTCTCCTGATATTACTTGGTTCCACAAACATGAGCTTCAGGCATTAACCCTTAACCAGGCTTTGGGTTCTAGATCCAAACTTCCTTTATTAGGAGGTTACACAGTGTGCAAGAAGGCCAGAACCAGCCAGCCTCCATGGAGCAAACTGGGAGGGTTTCCTGTGATCTTGGTAGGTAAAGATTGAATTTCCTGGGGTGTCAAATCGATACAGTGCCACCCAACTCCAAACCACCAGGCAAACACCACAGGGTTCTCGTGGCAGTCTTCCAGGTGCTAAAAACCCCTACACTGGTGTTGTTAAGGTAGTGGTCCCTGCAAGGTAGCACTTCAAAGTTTACGTGTAAGTGTCATCATATTTTAAAAACATTTACTCTTGAAAAATGGAAATGGATCTTCAGACTTCTCAGAAACACCAAGTAGAACCTCTTTTATGGAACAGTAATATCATTGACATTTGGGGTAACTTTGATAGGAGATCTAACCATTCTCTGCTGCCAGACAGGGCCACCTAAGATGTCTCTGAGAGATGAGATGTTTCCTTTGTCAAGATCTCCTGGGGGAGCTGTCACACCCCCTCCATCACAGCCACTTCCATTTCTAGAGATTTTTACTCCCCGGAATCACTTTACAGACTGAAGGCAAATCCCTGCTGTGCTTATGGAGAGCATTTCCGGGATCTGGTCCTGAGGACACGGCGGGAACATGCTTCTCCCTAAAGACCACATTGTCGGGGAAGCCCAGAGACCTCAGACAATGTGCTTTTTAATAAAGATAGAAATCATTTTGTCTGTGAAGATACATTGTGGTTGAAACTGTATATTCATTTCTTACCAGAGAAACTGCTTTTATCTCATCCAACCTGACTGCATCAGAGAGCTACTGAGAACAAAATCAGCATGCTTTGATTGTTTGTATTTAATCTTTCTCAAAAGAAAAAAAATCACTTTGTTCCCAGAACATGAAAATGCAAGAATAAGAATAGTAAAAAAAAAAAAAAAAAAATTATTTATTTTTAAAAATTGTGACATTGTGTTATTCGACATCTCTCACGAGGAGGTGATCCCCCAGGGCAAACAAACAAACTAACCCAAACTTGAGAGCTGTTGCCTTCCAGCTCTTCCCAGGGTGAGATAGTCATGATTTATTTGAAGGTGGCTTCGTATGAAAGTTAGACAGCCGTGTCATAGCTACACAGACTAAATGAAGATTGCGTGCTGTACACAATCAGAGCATTTTACTGCTAAAAGCACCTGGAGATGATGGAGGCCAAACTCCTCCCTAGGCAGTAAGCCTGAAGCCTGAGGACCAGGGTTCCAGCCACATGAGCTGTGGTCCGTGACCTTCCATTGGCCAGGGAGGTCTCCTTTGATTCTTGTGTGCACTCAAGCATAGGGTTACACTTTTGCCTCCACTCCCCAACTCAGCGTTCCTATTTTGACAGAGATTTCACTTTCCCGTGGTTTAAAGTCCATGGGCCTATGCCTCCCCAGTGTCTTACGACACAAGTAAGAGAAAGCAAATCCATTTCCCAGACAACTCTCTTCACTGGAAAGCCTGCCTGTCTTGGAGGGATAAACCAGGAGAATCCCTGAGACAAACAGACAATAAAACCTGCACCAAGACGTGAAACCATCCAGCAGGCATTGACAAGTGACACAGAATGAAACTCAAAGAGAAGAGAGAAGAACTGGGATCTTTTGTTTTGTTTTTTCAAACTCCGTGTAACCTCTCAGGCTCTTTACTTCTTTCTAAACATACCTTTTCCTACCATAGGAGAAACAGGGGCCTTTATTCCCTCCTTATTTTTAATCTTTACAACTGGCTTTTGGGCTGAATGCAGGGAAGGCCGGGGTGGAGCTGGGGAGGGGACCCATCTACCTTGTACGTGGGACACTTGATCACCTGTACACCAGGGAACAAAATCATAACAAAGCCCTGCATTGACCAACTGCAAAAGAATCCTTCCTTCTGCTCCACCCTGTCTCCCCACCCTTTGGCGAGAGCCTCAGTAAATAGGTACGTTTGGTGCCAGGATTGAAGGTCAACAAGCTCCTGCTTTGTCAGAGGAAGCTGGGACTCAAGTCAGAGGACTTCACGGAAATGCCATACCGCCTTGCTCCCCAGGTGTTGGAGCCCTAACGATTAGAAGTAAAAGAGTCTCAGGGCAGCTTGCCAAGAACACAGGCAGCAGGCACTTAATGCTACAGTGTGGCAATCATACCAGGCATCTCAGCTGACCTCAACCCGTGGGTTTTGTACAGCAAGGCAAACTTCCTTTGGAACGGCCATTACAGATCGTCAAACTCATCTGGGACAGGAGAATCCAGACGGCCCCCAAGATCCCCAGACCTTGGTGTACACCCCCTTTATAACCCCCCTGCCCTCTAGGGTGGGGCAGAACCTGTGATATGGTGAAATATGACCTCTGGGATTGGGTTACTTTATAAGGCAGAGATGAAGGGATCTTACATATTTCATTAGAGCCCTTGGTCAGCTGACATCAACTAGGGACTTTATCCTATGTGGACCTGAGTTCATCAGTTGACCTTAATTCCAAAGGAGAGTATTCTGGGTGGGTCTGACCTAATCAGATGAGCCACTTAAAAGAGGGACTGGAGGTCAGGGATGGGAGATGATGTAGGAGAGATTTGAAGCAGCAGAGACATTCTTCTGTTGGCCTTGAAGAAGCACACTGGTGCCTTAAGGAGAGGGCTGTGTGGCTGGAGGCCTCAGTCTTACAACTGGAAGGAACCAAGCTCTGCCATCAGCCAGTGAGCTTAGACGTGGACCCTGAGCCTTAGAGGAGAATCACAGCCCCAGCTGACACCTTGATTTCGGCCTGTGAGACCCTGAGCCAAGAACCCAGCTATGCCATGCCTGGACCCCTGACCTATGGAACCAGTGAAATGATAAATGTATGTTGTGTTAAGCCCCTAAGATTGTGCAAATTTGTTAGGCAGCAGAGAAGAGTAATACAGCTGGCCCTCCACATCTGTGGGTTCAGTCCATGGTGGGTTGAATCCACAGATGCAGGACCTTCAGATACGGAGGGCCAACTCTACAACGCCATTTTATATAAGGAACTTGAGCAACCAGGATTTTGGTATCTGTGGAGGTCCTGGAACCAATCCTCACCACGGATACCAAGGGATGACTGTACATCATCCCAGGAACTGCAGAGAGAATGTGTGTCCATGTTCTCTCCATCATTTCTCCATATCCATGTTTCCCATTCCCACTTTTCCCTGTCAAGGTGAATGTTCAAAGTCAGGGCTTATTTTATATGAGGGCAAAGCAGACTGCTGCCTGATGGGGGCGGGGTGAAGACTGGGGCAGGCTCCTAAGATCTCTACGCCTGGCTGTTTGGGTTACTGAAGGCCTGGTTGACCATGTAGAACGTGTTCTGAGAAAAGGTAGCTTCTTAGACCCATAGTGGGGGATTAATCTATCCTTCACATTACAGGAGCATATGACTAGATATTGCTAATTCAGTCAGACTGCATTGCTATCCTAAATTTGGGGAGTGGTTCCATCAGAAAGCAAAACATCCACCAAAAATCCCTAAAGCAAATAGCTAAACAGATCTGAACTTGAAGCGCAGACCTGGGTCAAGGGCAGTAGGCAGCATAATGCTGGTGTGTGCCAGGGGGCCTGTTCCCAAAGCATTAAGACTGGCACTTCATTGCCTCACTGCCTCAGTGTTCACAACTTAATATCTGGGAAGGACATGGAAGATGATATCATCCAATCCCTGCATTTGACAGACAAGGAAACGGAGGCCCTGGGAGGTTAAATGTCTTTCCCAAAGCTCTCCATCCAGACACAGCAGGGGCAGGACCAAAACTCAGGGCTTTCAACAATTTCCCATTTTGTCACCCTTCCTCTAGCAAAAAATGACCCCGGTGTTGCCTGTTGGTTAAATCGCCAACTCTCTCAAACAGACCCGGCTCAGTCTGCACCTGGCTGTCTTTGCTCGGCTGGAAACGTGACACCAACTCTCCTGACGAGCCGACTTGCCTCTCTCCTTAGCTGTGCCATCAGCTTGAGTCACTTATAGCTAAGCAATGACAAAGTGACTCAGCCATTCTGAGATCCAAACCTCACAGGGGAGATAAGTTTCCTGCGGCTGCAGTCACAAAGGGGATGGCTTAAAAGAACAGACAGAAACTTACTCTCTTGCTGTTCTGGAGGCCAGAAGTCTGAAGCCAAGGGGTCGGCAGAACCAAGCTTCCTCTGAAGGTTCTAGGGGAGATCGCTCCTTGCCTCTTCTAGCTTCTGGTGGTTGCCGGCAATCCTTGGCATCTCTTGGCTTGTTGCTGCAGTCTCTTCCTCCATGTTCACATGTCCTCTTTCCTCTCTGTATGACTCTGCATCTCCTCATCTTATAAAAACATTAGTCACATTGGATTTAGGGCCCTTCCTAATCCAATACGACCTCATCTTAATTTAACCAATTACATGTGCAGAGAACCTATTTCCAAGTAAGGTCACATTCTGAGACCCCAAGTGGACCAGAGTTTGGAGGGGGTCACTATTCAACCACTGGTTGACTAGTACACTGGTTTTATATGGCTGGCTCAGCCAACTGCCCTGAGAGTAGAAGTAATGGGTATGGGCAACCCCTCCATCACTCTTCCCCCTCTCCCACCCCCACCAGGACTGTGTAACCCAGGACCCAGAAATTAGAGAGTTAATGCTGGAAATAACTTCAGAGAGCATCTAGCCAGTGGTTGTTAATCCCAGCTGCACAAGAGAATCTCCTGGGGAGATTTTAAAAACACCAATGTCCAAGCCCAAACCCAGAGACTGTGATTCAAGCTGATCTAAGGTGTGCCTTGGGCATTGGTAGCTATCAGATGATTCTGATACACAGTCAAGGTTGAAACCTACCAATCTAGCTCACCCCTTAGTTTTCAGATGAAAGACGAGGCAAACAAACCTTTAGCCAATATTCCACCCGCTCCTCCATTTATTGCTACCTCCAAGCCTGTAAGCTGCCGATTCTCTGACTGGAATGTCTCGCCCCCTCTAGATGGTACAAGGCCCCAGAGTTGACAGAACCCAGTAAGCCAGTAAGGCCCCTCCAGGACCATGTGGAAAGATGGCGGCCACCTCACGGCTGTCACAGTGTCCTCCTCAACTTCTGACACACACCCATGACCTATGGAACCATCTACTTGTTACAGGCTTGGTAAAGTGCTACCCAAATGCACTTGGTCACTCTATTACATCGTTTGTAATCACCTCAGCTACAGAGTACAAGTGTGCACTTTGGCCACTCACCCATTTGGTTTCCATTATACCAAATGTTCTGGAGCATCCTTCTGGCTGCTGTTCTATTTTGTCATTATCACCACACAGTCTTTAAAAGCAAGACACATATTTTTTACTTCTTTTTAATTTTTGTGTATTCTAGTATCATACTCAATACAACAAATTCTTCTTTCCCTTGCCTGAGCTGGAAAAAAATGCCAAAATATGCACCAAAACGGCCTGCCCAACACCTGAACCACCACCCAATAACCCTAAGATTTTCTTTCAAACAATATTCTCTTTTGGGACCAGTGAGCTGCAAAAAAATAAAATAAAATAAAAGTTGAACAATTATGATGGAGGCAGGACACATCCTGCTACTCGGTCTCCCTTAGAATTCCAGGTGCCTCCCGAGTCCATTTCTCCTTCCTCTTGGCTCCAATCTTGGGAGAACCCAAGATCATGAAGAAATGGAACCCCACGAATAAGCTTCTCATCCTTGTTCCAGATTTAAAAACCAAGAGGCAAAGAACCTTGTTAGAATAACCTGTGTGTTTCTTATACTTTTTTGAGTGCAGTCCACACTGTTGGAAAATCATGTGCAAGTGTTTCAGACACTCCTACACACCTTTCAAATACTTTGGCACATGATATGACCAGCAAGGGCCAGGTCGGATGACACTGCCCAGGGCTCATGGGCAGCTCTGGGCCTCTGGCCTCCCCCCAAGTCACAAACCTCAGCACTGGGCAGCTTGTAGCTGCAGCTAAACTCAGTTTTTGTGTCAATTTCATGGGCTTCCCGAAAGGTCCGTGGGCATAAGAACGTACTTACATACCTGTGGTGTATGTTACAGCCCTCGCCCGCCCCTTTTTCTCTTGAGTCTCTTTCCAGGAACATCCAAGTCTCCATCTTCTGCTTTTTGTGGGTTGTGAGCAGCCGCCTTCTGGTTTGATGAAAGGCGGCCAGGTTCCTTCACTAAGGAACACACTCAAGACATCAGCCCACTCGGATGCCAGAAAGAGCCAGCAAAGAGGTGGGCTTTGGTGACAAACGAAGCTGAGCTCCGTGGCATAATAATACACTCACAAACGAGCCACAAGACATTCATTACTTTCTTCTTCTTCTCCGGCAGCAAAATAGCTGAGGCCCAGTTTGGACAGCAGTCTGAGGACTGTGGACTGGGCATAAAGATCAGATGTCCAGACTGCCCGGCTGTTTTTTAATACAGTCCTACAGGGAAATCAAATGGACGGATTTGTCCATTGCTTGGCCATGGATTCAGGAGTGATCCAGTAGTCTGTCGTTCAGCGGTAACCCCAGGGCTCCCACCGGCAGCGGGAACCTCATTCCCCATCCTCCCCTCGGGGGCCGGTGAGGGGCCGGGAAGACGTCTGGGGATGCGGCCACAGGATGGAGGCAGGAGAGTGCATCCTCCTACCAGCCACGCAACCACCCGTTCAGGTGTCCGCACACCTTCCTCCAGGCCCGGGGCCATGAGGACAAGTCTGCTGGGCAGGTGTGCTGGCTCCAGGAGCCCAGGCTTGCGAGGTGAGGAGTGGGACCCTCCACCACTGTAGGCCTCTCAGGATCCTGGGACTTGGCCCTTCCTTAAGATCCTCGTGCACCTCTGAGCCATCGGAGCATTGGGCTCATGCGCTAGGAAGGGAGGAGGCCAAGGAAGGACCCCAGGGCTCCTTTCAGCCTCTGGAGTCTACAAGGCAGGACACGCCTCCACCCGCATCTGTTTTCACCAACAGGAAATGGGTGAGGGGCCATCAAGACGGAGTTGTGCCTGAGGTAGGGTAACAGGGAGCTTCCGGCCCTTGAAGACATTCCAAGGCAAGGCAGAAAGCCACAGGACGGAGCGGGAGCCCCTCCATGACAGCCTTCGATACACCAGAACACACAGCCTGTCGTGGGTGTGGACCTCCTGCAAGCCAGCTGAGACCAGCAGGATCCTTCTATGCTTTGCTTCTCTGGCCCAGAAAAACCACCCTTTGACCCGTGGGCCACCCTAGGCTGACACCGAGAAGGCTGGACCGGGTTTGGATGAAGGTCTGAGGCTGAATCTGCCTCAGGCCAGGGTGGTTAACCCAACAGGTTCCCGTCGGAAGCCCCATTCCGTGGAAAATGGGAGGAAGCGCCCCCTAGTGGTGAGAGGAGCATCCTGCCCAGGTGGGCTTTGGGCTCTGGCTTGCAGACCGCTCCCCTGGGTGTACCTGCCTTTCCACTTCTCAGGGCCTCGAGTAAATGCCATGCGGCTGAAAACTGTCTCCCAGCCAAATGGGAGGGGTCCCAGTAGAGCCAACCGTCCACTGTGGAGCCCACCCAGTTCACAGGGGCCTGAGAGAGGACTGGCCCAGCCCTGGCCGGCCCACAGGGACTGACCGAAGGGGAGAGCTGGGCAGTCAGCCAGCACCATCCCCCAGGTGGTGCTTCACTGTAGGGAACCAGGAGGTCAGGGTGTAACTGTTTTCCTCCTCTGTAAGAAAGGTTCAAGGTCCTGTAAACTTGTCATCTCGTGCTCTGTCCATTTTGACACAACCCATATAAGAGCAAAAAATACCACTTGTATGCAGCCAGCTGCCTGGCAGTTTTCACAGAGAGCTAAACACACCAATTTCTATGTGACTGTGAGATATTGTTCCCATTTTACAGTTGAGAAGAGCGAGGCTCAGAGAGATTCAATGATCATTCAGATGTGTCAGAGGTACTGAGGGCCAGTTTAGGATCCTATGTGTCTTCTTGTTTGTTTTTTGTTTTTTCTTTTTTAACATCACCACTGCTTCAAAGTGCCTTATGGGGAAGAGGCTAGAAACATGTTTAACTTGTTAGCACTTAATGTCAGAGAAAAGCAAGCAAGCAAAAACCCTTCATGCTATTTCAACACCCCCTTTCACCTGAGCAAGGATGGTTCCCCTCTTTCTGGAGTGATTCACCTAGCGCCTGAGGGGATCTGAAAGATTGACCGGCTTCCCCGGGTTCTAGTAGGTGTTAGTTAAGTGTGTAGCAGTAGTAGAAGGTCTGGCTTTCAGGAAGGGGCCTGACTCAGATTCACAGTAGCCACCTGGAGAGATGGCTTTGCAGGGAACAGAGCTCGGCAGGTCAACTGAGCTGTGGGTGATCCCCTGGGCAGTCACGGATGGCCACTGTCCTAGTCCACTCACCCAGGGGTACGTCAGGGAGCCTCTTACCAAAGGGAAGTGAGGAAAAGATGGAAGTGCGTGTGTCATCAAGAAAACTGGCCTTGCTTCAAGAGGGTTGTTGGGATGGCTGCCAGGTCCAGGGGCCGTGGGAGAGAGGCGGGGCCCCATGGGCAGTGGTCTCTGACAGGGCAGAGATGAAAGGCAGATGCTCTAAGGTCCACTGTCAACCCAGTACCAGGCCTTACTCCTTAAATAGATGTTTCCATCCCCAAATCTGTAACTCCCTGATTCTGAACACAGTTTCCCCTGGACTGTGGCCTGACACAAAAATGGCAGCTCAGGCCTTCTCCCTAAGTGACCTGTTCAAGGCAAGGGAGACATGGCTGGAACCCTCTGCAGTGGGAGGGTGACTTTGCCCGAGCACAGGCCGTATGGCCGGCAGCCGCCCCTCTGGTTCCCTGAGCCCACGGGCAGGGGGCAGGGACCCCCGGAAGGCCCACCACCTGCAGAGGCCCCAGCGAATCACGGGGAGACACCACACGCAACTGGTCTTCTGACACCCCAAAGTGCCCTCACATGTTAAAGCTCAAATCAAACATGTGAAGGGAAACTGGTCATATGGAAAAATTCAGAATTGTAACATAAACAAACATCCCTTAATTGATCCATTTTATGTATCCAGGGTTTTGTGAGTCATATGTTCTTAGAATGATACACATCTTGGTTCTCTAAACTGTAAAAGAAAGATTGGGTTTTTCTTATTTAAAAAAAGCTATTCTTTAATTTTTTTTCCAAATCCTAACTATGAACCACTGGAAGTTGGGGGGGAGATGTGGACGGAATATTGCTAAGAGTGTGTTTCTGGTCAGTGATTGAAGGAGGGGTGGAAGGGAGCCCAGATCTCGCCTTGCAGGTTGTGTGTATGTGCGTGTGTGTGTACATATGTAGGTACATGAGTGTATGCCAATGTGTGAGTGTGTGTGTGCGTGTACTGCATGAGTGTGTTTGTGTGTGTGAATGTGGATGAGTTTGTGTATATGTGTGTGAATGTATATCAACACGTTTGGACATGTGTGAAAGTGCTGTGACCGTGTGGTCAGTGTGTGTATATGTGAATGTGTGTCTCTGTGACTGTGAGTGTATGAGAGTATGTGTGTATGTATGTGAGTGCATGTATGCAGTATGTGCATGTGTGTCCGTCTGTCCGTCTGGACAGGAGGGCTTGGGCATACATTGAATTCCTGGGGATGGTCCCGTAGATCACAGGAGACCTTCTGAGAACTCTGGTCTCTGAAACTTCTTTCCTGAGCTACATTCTATCGTTCCATCCCTTCTCGCTGGACCGTGTCCAGAAAGTACAACTTCGTGACACATATTCTCTTTCAGCCTACATTTGGAGATTCTATGTTCAGAAGTAAAGCTAATTTTTTCTGAATTGTCCAGCCTCTTGGGCAACTAAAAGCAAGAACGGAATCCCCTCAGCCTGAGAACCTTCCCACGATCAGCCTCAAAGGAGTGCTGCATTCACAACTTGTATTTGCATTCTGCACGGTATGCTTGGAAGAACAAATGTATGTCGTTTGAAAAACACCCACACCTAATAGATTTTAAGCCAGCTGAACAGCCCTGGAATATTTCCCACCTTCCCACATATGAATAGCTTTTTAGAGGCCTCTGAAGGGGGTGTGCAGGGCAGGGCCCCCAGGAGGGGAAGGCTGCCAGGAACCAGCCGATTTCCTACAAATACACTTAAAAATGGAACAGTCCGCAGGGCCTCTATTTCAGCCACCTGGACAAGGACAGGTTACACGTGTTTTTTCAGACCTCTTTAAGGGTCCATTAGAATGTCTTTGTGGGTCACAATTCAAATACAGATAATCTCGAATTCAACTACTGATAACCTCTGGTTCAAAGTTGCTCTTGCCGTTTTAAAGGAAGCTCATTCCCATTCATTTTATTTCTTTAAATCTCAGTGGGGTCCCCCTTCTAAAGTTCCTGTAAGTATTAACTCTATCCCATCCTACCTTTTTAAAAGAGAATTATAGTATAGGACTATCCCTAGGATGATGCGGATCAGGGTCATTTTAGTGATGTGTGTCCTGGGGCAAATCATATCCTGTGACTTACTCCACAACCTTTTCCCATCAGGCAAGGGATCAGGTGAAACGATACAAACACACACACACACACACACACACACACAATATCTCACTGGAGAATGCAAAGTAAAAAAAAGAAAAATCAAAGATATTGGTTCCATGTAAACATTTTTATAATTCATTTAATTTTTAAGGCATCACGGAGTTTATGTAGATTACTTTAACCTCTAAAAATACAAAGTATGCACTAGTAACATCAGGTAGTCAATTCATGTACTAAGTTTAACTGTAACACGGTAAAACTCATCTTAAAAATCTGACTCCTAAACAGATGTGAAACAGGAATCATGGCGGCACATGCTAGACACAACCTCCAAAAATACATGGCTAACAAAGCAAGTGGAGGGCTGGGGTCGGCCGCCTCCAGTAAAACCGTAGCATCCAGCAAGAGGGGAGAGAAAGTGGCCACCATCTCAAGGACTTTGTTTCTCTCACTAGACATCTTTCACTAAATCCCAGAACGGTTACTGTTAATGCATTTTCCTCTCTTCCAAATGAATCGCCCGGTGAGCAGGTGTATGTATTTTTTTCCTAACGAGCATTTAACATCAACCACATGCTGTCACCAACTGGACAAGCAGGTCTTCTGGAAGGTGTGTACAAATGTCAAAGGGACACAGCCTGGCAGATAACACTCAAACCCAGTGAATCTTGATGAATATGGAAACAGCCTCCCATTCTGTCCTCCAAGGCTTGATTAGGAGCCGGGCCCCAGCCCACAGGGAGCTGCGCCTGAGGGGCTGACTCACGGATGGGGCACGGGAAGTCACAGATGAACCAGAAGCTCTTTTGACTCAGTAGTTTCCACTTCCTCCCCAGCATGACTATTTGTCAGAACTGCCCAAGAGGAGTCACCATGAATCTAATCTCTCTGGATTTTCCTTGCTTGACCTCGAAATGACACTAGAGAGAGCAGAGAAGCAACAAGATCCGGGCTAGCCCTACACGGCATCATGGCCGAAGAGGCGCAGTGTTATGTCTTGGAGAGAGCAGCCATCAGAAGGGATCAAGGTGTGCTTGGTCCCCATTTCAACACAGGGCAGGGAGATTCTGCAACACACAGCTGATGTCAAGAGTCCTCCTGAAGGCATGGTCTCTGTGAGAGGGGGTGAGCAAGAAAAGGACCCCGAAAGGGAGCTGGAAAAGGACACAGACAGGCACCCTCCTCCATCTCCTCCCTGGAACCAGGAGCAGTGGCATCACAGAGGCAGGAACAAGGCAGGTAGGGACCCTCCATGGCTTCCGGTCCCTGCTTGTCCCTGCAAGTCCCTGTGGGTCTGTGACCCTACAGTTCTCCATCCCTGTGAAACTTGGCCACAAGCGCCCTCCTGAGCTCTGCATTGCTGAATCTGTTGTTTTAGGTCCTCTATGGCTGACCATCAAGGCATTACCAAGGGGTCCCCTCACCAGTCCTTGAAAATAAACTAACACAATACCATGGAGGCATGAAATTATGTGCAGTGTGAATGTGTGTGTGAGAAAGAGAGAGTCTGAGGATTTGGAAGATGTTCACCAATAAGTTATCGGTAGTTACCTAAGTGTAGTGAAAGTGTAGGTGATTTTTTTCTTTCTTCTTTATACCCTCTGACATTGTTTTAAAATATTAAAATAAGCATGTAATTTGTAATTACAAAACCAGAGTTTTCGTTCTGAAAAATATTAAACTACTATTTTAGAACAGAAAAAAAAATAGGATATGCATGATTAAAAACTATCAGAGACAGATACAATTTTTTAAATAAAGGTGGAATTGAACCAAACCTTATTTGCTTTGAAACTTAAACTGCAAAACACATGCCCTAAATATTGTGGATTACAGATATTTAGGGCATGTGTTGCAGGTCCCAGAATGTTGAAGACATAAATGAATATAAACTGGATAATTGGTGTGTATAACAACAGATACTGGTATTATTCAGATACACGAGTTGACAAATTACAAGACTATGTATCATTTGGTGTTGTGTGGATCACGCTATGGCCTGTGCACTGTTAAAATATGGGCATTATTTTGCAAAGGATGGTTACTGGGAGAGAAACACACTCTTTTCATAGTCTAGCTCATACGACTGAGATGAGACAGAAAACACCCCGACTTCACTTCATTCTTTTTGCAACATCTGAATATGCGTGTTCTATCTCCTGGTTGGCTGGACACGTGTTTGTGAACTCATCCCTAGCATACGCATTGTTCAAGTATCTCCAGATGCCAGTCATTTCAGAAGGAAATTCAAAATCTCTGTATCTCTTGGCCACGATCTGAAAATGAAGAGGAAATAGTCAGAAAGGGACAACCCACTAACATAGGCAGTTAGATCAGACAATCCATTCTTTTGAGGCATGTAATATATTCTCCTTCTCAAGTTGCCATGTCGTCCTATAGCCGTTCGGGCTGCTCTGAGTTGCATTTTGAGTTTGCACGGGGTATACTGAGCGTGGGACTCAAAACAGAGGCTCTACACAACCATGCCCATCAATTTATCACAGACGATCCTTGTTACCCACTGGCATGAATTTGCTCCGTACTCCAGTGGATTTCTCTTTGTGTTTCTGGCAGTTTTCTCTCCCTGTGTTCTGCTGCTGTGTTATTTTGTGCCTGAGGTTCATGTTGGATCTTCAGTTTAGATTGTGCCAGGATCACTGTGAAGTGCCCTCTCTTTTTCCTATTTGCTGAGCCTCACCTCCTGAAACCCCAAATACCTGTGTATGTTACTCCTGTGGATTTCTATCATTCTGCCCCTGACAGGATCATTTCACTGTGGGTCTACCACGTGCAGAGGATAGATTCATGAACCAAAAAATCCTTATTCTCATCCTCGTGGAAATAGTGGATGTACGGACAGGGTAGCTGAGAATGAACATCATGACAACACAATGATGGGAGATGTTTCCTCTGGCTGGAAGGGTACCGTTGGGGAATTCATCACAAAGGAGGGTATATACTGTTGGAGATAGTATGAGTTTCCTGGAGTTGCCTTAACAAAGCACTACAAGCTTGGGTGGCTTGGAACAACAGAAATGTATTCTCTCACAGTCCTGGAGGCCAGAAGTCCAAGATCAAGGTGTCAGGAGAGCCGGGCTCCCTCTGAAGGCTCTGGGGAAGGACCTGTTCCAGGTTCCTCCCCCAGCTTCTGGTGTGTGGGGGCACAGCTCCAATCTTCACATGGCGTTTCCCCTGTGCTGCTGTGTCTGTGTCCAAATTCCCCTTTATAAGGGCACCAGTCATGTTGGCTTAGGGGTCCACCCTACTCACCCTAACTAATAACATCTGCAAATAACACCTTATTTCCAAATAAGGTCACGTTCTGGGGTACTGGGAGTTAAGACTTGAACATATAAATCTGGGGGGACATGATTCATCCCATAACAAGGACCCAGGGCTGCAACAGCCCATTCTGCTTTGTTCCTTTCCATTGTATTGGCTCCTGGGACATGGGGATGGCGTGAGCATGGAATGTATCACCAATTAGAAGATCTTCGGGACTTATTTCTCAGATTTTGGAGGCCAGGAGCTATTGATGCAGTAAAACAAGACCACAGAACTTTCAGAGAGGCTCCTAAATTAACATCTTTTGCTTGAATTCAAACTTACTGACGTTAATGTCAAGAATTCTGCTTTCCTTTTGTTTGCATTTGCCTGGCTTAGCTTTGCCCCTCTTTTTATTTTAGCATTTCTGAGAAAGTTTGTTATCTATATGCCTTTCATAGACATAAGCTTGTATTTGTATTATATCTTATGAATGTAATACTTTGTTTTCCAACTTTCTGTGAATATTTCTGTGTGTGTGTGTGTGTGTGTGTTTCCCTTTCTGGTGGTTTAGAAGGTTTATGGTCTGTTTTAACTCTTCCAGTGGTTTCTTATATAACTTTAAATAATAAGAATTCTTTATTTCTTGATTTATCAACTTTAGATGATCTCTACTTACTCCTGATAATGACAAATGAGGAAATTAGTATACCTACACTTCTTTTCTTTTCTGCTCCCTTATCCTCTTTCCAATGGTGTAAAACATCCAAGTTTACTATATTCTGTTTCTTTCCAGTAGCTATAATTCCCACTGCTGTTTAGGCTTAGTTCTGGTTTTAGATTTAAATAGGTTCTATATTTATCACCAATCCTTCTATACCACACACCTTCTCTGTTTCTGGATTCTTATTATCATTTTTTATTATTTCATCATATAGCAATTTTATTTTTAAAAATGGCCCAGGAGTGTTTATTTCATTGAGACCAGAAGTCTAGGTAAAAACAACAATTTACAAGGATATAAAATTCTTACATCATACATCCTTTCTTTTAATCCTTTAACTATTAAACCACTGTTTTCTGGGTTTTAATGTGGTCCTAGAGACATATGAGGCTAGTCTGAATTCCCTCCTTGTGTAGGTGGCTTTATCTTTATTATTACTATTATTATTATTATTACCATCATCAGCATTATCATCATCATCATCTAGACACCCAAAGGGTTCTTTTTTATCCTCAAAGTTCAGTAATTTACCAAATATGTGATAGTGTGTTGATTATTCTGGGCAATATTTTTCTAATCATGACATGTTAAACTAAAGGTTCAGGTCATCCTTTAGTTCAAAATAATTTACCTTTGAGCCTTCTTTTTCTCTCTTTTTTCTTTCCTGTTCTCTTTTTTCTGATTATGGGGTCTCGCTAATTACCCTTTACCTCGTGCTTCTTCTCCATTTGATTTGGGATAATTTTCTCAGGCCCATCCTCCAATGTCTGATGAATTTCTGCCATGTCTCTTTCCACTTCTTGCTACTTCTAATATCACTTTTGTTTCTGAAATTATTTTCTTTAAGGGTGTTTTTTAGTTCTACTAGCTTAATTCTCATCTTCCTTGTGGCATTATATTTTTTGGTATCTTGTGGCTTGTCTTTGAGCGTTTTCACCAAAGGTTCTCTTTCATTTTTTTGAGGCCACAGAGAAGTATCTGTGTGAAAAATTCTTTGGTTTACTGGAGGAATCTTTATCAGATACGTGTTTCTCATCTGCCTTTTCCTCTTTTGTTCTTTCTTTAACCTTTGCCCCTCCTTTTGGATCATCTCTATCCACATAGAAATTCCACTTGGATTCTTTCTGGTTATTAACCATCTTTAAATGGGCGGATCTAGTGGACCTACCATTTGTTTAAAAACAGTGTGGCGGGCAAAGGGAGTGAAGCAGGGCAGCAGGTAGACCAATAGGGATTTTACCCTCAAACACCCGCTCATCAAACACTGCTCTATACTCTGTCCCAGGGACACATTAGGGTTAGGGCTAGAGTCAGGGTCAAAGTCAAGGTGAGTGCATCCTCCACTCTGAGGCTCACAGATTTGGAGGCGGTCACCATGGCTACACATGGAGCTCAGATAATTTACAGTCTCTCTTTTGACTCGTTCAGAGCTTGTTTCTTTTCTCCACTCAGCAGTCACAAAGCAGAATGCCACTTGTCTTCTCTCCTCCCCTTCACCTCCCCTCCTTGTACCTTTGCATTAGAGGACAGTGGTGAACATACAGATGGTGCCTCTGAACAGTTTTGCCTTCAACTCTGCCTCCACAGAGATCTCAGCTCTGTAGGGATGGTCCCTGCCTCTCTCGTGGCCCAGTCCATGCCCTGTCCTCAAACAAAGAAGTCTGGGTTGGGCATTTCAGGGCTGTAATATTTACTTTTAGAGCCATCTGAACCTTGCTGAAGATCTAGAGAAGCATGCCTAGGCTCGGTGACCCTTCACACTGGCTGAAGTTTCTAAGTCTTTGAGTGGGTGATCCATCCTTTTCTAGTTTTATGAAAGGTGGAGATAATGCTTTAGTCCTTCATAATGTTTTTGCTGGGTTTCAGGAAGGGAATAAATAATAAATTGCTCTATTCTCTCATCTTTTACCATAAATTCCTTTACACTGATTCTCATTTCCTTTCAGAAGTGCTCCATCCTGGAAGATTAGTAAGCTGCTTGGTATTTTGAGTGCTAACTGGCTTTGAAGATTTTGAAGTTAGGTTTTATATGGGAGCCATGGACTGCTTTATTTTACTCTGAAGTTTACCCCCTCTACTGACATTTTAAACTATCTTTTTTTATAGGGGCTAAATAAGTGGCAATTGATGTGTGTGTGTGGGTGTGTGTGTGTGTGTATGTATGTATTTCTCTTGCCTTCCCTAACCTCCATGTGCTTCTGTCATGCCACACTGGTCATAGCAATGATTAGAATACATTCAGTAAAGGGACTAAATAAATACATCAATAACTTGATGGAAACTGGCTCCCAAATGTCCAATTTAGAATATCTCCAATGTAGCAGGTTTGAGGGGTTCAGATGCTTTCACTAATTTTAAGTGTCAGAGGACTGGCAGAGGTACGGAAACGAACATTCACTTACAGGATCAACAGTGTCTTCAAGGCTGGAATTTCAAGTTGGTACCCTCTGAGCACAACAGGGAAGACAGAAGAAAGAAGAAAAATGTGGCAAGGACTGGGATGGAGTAGGGAAGGAAGAGAAAGGCAAGGGAATGACTTGCAGTAACCAGGGGTGGCTAGTAGCCCCCAGGACATCAATGCCACAGACTGTGTGAACCTAATCTGTAAATTTCTAAGTGCTAATTAAATGTGTTATTAGAACACAGGGTCCTTGGCTTGTATTTCCCTGTGTCTTCTCTCCCATCTCCTCTATGCTTATACCAAGGACCTAGCTCTGGAGCTGGTAGGAGTTGAATAATAAAGATGCCCCAGAACAAGGGTTGAGTTTCTTCCTGGGGCATCTGAGGCTACTGAGGACCAAGGACATAGCAACAGTGATCATGATAATAAAAACTAACACCTGTACGTGATAGACAGGCTGGGGCACTTCTGAGAGCAGCCATAGCTAAGGAGTCCAAGTGTGGGCTTGTCACAAGTCCAAGTCAACCACCTGGGAAGACAGGATGCCAAACCCGGCAGAGGTTCAGCCAAGGAGTTGTCAGCTGCTCCCCAGCTGTAGGGGGTCGGTGACAGGAACCAAACCTCTCTTGTCCCAAGACAGGGCTAGGCTTATCCTGCCCATCACCAACAATCGACTAAATTCACATTTTTTTTTCCAGGTTGGCTCAGGTTTTTTTGTTTTGTTTTGTTTGTTTATTTGTTTGTTTTGTTTTGGCCGATCGGCTTGCAGGATCTTAGTTCCCCAACCAGGGACTGAACCTGGGCCACCGCAGTGAGAGCACCAAGTCCTAACCACTGGACAGCCAGGGAATTCCCCAAGTTCACATTTTAATACTAGCAGATTCCACACACCCTCTCCAAGCCTGGAGCATGAAACACCAGGTATAATCAATGTGTTCCCTCAAGTGGCTTTCACATAGCTTTTCTTCAGGCTCTGGGGGTGAGACTCGAAAAGAGAAGCAGTGAAGATGGAGGGATGGGAGCCAAGGTCTCAGATGCTTCTTGAGAAGCTCTGAGGAACACCTGAGAATATCATCCACAGATCTGAAACTTGGGGCTTGCCTGCCTCACACAGAAACAAGCTAGATGTTTAAATTCAAGGGTCTGCATTTTAGATTGTTTCGAGGTCTGGCAAGAACACAAGTCAAAACAAAATGAAACAAAGCCCCGTTCATGGATTCAGCACCTGAGGTACGAGGAAGGACAAACCTTAATAATGTGGAGCTTGGGTAAGAGGTTACAGTCGGCTAGCGTGAGCTCATCCCCATCCAGGAACTTCCTTCCAGAAACAGTAACTTCCTCGGTGCTGTAGGCATCTATTTCATCAGGCAGAGGACTATTTAGATAATTATCCAGCTTCTTCAGGGCCTTTAAGAGGTTCCTTTCGTAAACTAAAACACAAGGGCAAAAAATGACTCACATGAGCCATGGGAGTTAGGGTCACCTCTCTCTAGATACCGAAGAAGGACTTTGTCCCTTCCTTCCCGAGACACGGCCAGTGAGCACTGGAGACTTGGGAAAGAGAGAGGTGGACTTATGAGATCGGAATAAAGGACTCCCTTCTCCCTGGAAAGTGATTCTGCCATCTACACAACACTGCTACTTCTAGAACTCATTCATTTATTCAAAAATCTTTATGGAAATCACATAAGGAAGTAAGCAGCCCTAGAAGCTTCATTCATACTGAGTCCCATGGTGCGGCAAGGAATCCCTGGTGGTGATTCTTTTCCCCTAAATATGTGGTTTTCTGGGCTCCCCACCTCTAGAAGAAGCACTCAATCTCTTGAAACCCACGTGTCAATGTCAGAGGTACTTTTTCCTCATTTCTACGTACAGATCCCTCCCCACTGTGAAACGAGTCAGAATTCCCAAGATCTTATAAGAAGCCACACCAGAGGCGGAGCGGAGGTCCCAGTAGAAAGCAGAAAACAGGAAGATGGGAGGGACTCACTCTCGTTTGCATCCTTCTTGGTGTTTTTTATAAATGCTGAGAACTTGGCAAACACATCATTTCCAGCAGAGTTAGATTCAGCGTGTTGGGTCCCCAGCTTAGGGTACCTTGAAAAATTCAAACTGAGAGTATCACAGATCAGCCACGTTTGAGTTAGGAGAATACGACGTGAGGCAGGGGAGGAAGTGACTTTCTCTGAGTGGATATCAACATGAAAACTGCCCCTTGAATGTTTGCCTAATCTTTCCATCCTCAAAGTTGAGAGCAACGCCGTCCAGGGGAAAAGCATTGGACGGACTGTTCTCATCCTGGGATGCAGGGCCCCACCTGGCCTTACTGGTCTAGTTCCCTCCCTCCTGAAATAGAGGTAATGGACTAGAAGGTTCCCTTCCAGGTCCAGCCCGCTGTGATGCTGCGTACTAACACCCGCTCCTTACCTTCCAGCAGAAATGACCCACCCACGTGACATCAGCCTACTTCCTCCCCACTTCCTGCCATCAACCCCTAATTGCCAAACCGCAGGTGCGGAGCAAAGAAATCCGAGCCACCTAAGTTCAGCGTTTCTAATCTCGCTGTGTTTTCTGTGGCACTTCACAGGTACAACTCGGGAAGTAGGTACCATGGCCAGAGGAAACCAACACACGGAATTGTCTGTGAACGGGGAGAAGTGACAAGTGAGCCGTGGACACGGGTTTCGATGAGGCCCACCTCGGGGGGGCCAGCTTCTCCTCCAGGAACTCCTCGATCTTATTCACGTCCGTCTTGACCTCACCGTCAAAAGTCATGAAAGGCGGGTTGGTGCCGGGAGCCAGGTTCTGCAGGTCCGCGGGTTTCCTGGGTGGGAGGCAAGGGCAGCATTGGCAGCACCAGCGTTTGGATCATTTCCAAGGCTGAAGTGTGTCCTCCCCAGTTTAAGAGAAACCACCCTTGAGAATTTCAAAGGCGATTGTGGGTTTACAAACTGTCCTACTGGCGAGGAAAGTGTGGCCCTTTATCTGGAGACGGAGGTGAAACGTCAACTCTCCCCAGTGTTATCAGCCAGGAGGGGTGCTCAGACAGGCTTTTTTTTTCTTTTGGTACGCGGGCCTCTCACTGTTGTGGCCTCTCCCGTTGTGGAGCACAGGCTCCAGACGCGCAGGCTCAGCGGCCATGGCTCACGGGCCCAGCCGCTCCGCAGCATGTGGGATCCTCCCGGACCGGGGCACGAACCCGTGTCCCCTGCATCGGCAGGCGGACTCTCAACCACTGCGCCACCAGGGAAGCCCCGGACAGGCTTTTGAGAGGTTCACAGCTGACTGGTAACTGGCCGAGCAGGATCTTCATGGCGCACCCTCAACCACCACTCCTTCTGGATTACGTCTGATCCCGTTCTGTAATTACTGTGTGGCCCACACTACTCCCGCTTCAATCCAGGGTCCAGACCCAGGGTGGATGTGCCTGCGATATCACCCATGGGTCCTAGAAGTGTGTGTGTGTTTGTGTGTCTGTGTCGGTGTCTGTGTGTGCCTCTGTGTCTGTGTCTCTGTGTGCCTGCATGTGTGTCTGTATGCCTGTGTGTGTCTGTATGTGTGACTGTCTCTGTGTGTGTGTCTCCATCTGTGTGTGTGTGTGTCTCCATCTGTGCATGTGTATAGGGAATTAGGTAGTTATGTCAATACTGCAGAAACCCTGTCTTACCTTTTCAAGTCCACCGTTGTCACATTAAATATAACACCCTTTAGCCAGAGAATCATAAAGAGACGCTGACAAAATGGGCAGTTTCCAATACTCTCACCATCACAACCAGCCTACAAATGGAAAAAGAAATCCTTATCAGAGCCAGTCTCACAATTATAAATGCCAGACTCTGTGATGCATGCACACAAAATCATGATGAATTTTCGTTAATGGTGATGATACTGTGAATAGCCTTCTGAGGCCCCCTCCACCAGCCTCCAAGTGGGAGCTGGGGAGACACACATGCACTCACTGAGCATCTTCTGTTCTCCTTCCCACACCTCACCACTTCCTGCCACACTGGGCCTCTGAGTAGCAGTACACAGAGGGAAAGAGTGGCGAGAGGGAACCCCCTTTGCTACTAAAGGCAAAAAAGAAAAACATGCTCTTTCCCTCCCTCCATCTCTCGATCCTCTTTAGAAGAAACACACCTCTCTTTCCAGGATGATCATGCGTAAAAACAGACCAGCAGGTTCTCCCACGGAGACACCATCCCCAGTATTCTCTACTATTTTCATCTCTAGAATGAAGGCTGGATTATACGAGTTCTTAGACCCCCGGACACTGTAAAATTTTTAGGTCCCCTCATCCGTTGGGGAGCATTTGTACTTAGATGGTAGATTGTTGCACAGTTGACATTGAGGGTGGAAGGATAGGAAACAGTGCCTCCCTGATGACCCAAGCAGGTCACATCCACACGCACATCCCCAAGACACAGGCACAGAAAAATACTGAACAGACATCCTCCTTCCTGTGGGCTTCTGGGAGAGGAGAAAGGCAGACGTTGGAGAAGAGAGGGGAGCCGTGGGGCTTCTTCCTCCTGGGGGAGTTCCCACACTCTTCTTTCTCTTCCCATCTTTCTCCACCCCATGCGTCTCTGGCAAGGTTACAGTGATAACAAAATGCTGCCGGAAAGACCAGGAGACTCAGCCAGACTCCGATGACAGAAACACAGCCATATTTAATCCAGGAAGTCCATTTCTGCCACATGCAGTTCAAGGAAAGTTGAAAGGAAAGCAGTGAATCTATAACCTGAATAACAGAAGGACACAAGGCAGAAAGTGAGCTATGGTTTGGGAATTGAAGAAAGGAAAATGATGCCTTAGAAAACTGGACAACTTAAAGAGAACTTCAGAGGTGGTTCTCTGGCATTAGGTTCCTAAGTCACCTGGAGAGGTTGTTAATAACAACATGTCCCTATAAAAGAAGAGTATAAGAGACCCCAGACCCAATGTTAAAAAGACTTGATCAGCCTCTTCACAAAAGACAAAATCCAAATGGCCAATAAGCACATGAAAACACTCTTAGCGTCACTAGCTAGTAGGGCAATGCACATTACAACCACAAATAGATTCCGCTACACACCTACCAGAATGGCTAAAGTGAAAAGATCGGACAATATCAAGTGCGGACAGGAATGCAGAGCAACTGAATTCCCATCCATTGCCAGTGAGAGTGCAAATTGGTACAACTACTCTGGAAAACTGTTTGGCAATTATCTACCCAAGATAAATATGCATTTATGCTATGACACAGCTATTCCATTCCCAACAGAAATGAGTGCTTAGGAGCACAAAAAGCATTTATATGAATGTTCTTAGCAGCTTTAGTGTAATAACCAAAACCTAAAAACAACTCAGACACCATGAAGAATAGAATGAATAAATAAATGATAGTACATTCATATGGTAGGACACGATACCACAGTGAAAAAAATTAGCTATTACTTCAAGCCACAATGTGGATGAATCTCACATACATAATGTGGAGGGAAAGAAACCAGACTCAAAAGAGTCCTGCATAATTCAATGTAGGTGAAGTTCAAACACAGGCAAACTTCACTATGTGATGGGAATTAGAAGAGCAGTTGCCTTTGGAAGCTAGTATTGTCTGGAAAGGATGAGAGGGAGGCTTCTGGGTGGTGGCAACATTCTATAGCTTGAGCTGTGTGGTGGCTACATGGTAGGTATACTGAATTGACTAAGTCTTAGTTAAGATTTGTTTCCTTTACTGCATGTTTTATTTTAATACAAAAAAGAAGCAGAAATATTAATTTAAAAAATACAGAGTCAGATTCAGTGCGTCTTGCATGGGGTCCAGGGATCTGAATTTTTAACAAGCTCCCCCAAGGTGATGTGATGCTCGTGGTCAGTGGACTCAGCCCCACTTTGGACAAGAGGGAAGGCTGGCCCAGTGATGATCAATGCATAGGACAGAATGGTTCAAACCCCCCAGTTGGATGATCTGTTGATAAGAAGACTTGCAAGACCTCCTAGTTGATAAATACAGCTGCATAAGTGTAAAGATAAAGGGTGAACTTAATACACCTGAAGAGGCACCAACAGATTCAGATTAGTGACTTCAGAGACCCCTAAGCTCTGGGTACTTGCTTCACCCCCTCTCTTCCCCCCTAGTAGAGGGAAGGGCTGAGAATCCCCCCAGCTGGAGTCTGAAGTTGCTGGAGCTTAAGGGGTGGGGGAGGTACATAGCTAGGACCCAACCATCCAAGTAGTCATAACAACTGCCCTGCAGGCGGCCCCGTGCCCACCTGGTCCCATAGCCTTATGGCCATTTTGAGGGCTGCCCCGTCTCCTCTTTGCTCTGTCCTGGAAAAAGAAACAGCGCAGAGCTGAGTTACATAAAACTCCCAGCGGCTTGCTGCTGGGGATCCCTCTTAAAACATGGTGCTTTCTTAACCACTGTAGGTTTGGGCAGAGTCATGCCAGAAAAGGGGGCCAAGGGGGGATGAAAGCACTGGGACACAAAGGCACATATTTTGGCCAGTCCTGACTTGTTCTGCAGCTTTTAAACCTCTTATTTTTATAGTAGTTACACTAAGCTCAGCAAAGTCTGAGATAAGTTCTTCAGAGTGGGGCAATTGTTTTTCTCCTCTGCCTTGTGTCTCTGACCTTGGAAATCCTGTAATAACTCATTCTGAATGCAGCAAGATCCCCGCAGAGCCCAGGCGATCTTCACCGGGCTTCTTGATGAAACTCACCTTGACCAAGAAGAGCCCTGTGCCTGGAACAGCAGCATCTGGAGAATAATTACTCTGCCGCACCCTGTCTCTTTCATGGTCTCAAACTCAAGCCAGTGTTTTCCCTTGAAGTTGCTCTCACCTTTTCCTGAATCCTGGCAGCTATTTCTTTAGGAGAAATACAAAGGAGGTAGGAGCAATACATCTTTTAAAATATACCAATGGCCTGTGTCATCCACTCCATCAAAACTTAGCCTTCTTAACAGGCTCCTTCCCAGAACTGCAGCTGGCACCTAACATGGGTGCCAGGAAGGTGGGACAACGGTCTGCACGGCCATAGTGCCCACAGCCCAGAAGATCGTGATAAAAGCCGTGATTGTACATTTCCCCCCGTGTGGCCTTCAAACAGAATTGTTGCAAGCCAGCGCAGCTGCTGGACTGAAGGCTGTTAGGCAGTTTAGAAGAATTAGCCAGCTGCCACGACTGCCCATAAAACAGGATTTACATATCCAGTGTTGCCTCATCTTAAATTGCTCTAAAATAAATGTTTTTTCTGTCTCAGCCTGTTGTACACGTGGGGGTTACGGGAACGTGGTGGAAGTGACTAGGACGCCTTGCTGCCTGATTGTATTACTTTAATGTGCTTCAGTGCTGAGTGTGCCAGCAAAAGTAAAGAAAAAGATACACCATCTCCACTGCCCATTATTGGACAACAATGGGAGAGTATCGCTCTGGGCACAGTCATCACCAGACAAGACGATGGAGTAAACACATAGACATTAGGGGCGAATAACCGACTCCGTTGCCATAATCGGGACGTTTTATCGTATGCAGTTTTATTTTCTGATGCTGATAATTCTCTCAGGCTAATTACACTCTGGGCTAAGGTTTCTCAGCAGAGTTCTCAACCTACGGGGAAATTCTGTATGTATACATTTCTGATTAAAATCGAATTAGGCAGTTTAAGAGATCAGAGTGTCTTTTGTTTCCAGTGAAGACCCAGGCACTTGGATAACCCGGATTTGGAGGTCTGCCTTTCAAATGCAACTTTGTTGAGCACCTACGACGATGGTCATTCTCAAAAGAAAAACATTGGTGCCTCTGACACGTTCTGAGAAAGTTCTGAGAAATTCTGTTCGCCACTGAGCCCAGCAGCGGCGTTCAAGTACGTTGGTAATTCTGCTAGGTCCCCCCTCACAGCCTGAGGTGTCAAGGTCCAAATGTTGCTACAGAGGTCAGCCGATCCTCTTCAGATCAGAGCCTCTCCCACCTACTCTTTGCATGTTTACTCCATTCAGAATCTATGGGGAGCATTTTTTAAAATTTCCTCTCAGTGCTTTTGGCTTCTGCCAAACGACCTTTCCAGGGCTGGTCTGTAGTTACATGGAAGGGGACCACCCACCACACCTTCCACTAAAATGACTCCCACTCACCACTCCCTTTGAGGGACCTGCCCACACCCCGCCAGACCTGACCAAGGGGTGATGACCCCCTCAAGATATTCCTGGTGGCTCCCTAGCACCCCTCCCTGACCTTCCCACCAGAACAGGTCATGCACCCACCACCTGATTCCCCACCTTCTTTCTGGTCCCTACCTTCTCTCTAGAAAATTCCATGAGGGCCTCAATGGTAAACACATTCTGAGAAGGAAGCATTTGTCCCTACTCTATGTAAATGTCATGAAAAAGCGATTTGGGGGGGTGGAGGGAAGATAAAGGAAGAGGTGATAAATTGGAAATATTCTAATTGGCTCCTTTCTGAGAACTGGCTTTCAACCAAGGAGGTAGGATGTCCATCCTGTGTGTGGGGGAGTGTTCCTGTCCCTGCAGAAAAGCAGGAGGGATCTGGGGGCAAACAGCTAATTTGGTTGGCTCCATCCCAGGGACCCAGAGAAAACTGGTGAGTAATGATGGGCCGTGTGTTTCCAATGTTCCGGAGGGACCTGAGGCTGAATAAAATCAGTAGCTGATCTGAGGAGGCCAGAGTCAGAAGACAGTTTGACGTGGGAGGCCAAGGGGAAGCCACCAGAATCAGTCCTCCCCCAGGAAGAACAATGTGGTCCAAAGGGCCTGCCAGAATGCTCCTCTGTTGGCAGCTGGTCCAGCTGAAGGCCGGACACAGCACAGCCAGAGAGAAACAGCTGCAGCCAACCAGGTGGGAGCTGACTCTGCCCTCCAAGCCCCACCTACACATTTCCCTGAATTCCTCCCGGGTCCTTTGCAGAAAGCAGACAGCCTCGCATGCTTTGGGGCCTGGTGATCGAACCTGCCCAGCACGGCCAAGCACAAAGATCTGGCCTCCAAGCTGGGCAGTCAGCCCTCCCGGTCCACAGATGCTGTCCGTGCACACGCCTCTTTACAGATGACGTCAGGGTTGCATGAGCACCTCTCGTGGAATGTGTGTGCTCTAAACTCAACCCCAGGAGGACGGGAGGGGGACCACCGTGAGCTCGGGGCACTGGAGTAGCTAGTGCTTGTAAAAAGAAATGTGGGTGCAGTGTCTGCACACGTACCCCCCAGCCTGCACCCACCATGTCTGCCTGCCATTTGGAGCAGGTCAGGACCAGGGAAACTGTCCCAACCCAGCGACAAGGCCTGTGGGACAGGTGGGGGACACTCCTCCTGGGTCTTTTCTTGCTTCCACGTGGAAGCAGGCAGAAGAGCCAGGATGTCCTTAACCCTCGACACGGGTCGAGTCCGGGACCCATCTTCCTTCATCCGGGAGGCTCCTGCCGGCCCTGGCGGAGTTCCTGGCACACAGTAAACACTCCAAGCATTACTAAGGGCCTGAATCCCGTTGCTCCCATGCCCCTGGAGCCTGGTCCACTTCAGAAAGTGCCTCCCTGGGCCTCTCTCCTCTTTCTTTGCTGGGCCAGTGCCCATGAACTTTTCCCTTTCAGAAGCTCACAACTTCTCACTACTAAGAGATCACCCAAGGAGAGTGGCATCCAACTGGAGGGGAAAGAAGAGAAGGTGGGCAGGAGGGAGGGGGAGGGGAAGAGGCGGAGGGAGGGGACGGGAGGGGAGGGGGATGGAGATGGAGAAGGAGAGGAGAGGAGAGAGGGAGGGGGGGATGGTTGAGAGAGCCCAAAGGGCCCAAGTCATGGGCAGCAAAGTCTCCCCCAAGCCTTCTGGACTAGCGGTTTGACTTAAAATGCAGTATTTAAATCAGTCAGAGACTTCCTGATTTTGAATAATCTGCAAGTTGAAAAAAACGTATAATTCTTTCCATTTGCCAGACACACTGAAGTTTCCATTTTGAGCAACATGAGGTCTCTTGGAGACAACATGGTCCAGGGGAATGGGTATGGGGCCAGGGAGAGCCAGTGTGAACTTGGGCCCCACTACTTACTACTCGAGTGGCCTCGGGCAATTCATTTGTTCTTCCTGAGCCTCAGTTTCTCCATTTAGAAAATAGGGATAAAAATCCCTGTGCCTCGCAAGATCTCTGTGTGATACACTTGAGTCTCCTGGGCACCCAATAAAGGCAGCTATTCCATCATCATCATTACTCTTCCAAATCTGAGAGCCCCAGAACAGACAATTATGGAACTTAGGGGACTTTTTAACAAGGCTCGATTCGTGTGATTTTCATGCCAAACCATATAGGCCTTAAAGAAGCACTGATTTTTTCCCCCCCAAACCTAACACCTCCTATATCTATTCCAAGTGAAAATTAACAACTGAAGTCTTTTTCTTAATTGCAAAAGCAAACAGATCTTTAGCCAGGAGGCAAATTAGCAGGGCCCTGGCCTGGCATTCGTGATTGGGAGTTACACAAACCTCTTGGGGAAAAGTCCCGAGGAAAGGGCGTCAGGAGAACTGGGTGCACCGGACCGATGGCAGGGTTGACAAGTCCAGGGAAACTGCTTACTTTTCAAGAAATGACACCCAAGGCCTCTGTCTTTTGTCTGTGATCACCTGGGGGAGAGTGGGTTCCGTGTAATAAGAGAAGAAAGCAACCACTCTTCCATCAGGACTTGGCGTTCAACACGCTGGAATTGCAGATCCACGTGGAGAAAGGCTATGCTAACTAACGTGGGGGGGAAACAAGCCATCCCATCTCTTCCTTGTCCAATAAGAATGTTTTTGAAGAAAACGCCCTCCCAAATCAGCAATATTGAAGGTGATTTTTAAAAACTAACACCTCTTGAAGACCAACTCTGATTTCAAGTATCCTTCCAAACTATTTACGGACGTGATCAGATTCAATCCTCTCAAACTCCTGTAAGATGTCCTATTTCAACTTCCATTTTACAGATGAGGAAACTGAGGCACAGAGAGACTAATAAATAACCTGCCCAAAAACCCAAACAGGATTAGGTGAACAAAGATCACTCGAGTTCTTGTCAACTGGATCCAGTTAATGGTCCCAGCTTCTTTCCAGGTCCTCACGACGAAAACCAGATCTCTCACCCTTTTCCTCAACTTCACTCAGACCCCAGCACAAGCCTTCCTCCTTTGAAATCCTTCTTGCCCGGGTCTCCGAGCCTCCCACCCAGATTCCTGCAGCAGCCTCCTGCCGGGTCTCTCTGCCTGGGCTTTCTAGCCCCTCCGATCTTTCCCCCATATCCTGGATAAGATTAACCCAGATGCCACTGTCCTTAGCTCATTCTGCTGGAATGCTGCTCAAGTGCAAATTCCAACTACGTTGCTATCAAGCAGTGTGACCAGGGCAGAGTACCTAACCTTCCAGCAGAGCTCTTTGTTCATTTACAGCATAAGGTTAATTTTACCTGCCCCTCCACGTTGGGTGAGGATGAATTAGACGTTAAGCAGAAAACACACAGAACGATGCCTGACATGCGGAAGCATTCTGTTACACCCTCCCTCCCCCTCCCTCCCCCCACCTGCCTCCGCCTTCCCTTCCCTTCCGACTCCCTCCTTCCCTCCTCTGCCTTCCCCCCTCTCTCCCCCCTCCCCCTCCCCTCCCCCCTCCACCAACTAATAGATGCCGGCCAGTCAAGCCAGTTAGTTACTCCCCTTAAATGCTGTCCTTACCTACCCCACGTCGCCTTCCTGAAATCCCCCTTGTCCACCTGCTACCACTTCACTCCTGCTCAGGTCAGGTCAGTGACTGTTTCCAGCTCTGTATCCATTTCTATGACTCTCTGGTCGGCGTTTCTTTTTGCTTGTTCTGAAGTTCACTGACAATCCAGTCGGCTCTGCCTGGTTTAGTACCAAACTGTTTCCTCATTATTTTCTGTTGGTTCCATCCCTTCAGGGAGGACCGCATCAGCCTCTGTAGAGCCGGTGATTAACTGTCTTCTCCCTGGCAGTGCCCGTGACACGTTCATTTTCCTCCAGCTCCCCTGGCAGCGTCACGGAGCATAGTCAGGCCCACGGAAGTCACTCCAGGAAAAGTCACCTTGTGGAGCCAATGGTCACTGTCCTCAAAAGTTCTAAGAAGCTCCTTGCCACGGGGAGTTCTTTTAAACACAGAGAAACCACACCCCTGAGGATGATCTCTGCAAGCCCAGCCTCATCAGCCCCATCCCCTCCCCAGCCTGCCTGTCCTGGGGCTGCTTTCTTCACCCACCCAAAAGGACAATCGCCGGGTGACCCGGTTTGCCTGCGACTGTGATTCTTATAGTCGGAAATCCCTCATCCCCACCCCCGCCCCGGTAAGTCTCAGGCAAGGTGGGACGGCTGGTCACCCTACTGTCCACCCAGATGAGAGCTTTATTTTTTGTGAGGGTCAAAAACATTATTAACGGGGCTTCCCTGGTGGCGCAGTGGTTGGGAGTCCGCCTGCCGATGCAGGGGACACGGGTTCGTGCCCCCGTCTGGGAAGATCCCACATGCCGCGGAGCGGCTGGGCCCATGAGCCATGGCCGCTGAGCCTGCGTGTCCAGAGCCTGTGCTCCACAACGGGAGAGGCCACAACAGTGAGAGGCCCGCGTGCCGCAAAAAAACAAAAACAAAACAAAACAAAACAAACATTATTAACGACCTCCTAGTAACCTAGAAGTGGGTCCTTGTTCCTCTTTCATCAGAAGACCATCAGCACAGATGATCGTAACCGACTGATCAGATTGGGTAGTTGATCTCTTGAATGCTGAGGAGTTGGGACTATCAGCTCCCCGGGAGGGAGAACAGATGAACAGAGGCTGAGGCCTTCTGGGGTGAGGAAAGGAGGCGGGAATTTAAGACAAGCCTGGCAAACTCCCCAAATTGTGCAGAGCCAGCTTATACAGGAACGGCATTTCCCCTCCCGGCTGTCAGGCCACCTTTGGGAAAGAGAAGCAGTTAAAATCGGTGGTACAGTTCAGATAGCAACTGTATCCCAGAATTGCCCAGCTCTGGGTGTGACAGACCCCAAAACACTAACTTGAAAAGATATATGCACCCCCATGTTCATTGCGGCATTATCAATAATAGCCAAGATATGGAAACAACCAAGTGTCTACTGATGGATGAATGGATAATGAAAATGTGGTGTATATATACACAATGGAATATAATTAAGCTATTAAAAAAATTGAAATCCTGCCATTAGTGACAAGGTGGATAGACTCTGAGGGCATTTGAGGACAGAAAAGACAAATACCATATGATCTCATTTATATGTGGAATCTAAAACAAAACAAAGTTCAGAGTTACAGACAACAGATTGGTGGTTGCCAGCGGGGCAGGGGGAGGTGAAATGGGTGAAGGGGGTCAAAAGGTACAAACTTCCATTTATAAAATAAATAAGTCCTGGGGATGTAAGGTACAGCATGGTGGCTATAGTTAATTAAGTGTATTTTATACTTGAAAGTTGCTAAGAGAGTAGATCTTAAAAGTTCTCACCACAAGAAAGAAGAAAATGTCATAACTATGTGTGGTGAGGGATGTTAGCTACACTTTCTTGGTGTGATCATTTCAAAATATACACAAATATTGAATCTTTATGTTGTATACCTAAAGCTAATATAATGTATGTCAAGTAGACCTCAATTAAACATTTTAAAAATAAATAAAACTAAAAACTAATTTAAATTAAATTAACAGATAAATAAAGAAACAGTCCTTCCTTGTGGATACTCTGTATGCTGGGTACCAGGCCATGTTAAACCATAGCCACTGGAAGAATCGTTTAGTATTTCAGTCAAGATCTATTCTCACTGTTAGGTTCAGCCTCTGAAGCTCTAGGTAAGAAAGAAAATAAGCAAACTGAAATGAAATCAGAACACATCCACATGGGGAGGCTGAGACTCACCTTTCCACACTTTCACATATTAATATGTGTCAACTTCCTGTTTCCCTCTAGTGGCGCTCGGTTCAGAAAACGGAGGGGGCCCTGAGAGACTGGATACCAGCAAAACGAAAGACCGACTAAGTGCCTTCTCCTTCCTCTTAAGTTAGAGGATGAAAACCTTGAATTCTTTTTGGTATTCTTGTTTGATTTGGGGGTTGTTTCTGTTTTTTTTTTCCTTATCAGACTACCTACCTTATCTGAGTATCATCAAAAAAGAGCTGAGATTTTAAAAAACTGTAATGCGGATATACGTATATTTCATAGCCCTTTCTTAAGATTAACAATCATAACCATGAGGTGCTCAAAGAGAGGGAAGCGGGCAGAGTATCACTGAGATCTAAGAAATAAAATGATGAAAAACTTTTAAAAATTGGTGGTGCAACTCAGGTGGCAAACCCACGCCAGAATAGCCCATCTCTGGGTATGACAGACACTCCAGACCAAAGGGCACCACACTAGTGGGCCAGAAACCATGACCTTCTCATCCTTAAATCCTTAACTTGATCTCAACAAAGACCACGATTTCTGTTTGATCTTCCATATTACCCTTTGGGTCAAAAAGAACAGCAAGAAATTCTGTCCCAGTCAAATAGGAAAACCTTCCAGGTATCCCCTAGGTCATCGGCTGGGAGAAACCCTGGCAGACTTGAGTGTACACCTCCTCTGAGGAATTTAGGGCTGCAAAGATCAGTGTGATTAGTAAGTATCAGCTTGGAATTCAGCTCCCACCCTCTCATTCTGAAAAAGAAGACACATAAGTCGATTCATCTTCTCAAAATAGTTCACCTAAGGCCTTAAGAAGTTCACAGATTTCAGATCTGTCACTTACAAATGTCATTAGAAACAAAATGGCTATTTTATGAAATGATGATGATGGCGATGATAGCAACTAACACTTACATAGCCTTTGCTCTTTGCAAGTCATAGTTCTAAACACTCTGCTTTTATTAACTCAATGAATCCTGAGAGCAACCCTATTAGATGTAGGTACGCTTACTATCTCATTATGCAGGTAAGAAGGTCTCACAGTCGGATTTGAGCCCAGGAATCAGCTAGAGGCTGTCTTCTTCATCCCACTCTGGACCCTGGCCCATGTCCAAATGGAGAGGCTCTAGCTCCAGCAGGGCCCCTCCTCAGCACAAAGGGCACTGGCTGGGTAGTCTGCTTGTTTGTTTTACTCCACCTCCTTTCAGTAAGGTGACTTGGAGGCGACTTGCAGGAATCCATGATAATAAAACACACAGCAAAAGCAAGTGAAAAGTGCAAAGGACAAACAGTGCTTGGGACATTTCACAGTCCTGGGGGACAACTTTGGTAGCCAAGTGGGCTGGGGGCATGGAGGGAGCCTCTGGCTGGGTGCTACATATTCTGTTCCCTCCCTAGGAAACCTATGCTAGAAGTCAAGACAACAGTGAGCTTGTCTTGTATCCCCTAGCCCCACACTTGGAGGCAAACAGTCTTCCTGCCAGCTTAACAACAGAGCACCCCCTTCCCGGACACACACAGCCATGCAGGGCTGGCATCCCCCTGTGAGAACTGGGGAGTCCAGCAAAGCTGTGCAGACAGCCCACTTCTTCTTCCAGCAGGGCAGGTAGCGTCAAGGTACTCCTTGAAAGATCCTGTCAAAACCACTCTAATCCAGTCCATCACAGCCCACCGTAGCCTGCTCCTTGTCATGTGGCCAAAAGAGTTTGGGTCTGGGATTTTTAAGGCAGGTAGAACCAAATGCCTAATCTTGGCCATAAACAGCTTTCCATAAAAGCACCAGAGTGTTGAGCACAAAGCAAGACCACTGCCTGCTGTAGAAAAAGGACTTTTTGGACTTGCCCTTCTCATTTCAGAGTCCGAGAAGGCATTGGTTAAGGACCGGTGGGCAATCTCAGAAGCAGCCAGGAAAATAACCACCCATTAACTTTCCAAGTAGGTCTATGCTTGACCGCAACTCATTCTAGCCATGGCCTGGGGTGACAATGACAGAATGTGAAAGAACAAGTTCAAAGTCTATTTGCCAGTGCAGTAGGCAGAATAATGGCCGCTCAGAGGCCCACATCCTAATACTCAGAACCCGTGAATATGTTACCTTAATGGCAAAAAAGGACTTTGCAAATGTGACGGAGGTTATGGATTTGAGATAGGGAGGCTACCCTGGGTTGTCAGGTGGGCCCAGTCTGGTCACAGGCATCCTCAAAAGTGAGAATCTTTCCCAGCTGTGGTCAGAGAAGATTTGACTAGAGAACAATGGTCAGAGAGATGAATGTTGCTGGCTTTGAAGATGGAGAAAAGGGGGCCCCAAGCCAAGGAATGCAGGTGCCCTGTAGAAGCTGGAAAAGGCAACGACATGGATCTCCCTTAGAGCCTCCAGAAAGAAATGGAGGACCACTGGTGCCTTAGTTTTAGCCCAGTGAGACCTGTGTCAAACTTCTGACCAATGGAACTGTCAAATAATAAATCTGAGTTGGTTTAAACCACCAGGTGTGTGGTAATTTGTTACAGCAGCAATAGAAAACTAATATAGCTAATGATTCCATATGGGAATCCTAAACCTTTTCCTAAGACGATGCAGTGGATCAACCACACATCAGTCACACAGAAGGAGGAACCCTGAAGTAGGCAGCACTTAGCCCTTTTCTAGAAACTTCCTGCATGAGCCTCTCCTCATTTGCCAGGGATGTGCAATGTTGTCATGTGAAGAAGCTCTGTATTGAGCCCACCAATAGCCAAGCCAAGACCACAGCTCCTCTGTGTGGACTTGTGAATTACAATAGCCTTTTTGATCTGAATTATGGGGAGGCCTGCTCATTCCTCCACGTCACCTATGGGGCCACAGAGTCTGGCGGACAAGCCCCTAACACAGGGGGCTTGACTACTTGACTCAGCAGGCTGTATATTCCCCCCAATTTTTTAATTTGGTAAAACCGATCTGAGGATACATCTGGCCAGAAATCTAACAAGGCACAGTTACAGATCATCCTCTCAGGATGAGGGATCCACCGTGACATTTTGCTCTTTTTAATCTTGGTTCCTTACTATGGTTTTTAGAACCTGCCTTCTCAAAAGGACTCTGGCGTCAGGTGTGCAAGGTCTTCAAGAGGTTATTAGCGCCTCCTAGTGGTCTTGAGATGCACTTTCTGACTTAACACCTTCCCTTTAAACACACCCATTCCTCATTAGGGTCTGGTGGAAAATGTCACAAATAAGTTTTTAGGCCCGGTAGGAGGCTAAACCTTCCCAGTTTGCCTGGGACTCAGGTTTCCTGCTACCCAGGATTGTCAGTTTTAAAACCAGGATAGTCCTGGAAAGACGAGAGTGCCTTGGTCTCCATACCCATGACCCCCTTCACACCCCATAGGAAAACTACCCAAAGAGGGCATTGTCTTCCTGTCCTTGGCACTGCAATAACCGGGTACCAAACACAATTGGGACCCAAATGGTAATGCCTTTACTAATGCAACTGTCTGTGAGAACAGCAGCTGACTTGAGCACACTTTGCTCATGATAGGAAAATAACAACTGAAGATCTGCAAGTTATTTCTGGACTCTCATTGAGGAGCCATGGGGAGAGGAGGGAGGAAGCGTGGTGGGTGGGAGAGTCGGGTCACCTATATGCTGGGCAGAGCAGACCATGAAAAAGAAATTCTGACTTTCCTAAAAGTGTTCAGATTCAGTTTGTTCAGAATTCTCTAGCTCTTTTGCAAAACTCTTTAGAAACATGCAGTTTCCTGAAAAATAAACGAACTCCCTCTCTATTTTTCTTTGTAATGTTCATAAGTTTTAAGGAGGCCAAAGGTCTGAAACTATCTATTTACAAAGATGGAAGTCTAGTGCCTTAAAGGCACTCATGTTGGTTTCGATGGCCAACTTATGAAAGTTGTATAGATCTGGGTCAGGGAAGGAGGAGACTAGGAATTTTATAATATTTTTCGTTCAATCTGAAACTAGTCAGTTAATCAGAAATATCTTAAAGGTTATTGAGGGAATTCCTATTGTGGATTTTAGAATGTTTTCCTTTTAACATTGAAAGATGGCAGAAATCAGAGGCTTTGTGATTAACTTTCCAGGTAGAAGGCAGGGATCACCTGTATGGTATGATATGTGAGTGTTGGGAGAATCCACCTGTCTAAAAATGCCCACATCATCCTTCCACAAAAGCCTGAATCTCAGAGAATTGTCTAGAAAAAAGCCACTGTCTGTTAAGAAATGGTGCTGGTTACTCCTGTCTTCCCCAGGGCCAACCTAGGGGAGGACACCAATCCCAGAAACCTCAAACCTTCCCACAAGCTGACACTGTTTGTCCATTTCCTCATACACAGCATGAAAGGGTCCATTTTGGCAACACTTTCTATGCCTTTACAGGTGTTTGCTGAAGTGGCAAAGTCGTTAAAGTTCCTTTTGTAAAGGTATGCTTGTCAGATCTCATTCCAAAAATTCAAGGCACTTTTAAGAAGCCATATTAATTACTACAGCTGGTCACTATAGCTATGAAAGGTATTCAAAATATAAAATTAAATCCCAAAGACCTTGAATAACCAAAGAAATCTTGAGAACGAAGGTCAAAGCTGGAAGCTCACGCTTCCTGATTTCAAACTACATTACAAATCTATAGTAATCGAAATAATATGGTATTGGCATAAAACCAGACACATAGATTAGTGGAAACAGAATTGAGAGCCCAGAAATAAACCCACGCATGTATAGTCAATTAACTTACAACAGAGGAGGCAAGAATATACAACGGGGAAAGGACAGTCTCTTCAATAAATGGTGTTAAGAAAACTGGACAGCAACATACAAAAGAATGAAACTGGACCACTGTGTTACATCATAAACAAAAATTCATTCAAAATGGATTTAAGACTTGAATGCAAGACCTGAAACCACAAAACTCCTAGAAGAAAATATACACAGAAGGCTCCTTGACATCAGTCTTGGTGACAATTTTTTGTATTTGACACCAAAAGAAAAGGCAACAAAAGAAAAAATAAAAAGTGGGACTACATCAAACTAAAAAGCTTCTGCATGGCGAAGGAAACCATCACCAAAATGAAAAGGCAATTTACTGAATGGTAGAAAATATTTTCAAGTCATATATCCGATAAGGGGCTAATATCCAAAATATATAAAGAACTTGTACAACTCAACAGCAAAAAAATCTCAAACAATCCGATTTTAAAATGAGCAGAGGATCTGAACAGACATTTTTCCAAAGACATGCAGATGGCCAACAGGCACATGAAAAGATGCTCAACATCACTCATCATCAGGGACATGCAAATCAAAACCACAATGAGATATCACCTCACACCTGTTTTAGAATAGCTATTATCAAGAAAACAAAAAATAACAAGTGTCGCAGAGGGTGTGGGGAGAAGGGAACCCTCACGCACTGTTGGTGGGAATGTAAATTGGTGCAGCCACTGTGGAAAACAGTATAGAAGTTCCTCAAAAAATTAAAAATAGAGCTACCATTTGATTCAGCAATTCCATTCCTGGGTATTTATCCAAAGAAAATGAAAACACTAACTCAAAAAGATACATGCACCCCCGTGTTCATTGCAGCACTATTTACAATAGCCAAGATATGGAAACTAACTAAGTGTCCATCAACAGACGAGTGGATAAAGAAAATGTGGTATATGTATATGTGTGTATATATATATATATACACACATACACACACACATATATATACACACACACACAAAGGAATATTATTCAGCTATTAAAAAAGACTGAAATATTGCCATTAGTGACAAGATGTATGGATTTTGAGGGCATTATGTTAAGTGAAATAAGTCAGACAGAGAAAGACAAATACCATATGATCTCATTTATATGTGGAATCTTAAAAAAAAAAAAAGAAAAGCAAAACAAGCAAACAAGCTTATAGATATAGAGAATGGATTGATGGCTGCCAGAGGTGGGGATGGGGTTGAAATGGGTTAAGGGGGCCGAAAGGTATAAGTTTCCAATTATAAAATAAATAATTCATGAGTATATAATGTACAGCATGGCAACTACAATTAATAATACCATACTGCAGACTTGAAAGTTGGTAAGAAAGTAGATCTTAAAAGTTCTCATCACAAGAAAGAAAAAATTTTGTAACTCTGTGTGATGATGGATGTTAACTACACTTGCGGTGATCATTTTGCAATAAATACAAATATCAAATCATTATGTACACCTGAAACTAATATAATGGTGTATGTCAATTATACCTCAATAAAAAAAATAATAATTAATTAATTAAATCAGGTATACTGAAAAGTAGCATCCTAGGGTACTAAATAGATTTGGTGTTCTAAATTAAAGTTCGTAGTAGATCTCATGGATGACATATTCACTGAAAATTTTTGCTTCATTTTAAAGAACAAACAGAAATGTCTAGTCAATCAGGTAATCGGTTTCTCCTGCCAGTGTCTTGTTTAATGGAATAATGGAATTATCCCTAAATGGTTTTTGCAACTTCGACAAGAACAGCAAACAAATGAACAGCTCCCAGCACAAACAAAACTTCTTGTAAAGGAGAGGGGCAATTATGTAAAGCACAATGGGAGATGCCAGATCAATGGTATAGTGGGAAGGCACTTTTTAATTTAAATGCAACTTTATTCAGTTCAGACCTACATCTTCATGTTTAAGAAACCTAAGCTACATCAATTTGCTAATTTTCCCCACTGCTGTCTTTTCTCCTGGCCACTGAGTTGAAGGTAAGCCTGCATTACTAACCAGAAACCTCAGGTTTCACAAGTTTAGGAGGTTCAAACCAGCGTGTCATCTTGTATCAGTGAAAAGAGACAAAAGAATCAACCAGGAGTACATAAAATCACATTGTGTATAAAATAGGAAAAGTTGGCTTTATGCTTCAAAAGCAGGAAAATCAGAGTCAGAATCCCCCCAAAAAACATATGGAGTTTAGGAAAATCACAAAATTGTCCTGGAACTGTGCTCCACAGGGTAACTACTCCCATTTTAACAATTAGATTTCATTTTGTATTTCCTTGTAATCTGAGAATTCTTACAAGGTCAGGGGTTCCTAGGTCATGGATAATTAACTTGCTGAACTTGAAAGTTCTTTGTCAGTGAGCAGAGGCACACAGTACCACCTTGTAGTGGTACTACAAGGTGCTAACCTTGATGTTAACCTTGATGTTAACTTGATGTTAGCAATTTGAACGGAGAGATTTTAGAAGACTTCAGACGTTACAGAATTATCTGGAAGCTTTACCTTCTCCCGTTTCCCAGTGTTAGTTATATGACTATATTCTCTGGCCTGGCTTGACCCACGCAACAGGGAAGGTCTGTGGCCTCAGACCAAAAGGGATCAGCCAAGTTCCAAATTAGGAGAAACACCTAACTGGCTGACCAAGGCCAAGGCTAATGCCCTGGCTTTGTTATACAAAAGTCTTTTCTGTGCCACAAGCTTTTTTTGGTGAACTCTCTCCCCACCTTCACCCCTGAGGAAGAAAAAGGAGGGAGTGCTATCCGGTTTCAAGATTCCCTAACCCTGACCTATTAGGTAAAAAAAAAAACAGTGACCCTGAGGCCAGCTTCGCAGTGGTTCACAAACCAGCCAATGAGCAAACCGTTCAAGGGCTCCTGTTTTCAAAAATGACATTTATGCTAAGTGGCTAGGAACTGGTGTCCCTAATTTGTTGCAAATCTTACTGTGGCCCCAGCAATCCAGTTCCAGGTCAATGGAACCCTTCGTCTGCCTTGTGGAGAAGGACACAGCGACACTACAGGAGAAGAGGCTGGGGATTTCTCAAGATGTTCATTTATTATCCTAACTCCAATCTGGGCAAGGCCAGTTTCTTATGGAAGTGTCTTATTTCAGTTTTGTAAGGCTTGAAAAACTGGGATTCAGAGATGAAGCCACAAAATATTACTTTTTATGTAGAATAACTTGAAAATAGTTTACACTAGGGTCCCTGTAGGTAATTAACTAAATAGGAAAAGACATGTGCTCTGTATTTCAGGAAGAAAATAGAATGTGAAGATTTTGTGAGGGTTCTCGTTTATCTGTTGCCAAAATAAAGGCATCCACACAGATATGAAAATGAGAAAGTCAAGGGGATTTACAGGGCCAGGGAAAGGACTTATTAGGTCTTGGGTGTCTTAAGTGGGCTACATGCCATGCTTGTCCAGTCCACCCAAGGGCACCACGTAAACCAGACCTGCTCTGGTTCCCTGGACCCCATCTGTGTTCAAATCCACACTAACTGATAATGATCTGCAAGACCCTGGTCATAGAGACCTTCCCACAACACCAGGAGAAGAGGCAGCTGAGGGGGCGTGGTTTGGCATTATCTCATTTGGCACGAGGGTAAAAATGGCACAAAACATTGGGTGCCCCAAACCAGGAAACAAAACCTCGTTCTGAAAGACAAAACTGTGCAAAAATAATAAAAGAAAAGATTTTCTTTTATGGAATTTGGGATGTTTAAGAATGCTTGAGAATGTTGGCTGAATCGATGAATCCATGAGTCAATCAATCCATCAATGACCCCCTCAAAACACACTGACGGTCAGCACTCCACCACACTGTGAGCAGAAATCCTCAGTGTCTGATGTGTCAACACATCCTCAAGGTGGACAGGACGGCGACAATGTGGCAGAAGGAGAGACCCCACCCCCCAGAGAAGAGTCAGCTTCCAGAATTCCCGTGCTTTACTCTATTCCTGACCCAGTTTGGGGAACCCGTTGTGTTGAGAACATTCCGAAATCCCACCTACAGTGGATACAGTTTAAAGCCGTAAACTCACTTCACATTACTATTCTCTGTGAATCGGCTGAATAATTTCAGGGGATTTTTAACTCTTTCCATTTTCATTCTGACGTTATTGGTGCAGGAAGTAAGAACTTAATAAACCACACTCTACAAACCTTGAAAAGCCAATTCACCTAATTTGCCAGAATAAGGTATAGTTCTGAAAATCTGGACTGCAGATTAAAACATAATTCTGTTACTGAGATATCACCGCTGCTACCTTTTAGTGGAAAGACGTGCATAATAAGTGGCCCTGGGAAAGACGATGGAGTTGAACTGATATATTCACTGATTTTCCCACAGAAACAATGATACGACAGAAGATGATTTTCTTTGCCAAGAACTAAAGGAACAACTTTTGTAGAAACGCCCAATCAACTGCAAAATTGGGGGAGGAGTGTCCAATGAAAGACAAAGTGTTCTAAAGGGTATATAAACCCTTTAAGTGGGTGACAGAGATGACATGAGGAGAAACCAATAGAAAAGTGATAGAGTCCCTTAAAGTACTAAATTCTTAACTAATTTCACAATTTCTGTTAGGGGCAAGGAATGCAGGAAAGCTTCTTTCTTTGGGGAGATTCCGACATGGCAGTCATCGGAATTTGACATCCTAGCTCAAATTCTGGAATTCCTACTTGCGAGTCTCCCTTAGAGACTGAAGGACACCCACATTCATGAGACACACCACTTACTGAGGTCCGATAACCTCTCTTCCGGCACCCTCTGCCCAGGCTTTTCTCAGCTCAGCATCATCATCTCCCTTCTTCCTCTATAGTCTGTGCCAGCAAAGTCCCCACTGGTCCCCACCTCTTGGTTAGGGCAGGAAGGAGCCATGTGGGGTGGTGGCAGACAGCAGAACACTCCGCAGTTAGGAGGGACGAGGGTCCGTGGGCAGGTGAACAGAAAGCTGGACCATGCAGCTGGGCTCCCATATCACCACCCACTATTCTGTCATGGTCAACAGGAAGGGCTGTAAGAGGCTGCTTGCAGGTAAAAGGCCAGCGGTTCCAGCTGTAGCATCACCATGACTACTGTGTAGCACAGACCATCTGAAGGTCTTCTCGGTTTCTTTAACTCTTCTGAAAGGCAGAGGGAACGCTAACTGGAGAGGAAACTGCCCAGTTGGCCCCCTGGACTTGCGCCCCTTCTGGTTCCTCTTCTGCCCTCTGGTGGAGCAACAAAATAGCCAGCGAGGACAGCAACAACCAACAAAACCCAGCACCAGAAACAAGGCTCCTTGCAGATAAGAATCGTGGCCCCAATTTTCATCTTTGTTGGTATTGTTTATTGTTATTATACTAGCTCATCCCATGACACAAACATTATGCATCACGCTTCTTGTAAGCCTATAAAGGAGAAATGTATCATAAGTGTAGCAAGTATTGAGTGTTTTTTTCTTAAAGAAATAAATGACTGCACAGTTGATATCATTTTCTAGACTGACTTTGCACACGCAAGGAGGGGAAAGCTTTGCTGCACTTTATCAGTAAAATGTGTTTATTAGAGTCCTCAGTCCAGGCCAGAAAGGGGATTACACTCTGTCTTGAAACATACTTCTCACTCCTCCGTAACCTTAGAACTTAGGGACGATTTCATTCCTCATTACACCTAGATCCTAAGGAATATATTTTAGATCTTAAAACTTTGAAACAGATCTGAGCTTTCCAAAAAGCCTATGAAACCTAAATTCATTCCCAAGAATGTATAGTATTTATTCTTTTCGACTGTTGTAACAATGTCTTATTAGGTGGATTAGGTGGGTGACCACCCTTGACCCACAAACTTAATCACTGAACCCAATGGCTCTTAGCTTTAAATTCTGGCCAAAGGCTTAGTTATGTTGGTGTTCATTGTCACAGTGGGTGGAATCAACTCATAAGAAGTACACGGACGCACAAAATGAAACTTGCTATTTATCCTCCTATATGAATTATGCTTTAAAAACTCTGGGGCTATTTTTAATCCTTATTTAATAATATGGCCTGATACCAACTGAAGCTTTTACACAGAGATGAAAAGCTTATTTCCTTGTAAAATTCTCACAAGGAATTATTACAACAAAGGAGCACCTTGTTCTGGAAGGCCAGCTTAATAACGCAGCCTGTTTCTCTATACCCTGGTGGTTTATGTTCTTGAATGACTGAGCATATTCCATTTCTTAGAGTGACTCCAAAGGGGAAAACGCATGCACCAAACAGAAGAACTGGCCCCATGGAGACCTCCTTTTATCTGCACTGCCCCCCATCTGCCTTGGAACTGCTTTAACCCGCTCTGCATCCCTCACCTTGGCCATCTTTCCGCTCACTCAGATTTCACCAGCTTAGAAGGGTCATAAGTCACATGTCCCAGGTACCTTTTGCCCAGTAACAAATCACTCCACATTTAGCAGCCTAAGTTGTGTGCTTTATCATATATCATGATTTGTGAGTTAGGAATTTGGGTAGGGTAAGGCTTGCCTAAATGATCCTTCTGTTCCATGTGACATTGACAAGGTCACTCAGGGGTGTTCAGTTGGTGAATGGGCTGGTCCCAGGGGTTCAAGACAGCTTCACACACTTGTCTGGTGTCTTGGCAGGTTGGCTGGAAGGCTGTGCAGCTGGGATGGTCAACTGGAGCGCCTACAGGCAGTCCCTCCAGCATACCGGTCTCAGGGGGCTCACTGAACAAAGCAGAAGCTGCACAGCCTTTTGTAATGAAAACCACACAGCATCACTCCCACCACATTCTACTGGTTACCAAGTGGTCACAGAGGTCAGGCCACATTCAGAGGGAGGAGAATCAGACCCCACTTCCCCATGGCAGGAGGGTCAAAGGATTTGTAGCCTTCTTTAATCCACCACACTACCTGATTTCAGGGTGTGCTGAAATGCTCAAATAAATCATTTATTTATAGATCCAGGTCTTGACTAACTTGAACTGGTTTAAAACTTTTTTAGCAGTGCCTAAAAGCAATGGTGTTGTTTTGTATTACCCAGTGATGAGCAGAGCGTTGTATGTGCAGTACTTATTAGAGCATATCTCACTAGCTGGAGAGTGACAGAGTAACCTTACTTTATTGCTGCTGTTCACGATGTGGATAATCATAATATATTGGTTAAAACGGCATTAACAAAAAAAGCCTCCCTGCATATCTGATGAGTCAATACCTCTGAGTTTTCTTAAGCATGGAATTCTCTGTTCAGAGACTTAAATGACACCAAAAAGCCATTGAGTGCAACCCAAACTTCATCTCGTCTGACCATTTATGGGAAGAGAGTTGAAGGCATCCAGCCTGGATGGAGTTCAAACAAAAGGAACAAAGTTGGGGAGAGATTAAATCTTTCCAAGATTCTTTGAACTCACCGTGTCCAAGGCCCTGACACCAAAGGCACCAAAAAAAAAGTGTTAATCATCCTCATTTAGGAAGAAAGCCTTATGTCTCCGGATCTCTAATAACACCTTTATGCTGGGTGACCTTCATAGCACGTGACAGCTGAGCTGTGCTGCATGTCTTGGTCATGCTTGTGGCCACTGTCCTAAGGGCCCCATCAGAACCCCTCATGTGCCCCCAGCCAGGGAAGAGAACAGGTGCCTCCCTACCCTGATTCCTCATCCCCACAGCCCACTGTGGCTGGAGGTGGGCCAGCGGTAACATAGGGGGATGGAGAGGGGTGCATAATGAGGGTCTTCCTACTGGCCACCCTCACCAGCAAAGAGTCTCACTGGCCGGAAGGCAGAATCCCACAGCTTTAAAAGAGAACCCAATCTCTCGCTTCTCCAGAACAGCTCTAAACTTGCCCACTTGAAACAAAAAGGGGGCACTGAGACTAGTAGCTACTTAACCAGCGCATACTGCTTCTCCTTTATATCAATAAGTGGGGCTTCCCTGGTGGCACAGTGGTTGAGAATCTGCCTGCTAATGCAGGGGACACGGGTTTGAGCCCTGGTCTGGGAGGATCCCACATGCTGTGGAGCAACTGGGCCCGTGAGCCACAACTACTGAGCCTGCGCGTCTGGAGGTTGTGCTCCGCACACTGCGATGAAGAGTGGCCCCCACTTGCCGCAACTGGAGAAAGCCCTCGCATAGAAACGAAGACCCAGCACAGCAAAAGTAAAATTAATTAATTAATAAACTCCTATCCCCAACATCTTCTTAAAAAAAAAAAGAATAAGTGGCTGTCTCTTAGATATGACAAAGAAATGACTGTCAAAAGGGCATATGGAGTGGCCCAGATCGGGGCTTGAGATCCTCTTTGCCTGTGCATTATAGTTATGGAACTGAGATTTGTTGCGGTAAGTACTACAGCTACATTGCTCTGCTCATCACTGAATATAAAAAAATAATAATAACTCCAGTGCTTTACGCACTGCTACAATTTTCTTAAACCAGTTCAAGTTAGCAAAGACCTGGATCTAAATGAATGATGTGAGCATTTCGGCATGCCCTGAAAGCAGATAATGGGATGGGTTAAAGAAGGCTACAGATCCTTTGACTCTCCTCGCATTGGGAAGTGGTCTGATTCTCCTCCCTCTAAATGTGACCTGACCTCTGTGACTACTTGGTAACCACTAGAATATGGTGGAAAAGGACATGCAGCTTCTGCCTTGTCCACTGACCCTCCCTGAGGCCAGCATACCGGAGGGGCTGCCTACAGGAGCTCCAGTTGACCATCCCAGCTGCACAGCCTTCCAGCCAACCTGCCAAGACACCAGACAAGTGTGTGAAGCTGTCTTGAACCCCTGGAACCAGCCCATTCACCAGCTGAACACTGCTGAGTGACCTGCATCACTCCCCCATTTTGGTCGTCAACTGTATTCCTTACCAGTCTCCTGCCATGGAATTAGAAAGGTAAAAATGATTTTTAACAGGCCTAGTGCTGTAATAGTTGGTCAGTTACCGTGCTCAGACAAAAGCCAATGTCTGTACATGCAGTCTGACAGTTGAGGCATTGCTGGCTTAGATGGAAAGAATCTACGAAATCATAAAGTTTACATTCTGCAAAACGTACCATTAAAAGCTGACCACCCCCTCACAGACATAGAAAACGAACTTATGGTTACCAAAGGGGAAAGCAGGGAGGAGGGATAAATTAGGTGTTTGGGATTAGCAGATACAAGCTACTACATATAAAATAGATGAACAACAAGGACCAAGGACCTACTGTATAGCACAGGGAACTATATTCAATATCTTGTACTAAACCACACTGGAAAAGAATGCAAAAATGTGTGTGTGTGTGTGTGTGTGTGTGTATACGGAATCACTTTGCTGTACACCAGAAACTAACACAACATTGTAAATCAAAAACAGAAATAAAAACCATAGCTGACCACCCAGTTCAGTCCACCTGATATAGTAGCCACGTTTGTTCACTGACATCATTCATTCATCCATGCACTGTGCACAGCACAACCTTCCAGACAGAGGGGAGTACAGCAAAAGGGCAGAGCCCTTGCTGTCAGAGACCTAGAGGCCAAATCTCTCCTTTCTGTCCGTCAGCACCCAGGCTGCCATCCTGCTCTGCCCACCTGTCCCACCAACCCCTCCCCAAGCCACGTTCTCCTCCCTCACACGGCATCGTAATTATCTCCTTCTGGATCACTCTCTAAGGCTGAGGCTCCAGAAAAGCAGGAGCTGTGTTCATCACTGTTTGTCACTGTAGTACCCCCAGCCCCATGCAGAGTGTCTGTTACGTGGTGGGTACTCAATAAACACTCACTTTCAATAGCCTACTTGGGTCCAAAATACCACTTGGTAGTTTGAAAGACTGAAAAGCAGCTTTTCTTTGCCCCATATCAAGACTCAAGTTTCAGACGGATAACCAAGTAAAGAAGGAAAGAGAAAGAGTAAGTTGGGGTAGAGTCCATAAAACTAGTAAAAATGGAGAAAGTTTTTAATCTGATGATCTTGCATGCATATATAAAATCAGACTTTCCCTCACAGACTGAATAAGTATATATCAACATGGTCTGTGTTTCTCCATAAAGCTACCCTTCCAGAAGCTTCAAAATTATCTTTCCAAACAATCTTTGATATTTGTGTATTTCCATCCTTCCTCTCATCAAACATAAGCTATGGGTAGGCTTCCACAATTCACTGGTCCTCTACAGATAGGATTTGTGATCATTCTGTATACATTTTGGTCAATTCTTTCAATGCATGGAATCCAAAAAGAACATCTGGCTAGGAGACACAACCTTGGAAATAATACTGATATCACTTCACTGCAGATGATTACTGATCACAAATCCATTTCGGAAGATGGCAAGCCAAGATCAAAGTGATATACCTTACATTTTCAGATGGAGCAGGGTGGGGTATGAAATGACACTGCTATCTATACATTTTAAGCTTTGTTTTGAACAGGAATTCATACAATGTAAGAAAGAGTTTGATCCTGAAAGGGTGTGGCTTGATAAAATGTAATCTGCTAATTAAAAACAAAGGTAGGGAGGCAAGATTTTAAATACCTAATCCTTCAGGATTTAAGAAGTTATAGGATAAAAAGTAAAAGAGAGCATTTAAAGATTCTAGGAAATGAAGTTGAAGTTTCTAAGAGTGCTATCACAGCCTATACTTTGTTTTCCCAAGCATCAATTACAAGAAATTACTAAGACTAAAAGGATAAATTACTCCAGTACAAATAGTCAAAACGGTCCCATAAAAACATATGCAACATATGACAGAGGTCTAATTTCCTTAATATACAAATCGGCAAGAACAAGACCAAAAGGCAATTTGAAAATTGGCAAAGGACATAAGTGGCCAGATCACAGAAAAATAGATACTAATGGTTTTTATTTATTTATTTATTTATTTATTTTATTTATTTATTTTGTGGTATGCGGGCCTATCACTGTTGTGGTCTCTCCCGTTGCGGAGCACAGGCTCCAGACACGCAGGCCCAGCGGCCATGGCTCACAGGCCTAGCCGCTCCGCGGCATGTGGTATCTTCCCGGACTGGGGCACGAACCCGTGTCCCCTGCATTGGCAGGCGGACTCTCAACCACTGCGCCACCAGGGAAGCCCATATACTAATGGTTTTTAAATACATAAAATTAAACTCAATCTCACATATACTAAAAGAGATGTGAATTAAATGACAATGGACATCATTTTTCACCTCTCCGATTCAAAAAAGTTGGGGAATACACTGAGTGGGGAAGCAAACACAGCACTCATATGGTGTCAGGGGAGCATTATTTGGTATACCTTCTTTGAAGAGGAAATTTGATAAAAGTTATCAAAATCTTAAATATGCATATCCTTCCTCCTAGCAATACCACTGCTAAGAATTTAGGTTCCATATATGATTGTACATCTGTGGAGGGATTTTTCACGATAGCATTGCTTAACGTATCAAAAAGAGGTAACTACCTAAATATCCATCAGTGGGAAACTGATTGTAGAATACAGCCATTACTAGAAAAATGCAAAATTTTTAACAAGAATGTGAGAGAGCTGCAGGCACTGATAGGGAATGGGTTCTAAGATATGATGTTAAGTAAAGAATGTAAGATATAACTGAATGTATTTCCAGTGTATTACTTTCATGAAAAAAAAAGTAGGTGTGTTTTTTTAAAAAATATGTCCACAAATCCTTTGACTTTCTCTTTAAAAGGTGGAATGGAATTCCAATCTCCCTGAAGGCTGGACTTAGTTAAGAGAATAAGACAGAAATGACTGTGTGACTTCTGAGACAAGGTCATAAAAGGCATTCTTCTCTCTTGGATCCGCCTGCTCTGGGGAAAGCCAGATGTCATGTTTGAGGACACTAAAGCAGCCCTATGGGAAGGGTCCAAGTGATGAGCAATTGAACCTCTTGCCAACAGCCATGTGAGTCAACCACTGTGGAAGTGGATCCAACCACAATCAATCCTTCAGATGAGACCACAGCCCTGCAAACATCTTGGCTACAACTTCAGGAGCCAGAACTACCCAACTAAGCTTCTCCCAAATTCCTGATGCAGAGAAACTTTGAATAATAAATGTTTGTTGTTTTAAGATGCTAAGCCTCAGAGTAATTTGTCACACAGCAGCAAGTAACTAAAACAGTGAGGATACTTACATATATGTTTGAATATGCACAGAATATCTCTAGGGAGAAAACTGAGAGGTTGGGCCTCAGGCATGGAAGAAGATTTATTTTTCATCACATTGTATTGTTTTATAAGTTTTTCTTATCCTAATATATTGTTTTTTCTTTTAAAAAAAGTACATTTTACAAAAGAATCTCATGGATTACATGAATGACCAAACTGTGCATAAATATCTTTAACCTCTATTTTATTTCAACTTTTAAAAAATTTAATTTACTCAACTTTTGAAATAAAGTAGAAGTAAATAGTAAAATAAACGTTGAAATATTTTAGAAGATATCTCCCTCAACTTTGCCCAGATACAGAGCCCAGTTTACAAATCATCACTCTGTCAGAAAAAGAGCAGAGAAAATCAATGATGGAAAAGGAGACGCTTAGGAGATTTAAGCATCCACCTCCCCAACTCTCAGAGAAAACTTTTCTTTGCTGAATATCAAAGGAGCTCAGAGAATGGCTAGAGCAAAGCCAGCCTATTTTAGAAAATCTTGAAGAATTTGTGCTAGGGATTATCAAAGGGTCCCACTCTCTGTGTCTCCCCAAATACAACTGAATCAATAACTCTTTAGTGACGACCACTGTATGTGCAGGTCATCCTACATATACTCTCATAGCTTCCTACTCATCCTTGATCCCATCTTCACTTCCTACCAGCATTACCAGGGTGCCCATTATGTACCAGACCCTGTGCCAGACTATGACATCTTCAGGGAGAAGAGTGTCTCTGGCTCTTCCACAAGGGACGCTAGACTGGGGCAGTGGGGAACGGGGCTTGAGTCCAGCTTCTCACTAGCCAAGTCACCTTGAACCAATCATCCATCCATCTGGTTATTTACCTACCATTACCAAAAATCACTGATTGAGGACCTCCCACGAGCCCACCACCATGCCAGGCAGTAAGGACACCCTGTGGATCTCACTCATGTGCATGCACTGTGTGCACACGTGTGCATAAGAAGTTAGCAAAGCATGATGTTTCACCTTGGTTTCCACCCCAACTAACCTCGTATGATTTCATAGATGTAATTTGTAAGTAAGTGGCGTTGACATCCAGAAAACAAATGACAAAAAAATGTCATTTGGGGGGAAAAATTAAAGTCCCAGAAGTGCATTTTTGCTCATTTCCCTTCCAAACACATAATTCATACTTAGTTATGAAAATAACATCTCCCTTTCAAGCTCTTCAGAGACCAAACCCCACAGAGCAGGTCTCAGCCTGCTCACACCTGGCTAAAGATGCACAGACAGCTGCAGCCTTCTGACCCACCAGAAGTGCATCAGATGTTGGTCCCAACAGACTCCCGCCCCACTCCCATCCCCCCATGTGATATGACAATGCTTGGGAGGCTTGATTTATTTACTTATTTATTTGGGGAGGGGATGTATCTTCAGGTGACAATGCTCATTCAAAGGCTTGTCTTTTTTTTTAACTTTTTATTTTATATTAAAGTACAGTCGATTAACAATGCTGTGATAGTTTCAGGTGCACAGCAAAGCGACTCAGCCATACATATACATGTATCCATTCTCCCCCAGACTCCCTTCCCATCCAGGCTGTCACATAACATTGAGCAGAGTTCCCTGTGCTATACAGTAGGTCCTTGTTGGTAATCCTCAAAGGCCATGTCTTTCTCAAGTTCTACTTTGTTCCCTCCTCAGTTTCACCTCCCTGGAGAACCCAAATGTGATGGCAAATGCAAGTTTTCAAGCTCAGCGTTAGCTGTTTATTAGTGGTCATATGAATGATCTCCAAAACGTAATTTAAGAAATCCTTAGACTCTGGCCCAGGATTATTCACTGGACACATTAAGATTTTTTAAGTCATGTGAATTTGCCAGAAAATCCATATCTTAGACTATCCCATCCCTAGACCCTGCCTCAAAGTATTAGACGAACCGAACTTGTAAGTGAGACTTCCTTAGCGACTAAACCGCCACAGCCGCTGAAGTCCCAACCTTACGCTGTGGTGTTAATATTTTGTCGTTTGTTGTTACTATGTTGGTGTGTTATTATGTTGTCATCCTTCCTTTTCACGAACAAAGAAGAAAAGAATCTTTCTTACTAAATATATTGCAGGGTTGCCGTATAATTTGATGGTAAATACTTAACACTTAGGCTTTCCTGTGGCCTGGCTCTTTTACATCCAAGAATACATTCTTGCATACATATAGAATAAAACAAAATGACAAATTAATAAAATGACAATTCTCACAAAGATGGGGAACATAAACCACCAGGTGGCTAAAATTAGAAGGAGATTTTATTAGTATATTTTACTCGGTCATATGTCATTACTTTCTGGTAACCAATACATTCATTTGTAACCAATACATTTATTTTTTTAAACAGGAAGAAATTTTAAAGTTCCCAAATAGAATGAGGGCTAGTTAATTTTAAAAATTGTGTTTAGTAGGCTGTCATATGAAGGTTAGGAGAATGTTTGGAGAAACACTGTAGTTGTCTCCTTAAAGAACAGTTCTGTGAATTTTACACCTCAATCATGGAATCAAAAACCCACCAAGACACACTTGCCTGACATGTTTACAAAACTCAGGAGGTCAGACGTCCATTATGGAATACAGCATCCAGATAAAGTGGAGCCCAAAGAAGGAACCTAGAGAAGGTTAAATCTGGCAAAGAAATCCTATTCTGAACTAATTTAAGGATTTTAAATCGAGTATTACAAACTCAAGATCTAAAATAGTCTGAAGGGTTTTTGCTTGATTTGTGCTTTGGGATCTTTTGTTTTTCACGAGAATGATTAGAAGGATAAGAAGAAAGTAAGGAGTTCCCTGGCGGTCCAGTGGTTAAGACCCTATGCTTCCAATGCAGGGGGCACAGGTTCGATCCCTGGTCGGGGAACTAAGATCCCTCACGCAGTGTGGCATGGCCAAAAAAAAAAAAAAAAAGAAGAAGAAGAAAGTGAGATATGCCTTAACAATCCTACGGGGCACATCCTAGGTGACCCTCAGAAGCTGTATTAAGCAGTAGTTGCTTGAAAACCAATTTCACTGTTTGGAGATCCATTTGTTTCCTTAAAGAAAGGAAAACAACAACTGAGCACCAAGCCAATCATCAGAGTCAAACATTCTGGTTAAGCAGTCCACGACATGCTGCCTTGTCTCTGCCTTCACAGGCTACTGAGCAGAGTCTGAGAAAACAACTTGTTTTTACCTTTCATAATATTCTTTTTCCAAGAAAATAGAGGTCATTAGGAAACTAAAAATATTTGCCAGAAATAAATAAATAAATAAATAAAATGGCAGGGATGGAATGGGAAAGGGACTATTCCTGTGCAAAATCAATGAAAGTTTATCAGAGCTGAGCAGATGTGACAATAAGAAGTCACATTTATTGCAGGCTTATTTCAAGTCAGGTACTGTTCTGAGTGTTTTATACAATCCTAATTTTGAATGCCCCACAAACTCATGGAGTAGGAACTATTATTGTTCCTGTTTTATTCATAAGCAATAAAAGCACAGAAAGATCAAGTAACTTGCCCAAGGTCACACAGCAAGAAAGGAGCAGAGACAGGATTTGGTCCCAGACCCAGTGGCTCTAAACCCTGTGCTTTTGATCACTGCAGTCTACTATCTCATACAGGCAGCCACCCGTTCACACACACCTTCACGTTCCAGACCTGTGCCCCACGTTGGAGACAGCACACAGAGGGTAGTGCCATGTGTGAGTGGAGCTTGGACAGAGGGATACCCAACCCAAATTGGGGTTGGAAAAGTCTCCCTAGAGGAGATGATGGCCATGCTGAATCTTGGACACAGAGCAGATAGCCAGGCAGGGGAGACCGAGACAGGTGAAGGGAAGGAAACTCGGTTCAGATACAGCACATGCAAAATTTCCAGGCAGAAAAGAATGTGGTTCTCTCTAGGACCATAAAGAGAGGCTGGCATAGCGGTACCATGGGTAGCAAAGCTGGGTGGGAGGGATACTCAGGCAATGCCAAGGAGACAGGAATCACATCACGGATAGCCTTGTGACCTGGCTAAGGAGTGTGGATGTATCTGAAAGTCTGTAATAAACAACTGAAGATTATACTAGGAAACAAAATGATCAGATCTTTTCTTTCTTAGCTCACTGGCTATGACAAAGGGACTAGATTCGAGAGAGCCGAGGATGGAAGCAGAAAGACTATTAGGAAGCGGTGTGTCCAAGCTGTAACAAGAGGCTGGAATTATGTAGTCAGGCGACCAGAACAAGGGGAAATTTCTTAAACCAAGGAGCAGATTTGGGGCAGCACTGTGATCGGATTTCCCCCTCCCCTAATTTCCCTGAAGTCTTCTGGCTCCCAGGGACCCTCCCGGGGATTGTACCCTCAGGTGATGTCCCAATACACAATTTTAAAATGTCTCAGCATCTTAAAAATTGCTCAGAACAGCACAGTGAAGAAACGCAAGCCTGTTCTTCCCAAACTCTCTTGCCACCCAAAGAATTCCTGAAATTCTGATCTTAATCACTTTGGGAACTGTTTTTGGTTTTTTTTTGGGGGGGGGTTGGCTTATTAAAATTTGCTTATATTTCTCCCAAGGAGGTCTAGGTCATAACCGGCCTCTATAAGCCTGAAAGTATTTCGGAAGGATTATGATTCAACATACAATGCACATTCTTGACCTTATTATCTGCTGTTTTCCCCATCTGGCCAAAGGTCTTTGGGAAGGGCTTTTTCAACAAAGATCCTCCTGTGAGCTGCCCCCGGAACCTAGTTCCTCATGTGTGATGTCTTGTAGGAAGGCCTATTTAAACTTAAAACTTCCCCACTTGTGTCTCTACAGAATCTTTGTTCTCTTTGAATCTTTGAAGTAAGGCTGAAAATAGGATAAAAAGGCAAACGATGTCCAAGTCGTCAGCATCTTGCATTCTTCCAAAGTAAATGTTCAATGTTCAATAAATATTACAGTATTTACATAAACTTCCACTTTCCTCCCAGACATAGCTCATCAATTCTACAGAAATGGAAGACCTTTTTGGAGCTGAAAATTTGGGCCGGCTCTGGGTCTCTGAGGTTTGAGTCCGGAGATACTTCTCACATTACAACCTACCTGTTTGCATTTATTCACTTTAGGTATTAGCGTTTCCTTTGGCAGAAATTGCTTTGAACATCAGCAGGGCTTGGTGGGGTTTTGTTTTTGTTTTTTTTAAAGTGAATTATTTAATAACCTCCTGACTAGAAGGGCCAGTTAGGATTTTCAGTACAAAGGACAGGGGGACGCTGGACCCGCATCCCCATTTCCCACCACTCTCACCCCAACCTTTTTGCTTCCAAACCCTCAGTTCTTCTTCGTGACGCTCCTTTACCTCTTCTCCCTGAAACCCAAGCTGTCCCGCCTCTCCCTCCCCGCCAGCACCCCCCCCGCCCCGCCCCCGCCGATAGAAGTGCTAGGTGACCATTAGGGCGCCAAGAGCTTGATCCCTGCGCGTCCCTCTGGGATCAGATCTTAACAGACCAAGACTAAGGCTGGGAGGGGGCGTCCTGGGAGTTGCAAGAAGCCAGATTTACCTTCACGAAGAGGGTGATGTCATGCTCCTGTCCCGGGGCCCCCTCCTCGGACACCTCGCCGTCCTCCTGGCCGCCGTTCACCGGCGCGGTCTCGTCGCCGCGCTCGGTGCTGCCCCCCTCCGCCAGGTGGTTGCTCAGCTCGGCCTCGGGCTCCCGGGCCTCCGTCGGCGGGGCCGCCTCCCCATCCGCGCTGCCGTCGAGGGGCTCCTCCTCGCCCCCGGCTGTGGCCTCCTCGCCTGGCCCCTCCGGACCCCGCTCTCGCCTCTCCTCCTCTGCCTCCTCTCTCTGCCCCAGGGGCCCATCCTGGTCCTCGTCCTCGCCAGCATCTGCCCTCGCGCCCGCGGGGGCCGCTTCCTGCGACTCCTCTCCCTCCTGGTCCCCTGTCTCTTCCGCGGCCCCCGCCGCTGCACCCCGAGGCTCCCCCGCAAGCTCCCCGGGGCTGCACTCCGCGCTCTCCACCGTTGCGGCCTCAAGCGCCTCGGCCTGGGTCTGGGGGCTGCCGTCCCCTCCGTCCCGGGGCTCACCCTGGGCCCTGTGCGCCCCTCCCGCCGGCCCCCCGACATCCGTGCTGCCCCCCGCCGGCCCCTCGGCGTCCACGCGGACCCCCGCCGGCCCTTCGGCGACCGTGCTGTCCCCCGCCGGCCTCTCGGTGACCGTGCTGTCCCCCGCCGGCCCCTCGGCGGCCGTGCTGTCCCCCGTCAGCCCGTCGGCGTCCATGCGGGGCCCCGCCGGCCCAGGCGCGCTGCCTCCCGGCTCCTCCGGCCCGCTCTCCGCCTCTTCCTTCGCCCCGGGGGCCGTGGGATCCCCGGGCTCCACCTGAGCCTCCCCAGGGGCCTCGCCCTGCGCGCCGCACCCCGGGCTCGCCTCTTCCGCCAGCTCCGCGCCGCTCGCCCGCTCCTCTCCCTCCCGGGCGCCCTCCTCCGCCTCGGCCTCGCCCTGCTCTCCGCTCGCGCCCCGCGTCTCGGCCCCCGGGCCACCGCCTGCGTCCGGCACCAGCTCGCCCGCGTGCCCTCCGTCCGGCCCCGGCCCTTCTCCTTCCGTCACCTCGGCCGTCGCGTCTGCGCCCGGCCCCCCGCCCCTCGGCGCCTCCGCGGCGCCCTCTCTCGCCTCCTCCCTCTGCGCCTCAGGGCCGGAAGCCCCCGGCTCGCCCCGTCTCTCCGCCTGAAGCGCCGAGCCCTCGGGCTGGCTCTGGGGACTCGGGGCGCCCCCCTCCGGCTCCGCGACCTCGGCCATGGCCACAGATCCCTGTCTTTGACCAGAGACCCTTCCTGGAAGCTGCTGAGGAGCCAGGTGGCGCTGGGCGAAGGGCGCGGTGCCAGGGGCCGCTGCGCCAGCTGCGAGAGGACCCCCTGCCCGGGACTCTGGAGGCGCCTGGGCGGTACGCTGGGCGCGCGGGGCGAAATCCTCCCGCCCCCAAACGCTGCGCCCCTTCTCCCGGGCTTAAGCTCTCTGGGCTATTCCTCCACCGCTCGTGCTTCTCAATGGCTGTGCGCCTGATTCCCACCTGGACCCTAATTCCAACCTTGGTTCCCTGGAAACGCGCTCGCGGAGGTGCAGTGCGCTACTGGGGAGGGCGCTTAGCTGCTGCACCCTTTGAAATGCCTGGCCCTCTGTCCAGGGGTTGACCAGAAGTCCCCGGTGCCAACTCCATCCCCCCTGAGGCTTGGGCGGGGTTTGCATCCCCTCTTCTCCGCCTATTTGGGTGGCCTGAGAGCCTGGCCAATGACAGTCTTTCCTGTGACCCTTGTGGATTTCAGTGAAAAGATCCTGATTCTACTGACCGCTTCGGTGTTTTCTGGAACAGCTTCAAGTTCCAGAGCCATTAAAATCACCCCCAAACACACACGACACCCAAACACCTAATTCCCACCTTCCCAGGGGTCAGGCGTTAAGCTCAGCAGCTGCGCAACTGCAGATGCCCCTGTAGTGCCTCAGTATCCTAGAGCAAAAGGGGTAAATCCTGAAAGAAAGCAGGGGACACCACACCACCTCCTTCCAATTTCAGCAGGGCCCTGCTGAGAAGTTCCAGAGGCCCCGATATAGGAGCAAGTGGAGCCAGCTGATCTTCTTGGACCAGAGATGGGTCCTGTACTCTCTCCATGACAAGTACTGGGGGTTCTGCCCTCTGGGATTATATTCTGCATCTCCCTGGTCCCTGAAGATGCCAAGAACCTGTTTATCTTTCTGATTCTCCTAGATTTTCTAAACATGTTCAAGGCTTTCGCCTTAACGTTGTGTGTTAAGGGCTTGGGGAGCTGAAGGTGGGGAGACAAAAAGGGAAGATTTGAAGAAAGGGAGCTATGGAAATCAGTGGATTAGAAATCTCTCAGGATCACAGGCCTTTCCTCTTAGAAGAAGAAGAAAGAAGAAAGGAAGAAGAAGAAGGAGAAGGAGAAGAAGAAGAAGGGGAGGGGGAGGGGAGGGGGAGGAGGGGGGAGGAGGGGGAGAAGGGGAACGAGAAGGAGAAGAAGAAGTTATGATGAAAATTATGTAGTCAGCTTGTTATGTGTCAGGCTCGATCATGTGGGTGACACTAAGGGGCTGGTTGCCCAGGATGGCACAGGCTAAATGTGAGCAAGCAGGGTTCCCAAATCAAGACTGACTGAATTTGTCAGGCTCCTAAAAGCTTTAATACTGCCCTGAGACTCATTTGTCTATCATGTCCACAGAGGGTTCTATTATCACTAAAAAATCAGGGAGCATCTGTGATATGGCCAATCACAGTGTGTGAGTCACACATTTGGCCAATCACCAGGATGTCTCAAGACGTGGAAACAACCCGAATGTTCTTCCATGGAGGAGTGGATGAAACAAACGTGGTAGGTATTGGGTTAGCCAAAAAGTTCGTTCGGGTTTTCATAACATCTTACCAAAAACCCGAACGATCTTTTTGGCCAACCCAGTACTTACAGTGGAATATTATTCAGCCTTAAAAAAGAGGAAGGGGGCTTTCCTGGTGGTCCAGTGGTTAAGAATCTGCCTTCCAGTGTAGGGGACACATGTGAGTAAAGCTGCAATGAACATGGATAGCACTCTATTTTAAAACAGAGCTTCTATTCTCAGTCACCGTTTTCTGCCTTATTTTTCGCCATAGCAGGTATCTCCATCTGACATGTAATATATTCTACATACTCATTATCTGTCTCCCTCATCCCACCCCACTAGGATGGCAGTTCTGTGAAGCCAGGAGTTTCTGTGTGTTACTGCCTAGAACAGGACCAGGCACATGGTAAGCACTCAATAAATATATGCTGAATGAATAAATGCATGTGCGCTTTCATATATGTATATATCAACCTGCACCAGTTTTCAAAAAGACTTTTCTCAGTTGGTTTTATACTTTGGGGGACAAGCTAATGTCACAAGACAGGCTGTTCCCAGAAATTCTTATCTACTGATGGTGGTGAATACTTCAGCAAATACTTTTAATAATTAGCAAAGGCCGGTCAATTGCTATAAAGGAACACAAAGGAAATACCAAATAAATCGTGTTGCGAAGGTCACTGTGAAGTCACTTGGAGATTTGCACAGTGTTGACTCGGCAGCCAGCACCAGATTAGCTATTTAAATACTAAGGAGAGTTAAACAGAGGTGACAAATTCAAGGATGGGAGTCAAAACTGCTGATAATTAAGTCGATTTTAGTAATTTTAGAGTTTTCCTACCATATTTTACGAGGAAGCCTGAAGCAGGGTAACTCAGGGATTACCAAGAAAATCTCTCAAAGGCTTATAAATAAATGTTTTAAAGGTTTGTTGTTTTTTCTGTTTTCCCAGAACAAACAGACTCATTTCCACAGAGATCACCTCTTTCTCTAGCAGATCTCTGCTCCTTTCAGAAGAGCCCTTGGATGATGATGTGTCTAGAACATTCAGATCACTGGCTGCACTTATGGCCAAACAGAAGTCCCCCTTGCACTGATTTCTCTTCAAGCTCTTCCTCCCCACCTAAGAATGGCCCAAAACCTGGCTTTGCTCTGTTATCTGTTATGGTATAGTTCAGTTAAGAGAAGGATATCGGCACAGAATAGTCCTCAACTAAGAGGCAGGGACTGAGCATGGATAGAGCATCTTGCAAGCCGATAAGAACATCACACAAACCAACACAAATAATGCCATGTGAACCGGGTAGGTTCTCTGGTCACATTGCCTGACTTAAATCCTACTTTATCATGTATTAACTGTGTGATCTTGAGTAAGGTTTTCATCTAGAACTGAGTGTTATAATAGGATCATTGTAATTGTGAGTTTTAAATCAAAGAATGTATGTGTCATACTCAGCACAGCGCCTCTTCTTGTTAACATTACAGCCTCACTGTTGTACTTGTCCCAGAGGACAGGGCGGTCACATATTGACAGAACGGTGTATTACAGGGATGGAAGAGCCATGGAGAACTAGGGTGACACTTTGTCCCACTTAGCATGGGATGGTCCAGGTTATGCCTTCTGTCTCGGCAGCATGATCATAGAGCATCCCGTGTCTTTATCGAAAGTGTCCTAGTTTGGACAGTGAATTATATGGTCACTCCACCACGGACTCATCTAGCTAGTGAGAGGTTCTTCTGTTTTCTTTCCATGTGATTTTGCACTGTTCTCAAAACAAACTAGATTTTGAACCAATGCTTTTTGGATGATAGAAGAGATTTTAAAAGGCAAGAAAAAGAGGAGGAGGGAGGGGTGAAGGAGGAGAAGGAGGGGCAAAGGGAGGAGTCCCCACATTTTTATGACAAACCACCTGCTGAAAGCCTTTCTGGAAAGGCAGCCCATAATCTGGAAGGAGTGTTGATAGAACTCGTTCAGCCCAGGGGGAAGGGTATGGAACCCTCCTGCCAAGCTGGTTTCTGGGTCCTGGAGACTGTAGTTTGAGCTTCTTATTCTGTTTCCTTTCCTTCTGACACCAGGAGCATCAATAACAATCCTGGTGGAGATGGAAACAATACCAGAAATTAAGACTGAAAGTCAATTTTAAACCTTTCACCTCTATCTGTAAAGATTTTTCTTAGCATGTTGGTGTTTTGCTAAAAATGTCCAATCTCCTGTATTTGCTCCCTACACGTTTTAGAAACTTGAGTTTCTTTTAAGTCTTTTAAGCCCTGAGTTTGTGATCTCTTCTCTCCAGTCCTCCAGAACCCTGTAATCTATGGTGATGGATGCTGACCTGATGGAACAGAGCTTAATCTTGAACACTGGGTTTTGGCTAGGGGCAATTTTGTCGTGGAATATTTGATAATGTCTGGGACACATTTTCTGGTTGTCATGATGGGAGGGTGCTACTGGCGTCTAGTGGGTAGAGGTGAGGGTTGCTACTAAACCTCCTCCAACACGCAGGACAGTCGCCACAACAAAGAATTAACCAGCCCATAATGTCAATCGTTGTGTTAGAGGAAATCCAGCCTCCCTCCAGCCCCCTAATTACAAGATCTGCCATAGAAAATGCCTTAATCCAATATGTTGACTCCACCAGGAACTTGGAGCAGTGGATGAAGGGGTCTATGCTGTGCTGGGGTGGGCTGCCACCCCTTAAAGCATCTCCTACATTTTACTAATGAGTCCTGATGAGAAGCTTTTTGAAATGATGGAGAGGTTATAAGATTTGTGTCTAGAAATCTAGTTTCAAATCATAATTCTGCTGCTTACTGGCCATTGGTGATACACTTACTGCACTGGATTCTTCTGAGCATTGAAAGAGATAATATGTAAAGTGTTTTGTAAGCCATGAAATTTCTGCACAATAGTCAACTAATATTAATTTGCCTTCAGGTAATGACTGGTCCTATTGTTTTGTACTGTCCAGTTATTGGAATCCACCTCACTTTTCCATAAGACAGGACATTTTTCTAAAATATTAATCCCTTGGCACTTGACAGGAAGCCAGCTTTCATGGCCCTGGGCATCCATTGATACATTGACTGAATTTAGGAAATTCAATTTCCTAAACTTCTATTCCTTACCGGAAACCCTGGAAAAAATTTATCAGAACAAAAAAGATACTCAGCCATAAAAAAGAAGGAAATAATGCCATTTGCAGCAACATGGATGGACCTAGAGATTATCATACTAAATGAAGTAAGTCAGAAAGAGAAAGACAAATATCATATGATATCACTTATATGTGGAATCTAAAATATGGTACAAATGAACTTATTTACAAAACAGAAACAGACTCATAGACATAGAAAACAAACTTATGGTTACCAAGGGGGAAAGGTGGGGAGGGATAAATTAGGAGTTTGGGATTAACAGATACAAGCTACTGTGTATAAAATAGATATAGATGAGCAACAATGTCCTACTGTATAGCACAGGGAACTATATTCAATATTCTGTAACAAACCATAATGGAAAAGAATATGAAAAAGAATATATATATATATATATATATATATATATATATGAATCAACTCTGCTGTACACCAGAAACTGACACAACATTTCAAATCAGCTATACTTCAATTTTTAAAAAATGAAAATGGGGCTTCCCTGGTGGCACAGTGGTTGAGAGTCCGCCTGCCAATGCAGGGGACACGGGTTTGTGCCCCGGTCTGGGAAGATCCCACATGCCGAGGAGCGGCTGGGCCTGTGAGCCATGGCCGCTGAGCCTACGTGTCTGGAGCCTGTGCTCCGCAACGAAAGAGGCCACAGTAGTGAAAGGCCCGCATACGGAAAAAAAAAAAAAGAAAGAAAATGATAGATGAAGCTAAAGAGAAAGGATGAACTGGAGTATGTCTTGTTCCTAAATACACAGAAAATACCTGTCACCTGCCAGGAGCTAGGTAAGTTCTAAGCAGCCAGGAGATGCACAAGCTGGCCATTGTTAGACTTTCCAATCCTTTTTTCTTTTTCCTTCTACCTGTAACTACAGGTCCACAAAGAAAGCATGTACCACATCTCAAAATTAGGTTATCATCTCTATGTGATGTAGTCATGAAAACTGTCATCTAGAAAAGCTATCTCCATTTTACTCACAGATCTGAGAAAATCTACCCATCCATCCTTCTATCCATCACCAAATCTATCCATCCATCATCCTTCTATTCACCCATCCATCATTTATCCATTCATCCACCACCACACAAACTTTTTCTGAGGACATTTCTTGTGACACAGCCTCAGCTAGTGTTGTAAAAATAAACATAAACAAAACAAGGCTCCTTCCCTGCTGTGTAATTCTGCAGAGTGGAAAAAGCTTACTAAACTATAGAGTTTTTCATATTCACGCTGGTTCATGCTGGTGTACCACGCCATGTTTCATCAATAACTTTGATTATACATTTGTTTACTCTGAAGACCCTTAACTACATCCTCTAAGCCCAAATATGCCAAGGCCATGCTTTGTAAAAATATTTTTGCTGCTCATATATTGAAATACATTTCTTAAAAACTTGGAGTCAAATGTTTGAAATTTGTTTATTTAACACAGTTTTAAAAAATCACCTAGCTCATGATTTTTACACTCCAAAATACTACTAACATCTGGATTTTCCTTTTTAATTTGTTTGGGTTTAATCTGATTGGACTTGAAGGAGATAAAGGCTGAAAAGGAGGGTCTGCCTGGGTGAGAGCCTCAGCCCTGTTGGCACATTTTCCCTGGGGATGCTTATGTTTAATGGGTGAGTTATGAGTTTAGTGACCTTGGGAAATCCCTTTCATTTGATGGGCATCATCTTGGATGAAATGATCTTGGGGTTCCTTCAGCACTCAAGCTCTGTAATCTATGATCTAAGTCGCTAATCAGAGCAGAACAAAGCTCGGAATCAGGAATTGAGCAAAGAAGGTCTCCCAGAGCCAAAAATAATATAACTGAGTTTGCCTCTTTAAGTGTGAGTGTTTTCCTCAAGGATGAGCAACAGAACTCTCATTCAGAGCCCACAACTTTATTCTAAATTCAATCTAACCTATTTTCTGGTATCTTAATCCAGAATACATTAGAAACAAATGCTTACATTAAAAGCAAAGAGGGAAGTCAAGCTTCAGTTATTGATAAGGTTTACTTCTTCATCTCACATGAAAAAAGAAAATGACTTATTGATTGAAAGAAAATAAAAAAGAAGGAAGGAAGGAAGACAGAGAGAGGGAGGGAGGGAAGGAAGGAGGGGAGGAGGGAGGGAGGGAGGGAGGGAGGAAAGAAAAAAAATAAAGAGCCCTATATGCCTGGCTACAAGGAACAAAAATCTTAAAAGCAGACTGATGACTATGCATGTTGAGGAAAAAACAATAAAGATATTTGACTTTATTTTATTATATTTACTTACTAATTAGCACAATATTATTGAGGCAAAACCCCAAATGTAAATATTTCAGGTAGAGTAACCTGACGTAAACAAATTATATGTAACTATTTATTATATATTATAATAACCCATCTTGAAAATAAGGCATAATTGCATAGATTAGAAATTTATGTGGCCCAGTAATTTATCCTCTTTATACTTTCTTTCCTGCAGTCTAAATTAGGTTTCAAATTCTTCCATAAGTCTATTGCTGGTGTGGCTGCCAGAAATAAGAGCAAAGTTCTTGTTCATTTAAAGTTGCTTTCTCAGGAATGGCAAGGAGCAAACTCGTTGTCAATGGAGTCAAACAGAAGAAAGGCAATAAATAGATCCCAACGCTGAGGCAAAAGGGCGCTGGAGGGGAAGAGATCCCCTGTCCCTGGGGATAGCACTTAAACTTTCACCTGCCACTTTCTAGGCAAGTGTGCTCTGCTGGACAAGCACATGTCATATCCACAACAAGTGCTCAGTAAAGATCTCACGCTCTCTTAGAATATTAATTTTTTTTTTTGGCGGTACGCGGGCCTCTCACTGCTGTGGCCTCTCCCGTTGCCGGTGCGGAGCACAGGCTCCGGACGCGCAGGCTCAGCGGCCATGGCTCACGGGCCCAGCCGCTCCGTGGCATGTGGGATCTTCCCGGACCGGGGCACAAACCCGCGTCCCCTACATTGGCAGGCGGACTCTCAACCACTGTGCCACCAGGGAAGCCCCAAGAGCATTGGATACTGAAAGGACCTTAAAGGTTGTTCTGTCTAGCTCCCTCTTGTAAATAGAATGTTTTGCATTTTGCCACTCTAAAGAAAGCTCTCAACACATAGGTATTCTTTTTTAAATCATTCAACACTCTCAACAACCCTGGGAGGTGGTCACTGTCCTGCAGTAGAAACAGGGGATACCACAGAGTGACATAACATGGAATTGAACTGGATTAAATTAAGAGTTGTGAAAAACTGACTGTGTAATATGGATTTTTTCTGAAATATTTCCCATGAGGACAGGTTGATCACTTTTGGACCTTATATAAAAATAACAGTCATGGAACTTCCCTGGGAGTCCAGTGGTTAGGACTCCATGCTTCCACTGCAGGCGGCACTGGTTCGAGCCCTGGTCAGAGAATTTACATCCCGCAAGCTGCCAGCACAGCCAAAAAAAAAAAAAAAAAAAAAAAGATAACAGTCATGATAATAATCCCTGACAGTCATGACATAAGATTGTGTGCTCCACTTCTTTTCCCTGCTTTATTGAGATATCATTGACATATAACATTGTGTAAGTTTAAGGTGTACAATTACAATGATCTAATACACATCCATACACATCCATCTGAAGCTGAATAAGGCTGCACTCTGCCTTCTTATTTCAGCTCTCATGCTGTAAACAAGTGTCTTTTTCACAGTCTATTCAATGCCAAGGTTTTTGTGCTTTTTTGCTGACTTCACTGTTTAAAATGGCCCCCAAGCGCAGTGCTGACGTGCTGTCTAGTGTTCTTACTCACAAGAAGGCTACAGATGTGCTGGAGAAAATATATGCGTTAAATAAGATTTGCTCAGGCACAATAATGCGTTTTAGAAAGAAACACACATTAAACAAGGTTATATATTGATCAGTTGATGAAAGAGCTCTGACCAAAGACTTGCAGGAACCTAACCCTGTATTTCTCCAGGATCAACGGTTCTGTATTTGCTAATTCAGTGTTCACAGCAACTTCATAGAACTACCGTGAATAACAAGAATCAACACTTAGAAGGATGCCCGACACAGACTAAAGCCTCATGAACATCTCCACTTAACCATTATTATTTGAAAATTAATATGTGCAAATTAATTTTAAATGATTAAAAATTAATTATTATTTGTAAATTCTTATAGTCAGTGTTTTGGTGTTAACAGAGATTGTTAGTTGTAGGAGCTCCATGGAAATTTGTTGTCTATGTGTCAATGAAAGAATGAATTGGGTTCACCTTCATCACATGAGCATTCGGGCCACCTCCATCTCTAGCATGGACCACTACAGTAGCCTCCTAACACTTCTCCCTGATTCCAGGCTTGTCTCTCAGGTGAGTTCTCAACTTGGCAATTTGAGTCACCCGTTAAAAATGTTAACTGGATAATACCACTCCCCTCAAATCCCTTCAGTGGCTTCACTTTACACTTAGAACTAAATCTGAAGCTCTTCTAGAGGCTCTGAAGGTCTGTGTAAACTGGTGTCATCTCCCAATCTTTCTACGACCTCTGTCTCCTGCCTCACTGTGCCCCACCACCGTCCCACACGATCTAAACCAGGCCCCCTGCCTGAAACTCTCTATGCCCGTCTCTACATAGCTCACTCTCTGACTTCTTTTAGGTCCCTGCTGAAGTCACCTCCTCAAGGTCACCTTCCCTGATTGACCTGTGCAAAACAGCTTCCCTCCCTTCCCTCCCTCTCTCATTCTCTTGCTCAGCTCTGTTCTATTTGTTGGACTTCTGTCTCCCACCCTAGACAGGAAGCTCCAGGAGGGCAGGGAGGCTACCTCTCATCTACTGGTGTCTCGTCAGCACCTAGAACAGCTCCTGGCACACAGGAGACTCTTGATAGTGGTGTGTTGTATGAATGAATGCTATTTTGACTGAACTGACTTGACTTGCCATCCAAGTCCCAGTGCTTTTTCTTAGGGAGCAAATGTCCTCCTCGGTCAGTCAGTGAGCCATCAAATATGTTTTAACTAGCAATGTTCCTCTGTAGTTCCTGCCCAGGTGGACGTGAACTAGTAACTTCACTTGTGAGCTGTCTATAAAGTCAACATTGAAATGCAGCCACCTCTTTTTTCTTTTCACAGACTCACTTGCCTCATTAAAAGGAAGTCGGGTATCTTCCTCTTGGGCCTCTCTCCCTCATTTGATTTGCCCGAGAACCCCAGAAGTTTCCTCATGCCAAAGGGGTGAGATACTCTTCTGGTTTCCCACCTTCACCAAGTGCTGATGCTCAAGCCAGGGGCCCTTCTCCCCTCTGCAGGGCCACCTGATCCCAGTCCCCACACAGCCCCAGGGGCTAAAGCTTCGTGGGTCAACAACCCCATTCCTAGACTCCAAGTTCCCCCCAGGGGAGTTCCCACATCACAGCTCTCAGCAAGTCCTCCCTCGGTTCCACCCCAAGCGGGTTTCACTCCCTTCCCCCACCCGGGGCCCAAGCTGGTCCCGAGAGCCTGAGGTTAGGGCACAGTCCAGCACCACTCTACATCCCCTAGGGTGAGCTAACTTCTTCTTTACCCTCAAAACAAAAACAGCCCAACTCTACCCTTCCTCAGTAACCCAGGGCAACCCCAGCTGCACCTGCATTTGGATGAGTCCAAGATAAGTGACCAGCCCTTGCTCTGCTGACACGTAGATGGCAGCTTCTCTCACCAAGAAAAATAAAAGAAACACACCCTTAACATCCAGCGCGGCACCCCTCTGGAAGGCTCTCAACTACATGTGTAAACGAAAGCCACTTTTTTAAAAACTCCATTTCATATTTAAGTCCCTGATTTCACAGATGCTACCATGACATTTATGAATATATAGGATTGCCTTTAAACAAAATTTCAAGACAATCCAAAGGCAGACCCAGCCCTTCCTTCCCCCTCTTTTCCTTGCACTGGGTATCTGGGTGTCTTTGGATGCAACTCTTAACATTTTCAGTCCTTGGCTTCCCAACCTGTACTTTTGGGAAGTGATCCCTGTCCTGTCCTTGCAAGGTTATTTGGGACTAAACAAGACATCTGTGTGAACAGAACCCATAAACTGTGGACACACAAAGGTAAGGCATCTTCATTAGACCTTCAGTCCACGAAGGCAGTGGTGTCCAACCCCAGCTGTGCATCAGAATGACAGGGGAGTAGGTCAGAAAGAAAGACTCCCTAAGTCTCATCTCCAGAAATGATTTTTCCAATCGGTCAGACTTGACTCCCTGGTGTCTGTTCCATAGATTCTGCAGGCATGTCTCATGCTCCTCCAGGTTTAGAAAGACTGCTCTAAGGATCAAACATCTATACCTTCAAGGGAACTTGGATCAATGAACTACCACTCCAAAGAATATTTGCACTTTAAGTCCTATTTCTATTTGAGAAATAAAAGCTTTGCACCCATTAAAATTTTACAGGTACCCAAAATCAAGTGAGAAAGCTATTTTTCAGGTGGAGAATCTTTGACCATTCCTTGAAGTTAACCTAGGTGGGACTTTTGTCTAAAGAATATAATAAGGTATATTTGAACCATGTGAGTTTTTATAGTGAAGGAGTAAATAAGGAACTTGGTAGGCCTAAAAGTAATTTAGGCACATGGTAGCAAGGGGGAAAATTCCTAGATTTTTTTTGGAGGAGTGAGAAAAAGACTTCAAAGCAAACTTATCTGGAGATTTTTTCATATATATTTATTTCTCCTTATAAGTCTAATTGGCTTTTTAAGGCATTACTGGTCTGTATGTCTCTGGTGCACTTATATTCATTACATTTGAAAAAAAATCCTGTTGGGTGAGTGCAGAAGCATTTGATACATGTAAAACTTGAAAGCTCTTTTGTAAGCCTCTCTTCAAACCAGGAAGTTGAATTTTCCCAGAATCAAACTGGCTCATGTTTCAATAGAAACTCAGAGCTCACAAAATATGGGTTGTATTTTTCTACCCCGGCTAAACTTGTCTTGCCTTTTTTCCCCTGCTTTTACTCTAAGTGTGTGTACATGGCTATAAATTCAGGTGGCAGTTCTCCTAGGTCGAGATAAAGTTAGATGTTTCACCTACCTGAGGACTTTGGGGGCTTTGTTCAAGTTTCTGTCATGGGATTTGAAGGCATAATTGTTAGATGGCTGTTAGTAAGCTGAACAGTTTCTGAAGTCACAGAAAAGACCAGGGATCATGTACCTGCTGGAAATAAGCAGGTTATACACTAATCAACAGCTGTGAGTCAGCAGAGAGAAAGACCGGGCTGTATCTCTGTGGATGTGGAAGTTGGCAAAAAGGAGTTACCCTCCTCCCCTTTTAAAGATGGTAGCAGCAACATGAGTGGATGATCTCATTATAGCATGGTGCCACAATCCACGTCCCCAAAGATACAAGTCAGGAGGCTCCTAGGGAAAAGTCCTGTTGTTATATTCACGAAAATCAAATTGAAATTTAGCATCTCCTTCAATTATGAAGGAGAGGGAAATAGCAATAATTGTATCTGTGACTCTGTCCCCAGTTAAAATCACAGATATTTTTAGATCTCATTCCAGACGTGACTTAAAGTGTCACATGTGCTCCTCACTACTTCAAAATTTCAGTAGTTATTAGATCTGCCTCTGGATTTTATTTGATGTGTTCATAAAGAAATACATATATCCCTTCATTGCTTCTTATATTTCTTCTTAAGCACACATTTCTTCTTAATAATTGATAACTGAATTTCAGTGTAATTGGCTTTCTTTGATAATCCTATGCATTTTATTTATTTACTTATTAATAAATTTATTTATTTACTTATTTATGTATTTTTGGCTGCTGTGGGTCTTCATTTCTGTGCGAGGGCTTTCTCCAATTGCGGCAAACGGGGGCCACTCTTCATCACGATGCACGGGCCTCTCACTGTCGCAGCCTCTCGTTGCAGAGCACAGGCTCCAGACGCGCAGGCTCAATAGTTGTGGCTCACAGGCCTAGTTGCTCCGCGGCATGTGGGATCCTCCCAGACCAGGGCTCGAACCCGTGTCTCCTGCATTAGCAGGTGGATTCTCAACCACTGTGCCACCAGGGAAGCCCTGCATTTTATTTTATACATTAAAAACAGTATTCAGAGAAGAGTTTGCCAGACTAGCAAAGGGATACATAGCTCAGAAATGGTTAAGAACCCTTGAACTAGAATTTGTTTCGCAGTAGTATTTTATTTTTTATTTTTTATTTTTTTGCTGTACGCCGGCGTCTCACTGTTGTGGCCTCTCCCGTTGCGGACCACAGGTTCCGGATCGCAGGCTCAGCGGCCATGGCTCACGGGCCCAGCCGCTCCGCGGCATGTGGGATCTTCCCGGACCGGGGCACAAACCCGTGTCCCCTGCATCGGCAGGCAAACTCTCAACCACTGCGCCACCAGGGAAGCCCAATCACAGTGGTATTTTAAATGAAACCTATATGTCTATCTTAAAATGTTCCTATTCTTGGCTTCTCCTCAAGAGGGATATGAGTTACACAGGTGTATTGATTTCTAAAAATTATACAGTTAATGAAAACAGCCTAAATGTCCTTGAGCTGAGGAATGGATAAAGAAACCAGCACATGCATACCATGAAACACTTCTCAGTAATAGAAAGACATAAGCTACTGAAATATGCAACAACATGGATGAATCTCAAATGCATGATGAAAACTGGAAGAAGCCAGACTCAAAAGGCTACAAACTGCATGATTCCATTTATACAACATTATTTTTCCAAGCCTAAAACAGACAGACAGAAAACAGATTGTGGTTGGCTAAGGGCAGGGTGTAGAGTCGGGAATTGCCGACAAAGGGCACGGGAGATTTTCGAGGGCTGAGAGAATTTTTGTATTTCAGTGTATGTTAATTTACCTAAAAAGGCTGCAAAAATAACCCATATGCTAGTTTCATGAATATCCCCTGTCTTCCAGCTCTCCCCAAAGAGGCAGGTGGCTGGAAGCCCCATCTGAGCATGGAGGGTAACTCAGCATCTCTCCCTTTGACTGTGCCCCATCTCACGTGGTCCCCTCTGGCTCAGAGCCCCTGTGTCTGCCCCACCCCTGTCCCATCTGTACCTGCTTCTCCCTCCTCTCCTCCTCATCTCAGCCCAAGTGAGCCCAGCCTCTTTGCCTTGGTTTTTCAAACATACCTCCTCACAGAAGGTATTTAGTTGGCATAATTGGGACATAATTGATAGTCCAAACTTGGACACTTTTGAAAGTGAAAGTATTATGCTGAGGCTACAGGTGTAAACCACGAGATTGTCCTGGCAATCTAGAACACATGGCTCCATGGTGTGGGAGGTGTCTACTTAAGATTTAGGGCTAATGATGGGTAGTGGATTGGGGGTTAGTTACATCAGAACCACGACAAGAAAAAAATGCCAAAAAATTGAACAGTAGATGTACAGATTCTTAAGGCCCTTAGTCCATTCCTGGCCCCAAGAATTTTCATTGGTTATACCTGTAACAGGGGTCCCACTCTCCCTCTCCACCTTAGCTGGCTTACACTTAACTCCCAAATCCCCGTTAATCTATCATGCAAAGCGATTTAGCCATCTCTCTGTTTCATTCCTCACCCAATCTGCCTATTCCCTGAGAGCTATTGTTTCAACCAAAATGGCTCATCAGGGGGCTTTTGCTAATCAGTTCTCTCCCCTGATAGGATCCTTCCATCTGCTGGAGAACAAAACAGAGGCAGTAACATTAATAACTAATGCTCGAATGTGCTCAACTCTGCAGGTGGCTTATCTCGCTCCATCCTTTCAGAGCTCTACAAGGTACCTGAAATTATCATCCCCATTTTAAAGATAAGCAGATCGAGATTCAGGGTATCAAATAACTCTGGAAAACAGCAGAGTCAGCGGTCCAACCCAGGTCTCTCAGACAGCACAGGTGACCCTCGGAACCTCTACAACAGGCCACCTTCGCCCTTGCCTTGTCCCAGGTGCCTTGCACAGTTGTCAGGCAAATATTTCCTATCTGCCTGCCCAGCTGCCTGCCTGATGTAATTGTTTAAACAACCACATTAACTCAACAGCTTCCAAATAATCTGGCTGTTTCCATTGCATTCCCAACTGCTTGAGCTCAAATAATCAGTAAATGCCAGTGTGAGCTGATGGACGCAGGATCAAGAATCAAGAAAATGTTCCTATTCTCGGCTTCTCCTCATGTGGCGATAACCTTGCTCAGAAGTTTGAAGTCGTTTCCCCTCTAGACACCAGGACCCAGACTTGACGCCACACCAGGTGATTCCTCTATGGCTCCAGACCTGTGAGTGCAAAACTGAAAATGTGGATGAAGAATTTGGGTTTTGTAATATTGTACGTCAACTACATTTCAATTAAAAAAAAAGATTTCAGATTTGGGTTAACTATCCAATGGCATAAATATGGAGAGTTAGAAATCCCAAGGCAGATTTAAAATTTCCATTTCAGCCAAATGCTTGATAACAACAAACTACCCTGGTTTTATATAACCTGCAGCCCCTCTTTTCTAATGGATGTGTTGACAAGTCAGAAGGGAGGAAACTGAGAGGCATTTTTCTTGTGGAAACATTGTGATAAATGGTGATTAGGTATCCAGAGATGCTTCCTCATGTGAGTCCGGGGGAGGGAGGGCCAAACAGGGGAGGAACCAGCAAAGAGAGTTTCCGTCTTCTTTCCTGGACCCAAATGAACAGACCATAAATTCTTGTAAAATGAGTGAGTTTCTGGAATCCTTCCCCCTCTTCTCCCTCCTCTCCGAGGTCCTAATGTTATTCTTGAGAATTCCAGGCTCTTGGTTTCCTCCTTTTCTGACATGAGGACTCCGGAGCCTACCCTGTCTCTCTCCCCATCTTCCTCCCAATCACCTACCGTCTCCCTCAGATCAAAACTCTTATCCCCTTAGTGTGGGTGAGTTATAGTGAGTGTTCAGAAACTCTAACAGCAAACTCTTATTTAGCACTGATGTTCTGCCAGACACTGTTTTAAGCATATAACTTATATTAACTCATATGGTGCTTATAATAATTCTTAAGGTAAATACTGTTATTACCACCCTACACGAAAGAGGAAGGCACTGTGGAATAGAGAGGGTAAGTACTTTGCCCAAGGGCACCCAGTTGGAAAGCAGCGCAGTCCAACGATGCACCTAGACAGCCTGGCTCCAGAGTCTGTAAACTTAATCCTATGAACTTAACCCTTCCTAATATTTGGGAGGCACGGACCTGGTGCCAGCCACCGTCCAGTGCATGCATGCCCTAAGACCTGCTGGTGTGCCAGTCACTGTGCTGGGCACGGGGATACAGGGGTGACAAAGGCACATAGCCTTTGCCCTAATGGAGCCACACTCCCAGGGGGCCTCAAACAATTAACCAAGCAATTACAACACGGGGACAGCAAATGTTCTGTTAGGAGAGGGCCGCCTGCTAGGAGCCCATAGGAGCAGCGCCCTGCCCTGACATGGGGCTGGATAGACGTGGAGTGAGTCTTGGTCAGGTCTAAGGAACACCTGAAAAAAGAATAGAAGTTTAGCTGGCAAAAAGGAAAGGAAAGTAAAGGAGAGAAAAGAAGAGAAAAAAAAACAAGAAAAAAGGTGGGAGATAGCATGCAGCAGAGGAAGGAGCATGGGAAAATCCCAGGGCAAGAACTATGTCAGGAAAAAGTCATCTCAGGGAGGATGGAGCAAAGCGTGGATGGGCTCAGGGAGGTGGGCTGTAAAGGGGGATCGCCCTGAAGATGCAGGCAAAGACCAAGCGTAGAAGAACCCCATGAGCCAGTCAGAAAGCCTGGGCTATCTGAAGAGCACTGAGGCTCCCCAAAGGGTTGTCCACTGAGGGGTGATAAGAACTGCTATGCATCTGGAGCAAGCACTTGCAGGAGGTGAGTTAGGAGGACGTGGCTGCGGTCCAGGAGAGGGCACTGGCCACCACTCTCTCAGATCTCATGCAACTGCTTCCTGGAAAGTGGAGGCTCCAACCTCGAAGGGTAGGACACTTGCACTGGGCTCCATAACAAAGGGTAGTAGAGTAGGGGTGTCTGGAAAGGAACAACCCAATGGTGGGGCTGACTTTCCACAAGTAGTTCTCAACTGAGGGGGACATTTGGTCAAATCTGGAGGCATTTTTGGTTGTCCCAGCTTGGGGGAGTACCACTGTCATCTAGAGGGTAGAGACCAGGGATGCTGCTAAACATCCTACAAGGAACAGGAGCCCCCTACATCAAAGACTGATCCAGCCCCAAATGCCAGTAGTGCTCATGATGAGAAACCATGTGCTAAACAGATGACCCAAACAAAGCAACTTGTGAACCATTCACAACAAGTGTCCCGTGGGACGAAGATGGAGGAATATGGCTCTCTGAAGTGGCTACATTCAAAAAGCAAAAGAAATAAGACAATGCTTTAAAGAACTTCCCAGCAGAAAAATCAACAAAATAAAATAAGTTAACATGTCCCTGTGCTGGACTCTAAGTCCTGGTTTCAACTTCCTGACTCCCTGGAGTAGGTTTGCACGGGGGTCGCACCCTGGTCCAGCCTGTGGAGGCTGCATGACACAGCACCCACCTGGGAGTCTCGTCTGATAAGTGAGACACTAATCCCTGAATCCAGGATAAAAATGAGTTGATAATGTGCTGACTCACGATAGACTGTCAATCAACATAAGCCCCCTCCCCCCTTTCTCCCTCGTCCCTGTGAGTCTGGAACAGAGAGATGAAGGCGCGTCTCACCGTCCCCCCACCTCCGGGGTCAAGGGGTCCCAAAGGGGGTGGGGTGTCCATACCCTAGAGGCGAAGGAAGTAAATACAAGCACATATTGAGACTTTTTTTGGGTATTAACACTCCTCCGGCTTGCAGGGATCTTAGTTCCCTGACCAGGGATTGAACCTGAGCCTTCCAAAATGAAAGCCCCGAGTCCTAACCATTGGACCGCCAGGGAATTCCCTTAATGCTCTTAATACCTGCTTTCTGTGTATGTTTTATAATGTAACATTCTGTAACTAATATATAAAATCTATGAATAAAACAAATATGCAAATTTGTGGTTAAATTTTTAAATTAATACATTTACATAAATTAGGATATGGGGAGTACTGGCTCAAAAAAATTGTTTAGTGCTAATAGGGGCTGTTCCATCAAAAACTGTTGGCTTCAGCGATAGACCATCTGATGGTGTGAGCTCTGAAATGGGATGATTTGGGAGGTTGCTTATTTTCTTCCCATGCATTAAAGTTTTTTTTAGACCAAAGGTTTCTACCCTCCCCAAACTGAACTTCTTCCCTTAGGAACTTTTTCAGCAAATGTGGACTTGAAGCAAGTGTACAAATGAGGTTGGTTTTCAACAGTTGGCCTGGGTCTGGCTCCATCTCGGTCCCAGGGCCTCCCTCTGCTTTGCCTGGAGGCTCTGCTCTGCACTTAATTAAGGGGACCCGTCTGCCTCCTCAGGGGGATAGGAGCCCAGATTAAAGGTGCCGCCTCCTGGCCAGAGCTGCAAAAGGATTGTCTGTTCATCAGGCCCTTCTCTTCTTTCCTTTCCCACATTCCCAGGGCTGGCTGTAGTCTCAAGGCAGGAAAAATAACAATATATAGTTACTAGGGGAGGGAGTGAGGGTGGGAGTGAGTCATTTCTCTGAATACTTTCTTAGTATGGCTTTGACTATTGATTCCTCTGCATTCAATTTAGGATGTTTAAAACTGATAATATTAAGAATTATTGTTGCCACTTCAAAACTAATATTTAATTAATTTTTTAAAAAGAGGTTAGCAATTCAGATTTCCAAATGTCTATCCTTTCTGACCTTTATTTGCAAAGGCTGGATTTTTCTGATGACCTTTCTTCTTAATAAATCGGTGGCATCTTTCTCAAAACGTCATACGGGCTGTTATTCCCTTCCTGTGAAATTTACACAGCCCATGTGCACCCTATTTCTTTGAAAAGGCTCAACCTTCCCTTTAATCTTTCCTGAAGCCAAGCCGTGGTCTGGTTTCAGTGAATCTTGTTTTGTTCCAGAACTGACCTGCGTTTATTTCTACAGGGAAGCTTTTGAATGACTCGATCACCGGATCCCTCCCTGGTACCCACAGGCTCTGAGAGCTCGAGGTTCCTGTTTTCTTCCACTGCTGCTACCCCATCCCTTCACAAGCCTTTTTAGAGGCCACCGGCTCATGAAGAAGGTGGACCATGTATCTGAGGTGTGCAAGCCCTCCTTTCGGGACACGTTCACTTGTAAGGGGATTTTTGGCAGGTGATCAACCTCCAAAGGAATTTGAAGCCTCGACTTGCTACCAAAAGCCCCAGATCATGGGGCCCAAATTCCCCAAATTAGCGGGTCAGCCCATGGAATTTATGACGCACCTGTCTGTTATCAGACAGGCTGGCATGGCTCCACCACGCCCAGATAAATGGAATCAAAACCCTTCCCACATTTCCAGGGGCTGCACCTCGGCTGGCTCTCTTTGGAGGTGTTGTGAGGTGAAGAGAATCCAGAGTCCTGGCTGGACCCATGGGAGTAAACAAAAAGTGGACTTGATGCAGAAGGAGATTCAACGTCCAGTGCAAGAGGGAGTTTCCCTTTTCTAGAAGACCTGAGGGACATGTAATGCCATCAGGGGATACTCTAATACCAGAATCCTTCCCCCAGCAGACAGCATGAACTTTTTTCATTGAAATAATTTCAAAGTGCGATCGTTTTAATGATGCTGAAATAGACAGCCATCAATACTGGAAATAGGGCCTTAGGGTACCTTTGTAAGTGCCTAATCACTAAGTAGCCAAATTGGCTTGTTTTCATGCTTAATAAAGACTCCAATTCACAGACACATTGAATAGAACCTGTAATGGGAACTAAAAGCTTAGTTCTGTTAATGTAATTTTTTTTCTTAAGTGGATGTGAGATAATAGGGGAAAAAATACCTGTATATATCCATACTGGTCTCCTGGCTCAGAGCTCCTGAAACCCTGGTCATTTCCTGGGTGATAGGAGTGTCTTTTGTTCTAAGGAAACAACTATAGCTGGGCTCCTGGACAGCTCCTGGATGGGGGCTGGCCACCACAAAGAACAAGCCATGATGAGATGCTTGGAACTTTCAGCCCCACCTTCCATTCTCTTCAGAAGGGAGAAGGGCTGAAAATGGAGTTAATGGTTAATCATGCCCACTTGATGAAGCCTCCATAAAATCCCAGCAGTAAGGGGTTCGGAGAGCTTCCAAGCTGGCGAGCGTGTGGAGGTGCCAGGGAGATGGGTGGAAGCTCTGTGCCCCTCCCCCGACACCTGGCCCTCCACATCTCTTCCCTCTGGATGCTCATCTGTGTCCTTTATCATATCCTTTTATAATAAATCAGTAAACATAAGTAAACTGGTTTCCTGAGTTCTGTGAGCTGCTCTAACAAATTAATTGAACCCGAGGAGGTGGTCGTGGGAACCTCTGATTCATAGCCGATAGGTCACTAGCGCAGGTGACAACGTGGTCTTGCTATTGGCATCTGAAGTGGGTGGAGGGGAGTTCTGTGGGACTGATCCCCTAATCTGTGGGATCTGACACTCTCCGGTAGTGTCAGGACTGAGTTCAAGTGTAGGACACAGCTGGCGTCGCAGAAATGCTTGGTGTGGGAGAAAAAACCCACATACTTGGTGACCAGAAGTGTCAGAAGTGACGTGTCCTGTGTGAAAGTAAAGGGGACACATTGTGGGGGAAGGGGGCAGGGCAGGGAGGAGATGGGTTGTTTTGTTTTCCTAACTCAGTGGGACACTTTGACAATAAGTTCAACATAGAGCTTCAACATGGTTTAACAGCACAAGAGAGAGATAAAATCATGTGATTCAAATGGTCTAACTCTACAGAGGAGGATTTGACATTACCTAGCAAATTTATATATGCAAATATATATATGCATATATATGCCCAGCAATCCCACTTCTAGGAATCTTTCCCAAAGGTATACTGACAAAATGCAACTGAGATACATGCACCCAGCCATTCACAGAAGCATTGCTTTTAAGAGCAAAAGGCTGGAAACAACCCGAATGTCCATCAATAGGGAAGTGGTTGAATAAGTTAGAAAGTGGTTGAATAAACTGGGGCCCAGGTACATGATGTGGAAATGAAAGAGGAATAGTTCCTATACCGCTATGGAATGATTTCCAGAAAATCATATTAAATGAAAAAAGTAAAAGGGAAAAAATAGTAAAATACACTCATTTATTAATAGATAACACATGTTCCTCACTCTGGGCGAGACCTGCAAGTGAGGAGAGGACTTCTAGGATTCCCCAAGAGATTCCTCTTTTCCTAGTCTATTTCTAAACCCCTGAATTTCCCAGTGGTAGTGTACTTTGACCATTATCTCTGGATTCCAACACCTAGGGCAACCATCTAGTTATGGATATCACGGTAACATGATGCTTTCCTTTGAGTACTATCAAACTATCACAGGAAGAGCTCTTCAGAGGAAAGGGTATGAGAGGCTGATCTGTCCTATCAACCAGCTTTGTTTGCCTGGGACACTTTATAAGCTCCTACAGGGAAATGGTCTTCGAGGATAAATAAATGAATGTATGCACAATTCTTTTGTAGTAGTATTTGCAACCTAAAATGGACCTGAACCCCCTATCTTGCATCTGAAGGGAAGTCCAGTGTGCTCACCAACATCTTGATAAATTCCCAGGGGTAACAGTCAGGCTATGGTTATGGTGGCCTCCAGTCCAAGGCAGAGTCTCATTCATCTAAGCTGGTCATGGTGGTCCCATCCCCCCATTAAAGTTGAATTCTGGAACTCAGGCACCAAAGATTAGTTCAGCGGTGGACCCATTAGACCCATTTTGCCGGGGGAGGGGGGGTGTCTCTGGGGAAATTCCTTTGCTCTTAGAGAAAAGCCACAGGAGGAAACGCCCTTCTGGTCCTCCGAATGCTGTTGTGCCTGGAGGTGAGACCTAGAACATGGCATCCATCTCACAGAAGGGCATAACCAAGAGAACCATGGGACATGGAGGTCTGACTTGCAGTTAGGTGAGCCAGTAAATAAGCCACTTGTCTAAGCCAGTCTGAGTTGGGCTTTCTGTTATTTACGGCCAACAGCATCCTGACAGGGCACTCTGCTTCCTATTCCTGTCCCCCCTGAAGTCTTGAAATCATCCATGTGTCACCATTGGTGGCTCTTCTTTTCCACTGACCCGTGCGGGGCAGGCACAGAACACACATCCCACATCTGCCACCCTGGACAAGTGTGCACCCAGGGGGTGAAGGTTTGGGTGTGCCCGGCCACCCAGGTTTATGCTGGGACCATCAGCAAAAAGCCTAAAAGAAAGTCATCCTTTTCCTAGGATGTCCTTCAGCTACACATGCCCCCACCTTCCCCCATGCTGTCCGGTCCCCACCCCTTGTCTATGCCTTGTGCATAGAGGTCACCTCTGGGGTAGGAGATACACAGGAGGGTGCCCTGGAGCTTCTAAGTTACTGGTAGCTTGGGTGGTAGCTACATGGATATTTGTTTGATTACTCATGAATCCAGACATAGATATTTTATGCTCTCTCATGTCTAAGATGCATCTCACAACAAAACAAATTCAAGAGGCAGCTGGGAGATGAGATGGGGAAGAAACAACCACAGCAGAGAACGGTTCAGAGCTGGGGGAGCCACACTCAGCGCCTCCCCCTCGGAAGGAAATCCAAAGCCCTCAACCTCAGGCCTCCTGTTGTCCATCCACCTGCCTTTCCAGGCCTTCAGCTTCCATTGCTGGAGTTTTTCCTGAAACTTCTCACTCACCATGGCCTTCAGCCTCCCCTGACTCCCCGCTGCCACAGCAGATCCCCGCCCAGAATGGGCCTGAGGGCTCTGGGCTCTCCGGACTACGGTTGGGGTGTCATTGCACCATTTGTGTTCCTCGTGCAGCCAGCCACGTCCATTTCCTGCAGCACAGGTGATGGGCTCTACTCCAGGGCTCCCTCCCAGCTGGGGACCAACCAGGGGGTCGGTAAGTTTGAGGACACCTCTGGGTTGCCCAGGAAACTGCACTCACAGGCAAGGCGAGTAGGCAGCCGCAGCTGAGGGAAGACGGAGGTAAGGGGTGAGGGCAGGGAAAGACCCAAGGCCAGTGGCTCTAGTGACTGCCTCTGACTCCCAGGACTTGCAACAGAGACAGAAAAATCGCTGATTCTGTGACTTTAATACCAAGTTCAGCTCTGTGGGTCTTTGGGTTCAATCCCAGTTCAGGCCAAGGCTTGGAGGCCCTTGGACTTTGTGAGGAATCAGGACCTAATGCAGGGCAAGTAGGGATTCGAGTCATGCATCCAGGGAAATATCGCCATGTGGGTGATACTGTGGCTGAGCAGGCAGGTGGCTGATGGCTTTGGGGTCACATCAACGAGCTCTGCCCATCATGGGCAGGGACCACGCCCTGCTGCAAGTCCCAGATGCTCTCCAACCCTCGGGGTGCCTTTTTATCTCAAATCATCATCTCAGCAATGGACTTTTGTAGCAGCATCCTGGGACACTCCAGGCTACCATTCAAGGCACCACTTTTCTTCCATCCAGGTACTTGGGGTGCTGACTAGGAATCAGCAGGTTGCTTGGTGAACATGGACCAGAGCACAGACAGGCATTTATCACGGGTCGTGAGGGGCATCTGATGACATGGCATTGGCTGCACCGCCCTGGGTGCCGAGATGCTTGCACCTTCCAATTCCTGACCACCTCTCTTTTTTCCCCTAGACTCCATGCTGGTCACAGTCTCTTTCTATGGCTGTTTTAAATATTACACAGTTTTCTCTTAAATTCTGAAGCCCCAAGGTTTACACAGGTCTCAAGAGGGAAGTGATCCTGTCCCCGTAGAGGACCTACAGACAGCCCCCTCATCTGTTACGTGGTGAGTTTACAATGTAGACCCCCAAGAGTGCATTGTCACCCCCAGCATCCAGGCTACCTATGGTAACCGCTTTACACAGACTTAAATAGTGAGTGCTTTCAGTGGGAAGGAATCAGACAAAGGAAGGATTGGCAGGACAGAGCAATGTATTGGATGTGACAGTCAAGGATTTGGGATTAACAGATACACACTACTGTATATAAAATAGATAAACAACAAAGACCTACTGTATAGCACAGGGAACTATATTTAGTATCTTGTAATAACTGATCATGGAAAAGAATATATATGTATGTATATATAACTGACTCACTTTGCTGCACACCTGAAACATTGTAAATCAATTATACTTCAATAAAAAAAATTTTTAAGTGATGGAGAATTTGAGTCCTTGTGATGGTTAATCTTATGTGTGGGTAGACTCGCCATGGGCTGCCCAGATTAAATGTTATTTCTGGGTGTGTCTGTGAGGGGCTTTCCAGATGCTTAGCATTTGAATTGGTGGACTCGTAATGAAAATGGCTCTCCCCAGTGTGGGCAGATGTCTCCCAATCCACAGAGGGCCTGAACAGAACAGAAGGTGGAGGAAGGAGGAATCATGCCTGGTTGCTTTAGCTGGAAATCTTGTGTGATTCCACTTATATGAGGTATCTAGAATAGTCAAATTCACAGAGACAGGAAGGACAATAGCGGTTATCAGGGGCTGGGGGAAGAGGGAGAGAGAGATTTATTGTTGAATGGTTACAGAGTTTACGTTGGGGATGAGGGAAAAGACTTAGGTGTAGACCATGGTGATGATTGTGCAAGCACTTACTGCCAGTGGACTGTATACTTACCCATGGTTAAAATGATAAATATTAGGTATAGGTGACTGCTGTTAAAAAAACACAGAAATTTATTTTCTCAAAATTCTGGAGCTAGAAATCCAAAATGAAGGTATTGGGAGAAAAAAGAAGGAAAGAAAAGTAGGTCAGATATTTTATTCTTTCTAAATGAAGTTTATACAATCTACTGTGATAAACCCAACATCTTAAATCCCATTGGAATAAGGTGGGGTATAAGTACATGCATATGTACTTCCCCTAAGATCTCTGATAGAGTAAGATGTACCGTTGCTCGTGGACAGGTGTGTGGTTGTAAGGACCGATGTGCTTCTTGTCCTACAAAGCTGACTCATTGGAGAACCTGGAGGAAACAGTTAGTTAAGACTGCCCGGGCCCATTCCATCATTCCTCAGGTCCCTTGGAAAACAGCTTGAGACAGGTATTAAAATATCTGGTCATCGTATTATTCTGATGACCGGAATGCCTAAGACTGGTGACTTCCAGATTTTAGTGTGATTCAAATCATCTTAGATTCTTATAAATGCATATCCCCAGAAATTCCAACTCAGTAAGTCTGGTTAAGCCCAGGAGTCAGAGTGTTTAGCATGTGTGTCCAGTAAGTCAGGCATATGTGGTCACTGGATCCAATTCAATAAGTCCTGTCTTAGGTACTCATTTTCTGATGGGAAGAAATTGTGCTTTGTCAAAAGCTGTTACTTCATTTTTTTCAAACTTGCATCACAACACAAGTTTCATCATCCTTAATGCTATGATCACCATAGTCCTGGAAATCTCATGGTGGCCCCAGTAACTCAATAGAGTGTTGTAGGAGGTTACCTTCACCAATCACTGATGCACCATAACCGGGGTCACCTCCCTTCTCACACTCAGGGTCATTTGAGTTCTGTTGCAGCTGCAACTGAGGTTTCTGGCCTAGGGCCATCAGAGGGTGACAAAACTCCTGAGCTTCCCCCATCAGGGGAACAGTCAAGTACACCTGCCCTCAGGTGTTGTGACCTATTACATGAGCTCCCAGTTGGTGCTGGTGGTTTGAATGTTCTGCTTCAGAATCCATTCTCTATGTCCTTGAACCTGCAGGTAGAGCACCGTGAATTCTTCCAATGTCTGGGTAGGGGTTGGTGTTCTTCAGCCCACAACTGCAGGCCTCTGGGAATTTCCAAGCTGTGTGTCTCTGAAAGAAGGCTGCCAGGCCCCATATTCCAGCAAGATCATACCACTCCCACCCACCAGCTCCTGGGGAAACTCAGAAACACAAAAAGACTTTGCATCAGTATTCCAACTGAAAGCCAGAGCAAATGTCACCAGGCCTCTCACCAAAACCCAAGGCCTCTGCCTGGCCCAGAGGGACGCTTCATTCCAAGCCCTGGCGCCTGTGACACTGCAAGCCCTCACATTCCATCCCTACTAAGTCAGCTTGCTAACCTGAAAGGCCCTGTGGTCACTTATCCTCTGAAGGTTTCTCATCCTCATGCTGTTGTCTTCCCTTCACTGACTTATCCTACTGTGTCTTCAGGGACCACAGCACTGTGTAAACATGCTCCCCTACACTGTCCTGCCTCTTCTTCACTGGGGTCATACCTGGGTTCAGACACCAGGGGAGGCCCTTACAACCTCTAAGCCTTGTATAGCTGTTCATCTTTCCAGGTCTCACCTGTGCAAGGGGTGTGAGTGTTCCCATCTCTTTCAGCATCCCCTTGCAGCTGTAGGAACCAGTCTAGTTATTTTAAGCAGAAATAGATTTAATATCAGATTTATGTGCTTACAAAACCTTCAGAAGGGCCGGAGAAGCAGGCGGCAGATGAGGCTCCTGGGAATGACTCAGAGAACTAACCCGCCAGGGGAGCTGCCTCTTCTACATCCAGCAGGAAGCTCCGGAATCAGGAGGCTGCACAGCCCGGGGACCTCTGCCTGCAGTGACAGAACACCTGAAGTGGTCCCTCCACACCTATTAGATCTGCACGGGCAAATAAAGAGATAAATAAATAGGTGCCCCCGACTGTGCCTCTCTGTGCATTTAATCCCATTCCAAATTCAACTCTCTCCTGGCTGCAGCTCATCTGCAGCTCCTGAATCATGTCTGGAGCCTTGTTTGCAAGGCAGGCTGGCAAATTCAGTTTTAGCCTCTCCAGCCTCCACAGAAAAGGAAAACCCAGTGGAAGCAGGTTGGAATAGATGAATGAGATCTATCCCAACAGCCACACCACCTCATAGAGGTGTTAGGAGGAATCTAGCCAGCACCTTCTGACATCCTCCTCATTTCATTCACTCATTCATTCATTCAGTAAGTACGTCAGTCAGTATTTATTGCCATTTATTGTACCAGGAGCTCAGTGATGAATGAGGCACAGTGCCAGCCCTCAAAAAGCTTACAGTCTATGCTCTGGACTGAACTGTGTCCCACCCCAAAATTCATATATTGAAGCCCTTACCCACAAGATAACTGCGTTTGAAGAAAGGTCTTTTTTTTTTTTTTTTTTTTTTTTTTTTGCGGTATGTGGGCCTCTCACTGTTGCGGCCCCTCCCATTGAGGAGCACAGGCTCCGGACGCGCAGGCTCAGCGGCCATGGCTCACCGGCCCAGCTGCTCCATGGCATGTGGGATCTTCCCGGACGGGGGCATGAACCCACGTCCCCTGCATCGGCAGGTGGACTCTCAACCACTGCGCCACCTGGGAAGACCTGAAGATAGGTTTTTTAGGAGATAAAGTAAAAGAAGGTCATAAGAGTAGAGTCCTAATCTTCTAGAGTCAGATAGGGTGACCCAGCCTTCTCTTTTTTCCCCAGGCTGAGGGGGATAACCATTCTGGTTATCAATGATGTATCAGGAAAGCTATATAACAGACTGCAGACAAGCAGACTTCCAACAGCTGGCCCTTTATTGGGGCAGAAACAGCCAAGCAGAGATCCCCCTTAACTAAAAGGAGCCCAAAGTCACAGACAGACCAAACCAAATGCATCTCTGGCACAAAGGGAAAGGATGTCGTCCCTGGCGTATTATTCTATAAAACAACTCAGGCAGGGTGTTGGGGTGACTGCCCCCCAAAAAAAGCATGTTGAAGTCCTAACTCTCAGCCCCTGTGAATGTGACCCTATTTGGAAACAGGGTCTTTGCAGATGTAATCAAGTTAATGTGAGGGAGTATTAGGGGCCCCTAATGCAATGACTGGTGTTTTCGTAGGAGAGGGAGATTTAGAGACAGAGACACACAGAAGAGAAGACCATGTAAAGATGGAGACGGGGGCTTCCCTGGTGGCGCAGTGGTTGAGAGTCCACCTGCTGATGCAGGGGACACAGGTTCGTGCCCCGGTCCGGGAGGATCCCACGTGCCACGGAGCAGCTGGGCCCCTGAGCCATGGCCACTGAGCCTGCACGTCCGGAGCCTGTGCTCCGCAATGGGAGAGGCCACAACAGTGAGAGGCCCGTGTACCGCAAAAAAAAAAAAAAAAAAAAAAAAAAAAGATGGAGAAGGAGATTGGAATGATGCAGCCACAAGCCAAGGAATGCCTGGAGTCACCAGAAGCTGGAAGAGGCCAGGAAGAATGTTCCCCTAGAACTTTCAGAAGGAGCATGGCCCTGCTGACACCTTGATTTCTGGCCTCCAGAACTGTGAGAAAGTACATCTGTGACTTTGTAAGCCTACCAGTGTGTGGTATCTTATTTCAGCAGCCCTCAGAAACTGATACACGGGATAATCTGGGAAAGAGCAACAGAGGCTGAAACACTGCCTGGAGTCCCTTCATCATAGGAAGTTTCCTCCGTTAAAGCCGAGCCGCCTAGAATGGGCCACCCATTCACCAGCTAAAATGTTTCACCAGGGGCTGCTGACTCTGCTGTCACCGCAGCCTGAAGCAAAGTCAGGGCGTGGCTAAGGCGCAGCCTCCCTGCTTCTTACCCCGCGGGTCTCTCCTGAACCTGGTAATTGGCGTCCCGCTGCACTTTCTCTCAGCCAGGAGCCCACCAAAGTCTCCATTCCTGCTCCCCTTTGAAAGTCAAAGGGAAACATCTCTTGGTACCCAGGAAGGAGTGCTAGAAGGCTGCCTATTTCCAGATGACATGAGAAGTCTCTCGGTATAACATACCCCCACGCGCCCCCAGGACTGCCTGGCGCAGAATAGGTGCTCACTAGAGACCCACTGAATGAAGAGTAGCCGTGCCTTTTGGCTGTGCCTTCTGCGTCCTGTGGGAATCAACATCAATAGGAACATATGGGCAGCATTACACGGCAGAGATGTTTTTAAGCAGACGGATTCCGCAGTGCCTTTGCAATCACTCTTATCTGTGCAGGAGCCTTCTGGGTTCTCCAGATCTGATCCTTCTGCCAGTGTCGGTCTGTTTGATGGAAAATGCTAGAGACCTGACCTCGTGGGCATCCCAGCCCTCCTTCTCCTTCTCCTGCTCTTTTGCCCTTCTCTCATTGCTTCTCTCTCTCAGCTTTTATAAAGGGATGTGGGCCCTTTCCCTGTGTTAGTGATAACAGCACGGAGTCTGACCAGTGCAAAGCCGTCATCCAAGTTTTTGAAAGTCTGTCTTCTAGCACTAGGTGGCAGTGTTTCCACGGCTTGCCGCCCCTCCCTTACCCTGCAACTTGCTTGCTAGGAGCGGCCCCCATAGACAGAGGAATATGTTCTCTCACTGTTTAAGGAGGGAGAAACCCCCTCACCCTTAGCTACTCTAAAACCGAATCACTCCTTTGACATATGTTCTCCAATATTATCCCAGAGAGGTACAATTTGCAACTTGTGTTCCGTCAAGTTTACTTGGCTCTCTTGCTTTCAGTCAGGTGTTTTGTGGCCATAGTATTAGGCATGTTTTTAATTAATATTTTTTCAGACGAGTTTTAGCTTTACAGAAGAGTTGAGCCGAAAGTATAGACAGTTCCCTTTTATCACTTTATCACCCCAACCCCTCCAACAGCACAGGTTCCCCTCTTGCTAACATCTTGTGCTGGTGAGGTACATTTGTTACTATTGATAAGTCACTATTGATGCATTATTATTCACTAAAGTTCATAATACTTTAATCATATGGCATGACGGTTCAGCACAAGAGTGGACAGGACTTGGTGATTGGTAGTCCGGAGTGGGGGACGGGTCAGGGTGTGTGTGTGTGTGTGTGTGTGTGTGCGTGTGTAAGGCAGAGGGAGCAGTCTGCGGGATTCCTGGTTTCTTCCCTGCTGACCGGGCAGACTGCAGGGTACAAATTAAAAGACAGCAGAGTAGGCTAAGCAGGTTCGTTGAGGAAGGTGAGGACTTCTATTTTCGCCTTTTGAATTTGAAGTGTTCTTTGGATACTAGCCTGTGTTCCTGACCCCAGTGATGAGCTGGGACGGTGAAGGCGGCAGAACTCAGTAAAGCCCAGTAAGCCCCATGGTCAAAAGTCACAATCCTGGGTCCAAGAGAGAGAGTCCGGGTGGAGGGAGCTGTCCTTGGTGAGTCTTGTCCATTTCTGTTTATTTGCCTTACTGGTTCAAGGCACTCACTGGGATGTGTGAAAAATATTAGGACTTCCGTTTTATTGGTTTCTATCAAGAAAGAAAGAGAGGAAGGAAGGAAGAAAAGAAGGAAGGAAGGAAGGAAAAAGGAAGGAAGAAAGAAAGGAAATTATGGTCTGTCGATCTGCTATGTGGGTTGACCCAGGTGCTCACTCTCACTGCAGGAGCCTGACTGGCAGGTGTCACGGGGGTGCACCAGGCACCCCGATGGGACATCTGGGACTCCAGATGGCATGGGTTGATGCCACTCCTCACACCTTCCTTGTTCCAGAATTTTGCTGTTATTGAAGATCCCAAATTCCCATTAGGAGAATTTGCAGACTATCTCATCTAGTTTTTAACTAAACAAATCCTCATGAAAATGGACAAAGATGCCCACTACACAATGGCATAAAGATATTTCTAAGGAAATAAGCAGAGGTGGACCAGAAGGGGGTGGGCTGGCACTTCTCCACTCCAGGTATGAGCAACCAGCAGCCGATTTAGGAAGTCTCAGCCTTGGCGGGAGTTTTAAATAAATAAATCAACAAACTTAACCTGCACCTTCAAGGTCAAGGCAACAACTAACAATGAGTGAGAAAGTAACCACTGTCAGGGACGTGTGCTAGGGAGAGGACATTTTGAAGACAGAAGTTTGGAAAGGTTTCTATCATTAAGTGATTTTATTGCCAACAAATGATGTGTGAATCCATAAAAGCTCTCATGGCTCACATTTTAAAACTTGGGAACACCATTTTCTAACCCATTAAAAAGCTTCCAAGGGATTCTCTGGGGTTTAAACCCCATTTGTGAAACATATAAAAACAAATAACTTCCAATTAATTTGCAGGAACCATGCTCTGACATCAAGGAGAATGGAAATGTACTAACTGCACCTCGACAATAGTAATAACTTATAATAAACCTTTGCATATTTGGCAGACAGGACTGAAAAATGAGTATTCTGATTTAATAAGCAGAGCACACAATACCCACTATGATTTTTCCAAAAGGGTGAAACAAGTTCAATCACGTCACTCTCACTAAGACATTGTTAAAAGTAATTGAGAGAAACAGAAGATTTTTGAGAAAACAGAATGTTTTTGATTGTTGATAAAGACCTCGCCTTCATTGATCTTCCAAGCTAGAGGAGATGAAGATAAAAACACAGTTGAGTGGGGAAATTGGGATTGACATATAAACACTACTATGTATAAAACAGATAACTAAAGAGAACCTGCTGTATAGCACAAGGAACTCTACATATTGCTCTGGTGTGACCTAAATGGAAAGGAAATCCAAAAAAAGAGGGGATATATGTATACACATGGCTGATTCACTTCACTGTACAGTAGAAGCTAGCACAACATTGTAAGACAACTATACCCCAATAAAAAAATTTTAAACTAAAAAAATTTTTAAACACACAATAAACATTTAAATTTGTGTTTATTTCTCTTTCCTTACACTTTTAAATTTTCTATTTCTGTGTATGTTTTATAATATGCATCACATGTATTCTGAATAGAGCTGGGGAGACGGATAACTCACAAATAAATGTTTTAATTGTATATAATATACACAGCTTACTACTGTGTTATTACATACATTATCTGCATGTATTTCTATATGCACATATGATGGATGAACACATATTCATATACCATATTAAATTCATATATATTAGACACTATTGATAATTATTTTGTAGTATGTGTTATATTATACATATATATAAATATTGTCTTTGTTTATACCTATTAATATATATGTATATATTATATTATAATTATATACATGCATTTACATATTGTAATTTACATATGTTACACTACATTTGTGTGTATATGTAATCCTACATTTTCCTAGTCCACTCACCATTCACTCTCCCGCATTCTTGGAGGACTTCTTCACATTTTCTTAAAACGCCTTAAACTCTCAATGCCCTGCCCCTCATCCTCACCCTCAGCTGACAGCATTGCTTTTCTATTTCACTGAGGAGATCGAAGCAGCCACAGGCCACTGTCACTATCCCCGCCTCGCTATCCCATCACCCAGCCACCAACACCTGTGCTGAACTTGCTACCTTCTTTCCATGACAGTGAATGGATGCCAGTCTTCTATCTGGGGCCCACCTCTCTACTCATGTACCAGGTGCCCTCCCCTCCTAACTGCAAAGAGATGGCTCCAAAATTTCCCCTACCCCACCCAGTCATCAGGCTTTCCCTCTCTACTGGGTCATCCTCATCAGCGTACAAACCTGGGGTTTCTTCTCCCGTCTGAAAACACCAAAAATAAAATAAAATAAAATAAACCTACAAAACTCTTCCCTTCCTCTCACTTCTCCCAGCTACTGTCCCATTTCTCTGTGCCCCTCTACAGCACAACTTCTTCAGTCACTTAAAGTCATCATCTCCAATTCTTCTTATCCCAGTGGCGCATTTACCTCCCACTATTTCTCCAAAATTTCTCTTGCCGAGGTCAGTAATGACTCCCAAACTGTGAAATCCAAAACTTACTTTCCAGGGGTCCTCAAAGCCAGCCTTTCAGCAGCATTGGACACAGAGGACCTTCCTCTCCTCCGTGAAGCCCTCTCTGGCTTGGATTCTAGGACACCCCACTTGCGAGTGGTTCCCAGCCTCTCTGACCCACCTGCCCAGGCACCTGGTGACTGAGCTTACACTCCTCACCTCACTCCAAGGGACTCCCTCTCGACAGCCTCATGCCTTTAAATCCCACCTAGAGCTGCATCCCCCAATGCGTGATCCCAGCCTTCTCCCCTGAACTCCAGATTCACTATCCAATGGCCTCCCTGACAACTCCCCTTTCAGGTCTAAGTGGTCTCTCAAGGCTAAGGTGCCCCTCTGTGAGCTCTTGATAAATGCTCTCTCCCCACGTGCCCCTCTCCAAGGTTAGAGGCAGCTTCTTCCTGACAGCTGCACAGATCACAAGCCTTGTAGTTAACCTTGACCCCCATCTTTCTCTTAGTGTGGCATATATAATAACGGTCCCCCCAGAAGATGCCCACATGCAAAAACCTGGAACCTGTGACTATGCTACCTTTCAGGCAACAGGACTTTGTTGATGTGATTAAGGTAAGAATCTGGAGAATTGGGAGAGGATCTAGACCATCCAGGTGGACACCACAGTGTAATCCCAAGGGTCCTTATAAGAGAGAGATGAAAGGGTCAAGGTCAGAGCAGGAGATGTGACGGTGGATTCAGAGGTTGGAGTGACACACAGGAGCACAGCTCTGCTGACCCATTTTAGATTTCTGACCTCCGGAACAATAAAATAATTTGGGGGTGTTGTTTTAACCACTAAATTTGTGGTGTTTTGTTGCAGCATCAATAGGAAAAGAATACACTAAAGAAATCCTGTTGGCTGACCTTCAAACTATAGAGAAACTCTTACCACTTTCTCACCCCTTCAGGTCTTCCATCCTGATCCGAATCCCCATCACTTCTCACCTGGATTATTGCAGTAGCCTCCTGACTGGTCCCCAGCTTCCACCCTTGTCCCCACGCAGAGCACTGGGCACATAGCTCCTGAGCAAGCCCTCCTGATAGGCATAAAAAGTCAGAGCATGTTAGTTGTTTTCTGTTCAAACCTTCCGTTGGCTCCCCGTCTCAATGGGGGTGAAAGCTAAAGTGTTCACTGCGCCCTACAAAGCCCTTTAAGATCAGATCCTACCACCTCTCTGACCTCAACATTACTCATGCCGTGATCACTCACCCCAGCCATGCTGGCCTTCAAAGGATCCCTTCAACAGGCTAAGCAGCTGCTGCCTCAGGGCCTTTGCACTTGCTCCTCTGCCTGGAATGCTCTTTCCTAGAAGTGGGCATGTTACCCTCTCCCTTCCTCAGGTCTTCCCTGGCTGACCTAGCTGACATCCCTCTCCCACCTCACACACAATTCTCAATCACTCTTCCCTGCTTTATTTTTTGGTCCTCAGTACTTATCAATGTACATCGACATGCCATATTTATTTATAACCAATAACTACACATTGTCTTTATTTATCTTCTTTATTGCCCCCCACCTGTCCACCCCCAGCAATCACCCAAGTACATTTCATGAGGGCAGGCGTTTCTGTCTGTTTTGTGTACCACCATATCCTTAGTATTCCAATGAGAAGAGGTGTCCCCAGAGTCAGAGCCAGGGTGGGTTTGGGCTTGACTGCGGCTGGCTTGGTGTTGTCACTTTAGCCCTGCTCCTGGTGAGTTCTCCATCACCAAGTCGCATTATGCAAAACACCAGGCATGGGTAGGTGTCACAGGCAAATAACATGCGGCTCCTACACTATAGGGTAAAATCAAAGAAGGAACCCATCGCAGTGGTTAAAACCATCCCTGAGGGAGGGCACTGGGAGAGGCACCAATGACATCCTACACTGACCCCTAAAAAGAATAATGATGACATCAGCTAGATCTCAGGACAGGCTCGCCCAGCACACACAGGTGGCTTCCAAGGACAGACTGTCAATAGACTGGGTGTGAAGTAGGACAAATCATTAATGTCACATCCATCTCACAGTCTAAAGAAGAACTCATAACAATCACAATAACTAACTGGTCCCTAGACCCAGCCCCTGCCCTGGTTTCATTCCCTAGAAGCTGGCCAGAGGGGAAGACCGATTTACCTGTTATTCCTATGTTAAAAGACTTTAACATAGAGGAGAAGAGGGTCCAAGTGGAAGACCACAAGTAGAATTCCAATCCTTCCATTCTGAGCCCCTCCTCTGTGCCAGGAAGCGTCTGGACAAGGTTTCTAACCCCGGCAACACTTCTGAAAGGAAGCTATATTTCCATCACCTATCTATACGAGAGCATTTGGAGACTCCGACAGGTCAAGTGTTCCCCTAGGCCACAGAGATAATAAATAAAGGACAGAACTGGAATTTAGACCAGATCTACCTGCTTCTGGAGCTATACAGGAGATTGTGCGATACTATTACAGGAGCCATCATTTTATGTCAAAACAAAGGGAGACATTTTGAACCATAAGCACTCACTGAAAATGCACCGGCTACGAACTTTCAGAAATGGACACCCATTTGCATATGCACCCATCCCCATCTCCAGTGGCCTCAAGATGCTCCAAATGACAGCCTGGCTTCTGGACAGCCATTGAGGTCTGGTTTCTAGGACCTTCCCAAGGCCTGGCTGCATTCCTGCCTTTGGCTACCATGAGATGCCCGGCATCTTTAATTTAAACCAGCTCCAGGGGTTTTGGTTACTTGCAACCAGAAGAATCCTAGCTCAAGTAAAAGCCACACAAGTGTCAGCAATTTTGAAAGAGAACTTAGAGTAACGTAAAAGTCAGTGAATTTTCTTTCTAAACTTGGAAAGGCAAAGTAACCAAATTCCAATATTTCCCCTCAAACCTAATTTATAATTCTGGCTTTCTGATTTAAAAAGCACCAGAAGACCATTAAAAATAGCAGGGATTTTTAGGGGATTGAGAGGTACAAACTCTTCTGTATAAAATAAACTACAAGGATATATTGTACAAACCAAGGTATATAACCAATAATTTAAAAAATTACAGGGATTTTTAAGAGGGGATTTTAAGAATGAACCTTGAGTAGGGAAAAACATTCCTTTCTCTAAAACAAATGAAAACAGCAACAACATAGGACATATTTTCATTTATTTGACAGGAGGTAATAAAATGGAAATTTTCAGTTGGGTTATTTAAAGGGTTTACTGGTTTGAGCAGTCTTTGGAAAAGTTTATTCTTTGTAAAAGCAAACACTCAAAGGCAGCTATTTGCCTTCTATCTTAAGTTTTTAAATGTCTATAATTTCCCGGAATGTGCAGAAATGCCTTTGGTTCATTTAATAAGCATTCAGCGGGTGCCTCCTGCACACAGCCCCCTTCTATTTCCAGAACAAAATAGGAAGAGATTGAAAGTGTCCTACAGCGAAACTTTCCCACCTGGCAAATGAATAGACTGGTTTATCTTTGCATAGGCATGTTTGCATAACTGGGCTGCGTTAGATGCAAGAGACAGGTGCTGAAGATGGAAATAACCAAATGTGGCTTTCTCAGCACCTCTTTGCCTTCTGCATTCTGTAATTGTGATGGCTAACACAAAGGAAGTGTGAGGGGAGGAACGTGGATGGGAGGTGATAGTAGGATACACTAATTGAAATGTGCATCCCTTCCCCCATTTCAAAAAAAAAAAAAGAATCCCTGAGAGCAGCTCTTTACCCACGTTGGGTTCCCTTCTTTTCTGGGTATCTAAAGATGTGGATCAAATCTGTTCCTTCAAGCCAATGAGGAGGAAAGGCTCGCTGGTTAGAGGCCAAAGCAGGAAACAAGGTCAAATCTTAGATTCCACTGCCACTGTTAGAAGAAGAGGGACAGCTAAGAATTCCCAAAGGATGCTTCAGGAATTTTGTATCAGTGTTATGGTGAAATAACTCTTAAAAGATTACCCTCTCAAGTTTAATTGATTTCATCCTTAAAAATGTCTGCACTTGGGAATTCCCTGGCGCACCAGTGGTTAAGACTCCGAGCTCCCATTGCAGGGGGCGCAGGTTTGATCCCTGGCTGGGCAACTAAGATCCCTGCACGCAAAGAGGTGTGGCCAGAAAGAAAAAAACTAAAAGAAAAAATAGAAATGTCTACACTCATACTTAAGTAGCATGTTTTGCTTCGTTTCTGCCTGTGCTGTTAACAGCTCATATGTTCTGTTTTTTCCTCCTTGGGAGAGACCACTGATTGTTAATGTTGTTAGAGTCAGTGGGTGAAGGCATAAGACACAGCGTCTGCTTTTCTTAAAGACAGAAGTTACTATAAAATTTTATTTTCTAGATGGAAAGGAGAATCTGACATTTTATTACTAAAGATGTCTTCTACGGTAGGGCAAGAACCTTGGGCACCCAGATGTGGAAGGCATGATGCTAATCCTATTTATTGAGAGTGTCATTGGAAAAATGTTGCCTGTCTTATCAGTAAACAAGGAATGTTGCAGCCATCAAGCCATCACATTACAGCCTCCCCAAAGGTGAGCCCTGAGGGAATGCATAATAGAAATAGGATGCCCACCATCAAGCCATCAGGCTGCAGCCACACCCAACAGTGCCCCCTGAGGAGACTCAGGATGAGAAAGCACAGTATACGGGCCCCAGATAGCTAAGGTGCATATCAAAGGAATGAATGTACTGAGCCCAGATTCTTGCATCTTCCCATATAGAGAAAAGTGATCAATTCTTTTTTATTTTTATTTTTTTTTTTTGCGGTATGCGGGCCTCTCACTGTTGTGGCCTCTCCCGTTGCAGAGCACAGCCTCTGGATGTGCAGGCTCAGCGGCCATGGCTCACGGGCCCAGCCGCTCCATGGCATGTGGCATTCTCCCGGACCGGGGCACGAACCCGCGCTCCCTGCATCAGCAGGCGGACTCTCAACTACTGCGCCAGCAGGGAAGCCCGTGATCAATTCTTTAACTTGACATGTCTGTTTTCTTGATTTAAGAGTAATCTTTTGATGTTCCAACTACCTGGTCTTTTTTGCAAAGACTCCTTTATGTCCTGGATCCTCCCTTACCTCTTTGGAACTGTCCCTCAGAGCAAATCCTTGGCTTAAGTCCTCAGTATGTCCACCGAATAACACACAATTCTCAACTTTTAGGTTGTGCATTCTTTTTTCAGTAGACAAGAGCTTCCATCATTTCACTCTGATATTTTGAGAGCTCTCTCTGTCTCAAACAGCTCACCCAGCACTGGCCCTGTGTGTGTAAGAGTGGGCTCTGCCTGGCTGGCTCTTCCTGGCATCATCACTTTGAACTGCCTACACCTCTTACTTTCTGCTCTCAGTCCCCTTACCTCTGCCCTTCCCCTTCTTTGTCTCTGCTTTATTTTCCCTCTCCTCCATTATTTTGCTTTGGTTCCTTCCCCTATTCTGTTTCCTATAGTCCCAAAGGGCAGAGGCAGTGCTGGGATGAGAGAAAGAAAGCTGGTGTCCTGCTTCGCCATTTGCTGTGTGTTTGCTTAGCGGGGAGGTCACTCCATTTCTTGGAGCCTCAGTTCTAAGACTCTGGAGTCATATTAACTGTTTGTGAGAACGAGGTGAGCTAGTTTAGGTGTACCCCCATTAACTATTTTAGAGCCACCCACATAAAATTGATGTTATTACTGCAGACATACAAACAACTACACAATATTACCCTCTTTACTTTGCTGCCTGCGGAGGGAGAGGAGAGATAGAAAAGTGGGATGCCTCCGAAGTCACTGAAGGAATGTATGAACATTTTGTGTCTTAGTGATGACTCACAGCATTCCAAAGTCAATTACAGGTAACTTTGTCTTCTTCATCACTTGCCTGAAGTGGAACTTGCTCTTTCGTCTCTCAGCTCAGTTTCTTTCCTTTGTACTTTTTGTCCACCAGGCCCAGTCCGCTTGTGTCAGTGGTCTAGGGAAAGCCGGGATTGAAAGAGCCTGCTGTCCTGAGGGTGATGACAACACAGACCAACCCGGCCATGGTGTGGCTGGGTGTTACTTTTCAAAAGTGGTGCCTCATCCCCTTTGTTAGCTTTTTCAGAATGTCTGGCTGAGCTTTCAGAGAGTTTTATATTCTGTGATGTCACCCCCTCTGCCACACTTCACCTAACTCCTGATGGCCTTTATTACATTCTCTTTTCCGTAAATACCAGCTTTATTGAGATACAGTTCACATACCATAAAATTCTGCCTTTAAAGTGCAATTCAGTGACGGGTAGTATATTCATGGAGTTGTACACACATCACCACAATCCAAGTTAAGGAATTTAGTGCTTTTCTAAGTATGGGAAGATGCAAGAGTCTGGGCTCACTGAAATCTTTCCTTTGACATGCACCTCATCCTATCTGGGGCCAGTATCCTCTGTTTTCACATCCTGAGTTTCCTCAGGACTCACCGTAGGGAGTGGCTGCAGTCTGATGGCTGTCAGATGGCAGGTATTCTTTCCTTGCTGAGTTTCCTCAGGGTTTACTGGCTCACGTTGGAGAGCTGCAAGCGTTGATGACTGTGCCATCCTTTGTTTACCGATATGTCAGGAAACATTCCATTTCTCATTCCCCCTTCTTTATTCCCCCAGTCCCTGGCAACCACTACCTACTTCCTGTCTCTATGAATTTGCCTACTCTGGACATTTCATATTCATGGAAACATACAATAGGTGGCCTTTTGTGACTGGCTTCTTTCACTTACCATCATTTTCAGTGTTCGTTCATGTTGTAGCATGTATCAGTACTTCATTCCTTTTTATGGTTGAATAATATTCCATTGTATGGATCTATATCTGGTTTACCCATTCATCAGTTGATGAACTTTTGGGTTATTTCTACTTTTTTGGCTACTGTGAATAATGGGGCTATGAACCTTCCTACATAGACTTTTTTTTTTTTTTTTTTTTTCTGGTACGCGGGCCTCTCACTGTTGTGGCCTCTCACGTTGTGGAGCACAGGCTCTGGACGCGCAGGCTCAGTGGCTATGGCTCACAGGCCTAGCCACTCCATGGCATGTGGGATCTCCCCGGACTGGGGCACGAACCCGTGTCCCCTGCATCGTCAGGCGGACTCTCAACCACTGCACCAACAGGGAAGCCCCTACATAGACTTCTGTGTGGACATATGCTTTCATTTCTCTTGGGTAGATACCCAGGAGAGGAATTGCTGGGTCATGCGACAACTCTCTATGTTTAACTTTCTGAGGAATGGCCAAACTGTTTTTCTGAAGTGGCTGCACAGTTTTACATTCTCACCAGCAATATGTGATGGTTCCAATTTCTCAAGATCCTTGTAGCACATTCTCTTTCATGAGTTATCTCTGCATGCATACCACTACTCGCCTTGGATTTAAACTCCTGAAGTGCATGAACTGCTCTGAGATTGTCAGAATAGCACACGGCAGGTTCTGAGTAAATCTCAGCTGTTAGTTGGGTAAACTTTTTATTATAATCACTACAGTTCCTAACTAGAGGCCTACTTTAGGAGAAAATACAGGTCTAATTTCACGTCTTCCAAAGACACCTACACATAAACAGTACTGCCGTTTATTGGGCCCTTACTGTATTCTTACCATATATGACCTAATTTTTCAGATGAGGAAACTGAGATTCAGCTTACTTGCCCAAGTAATTAACAGCAAAGCTGAAATTTAGACTCAGATTTTCACTGAACCACATTGCCCTTCACAGTGAAGGAATTCTATTTTGCAGGAAAGGTGGGAGGGGGAGAGGGAGAGAGAGAGACACTTATTTGAGGACCTCCGTTTTCTATCTATAAACTCCCCAAAGGAAAGGACCAAGGTTTTACTTCTTCCATTAGCTCGTATTGTACACCGTACATAGCAGTAACTCAAAAAAAGTATTTCTGATTATTTAAAATTTGAACAATGATATAATGACTAATAAGCTAAAATCTCAAAGTAAGGTATTGTCGCAGAGGGGTGGGATGAATTGGGAGATTGGGATTGACATATATACACTACTATATATAAAATAGATAACTAATGAGAACCTACTGTATAGCACAGGGAACTTTACTCAATACTCCGTAATGACCTACATGGGAAAAGAATCTAGAAAAGAGTGGATGTACGTATACATATAACTGATTCACTTTGCTGTACAGCAGAAACGAACACAACATTGTAAAGCAACTATACTCCAATAAAAATTAATTTTAAAAAATAAAAAAGTAAGCTATTGTTAACCACGGTCTCGTTCAATTCCCTATTGCGGCTATATCTGACAATATACGGTAAGAATCTAACCATTTGTCAAAGGCCATAGCCAGGACTATATCTCGTTTAAATCCCCCAGAGTTGGCCTATGTGCCTCAAAAACGTCACTCATGGGAACCACAGAAGCGCTGATTCTCCAGCTATTAACCCTGCGCCCAAGACACTGCCTGGCGCCTTCAGCTGGCATCGGATGTCAGAAAAGCGGAACTGGCTAAAGAGACCTTTGCCCCTAACCAACATGGCCGCTCTGAGGCTTCAGGCAGAGGGCGGCAGAATAAGGATCACGTGAGAAGAATCCCGCTCTTCTATTCGCTTTCTCTTCCGGACGGCGGGGGAAAATGACCCACGTGGGCCGGCCTTAAAGGGCCCACGTCTAAATCCGCCGGAGCTCCGCCCCCGTTGCCGGGCGGGCCGGACGCGGAGCGGAACGGCGGCGGGCGGGGCCGGCACTCCGAGGCCGCGTCTCCGGGAGCCGTGGTGACCGCAGCCCGCTGCGACGCAAGCCCGAGGAGGTTAACCGCCCAGTCGGCTGACGGGAGAGCGCGAGGATCCCGCGGGAGCCCGGCACAGCCGGTGGGGGCGCACGGCCGCGGGGATGGAGGACGGCTTGGCCGGTCCCCGGCTCGGGGCGGCGGCCGAGGCGCGAGCGCAGCCCGGGGTGACGCTGCGGCCCTTCGCGCCGTTCTCGGGGGCTGCCGAGGCAGACGAGGGCGGCGGCGACTGGAGCTTCATCGACTGCGAGATGGAGGAGGTGGACCTGCAGGACCTGCCCAGCGCCACCATCGCCTGCCACCTGGACCCGCGCGTGTTCGTGGACGGCCTGTGCCGGGTGAGGGCCGGGCGGGGCGGCCGTCGGGCGGAGGGCGGACACTTGTTGCCGGGAGGAGGCAGCGCTGAGGTCCGGCCGGCCCGGGGCAGCCTCTCCAGCCGGGCCGCCGGCGGGGCGGGAGGCCACCCCCGGGGACGCGGCGACGTCCCCGGCCGCCCTGCCGCGGTCCCCTCTGTCCCGGTTGGGGTGGGGGCGCGCTCCCCGAGGTCCCAGGTCCCGAGCACCTGCCGGGCCGCGCGCTGCGCGCCCAGGGGCTAGCCTTTCACCTGGGCTAGTAACCCCCTCCTAGCGACGCTCCTGTCCCCGGGTGTTAACTCGGGTGGGGAGGGGGGCGACGTAGTAGGAGACAGTCGGAGGATGAATTAGCTCCCAGAGCGGCCGGGGAGCTCGTATCGTCACCTTGGGGCTTGGACCGTGCCGGGCACTTACTCCTTTGAGGAGGGGGTCGCCTCATTCATGGGGAGGAGGAGACAGACGTTGAGCGGCGACGTGACCCACTGTTACAAACAGGACGGCGTCTCGCATTCTCAATCTGCACGCCTGGAAGGAAAGCCAATGTTTGGGTGAGGATCCGCGGTTGCTCATTATCCTGCGCTTGGCCAGTTTTGGTGGAATGGTGTTGGGGGGAAGGGGCCCATTTTCTAGGCCTTTAGGATATTTAGTCTGGAATCTTGCTCCCTGAAGGGGTGACAGGAGACACTCAGTACAGGGAGAGTTGGATTTTTTTTTTTTCCTCCACATCCCCAGGGTTTAGACACGTTGGAGGGTGAGGGGGCAGGTATGAGGAACCAAGGGTGATGGGGAGGAGGAATTTATTTGGAATCTGCAATTAGCGTGCAGAATAAAATTTGGACAACGTAGGCGTTGCAGAATAAAGCCTGTCTTTGAGAGAGATGCCCCATTAGGAGAGCAGCTGTCAAAGAAAGTGCTGCTTTCGGTGCTTGGGTCTGAGTCTGCATACTGTCAATGAACTGTAGTCAGGGCGGCTGCCAAGAGGAACACCACTGTGCAACAGAGAATGGTGTGCTTAAGACCCATTTACTTATAATGTATAGGCTCGTCTACTCTCAGGATTTACAGTGGCTGTGTGCTTAGACAAGGCTCCATGTGCGCTTTCTAAAGGAGCTGTTGGCACAAATACAGGGTCTCACTCATTTTACTTTCCAACCTTTTCTCTTCTTGAGGCTAAGTTCTAACAGCATATCAGGTCTCTTTCTTAAGGGTCCTAGGCTCTCATGCCAAAGGAACAAGATCAGATCATGTACGATGCTGCTTGTTTGCCTAGCAATTCATAGTTTTACGGTCTTCCCAGTGTTGGGGACCATCCTGAAATTGCTTTGTCTGAAATGTTGCCCGCTTTGGTAGCTCTTCATTTTAACAAATATGTGTGGAGATTCTGCCGTGAGCCGGGCACTGTGCTAGGCTCTGAGGGCACAGCAGTAAATAAAATAGCATTCCTGCTTTCAGGGCTGGCATTTTTGTTGGGGGAAACAGACAGTAAACAAATACATATCAAATTTGTCGAGAGGTGTTGGTGCTATAGGAAAAAGTTGGCCTTGGAAGATGGGGGGGAGGGGGGATTGCTGTTTTACATAAAATGATCAGGAACAGGCTTACAAGGTGCTGTTTTGAGCAGAGACAATGGGCTAGCATTCATTCATTCATTCACTCATTCATTTATTCTTTTGCTGTTTATCGAATGCTTACTATGTTCCAGGTACTGTTTTAGGCCCAGTGGATAGAGTGGTGAATACAGTGAGCTTCCTGCTTATGTACTAGCAGTTGAGGAAGAGATAGACAGTCAAAAAAAGTAAGTGAACAAGGTGATTTCAGACGGTGGTCAGTGCAATGCAGAACATACCCAGGATGATGTGATCGGGAGTGACCAAGGAGAGGAGAGAGACTGGGTAGTGCCTAACAGGGGCCCTATGATATCAGTCAGGGCCTAACAGGGACCCTATGGTAACCAAGAACTGGTTAATTGGGGCAGGACTGAGGGAGTCAGAGGGAGTGTTGGGAGGAAGTCGTATTGCTGGAACCCTAGGAGAGGAGCCTCTTGGCAGGAGCTACAGACGTGGAGGGATGGAATTGAGATGCTGAAGCCGCGAGTTGCAGGTAAGAAATACCCCAGCTTGCCCCAGCTTTCTGATCTCGTTGGCAGAGCCCAGCTGGCAGCCAGGAGGCCAGGGAGTCCAACCATTGCAATCCGTAGGTGGGTCAGCCTTCCAGGGCCCAGAGAAGGGTGGAGAGAGCAGAGAATGGCTCTGGGATCAGTGCAGGTAAAGAGGACGTGCGGAGAGGGTCAGCATGCGGCCGCTTTAGACTGAGTGGCCCCAGAGGCCACTCTGCACAGCTTGGACTTGGCTGGCAGGAAGAAGCTCCTCGTGTAGATTTTGTGTGACCGGCGTCCAGGCAGAGGGAATAGCGAATACAGAAGTTCCAGTGCAGGGGTGGAGTGTGTGCAGAGGGCCCAGTGAGGGCAGTGGTGGTGGCCGAGGTTGACGCAGCCGGGGGACGGTTCCACGGGAGCCTGGAGGCCCTGGGAGGGATTCGGATCCTGTTCTAATTGCAAAGCTAGGTGGAGAACGTCTTCTGGGGAAGGAGGTTGGGTGGGCAGGAGAGGAAGCAAAGAGGCCCCTTAGGAGGCTCTTGACTTTGGTTGTCAGGGGAGCTGTGAAGGTGTCTGGACTAGGGTGGAGATGTGGGAGACAGGGCCTGTCCTCTCCATTCGGGGGTCAGGAGCCTCAGAATGCGGGCAGGGGGAGCTCTGTGCCTTGGTTGCCCATCTGCAGGGTCCTGCAGAGGCTGTTGGTAAGCCTTGCAATAGAAAGATAAATTTCTCATTTAGCCAAAACCATTCCTCCAGGTGGGAAGATGTGGCTTCTGAGATTTCAGTCTGATGGCCTTATTATTTTGAAGGCCATTCTTATTAAAGGAGTGTCACCTTTGGGTGGTGTAATGAAAACATGATCCTACTTCAGGTCAGTGGTATCTGACCCTTGCGTCAGCGGACCACTGACCGCATTGCCAACAAAAGTCCCTGTGCTGGTTGTGTGGCCATATCCTCTCTTTAACCAGTCTGTGGGAGGGCCATCTGGGTGAGTGACGGTGTCTTAACCTGTTAGGGCTACTGTAACAAAGTGCCACAGATTGGGTGGCTTATAAACAATAGAAATTTCTTTCTCACAGTTCTGGTGGCCAGCATGGCTGGGTGAGGGCTGTCTTCTGGGTTGCAGACTTCTCGCTGTGTCCTCCCATGGTGGAAGGGATGAGAGGGCTCTGTGGGGTCTCTTTTATAAGTGCACTAATCCCATCATGAGGGCTTCATCCTCATGATCCCTAATCACCTCCCAACAGCTAATACCATCACCTTTGGGGGTGAGGACATCAATATATGAATTTGGGGGAAACACAAGCATCCAGATGGTGGCAGATGGTGTGAAGGAAAAAGGCTATGTCAGTGTTCTTTATGTGTGTTCATATCAATCTCTAACCTTAATTTTAAAGTAAAGAAAGAAATTGACCTGAACTGCCAATTCACTTGGGAATTTATATTGGAAGCCCGTTTTCTAACTATAACAGTTGGATTTGATATGTAAAATTTGTTTTTGTTAGCTGGATCATCAAATTATTATAAGTAATTTATAATTAATATGTTCATTAAATGTTTATCCCAAAAATAACTGAAACTGTATCGTCATTCATTTCAAGCAATATTATTAGAGTGATTCACACCATTACAAATGAATGAAAACTTTTATTAAAATAAGATTATGTTTTGTTGTACAGATATTTGCTTAGCATATTCCATTACTGTACTTTTTGTGAACCTTTTTTTCTTTTTACTGAGAAAGCAAAGCAGTGCTCTGAACCGGTAATTACATGTGCTTTGGATTGTTGGCAGTGGTTCGTTGGTTCCCTGGAATAAAGGTTCCTTCAGTTGTCACCAAGCTAACCAGAAATTTAGAGTTCTCAAATAATATTGTTAGTTTCCAGGCAGTAGATATAATTTCACAGAGTAATGGAAACGAATGCCATTTTTCTGTTGTCTGAGACATCAATGTATATATGATTGACAGCTCTGCCTGTGACTAGCTCTGCTAATGACTCACCTTTCTTAAAACAAATGTCCACATAAGATTTATGATACTGGCGTGACTTTCTTTTCAGAACATGAAATATTCTGATAAGGCATGAAAGGTGGTTGAGGGGTGTCCTTAAATTCTTTGTATCAGTGAAGACCCCTGAGAAACTCTCATGCCCAGGCCTCTGCAGACCAATTCCAGTCTCAGGGGCTGGGAACCACCTGGAAAGCTGCCCAAGGTGAGTCTGATTGGGAGCCAAGGTTGCAGACCATTGTCTAGCCAGAAGGGGTCTAGCCTGACCAGAGTCATTGTTGTATCATGAAAAGATGATTGAATAATTGATCATTGGTTCCGCTTTCAGCCAGATCTGTGCCTTGATTTCCTCTAGTCCAAAATGGGAGTCAGGCCTCTAGTCAGGAGCCTCCCTTCTCCTAAGCGCCGTTTGACCTTGTGGCTGGAAAGCGGAATGACTGGCCGCCAGCCTGAGAGCCCAGCCTTTGGGCCGGTGACACATGAGATAAGAACACCTACCTGAATGTGGGGTTGCCTCGGGGCTTTTGTACACATCCTCTTGTGCTGCTGCTTGCTCTCCACCAGACGTGAGATCCCGGACTCGTCCTCCCAAAGCTTGTATTTCCGTAGACAAGATATCACTCAGTAGTAATTTGATGATTGAAATGTTTGAAGCTCCAAGGTGGCACAGCTGAGATGCATAGTTTCCGCCTGTATGGTTGTATATGCTTGGCCGTGGATATGCTTGTTCCCATCACAGTGTGTTGTAAAATGTGACATTCCAGCAGGATAGTAACAGTTGGGGGTTCTATTACAGTGTAACATCCCCGCCTTCCTAGGCCATTTTCACTTTTCATCCTAGTGTCACAGGCATGTGGTTTCTGAGACGTAAATTAAGCATAAAATGTCCCCTGAAACCTCCTCAAGTGTGGAGAGATGTTAAACCCAATATGGTATGGTTGCATTTATTTGGGAAAGTTCAGAATGTTGTAAGTTTAAAAAAACAAAAACCTGCATATTATATATGTGCAAAGTTTACTTTAGAAGTTATCCACTATTTCCCTAATTTTAGAATTTCTGACTCTTAAATAAATCTACCTATCTATCTACATATGTATATATATTTTTTTAACGTCCATGAGGTTCTTTTGATCTCTCCTCTCCACTTCCCTCCCTAACAAGGGTTTGGTCCCCTTTTCAGCACCATCCATTGCTCAAAGCATTTCTTCTTCAGTAGCAATAGCTTTCGACGTTATTGCCAGCAACTCCCAAGACAATTACATAAGGGAGCCAAAAAAAGAAAAAGAAAAAAAACAGGCTCTGTGATAGAATAGCTAAAGCAGAGGCTGTTTGATTCCAGTGTTTATATTTCAGGCTCTATTCTTTCCTTTCTAAAAATGTCATCAGATGGCACAGTCTCCTCTTCTGCATACATGCCGCTGAGGGGCCTATTTACCCTGTTCTGTGAATGCATCACTCCTGTGACAGTGATGGCAGTTGTGCACACATCAGTGTGTGTGTTGGGGGCAGGGGCTCCTCCGTGTGCATTTTCTGCGCACAGTTGTTAGGACCCATTTCAAGGGCTGAGGGGGAGTGCCGGTCATTTGAAATACAATTCAGCTGTGACAGAATTTGTTCCTCTGTAAATATGAATCACTCTCCAAACATGGGGACGCTGACAGCTACTGAGACAGTAAGTGACTCTGCTCTGTTCTCTGAGCAGTGATGGGCTATACCATGGCCGTAGGAAGTAAAAATAGCTCTTCTACCCTTCTTGGGCAGAACAGAAACGTTTTCAAACTTGAACATCAGGAAAATATTAACGCCCTTAATTCAAACTTTGACGTGGAAGAAAGGGTTGGCTTCATGTTATGTAGATTTCAGTCACTGTAGAAATCCTTCATTTGATTCAGTTGGTGTAGAGTGTTTTTGTTTATATTTTTAACCTCTAAAGATTTCATTGGGTTTAATATGCTCACATTCCCCTTTGAAGTGTGTCCGTGCGGAGGCAGTGCAGCGTGATAGTTACGGGTATGAATCTGGAGCATACCTTTGCCACTAACACCAGTGTGACCCTGGGGAAGCTATTTACCCTACGGTGCCTTCACTTCCCTACCTGTAAAATGGAGGTGTCAGTAGTACTAACACCTTATGATGTACATAAAATGCTTGTCCCAGGGACTAGGACATAGTAAACACATAATGTAAGTTGTGTATTATCTACTGCTGCGTAACAAACTAACTCAAGACTTAGTAGTTCAAAACAATCAACATTTATTATCTCACAGTTTCTGTGGGCCAGGAATCCAGGGACGGCTTATCTTGGTGCCTCTGCCTCAAGATCTGCAATAAAGTACCAGCTGCGGTCTCATCTGATGGCTCAACTGAAGGAGCGTCTGCTCCTAGATTCACTCACGTGGTCTTTGGCAGGATTGCATTTCTGGTGGGTTGTTGGACTGAGAGCCCCAGTTCCTCAGTGGCTGTTGGCTAGAGGCCCCCCTCAATTCATAGCCACACAGACCTCTTTGTAAGGCAGCTTATAACCTGGCCACTGGCTTCCATCAGAGCAAGGGAGAAAGGGCATGCAAGATGGAATGCAGTTCACAGTCTTCTTGTGACCTAATAATCTCAGAGTGATATCCCACCACTTTTACTGGATTCTCTTCATTAGAAGTGAGTCAGTAAGTGCAGCTCCCACTCAGGGGGGTGGGGGGCTTATACCAGGGCGTGAGTCCTGGTAAGTGGAGATCGCTGAGCCCATCTTACAGGCTGCTGACCACCGACCGTTACTATTTATTAGTACATTTTCTTCCTTGTAAACTTTTTTGACTTCTTGGAGCAGTTAATGTTCAGAAATGTTTATGAAGGTATTTTCTCATCTGATTTTTTTAGCTCCAGCTCTATAAAGAATACAGTTTTAGACTTTACTACTTAACATAAAATACCTCACTGATAGGTTTATAGCTAGGTTCATAGCAAAAGCTGTCAGCCACTACACTTCTGAACCAAGAGTTCAGGAAACTAAAGCTTTTTTATGTTGAAGGTTCAGTACTTTTCCTTTCATTACTAATTTCAGCAGGTGCAATGTGAAGTTCCCACGTGTAATCATAATTAACACCATAGGAAGAGGTGTTTGAAGTTGGCCTGAATTCAGAATTAAAAGACAAAAATGTTATTTGATTCAGAAAGCTAATTTTGGATTTTTTCCATACGACATAACAATAGCTTGTTTTACTTTATTACCTTTATAATTTTTGTTAACTTTTCTGCTTTACTTTACAGATAATAAAGTAGTTTCTATTCATTAATGTGAAGTGCTTTATGTGTAATATTTATCATTTCATCTTTTTGTAAGAACTCTATGAAATAGGTACTGTTATTCCCATTCTGTGGACATGGAAACTGAGGCCAGAGGAGGCCAAGTAACCTGTCCCAGATCACATAGCCAGTAAGTGCTGGCCCTACGATTCAAACCTGGTTTTAGCCAACTACAAAACCTGTGCTGGAATCATCTTGTATGCAGTAATGCACATGAATTTTTCATATCTTTCACATCTTATTTAAACCCTAGGATATCTCTATGAAGAAAGTGCTTTTATCCCCAGGAAACTGAGGTTCATATGAGTTATAACTCTGTTATTCTCTAAGCCATTTATTTATATTTAACAGATCTATTTGAGTGCTTTTTGTACATCAGTGGCAGCCCTGATGATATTCTCTTATTCAAGCGGAAGGCAGTGCCTGGGTGCTGGAGTCAGGCAGACCCGGATTTGAATCCTAGCTCCATCACTTCACTCATTCATTCGTTCATTCAACAAGTATTTCTGAGGGCCTCCTGTGTTCTGAGCACTCTGCTGGTTGCAAGGCCAGCTGTGGGACCCCAGGTGAGTCAGTCAACCTCCCCAGGCTTGGTCTCCCCCATTGCAGAAGGAGGACAGTAACTCCTACCCCACAGTCACGGTGAGGTCAGTGTGAGGGGGCCGCAGCCCTTGGTGAATGACAGACACCGTCTCTCCCTTTGTGAGGCTCACAGGCCAGCAGAGAGGACACACTTTTTAAATTGTGTGTGTTATGTAAATATAACCAAAGAGCTTAACAGATCCATAACAAACCATGTGTCCTTGGGCAAGATATTCACCCAGACCTCAGCTGCTTCATCTGTGAAGTGACCGGGTTGAGCCCGGATCATCTCAGCGAGGTCACTTCCAGCTCTTCTCGCAGTGGAGCACTTGCTCCCCTACAGACCTTTCCCAGTAGGAATTGACTCAAGGAGAGAATCTTTCCTAGTGTGACTCTAGTTCTCTTCCATCCAGCTTCCCAGCCTCCTTCCTGCAGGGGAGGCAACCTCTGTCCATTCTAGGTTTTCAGCTGCGGCTCTTTAACAAAAAGATGGATCACAAGAGAAAAACAGAAGTCATTAATGCGTGCAGTACATGTCAGGTGGGAGAACGCTTATCATGATGAGGAGGCTTAGAACTTGGCTTATGTAGCCTCTTCAGCAAAGAATAAATTGATAGAGAAGTGGCAGGAGGGAGGAAAGCAGTTTCAGGCTTGCACATGGCAGCACACTGTGGGGAAGTAAATACGTGGGAGGAAACTGATGGGTGCCTTTGCAGATTCCTCTGTAAGAGTCTGGAGACATCTCCATTAAAAGGGGCATTTATATCCCACCTATAAGCGAAAAGAGGGACACGATAGAGCTTTCTTGCATATGTGCTTCATAATTGCATTCAGCTCCAAATACCTTTTATGTCAGGGAGGCATATTTGGGGGGTGACATTCTGGTTTCCTCCATCCCCACTCTCATGCCTTATCCTGCACTGGTCCGTGGGAGGCCTGTCTGCTGGTTTGTGGGAGAGAGGAGGTAAATTTCAGTCACTTAAACTTGTGTCTGCAATTGGTCTTGGAAATATCACCGATGGGAGAGGAACCTGTGTCAGAGACCATCTAACGGACGTCAGCGCGGATTCTGTCCAGTTGCCATCTGAGGGTTTGCCAAATATATGACCTCACAAAGCCAGAACAATTGAGTGAAACTTTTTTTTTTAAGTTTTTCCATTATTGGGAACTTTTCCCAATCACTGGACGGCTATTTCTTATTGATATGGTGACAGTATGTCCTAGTTTGTCCATCTGGTTCATGCCTGTTGTCCCGGGAAGGTTACTGGTAGTCCCCTCCTTCACTCTTAAGTTTGGGTCATCAGTTATATACGTAGTTAGTAATTAAACAATTCAGGGACTTCCCTGGTGGCGCAGTGGTTGAGAATCTGCCTGCTAATGCAGGGGACATGGGTTCGAGCCCTGGTCTGGGAGGATCCCACATGCCGCGGAGCAACTAGGCCCGTGAGCCATGACTACTGAGCCTGCGCGTCTGGAGCCTGTGCTCCGCAACAAGAGGCCGCGATAGTGAGAGGCCCGCACACCGCGATGAAGAGTGGCCCCCACTTGCCACAACTAGAGAAAGCCCTCACACAGAAACAAAGATGCAACACAGCAAAAATAAATAAATAAATAAATAAATTAAAAAAACTCCTACCCCCAACATCTTCTTTAAAAAAAAAAAGAATCCGCCTGCCAGTGCAGGGAACATGGGTTCGAGCCCTGGTAGGGGAAGATCTCCACATGCCGTGGGGCAACTAAGCTCATACACCACAACTACTGAGCCTGCGCTCTAGAGCCCGGGAGGCACAACTACTGAGCCCACGCGCCACAACTACCGAAGTCCGTGCGCCTAGAGCCCGTGCTCTGCAGCAAGAGAAGCCACCGCAATGAGAAGCCCGCACACCGCAACGAAGAGTAGCCGCCGCTCGCCACAACTAGAGAAAAGCCTGCGCGCAGCAACGAAGACCCAACACAGCCAAAAATTAATTAATAAACTTAAGAAAAACAATTCATGAGAAGCACCCTGTTTACTTAGCACATACTGTTTGCCAAATATCTTCTGTACATCATTTCATCTTTCTTACAGCCTTCTAAGATAAATACTGTATTTGCCCATTTTATAGATGTGGAAGGCTTCTGCTCCCTTTGCAAAACTCATCAGCACATAGAATCCCAGGGCAGCTGGGCGTCAGACTCTGGGCGCAGCTACAGAACCATTGGCAGAGAGGACCTCAGGCTCCAGCCTTCAACTTCTCCAAGGAGGAATCTCCGAGCAGTGGTCGCATTTCCTCCGGGGAGCTCACTGGATATTGGCAGAACTAGAATTTTCTCCCGGCCCGCTGGTTACCCTGCTCATCTAATTTCCGGTGAAATGATGTCCTCGCCTGCCACACCTCCCACCCCGTGCAAAGAATCCGGAGCACGAGGCAATGAGGAGGACAGCTAGAGCCCCGGCAGCCGAACCAGGCAGCACTGTCTCCCGTGCCACCGTTAGGGGGCTGCTGAAGAGCAGGGTACCTATGGTCCCTCCTGGTGGAAGGGCAGAGGAGGCTGTGCGACAGCTAGTCCGGGGCTGTTCAAACACCAGCGCCTGCCACCAGGGGGAGGTCACCTCACATAAGTTCTGCGATGGAGTCTGGTGGTTGCCTTCGACTTTATTTCAGGCACCAAAGACAGAGCGTGCGTTTTCGGAGGGAGAAGTCACCTCCTTGTGCTGCAGAGGAAGCTATTATAATGACAAGTGTGTAGCTGGAACTTTAAACTGGAGAGACACCCCCTCTCTTCCATTCTCCCAGCAGAAAGCCAAGGGAGGGGACTCTCCCTGCTGCTGGGCAATGGGACCCCCTTTGGTTAGAACAGGAAACAGGGACGCTGCGCTCGCCTCAAAGAGTGACCCTCTTTCTCTGTGCCTAGTGCACATTTGTGACATTCTCTGCCCCGTCCTCTGATTTTTTGTGACTTATTCGGACTGTGACTCAAATCATCAGCATAAAGAAATATTAAGAGGGAATTCCCTGGCAGGCCAGTGGTTAGGAGTCAGTGCTTCCACTGCCGGGGGGCCCGGGTTCAAACCCTGGTCAGGGAACTAAGATCCCACAAGCCAAGAGGTGTGGGAAAGAAAGAGAGAAAGGAAAAAAGAGAAAGAGAGAGGTCGCTCAGATGAAACAAAACAAACACCTCATTTCAGAGATAAGGGGAATTTTCTGAGCTGTCTTCAGCTCTTAGGTTGCTATGGAGATTACTCTTAAAAGGCAAAGCTGTGCTGGTACATAGGTTGTCAGCCCCGTGTGGTGGACCCCTGTCCTTGGATGAATTACCCACTGCCCAAGCCACGTCGTGACAGTATTCTTCTGGGCTGGAGTCAGGATTTGGGGGAATTCGGGTAGATCTCAGCTCTGCTCTCATAACCACTTCTGCACCTAAGCTGCAGGTCTTGGATGGTGATGGAGAACCCTCAGGTCTGGGTCAGCAGTCTATAAACTACTGAAAACAGACCACTCATCAGCAAAACTCACTGGGTTACAAACAGTTCATGAACTGGCCTGGAGACCCTTGCAAACGTTTGGCAACATCAGGGTTGGTTTGTATCTATATCTCTCTTTCCGGAACAGCCCAGCCCAAGATCTATCTTGCAAACTCAACCACCTGTTTGACCCTGACACAGCATTTCCAGCGTGGATTTCTTTTTTTTTTTTTTTTTTTTTTTTGCGGTACACGGGCCTCTCACTGTTGTGGCCTCTCCCATTGCGGAGCACAGGCTCTGGACGCGCAGGCTCAGCGGCCATGGCTCACGGGCCCAGCCGCTCCGCGGCATATGGGATCCTCCCAGACCGGGGCACGAATCCGTATCCCCTGCATTGGCAGGCGGATTCTCAACCACTGCGCCACCAGGGAAGCCCTGGATTTCATTTTTAAAATCAGTTCTGAATTTGTGTATTTTTTCAAAGTGATTCATAAATTTTCAGGGGGCACTTTGCCCCTAATGTGCTCTGTTATTCAGTTATCTTCTTGACATATATTTGGGAAATACCATTAATGGATCTTCAGATACTTTGTAACCTCCACGTTCAGAGTATTTCAGTTATTTACCACGTGTTCAGGATAATGACCTGGTCCTCAGCACCCTGAGCCTGCCTGAGACGGTGGCACAGGTGCGGTGGATGGGGATAGAGAGGTTGTATGCTGAGGGGGTGACTTATTTATTGGGAGGTAGTTGTGCAGAGGGCAGAATGGAGACTTGTGCTTCATTTCGTGGCCTGGAATGAAGCAGTAGCAGCTGGGCCATGGCTGAGATTCTCAGCACATTCTTTATCTTATATCATAAAACAAGGGCTGGGTGGTCCTTCACCTTACTAGGATGCCTGTGACCATTCAATACAGCAGGACAGTGTTTGTGATAGAAGCTGAAGGCAGGAGATGCCCTGAAATGATTTATTTAGTCTTTATCAAGGACTTCGTTTTAATGTCATTGACTATATGACTAGAGATTTTATATTGAGTAACCATTTAATTTTTGTTTGTTCATTTCCTTTTCATTTCCTTGCTTTCCCTCCTTTGTTTTCTCTGCACAGGGACTACATGGGCGAGATCACCTACCTGTAGGTTTTCTTCTTGCTTGCTACTTATCTTATTTTTATGGCTTAGCTGAGAGTGAAAATGTATAAGAGAATATGCACATATTACCTGTGAGTGCCCACCTTCTTTGCGGACAAATACCTACCTTTCTTTGGAGTTGTGCGTGTTAAAAAGGCAGTAAGATGCAGTAGTTAGGAGGGTGGACCCCTGAACCAAGTCAGTCTGAATTCAAATCCCAGCTCTGCCAACAACTAGCTGTGTGACCTTGGGCAAGTAACTTAACTTCTCTGTGTTTCAGTCTCTTTGTAAAATGGGGTAATAAAAGTACCTGCCTCATGGGGTTGTGAAGATGAAAAGAGAACATATAAATAAAGGGCTAAGGATAATAGCAGGCTTGTAGTAAGTGTTTTGTAACTGTTAACAATTTTATTTAAATGATTATTAAAATGCAAGGCCTACGGTATCTGTATTGCTTACTGCTATAATCCTGTGCCTAGAACAGTGCCTGCCACATAGTAGGCACTTAAATATTTGTGCAGCAGTGGATGTAAAACACTAACATAAAAATAAAAGTCTTGCTCTTTTAAGTTCATTCAATATTAAGCCTTATTTTCCCAGGAGTAGTTTTAGGCACTTCCAGAGTTGCATAAATTATCTCAGGCCAGAAGGCTCTGCAGCTTTAAAATCATGGCAGTGATTGTGTGTGTGTGTATGTGTGTGCACACACGTGTGTATGAAATTAACAGGCTGAGATGTTGCTGAACATTTAGAATGCATTTAGAGCTGTATTCTACCAGAAGACTAGCATGGCTTGTTATCACCTGTAATGCTTAGAAAATCATGTTTTAACATGAATGAGCGTTGCTACGAAGTTGAAAACAAATTAAAAACCTAAACCCTTCAAAAAATAAATCTGGGCTTCCCTGTGGCGCAGTGGTTAAGAACTGCCTGCCAATGCAGGGGACACGGGTTTGAGCCCTGGTCCAGGAAAATCCCACATGCCACGGAGCAACTAAGCCCGTGCGCCACAACTACTGAGCCCGCGAGCCACAACTACTTAGCCCATGTGCCTAGAGCCCGTGCTCCGCAACAAGAGAAGCCACCTCAGTGAGAAGCCCACGCGCTGCAACAAAGAGTAGCCCCCACTCGCCACAACTAGAGAAAGCCCGTGCGCAGCAACGAAGACCCAAAGCAGCCAAGAATAAATAAAATAAACAAATTAAAAAAAATAAAAATAAATCTCAATAAGATAATGGTTTTTACATGAAGTTTCTCTGAAGCATAAAATCATTGTTTATGGCAGTAAGAAATCCTAGGCTTCCCAAGCACAATTTAAAAAAAAAAATCTGTAATTGAGAAATAAATGTCATGTTTGCTGGTGAGGTTTTCCCCTCCCTGCCTCCGTATTCTCTCTCTCTCTTTGCTTTCCCTCTTTCCATTTTCTCTTAGAATGTTGTTCTTAGAATGGCTTTTAGGGAATACACAGATCTTTTCAGAAATTCATTGCCATCTGCTAAATCCCATCTACCAGCCAGCCTTTAGCACCCTTGATAGAGGGAGGCTGGTCATTCTTTGCCAAATCTCATCCTAAGAGGGCAAAATCAACCTGTGATCTTCTTACCTCTGAATGCTGCCCTGTTTTCCACTACGTTGTACCAGGAGAGGTGACCTTCCTGAATGAAATGCATGCTGTCTGCTTAGCACTCAGCGGCCTGCTGTGCTTTTAATTAAATGAACCAATCTTTAAAAACTCCAGTCTTATCCCCAAAGCAGCATGGCACTCACAGTCTGTCCCCAGGTCAGACATTCCAGATGGTTACATCATAGGGTGGCCCCAGTGGGGACTGAAGATTGGATCAAGGGGCTTTAGCATGGTGTGATCTGGGATCATAGTTCTTGGAGCCATTTCTCTGTGCTTTTGGTCCAGGATAACTCGGCCCTTATCCAGCCTTCTAGCCAGAGAGTACAGCCATGACATGCCGACTTGAGCAAGACGTTACCCACCATTGTATTACGTCTACACTGTGCTGGGCTAAGGGCATATTATGTCACTGGGGAAAACTTTCTGAAGATCACAACTCATAATGAGTATTATTTGCTGAGTACCAACTACAGGATATTACATTTGTCTAGATTGCTGTGTGCTTTGAAGAGTAATTCATTATAAAATTTATATTTGATTGTTAAAGTGTTAACTAAAAATTCCTCATCCTTTTCTCTCAACCTGTTTCTTAGAAATAACCTCTAAGTTTTATGTGTACTCTTTCATGCATATTCTATATATGCCATGTGTATATATTTATAAATATGATACTACATATACACTTTTGCTACTTGCCTTCTTAAAATACTGTGGACATCTTCCAACAGACTCAATGGAGTCTGTTCTTTTGATGACTGCCTGGCATTTCATTATAAGAATGTAACATAATTTTTTTTTTTTTTTTGTGGTACGCGGGCCTCTCACTGCTGTGGCCTCTCCCGTTGCGGAGCACAGGCTCCGGACGCGCAGGCTCAGTGGCCATGGCTCACGGGCCCAGCCGCTCCGCGGCATGTGGGATCTTCCCGGACCGGGGCAAGAACCCGTGTCCCCTGCATCGGCAGGCGGACTCTCAACCACTGCGCCACCAGGGAAGCCCAAGAATGTAACATAATTTAACCAGCAATTCCATCCTTATACACGCCTCCCCAGGTATCCACAGGGGACCAGTTCCATGACCTGTGGATACCAAAGTCTGCAGATGCTCAAGTCCCTTATAGTAAATGACATAATATTTGCATATAACCTATGCAATGTAAATGCTCTGTAAATAGCTGTAAATGCTTTGTAAACAGTTGCTGGAGAACAGCAAATTCAAGTTTTGCTTTTCAGAACTTTCTGGAATTTTTTTCTTCCAAATGTTTTTGATCCATTGTTAGTTGAATCTGCAGGTGTGGAACCCGAGGATCCAGAGGGCCCACTCTGCATATATCTTTGTTTACTTGTGTAAAAATGCTTGCAAGATACATTTCTAGAAGTGAAATATCTGAGTCAAGGGTATGGCTCTTTTGCATTTTGATAGATACTGTGAATTTGCTATCCTGAATGTTTATACCAATTTATATTACCACCTGCACTGCATGACAGCTCCTCTTTCCCCACATTCTTGCCAATACAGGGGGTTATAAATCATTTGGAATCATTGCCGCAATCTTTGATAAGTGAAAAATAGTATCTCTTTGTTTTAATTTGCTTAAGGTTGACCATCTTTTATTCATATTGGTCATCTGTTGCTGTTTTTGTTGTTTTCCTGTAAATTGATTGTTTATATCTCTTGCTATTTTTGTGGTAAGTTTTCATCTGTATTTGTGAATTTTTCAGAGTTTTGTTGTATATTAAGGAAATTGTTACTTAATCACATATATTACCAATGTTTCTCCCAGTTTGCCATTTGACTATGGTGTTTTTACCCCACAGACATTTTTGTCCTTTTTATTTGTAGTTCTGATGTAGAAATTTTGCCTTCCTGTGTTCTGGGCTCTTATACCTAGAGAGTCCTTTCCTGGGCCAAGATGTGTAGGCATATGTTTTCTTCTAGTACTTTTACATTTTTATTTGTGATGTTTGCCTTTAATTCCCTGGATATTTTGGTGTAAGGAGTAAATTCAGTTTCTGATTTGCTTTTTTGCATGTTACTTGCAGGTTCCAAATCCTGCAGATTTGACATACCACCTAAATGGTCAAGTGTTCTTGAATCAGGGCTCTTCTGTTCATCTTTTTGTCCATTTCTGAGCCAGTTTCATATTATTTACAATGGGGCTGATTCTACCCCATTCTCTCTTTCAGAATTTATTTTCCTGGCCCGTTTCCTTTCCTTATCTCCTTCACAAACTTTAAGAGTCATTCTGTTATTTCTAAGTATCCTCTACCCCCTACAAAGAAGGAAAACAAAATGCACCAACCAAACCTGTTGGTATTTTGAGTGAGATTGCTTCGGGTTTACAGTTACGTCAGGGGAATTGACATCTTTAAATATTATGTTCTTATAATGTTGTTCTACTTACTTAAGCCATCTTTTATGCCATCTGTACAGGTTTGACACTTTCCATGTACATATATATATATATTCTTCACATAGATCGCCTATATATTTTAGTTTGTTTTAGATATTTCAGTATAAATATTTTTATGTAAGCTTAAGAAATGTATTAAAATGTGAGCTCTCTTTTCCATTATACTTACTTTTACTTTCATATAAAGGAAATTGTTTCCTACATATTAACGTTGTAACCATCTGCCATACTAAAGCCTCTTACTGTTTTTAATAATGTTACAGTTCATTCTTCTGCATTTTGCAGGTATTAAATCATATCGTCTGCAAATAGTGATGATTTTGCCATCTTCTTTACAATACCTGTTTTATTCTCTAACCCACGTGGCACTTTGACAGTAGATCATAGCATTGGCATATGGCATCCTTGTCTTTTTTTAATTAGTTTCTGCTTTATAACAAAGTGAATCAGTCATACATATACATCTGTTCCCACATCCCTTCCCTCATGCATCTCCCTCCCTCCCACCCTCCCCATCCCACCCCTCCAGGCAGTCACAAAGCACCGAGCTGATCTCCCTGTGCTCTGCGGCTGCTTCCCACTAGCTATCTACCTTACGTTTGGTAGTGTATATATGTCCATGCCTCTCTTTCGCTTTGTCACAGCTTACCCTTCCCCCTCCCCATATCCTCAAGTCCATTCTCAAGTAGGTCTGTGTCTTTATTCCCGTTTTACCCCTAGGTTCTTCATGACATTTTTTTTAATTCCATATATATATGTTAGCATACGGTATTTGTCTTTCTCTTTCTGACTTACTTCACTCTGTATGACAGACTCTAGGTCTATCCACCTCATTACAAATAGAAACGAAACTGGGCATCCTTGTCTTATACCCAGCTTTTAAGGGAAATGTGCTAGTGTTCTACCGTTAACCTTAACCTTGGCGTGGCAGTGTGGCATTTTAACTCACCTTCCTTCTGTTATCTTTGACAAATACTTTCCCGTCCTAGACCTGGTTACACACAACAGACACATCAGCTCTCTCATTGCTTTTTTGTAGGCTCTTACCTAGCACTCAATCCTCCTTTTAAAGAAGTGACTTCAGCCTTTCAGTCAGAACCGTCATCTTCCAGTAATTCATCAAAATGACCAACACAAAGGGAAAGAGGAGAGGCACCTGCTTTAGGTTCTCTAGGCCTCCTAGAAAACATGGAGCTGTTCCTTTGGCCACATACATGCGAATCTACAAGAAAGGTGATATTGTAGACATCAAGGGAATGGGCACTGTTCAGAGTGGAATGCGCCCCCAGTGTTCCCATGGCAAGACTGGAAGAGTCTGCAGTGTGACCTGGCATTGTCGTAAACAAACAAGTTAAGGGCATGATCCTTGCCAAGACAATTAATGCCCACATTGAGCATATTAAGCACTCTAAGAGCCAAGATAGCTTCCTGAAACTCGGGAAGGAAAATGATCAGAAAAAGAAGGAAGCCAAAGAGAAAGGTACTTGGGTTCAACTGAAGCGCCAGCCTGTTCCATCCAGAGAAACATACTTCGTATAACAGAAACCAATGGAAAGGAGCCTGAGCTGCTGGAACTCATTCCCTGTGAATTCATGGCATGATAGGTGTAAAAAAAATAAAAGAGGGCTTCCCTGGTGGCGCAGTGGTTGAGAGTCCGCCTGCCGATGCAGGGGACGCGGGTTCGTGCCCCGGTCCGGGAAGATCCCACATGCTGCGGAGCGGCTGGGCCCGTGAGCCATGGCCACTGAGCCTGCGCGTCCGGAGCCTGTGCTCCGCAATGGGAGAGGCCACAATGGTGAGAGGCCCGCGTATCACAAAAAAAATAAAATAAAATAAATAAAAGACCTCTGGACTATAAAAAGACAAAGAAAAAGAGGTGACTTCATGAAAACAATTTTTTAATTGAAGTATAGTTGATGTACAATATTATACGTTTCAGGTGTACGACGTAGTGATTCACAATTTTTAAAGGTTATACTCCAGTTAGTTATTATAAAATATTGGCTGTATTCCCGTGTTGTACAATACATCCTTGTAGCTTATTTATTTTATGCATAATAGTTTGTACCTCTTAATCCCCTACATTTTCTTGCTCCTGTCCCTTTTCCCTCTCCCCGCTGGTAAGCATTAGTTTGTTCTCTATATCTGCGATGTTTCCTTTTAGTTATATTCACTCATTTGTTTTAGGTTCCACATATAAGTGATATCATACAGTGTTTCTCCGTCTGACTTATTTCACTTAGCATCATGCCCTCCAGGTCCATCCATGTTGTTGCAAATGGCAAAATTTCATTCTTTTTTATGGCTGAGTAGTATTCCATTGTGAAGCGGAATTTTAAATTTTATTTCATTTTAATTAATTTAAATCATGACCAGCTATTGAGCACTTAAAATGCGGCTAGTGCCACTGAGGAACTGAGTTTTTAATTTTGTGTAAGTTTAATTTAATTGAAATAGCCACATGTGGCTATTAGCTCCAGAATCAGGCAGCAGCAGTTCCTCAATCATATCAATAAAGGATAGGACGTGAGCATAGAAAGGACCTACACAGTGGCTGCTCACTGTGCCCAGAGAGGTTGAGATTGGCCCCAGATCACACAGCAAGCTCATGATTAGACTGAAGTAAGAAGCCAGGCTCCTCGTTCTTGTCTCGGGCTCTTCCCACGTTCCTTCTTTAAATGACAACCAAAGTCCAGGTGTGTACGGACCTATACACCTTCAGTAAACGTGTCTCACCCCACTGACTTCTCCACCGTGTCTGGGTTGACCCCTGGCTGGTTCAGATGTAGTTTTCAGCTGCATCTTCTCGCTCAGCAGGGCAAAGTCTCGCTCACGAGCAGGGCAGGTGCAGCGGGCCTGGGAGGCCAAGCCCCACGGCTGTTGGTCCAGGTTCTGCGTCTGACCTCTCTGCTGGTGGGATTAAAGCATCGTTAGGCACCGTATTCCAGCATCCTCAGCAATATTAGTTCTGTGCCCTTTCAGTTCAAATGTATTTTCTAGTCTTTTCCTTCAAAGATTGCAAGCATCCACGCTTCCAGCAAGACAGCGGGGTGTTGCATCTCGCCCCTGTGACTAATCTAAACCTTAAGAGAATTCATGTCCAGCGAGTTAGGGAGTCAGAGAGGAGGATAAGGAAAGGACAGCCTTTGAGAAGGCCCTCGGACGGGGGCCGCAGTGGAGAAGGAGGGCCTCTCAGTAACGAAGCACCCACGGCCTTGCTCTCGAGGCATCTAGAATCTTCCTGCCTCCGCCAGCCCTTTCTTTTCCTCGGGGGTCCCTGGTCAGTCGCTCAGGGTCACTGCTGGTGTCCTCCTTAGCTGTCCTTTCCAGCCACTAGTTGGCTGGAGGGGAAGCAGGAGTGACCCACCCTGGAAGGAACTCTTCACGTTTTCCGGCCAATAGGAAGACCCTACCTTCGTGTCTGAAGGTCACTGGTCAGCGCTTAGCAGTGAAGAGTGCTGGACCACCTGAGGTCCAGCCCAGCTCTGCTGCCCCTTCCACGTGGCTGGGCGACTCACCACCCACTCTGGGCCTCAGCTTGCCTGCCTGGAAGTTGGGGGGTCATAATCACGCCCCCGCCCCCGCCCAGGGCTCTGGTGAAGAGTACGTGAGTCCATAGGTGGAGAGTGCTCAGAGGGACCTGCTCGCCAGGACGCCCTACACAGAGGGTCATTCTTCTTCAGACGGGAGAGGTGATGGCTCTCCCCGGCCTGAGGGCAGGTGACCTCCAGGCTCGGTCTCCCCCTGCCCCTCCGTTGGAGCTCTCGATGCAGGCGGGTTTGGGGAGCCCTGCCTGGGTGTGTGCAAATGGCTATACCCATTGCCCCAGAGAGTCCCTTTTCCTGGCTGCATCACACGAATGTCCTGGCTCGGCAGAGTGGCAGCTGGTGTATCTGACAGCAGGGTCCCAGGCCCCTTGGGGCAGCTGGTCCAGCCCCAGTGACCCTGTTGGAGCTGTCGGGATGCTGGCTCGAGGCTCATCAGGTAGCATGTTGGTGTTGGCAGCCATGTCAGTGAAACGGCCAGCGAAGGCGCACGCATGTCTGAACCTGTTTGCCAGTGAAGAAGTCAGCTCCTCAGGTGGACAGGATCCGCCTCCCGGGAGCCTGATCACAGACCCCGTGTTTCTCTTTCTCAGCCCAGGCTTCCACGGTGGCTCCGATGACAGCACCCACCTGCAGAGCCTGGCCCCCGGATGCTGGAATTTGTGATGAATACGTGGGTTGTGTAATTTGCTAAAAGGTCAAACTCGGCTTGACCAGAACACAACATTTCTAGGATTCTATTCCTTCTTGCGGACGTTGCTGCATTTTCTTTTTTCATGGTCAGGGAAAAGTCTTGGAGAACTTTCTTTAAAACTGAGTAATTTTTCCTCCCTCTCTGATGATCCTCTTTCCCTGTCTCCCAGCACACCCAGAGAAGGGAAATGGCTATGGTGGCTTTCCCCACCATCTCCTCAGCACCTACTATGTGCTGGTCCCCGTGGCATGGGGCTCATGTGCATGAGTGAAGTAAACGCTTGTATGGTGTTTGTTCTGTTGTATGTGCTTAGGAACGTGGACGGATTCAATTCTCATGCGAACCCTGGGAGGGAGATGCTGCTATTGTCCCCATTTGATGGCTGGAGTAACTGAGGCAAAGGGACCTGCTCATTGTTGCACAGCTGAGTTGTGGCAGCAGGATTTGAACCCAGCCTGTCTTATCCCAGAGTCCGTGTTCTTAGCCACTAACCGCCGCCACCCCACTGCCTCTCCACTCTGGTCCCTCACTTTGTTTGAAGCCAGCATCCCTGGGAGGTGCACACGTGTTTCATGAAGATGTGGAGGCCTGGAGAGTTCGTGGCCTGTAGCCTGCCTGGGCTTCAGAAGCCACACCCGAGGCACTGATTCCAAACCCTGCTTTTCCCCAGGTGCCCGGCAGCCTATCCGGCATTACCGTCCCAGGCCCTGGACTTGGCCTCACCGCCTGCCCCTCCCATTGCCTGTCAAGTACAACCAACTGACTTCAGGGGGCTCCAGGCTCCCCTAAAGGGGGCACCTCTCTGCGCCTCCTCTATGGAACATTCTCGTATTCTTCTTTTTTCTGCTGTGTCTCTGCCTGCAAAATTGTTCTGCCTTCCCACATGCATGTTGACTGGTTCTGTTTCCTCTAGCTTATTTCCTCTGGACGGTTCACATCCTTTGCCTCTTCAGCTACTGGACTGTTTACTTTAGGCAGCTCCACTGTCCAGCTGAAGGGTCAGGACAGAAATTCCTCTGAGTTCATCAATCGATATATAACATCTTTGTCCCTTTTCTGTCCTGCGACGACTCTGAAAATAATCACCTGCCCCTAATGCTGAATAAGGGAATGAGAACGTAGACCTTGTTCATTGCCCAGCTCTCCATCCAGCCTCACAATAAAAACCAAGTGTAGGGGCTTCCCTGGTGGCTCAGTGGTTAAGAATCCGCCTGCCAGTGCAGGGGACATGGGTTTGAGCCCTGGTCCGGGAAGATCCCACATGCCATGGAGCAACTAAGCCCGTGCACCACAACTACTGAGCCTGCGCTCTAGAGCCCGCGAGCCACAACTACCGAGCCCACCTGCCACAACTACTGAAGCCCGCGCACCTAAAGCCCATGCTCTGCAACAAGAGAAGCCACTGCAATGGGAAGCCCACAAGGAAGAGTAGCCCCCGCTCGCTGCAACTAGAGAAAGCCCGCGTGCAGCAACAGAGACCCAATGCAGCCAAAAATAAAATAAATTAGTTAATTAATTAAAAATAAAATAAACCAAGTGTAAACTGGCAGGTTTTTTCCCTGCATATATTATAGATGCATATGTCTGTCCGGGGCAGTGGTCGCCCAGGGCACAAGCCAGTCCTCTGATGTGTACACCCATTCCTTGAGGGCGGGGCTGTGCCTAGTTCACCCTGCACCCCAACCTGGGGCCTGAAGTACAGGAAACTTCCACAAGTGTCTGTCAAAAGGAATGGCTGTGGGCAGCTCAGATGTATTCAGTGGGAAGACTCAGGAAAACAGGAGCTGGCCCAGAACTTCCCATGCCCACCGCAGTTTTCTTCTTAGTTTTCCAGACATTTCCCCATATGTGTATTTCCTGAACCTATTTCCTGTTCTGAAAACCATGCATACCTTTTCTCCATGTACCAGTTGGCTCCACAGCCAGAGGGCCCCTTAGCCCATCATAGAACTCACTGAGGCCCAGTTCCCCAATCTCTGAGAGGCTCTGCGTCCGTGACTATAAAACCCACACAGTTATTCCAATTCAGGCCGCCTCTCACTCCCCTCCCCTGCCTAAGAAAGAAACCGAGTGGGTTCATGCATGAGAATGCTTCATATTCTTAGTAAATCCAAGAGACGAGATAGCAGAAATACTAGCTAACTTAGCATTCCTTCGTAACTTCCCTAAAAGGAAGCTTGTGATTCGGGGTGGGGTGAACTTGTGACCTCAGCTCATGTCACCAGCCAAATCTAATTCATAACAGTTTAATTAATTTTGCAATGTGTGATGATACATCTGGGGATCGGCCCAACAAGGCTAAGCTTTGCATGTGGTAAAAACAGGCTGTGCCTTGTCCAACGGTGATAGGCACTCTGTAAGTTCCTGGTTGTTGGGTGGGAGGGCTAATTAGTATTATATCGAAACACATGAAATTGCCAAGATCTGAGTACTTTTGACTTACAGATATTGGCACTTCACTCTTATGCCTCCCTCTGTGATCAGGTTTCTCGTATAAGACCATCTCACGGTGAACTTCTCCACAACTAGAGCAAGATTGAGGTCATCCTATGAAGCCCGAGTCTGTATACAGTCAGGTTAAGTTTTACTGTAATCTAGGTGAGGGAAGATTTAGCTCATTTTGGGGAGAAGGCCAACCAACATGTGTTTGGGATCCTGTCCAGCGCTAGTGCGACCGGGCTCGTGGGCCCTCGGTGTATCGAAGGCCCCGTGACGGCTTAGAGCCCAGGGCCCGATCCTGTCTTCCTGCTCCCAGATGCGCTTAAAATGATCAGCAAGCACCGTGTCCCCTTCCCAGGTCCTCCTGCCTCTCCAAATTAAGTCAGGCCGTTGAGGTTCTCCTGTGATTGTAGTTTGACGTCTCCTATAAATCACTAAGTGAGTAGAAGTCATAGGAAAATCTGGTCAGGGACAAGACGGCCTGAGCCAAGCAATGTTTCTTCTTGGAATCAGAAATCACAAGGAACAGACGACTGGGTCCTGTTTGCTTTTGTAGGCCACACAAATCCACGTGGTCCTTGATACATGGTTGTGCTTCTTTAGGCTGTGGGTCCCAGTGTAGAGCAATGACAGGCCCCTCGATGGCCCCAGAAAGGTGGCTCGGATAGAAAAGGAGGTCTGGGGTTTGTTGGGTGTGTGTGGGAACAAACTGTCCCATTGAGTTGACTTGCCAACTAATCCTGGTGCTGGGAAAATGGGACTCCCCCTCTCCCACCCCCAACTTTAATTACCTGACGGATGTTGTATTCAGAGCAGCAGCCTAAATACTGATCCTTGGCTTTTATCAAATCTGTTTTTAGCCAGTCAGTCAGGGACAGTGCCAGCTGGGTGTGGCCATGTGCTTGGGTGCCGTCACCCTGAACTAATGAAGGCAGGGCTATTTGGGGAGTAGGCCCCAGCCCGGCAGGGGGCTCCTGGCTGTTCTTGACCCCCAAGTGCGCTGCGAGGCTGGGCGTTCCCCGCTTCCTCCCGCTCCAAGAAGACCTTCTCTCCAGAATGAAAGTTCAGATATTTGGGTGAATTGGGTTTGTTTTCTCAGGTTTTTTGGTTCCCCGTCATTTTTTTTCATCTATCTAGAAAGGAAGATTTGGTACAGAGGGTGGGCTCTGAAAGCCTAGCAGGGTGCAAGGGGGTGGGAGAGCACCACTTTTCACCACTTTTGATGGCGTTTTTTTCTTTTTCTTTTTTTTTCTTTTTTTTGCGGTACGCGGGCCTCTCACTGCTGTGGCCTCTCCCGTTGCGGAGCACAGGCTCCGGATGCGCAGGCTCAGCGGCCATGGCTCACGGGCCCAGCTGCTCCGTGGCATGTGGGATCTTCCCGGACCGGGGCACGAACCCGTGTCCCCTGCATCGGCAGGCAGACTCTCAACCACTGCACCACCAGGGAAGCCCTTGATGGCGTTTATGTAAGCAGCTGTGTTGTACTGGAGGTGGGGAGAGGGGATGGCTCGGGTTAGATGACGACTCTTCCGACCGCCTCCTGTAAGCTGATGGCCCTTCGGGTATTAGCCTGACAATCATAAGATCCAGCTTGTGGTGTTCGCGAACCTTTAGGTAGATCAATTAACCGAACTGGGATTCAGTGGCATTTAAATGACTTAAACTCTGTTTAGTCTCACAGTAGTTGTGTTTGAAGCTCAGCTTTAATTTCCATCGCTTTATTCATACCCTCCAGGGTCTCCCTCGTCCCCGGAGTCCAGCGGCGTCCCTGCAGGGGCCGGTCCCTCTCCACTGCCTCCATGTGTCCCCAGGCCTTTGTGCTTGCTCTTCCCTCCTCCTGGAGTAGTTTTCTTCCAGAAAGCCATAGCTGGCTTCCTCACCTCCTCTGGATCTTGGCTCAAATGTCACCATCTCAGGGAGCAGGTCCCTAGCCATCCTATTTCAACTGTACCCCCTTCCCCTGCACCTCCTGCCCCCCCGCTTTGTTTTCCCTTGTACCACTTCTCCCCACATGACATGCCCCTTGTCTTACTTATTTTTAATTTATTTTACGTATTTATTTTTGGCTGCGTTGGGTTTTTGTTGCTGTGTGTGGGCTTTTTCTCTAGTTGCAGCGAGCGGGGGCTACTCTTCGTTGCGCTGCGCAGGCTTCTCATTGCGGTGGCTTCTCTTGTTGCAGAGCACGGGCACTAGGCACACGGGCTTCAGTAGTTGCAGCACGCGGGCTCAGTAGTTGTGGCTCGCGGGCTCTAGAGCGCAGGCTCAGTAGTTGTGGCGCACGGGCTTATGCTTCGCGGCCTGTGGGATCTTCCTGGGATCTTCAGTTGCTGAGGTGGGGAGGTTCGTTAACCTGAAAAAATGTGTGTCAGGATAATGCGGAGAAAAGACTCACGTGAAGAATGCAATTTAGAAAGGGAATTCAGAACGTTTTTCCTTAGGTTTCCGTTCTCATCCCCTTTTAGGTCAGAGTCCTGAGGTTGATATCCTGTGAGGCGTGTTCATCAGACATTCATTTATTCATTCACTTGTTCGTCCAACCAATATTTACTGAACTCTTCTGGTAATGTCCTGAGACCCAGGGGAAAACCGAGCCATGTCTTTGCCATCGGGGAATGTACATTTTCATGGCAGAGACAGATAATTTTTTAAAATAGATTATGATTACTGCTACAAGTAAAGCAAATGTGGAGCTGTGAGAAACATAACAGGAGGGGTATCATGGGGGCCCAAAAGTTTCTCTGAGGAGGTCTGAGGGGTGCAAAGAGGCAGGTGAGGTCCAGGCAAGTGGATGGCTGGTGCGGAGGCCTCAGCAGAAAGAGTGCGGGACATTCACCCAAGAAGCCAGTGTGAGCAGGAGGTGGGGAACAAAGGGAGAATGGGTAAGTATTGAAAAGTGTTTGCTGGACTTCTGTATCAGTCAGCGTTCTCCAGCGAAGCAAAGCTCAGAGGAGAGATCTGTATCTACAGGCAGACCTCAGACACAGTGTGGGTCCCATTCCAGAGCCCGCTAGAAAGCAAATGATTGCAATAAAGCAAGTCACACGAATTGTTTGGTTTCCCAGAGCACATAAAAGTAATGTTCACGCTACACTGTAGTCCATTAAGTGTGCAATAGCATTGTGTCTAAAAAAACAACGTACATACCTTAATTTAAAAATATTTTATTGCTAAAAAATGCTAATCATCATCTGAGCCTTCAGTGAGTCATAGCTGTTACATCAAAGATCACCAATCACAGATACCGTAACAAATGTAATCATAATGAAAACGTTGCCACAAACCTTCGACTCGTGAAAAAACGCAGCATCTTTGAAGTGCAATAAAACGAGGTGTGCCTGTACCTGTGTGTATCTATGTGCCTATATACGTATAGAAGCGAATAATTTGCATATTTATAGATATCGGTATAGATAGCCTTACTCAGATGTCAGTTCCTCAGAGAGCTTCCTTGAATCTCTAGCTAAAGCACCGCGCTGTCCCCCTATCCCTTCCCATCTGTCCTCACAGTTGTCTTCAAACCACTATATAAAACTTTAAACCATTGCCCCTTCAGCTTGCGGAACTGGTATCCACTAAATGCATATCAAAGCATGACCCTCAGATAACAGATAATTCTTGTCTTTAATGTCACACATTTACATGAGGCTGGAGGGAGTAGTGCTTAGTGTGCATTTAATTTTTGTCATTTGCATTCAGGATGCTCTTATGAGTCCTCTGGTGAAAGTCAGACTTAGGAAACATAGAGGTTTCTTTTCAAAGAGCCTATCCCCAGGCAAGCAGTTACTTGCTTCTGCGGTGGTTTGAAGAAGTCTGGCCTGTGAGCACTTTTTAAAATTTGTAAGCACATGATCCAGAGTTAAAAACAACTTAGGATCTTCTCAGTATTTACCTCCTTTGGAGTGATGTCCTCTGCATCCTTTGTAATTTTCCCCCTGGCTGTCCCTAATTATGCCAGCTCACCTAGCAATTTGATGAAAATCTTAGTAGGTGTTAATATCCACAGGATTATATTTCGTAGGGGAATGTAATTTTCCACTGCAGTCAGCGATGAAAGAAGAGGAGGTTGGTGAAAGAAAACCTTTTTCAAGAAGGATGTATTTGAGGAGTTTTTCACAAGAACACACTATAGTTATGAAGTTTTATTTTTACAGAGTCCAATTTTTTTTTTCACCATGGTAATGTCTGTTTTCTTAGATTTGGTAGAAACACTAGGAAAGAGAAATACTTTTGATGTTGGAAGGCTTGTTTTTTCATCATTATTTTGCTGTGAGGTTGTCTGGTGCATTCATCATGAAGGAGAGAGACATTTTGGATATTTCGGGCTGAGTTTCTGATTTCCCTCGGGTTCTTAATGTCCTCTGAGGGCCGGGATGGGATATGAGTAGGGATTTCTTGAAATAGGTGTGACTTTTCTGCATCTAGAATTCAGGCAAAGGTGAAACTCAACAGATCGTTGCCTGATGGCGGGCAGCGGGCTGGGCATTCCAGAGGGCTCTTGTAAGCTGTCTCTGGCCAGCCCTGTCCTTGGGAATCCGTACAGGAGCCGGGGCCACTGTGCCCTTCAGCAGGAAGTTCAAAGAAATGTTGTTCTTAGGTAGCTGGGAATAAACCGGTAGCTCTTGGTTAGACTTCTTAATCTGTTTAACTTCGCATGCCTGTGCGTGCGTGTGTGTGTGTGTGTGTGTGTAGTTTGGTTTTTTTTTTCTTTTTCTTTTTTTTTTTTTTCAAGAAGATGTTGGGGGTAGGAGTTTATTAATTAATTTATTTATTTTTGCTGTGTTGGGTCTTCGTTTCTGTGCGAGGGCTTTCTCTAGTTGTGGCAAGCGGGGGCCACTCTTCATCGCGGTGCGCAGGCCTCTCACCATCGCACCCTCTCTTGTTGCGGAGCACAGGCTCCAGACGCACAGGCTCAGTAGTTGTGGCTCACGGGCCCAGTTGCTCCGCGACACGTGGGATCCTCCCAGACCAGGGCTCGAACCCGTGTCCCCTGCATTAGCAGGCAGATTCTCCACCACTGCGCCACCAGGGAAGCCCCATGTAGTTTGGTTTTTCAATGGTCAGCCTTCGGGTCTCTGCAGTGGCTGATCTGGTCACGGGATCTCTATAACGTGTGGTTAAGTTTATCAACCTACAGATATTCAAAACAACATAGAGGCTCTTGGTATTAATTTGCCAGGGCTGCCATATCCAAGTACCACAGACTGGGCAGCTTAAACAACATACATTTATTTTCTCACAGTTCTGGAGACTGTAAGTCCAAGATCAAGGTGTCGGCAGGTGTGGTTTCTCCTGAGGCTTTTCTCCTTGGCCTTGTAGACGGCTGCTTCTTGCTGTGCCTTTGCCCGGTGCATGTCTGTGTCCTAATTTCCTCTTCTTGTAGGGACACCAGTCAGATTGGATTAGGGCCCACCCCAAAGGCCTCATTTTACCGTAATCACCTCTATAAAGGCCCTATCTCCAAATAGGGTCATACTCTGAGGTACTGGGGGTTAGGGTTTCAACATCTGAATTTTGGGGGGTGCGTCACAATTCAGCCCATCACACTATTAGTATAATCTTAGCTCTCCCGCTGAAACAGAGTGTAGAATGGTGGTTATCAGGACTTGGGGAATGTGGGGGAAATGGGGAGATGTTGGTCAACATCTTATAAGTTGGTCTTATAACTTATGGCAGTACAAGATGTAGAAGTTCTGGGGACCTAGTGTACAGCACAGTGGCTGTAGTTGATACTCCTGTACTGTATACTTGAAAATGTGCTAAGAAAGTAGATCTCACCACGCACATGAAAAAAGGGGGTAACGATGTGAAGTGATGGATGTGATAATTAGCTTAATCATAGTAATCATTTCACACTGTATGTGTATATCAGTTCATCACGTTGTACACCTTAAATATATACAATGTTTATTGTCAATCAGACCTCAATAAAGCTGGAGAAAAAAAAGTATCCGCAGGAATTTATTAGCACTGTTATTCCTAAAACAAGCAGTAGGTGTTCTGTCTTTGACCCTCAGCTGCTTTCCCCACACCTCACATCCAGCCCAGGTGCAAGGTCTTTGGGTGTCTCATGAGAAGATGTTCTGAGTTCACCTGCTTTTCAACTCCACCTCCCTCTCCCCCATCTAAGCCAGCATCATGGATTGCCTGGATTATTGCAATGGCCTCCTAATCCTCGCGTCCACCCTTACCCCTGCTGGAACTCTGGCTCTCCACGTAGCAGCCAGTGGTGCTTTTAAAACAGAAATCAAATCCGGTCACGCTCTTGCTCAGAATTCTCCAGCTGCCTCCCAGCACATTTACTGCAAACCCCAGAATGCTTTCCTGGGCCTATAAAGTTGCCCATGAACTGGCCCCTGTCTGCCTCTCCTCCTGGTCTCTGCTTCGGTCATGCACCCACCACACTGGCGTGTTCTTTCTCCAACGCGTCAAGTGTGGTCCCTGCCCCAGAGGCCTGGAATGCTGGAATGTTCTTCCCAATCTGCACACATGGTATACTTCCTGTCTTCTAGGTCTCTGCCCAGGTGTAACCTCCTCCGAGATCTTCCTTGAGCCCCCGGGTGAACTAGCACACTGTCCCGCACCCCTCCCCTCCCGTCTGTCCTCACAGCTGTCTTCAGAGCCCTTGTGGCTCCCCGTCCCTCCACCGCCACATCTGGGTACATAATGGCGTATTTCCTGTCTGTGCTGGACTGTAAACCTCCCGGAGGCTTCCGTCCTGTTGACCCCTAGATCCCAGCACCCAGAACAGCACCTGCTCATGAATGGGTGGGAAATCACAACTGAAATTCTGGGGCTCACGGGAAACTTTGGTCAAAGGCCAAGAAGGCAGAGTGCCTTTGCCCGTGAGCAGACCACCCCTCTGGTCCAAAGTGATCACAGGGAGAAACCTTCCACCCAGACTCCACCGGGCCTGGGCTAATTCACTGAGAAATTACCTGCAAGAGTAATGACTCCTCTGGCTTGAAGGAGAGCAGGCCTGTTGGCATTTTGATAACAAATTCAGAGCTGGGAGGTCACAGACAGTCTGGTCCCTAATTCTGGGGCTCAGTGGAGAGGCACCTGCTTTGCAGGAATGAAGCAAGACACCCCCCGGGAGCCACCCAGAATGCACGCTCAGCTAGCATGCAGGCCACTTCCCCATCTTCCTAACTTTTTTTTTTTTTTTTTAATACCCTATTGGAACTGTCATGCAAGGTATCCTGATTGGGTTTAAATTTTTTAGGTCCTGTAAGCAATAGGGACTTTTCATTTTCAGTGAGTTTTGTCACAGATGATGGGATTGCCATCTGGGAATAACCGCTCTTTTCCTTTGGGGCTCTTGGCTTCCAAGATCAGAAATTAGCCAGTGGTGCCAGGAGAGCTGGGGGCTTGCAGGGGAGGGAATTTCCTGAATTTCCTCTTCCTCCTCCCTCTTCTTCCTCTTATTTTTCTTCTTCTGTTCAAGGGAACTTTTCATGTAAGAGGAAAGAGGAGGTATGAATAAGACTTTCTCAGATTGACAAGATCTTTTTTTTTTTTTTTTTTTTTTTTTTTTTTGCGGTACGTGGGCCTTTCACTGCTGTGGCCTCTCCCGTTGCGGAGCACAGGCTCCGGACGCACAGGCTCAGTGGCCATGGCTCACGGGCCCAGCCGCTCCGCGGCATGTGGGATCTTCCCAGACCAGGGCACGAACCCGTGTCCCCTGCATCGGCAGGCGGACTCTCAACCACTGCGCCACCAGGGAAGCCGCGATTCATTTTGTGAGTGTTGGAGGTGTTCACCTTTGTGCCGCTCTGCGTTTCCGAAGGCTTTACACTCTCCTTCCTGCTCTGCCCAGTTCCGAGGTGTCTGAGCAGAGGCGGGCAGGACCCTAGAAACAGCGTCTTGATTTGACTGGGATGTTAGAAACGGCATCTTTCAATTCTAAGGCACTCTGACAAAACGATGAGGGAGGTTCAAACACGTTGGTTACCTAAACTCTCCAGCCTGGATGCATGTCCGGTTGCTCTTTCCCACAGAGACAAAGCCAAATCTGGGGCGACTCTGGGCCCGGCTCTAGAAGGGCCTAGAACTCCAGAGGCGCTGCTCAGTGCGTTTGTTTTTTGTGGTTCTTCTTGTGCTTGTATAAAGGCCATATTTGGGGAGGGTGGGATGCATTGGGAGATTGGGATTGATATATATACACTGCTATGTATGAAATAGATAACTAATAAGGACCTACTGTATAGCACAGGGAACTCTCCTCAATACTCTGTGGTGACCTAAATGGGAAGGAAATCCAAACAAGAGGGGATTTATGTATACCTATGACTGATTCACTTTGCTGTACAGTAGAAACCAACACAACGTTGTAAAGCAACCCCAATAAAAATTTTAAAAAAGCATAAAATAAAATAATGAAGGCCATGTTTGAAGTCTGGGCCTAAAAGCCCGCTCTGTGCTCCTTACCTGTCCTGTTCCCAAGCATCCCCCGTGTCGCTGGCCTTTCTCTGCTTTGCCTTGACTTACAATGACCTTTTATACCCACGTGAATGAGACACAAGCAGAGTGGTGGGAAGCTCCCAGATCTCAGGCTTCAGACCCAAAGGGCCCGGGCTTGGGGTCCCTGCTCTGTGCAACATCAGTCAAGTCCTTTCATCTCTGTGGGGTTGGATTCCATCATCCATAGAGTCGGGCGAATACCGCACAGCTCTTAGGATCACGATGAGGCGCCCACCCACACCAGCGGCCTTGGAGAAGCTTCCAGAGCCCCGCCGGGCACTTGGGGGGTGAGGAGGGCAGGCGGCCACCCCACCCCCCCGCCCCGTCCCCTCCCCACCTCGGTTGTCCGGAGCCCATCCCCCTCCTGCTTTTGCAAGTGCCTCAAAGGACGTGCCTGGATGGTAGCCTGTCAAGTGAGCTGCAAAGATAGTTGAACACGAGCCCCGATCTGATTATTCTGCAGTCGTTCAACCCCAGGCGAGAATGGATTCATAGTTTCCACTGCTGCCTGCGCCAGCCGGTTTCCATATCAGCTGGAGCCTCAAGAAGAGGCAAAGGACACACTGTCATTCTTTCCGTCCCCGCTGACCCCGCTTGCTATCGGGGTGACTGCCAGCACGTTTGGCCAGAGGAAGGTGCAACTGCTGAGCGGGCCATGCAGACCGGCCTCCCTTTCCAGCACACTTGGGGAGAGATAAGCTGCCTCTCGTTGTTCTAAAGCTGGACTAGCCTTGCCTGGGAAAGCAAAACGAATCCTCCTTGGGAATTCTCGGTCGGGTTCTCTTATTTTGAGCTGTCGACGTAATCGCAGTGCAGACGCTTTGAGTCTGAAAGTAATGCAATATGACATTCTCCCCTGTGTTCCCTGGTGTTAGTTATGAAGGGTGAGATTGATAGCAAATTCCATATGGATTCTTCCCAAGAGCCCTGGGAGACAGATTGGAGGTTGTTATTTCTAGTTTACAGAGTAGGAAGGCAATTTAAAAAAGAAAGAAAGAAAGAAAGAAAAATTCTTCTGTTCGGGGACGTCACTGCAAACCAGTGGCCCAAGTGGAATCAGAGTTCACGGCCCTGGACCTGCCAACCCTGACCCTCCGTCCTCTGAGCTCAGGGACATGGGTTGCTGATTCTGTTTCAGTTTTAGAAAATTTATTCAAGGGAAATGAGACACGGGTCTATTTTAGGACCCCTGACTAATTTCGTTTTATTCTGTTTTCTGTAAAGCAAAGAGTTATTCATCAGCAAGCATAAGTGATGTCTGAGTGATGCAAGCACACTGTGTTAGGTTTGGGGTCACGGTTATTGGATTGGTCGTGAGCATTTATTAAATGCATGCATTGAATCATATGGTGTAAGAGCTGGGAGGAACTTAGTAATCATTTAACCCAGTGGCTCCCAAACTGGGCTGTTTATCAGAATCACCTAGAGAGCTTATCTAAAATACAGGTGCCCCAGGGTCAATGCAGGTGCCCCAGGGTCAGGCCCTGGGTCAGTGACCTGGCCTCTGTCTTTAGCATTGCATTTCTGACGAGCTCCCAAGTGGTTCCTAAATAGCCAGCCTAAAAGTCTCTAAAGGACCCACATTTGAGAATCACTAAATACAAATCTTGCTTCTTCTCATCTGCTTGTTTTTTTATTTGTTTGTATGCTTATTGTTTTTGTTGTTCTTGGGATGAGGAACCCAGGGCCCAGAGGCTCAGTGACCTTGCCTGGGGGTCACACGACTAGTCAAGTGTCAGAGTTGGGACTGGAAACCCAGTTCTGCTCTTCCCAGGGCATCAGTGTGAACGTAGCTCGACAGCGTGGCCAGCAGAGGCTGGTGGCCAAGACGCTGTCTGCACACCCGGTGACGTGTGTCCCAGGCTCCTGCAAACGTCGCTCTGGCCAGGATGGACCTCTCAGAGGACGTACTGAGTTCAGGAGATTCTACCCCGACGCTTTGGAAGCATTGCTTGTGGGACTGTCTAGAAAGCCTTCTCCGTCTCTGCGCAAGCCCATCTCCCCAGGGCACAGATTGGACCCACCAAGACCAGAGCAGGTGCCAGGTCTCGGCCCTGGAATAGAGCTGGTCTGTCCAATCTACCTTCTGCCCTGTGATAGCAACCTGCCTGGGAATCCTGCTGTTACACAACCGGCTCAGTTGTTGTAGACAATGAACTTCACTTGTCAGTGGCTTCAGTTATATGGCCCGTTTAATTTTATTAAAAACTTTTATTCTAATAAAGAAAAAAAACCCAAACCACTTTTCCCCCCAGTTTTATTGAGATATAATTGACATACAGCACTGTCTAAGTTTCAGGGGTACAGCATAATGATTTGACTTCGATACCTCATGAAATGATTACCACAGTAAGTTTAGTGACCATCATCTCACATAGATACAAAATCAAAGAAAAAAAATTGTTTTCCTTGTGATTAGAACTCCTAGGATTTACTCTCTTGATAACTTTCATAGATAACATATGGCAGTGTTAATTATGTTAATCATGTACATTACATCCCTAGTACTTGAAGTGGCCCATCTAAAAATGATTGTCCTGGGCTTCCCTGGTGGCGCAGTGGTTGAGAATCTGCCTGCCAATGCAGGGCACACGGGTTCAAGCCCTGGTCTGGGAAGATCCCACATGCCGCGGAGCAACTGGGCCCGTGAGCCACAACTACTGAGCCTGCGCATCTGGAGCCTGTGCTCCGCAACAAGAGAGGCCGTGACAGTGAGAGGCCTGTGCACTGCGATGAAGAGTGGCCCCCGCTTGCCACAACTAGAGAAAGCCCTCGCACAGAAACGAAGACCCAACACAGCCAAAAATAAATAAATAAATAAAAATTAAAAAAAAAAAAGATTGTCCAATAGGCTTCGGACGGGGCACTGGCTATCTAATTACTTATTTGGCTCAGTGGAGAGGTGATAAGAGTGTGTAGTTTGGTCTGTCTCAGATTTCCAGGGGGTCTGGCTAATTGCTACTCGGAGTAGGAGAACTACTAACCTATGATGTAATACATTTGTTAATTTCCTCCTGCAAGATAATCCTGATGTTTTTCTTCCATCCCTCCCCCTTCCTGGAGTTTCTCAATCTAATATTCTAACTTATTTCCAGATCAAATAGGTAGACATTTAACATATTGTACCCACCTTTGGTACTCATTTAACATGGATTCCAGTATGATGTCCTCATTGGCTTACCTAAATTATGCATATTGGTGTGTGTCGGGGGATCATGAGGTAAGTAATCAGAGATACAGGGGCAAGGGCAATGTAAAATCATCTATTTCCACTGCACACGTCTGTGTGTGTGTGTGTGTGTGTGTGTGTGTGTGTGGTGGCTCTATTTCTTTTTTCCCATTCAGATATAAACACAAACTTTTCTGTTCAGTTAAGAGCAAACATGTCAGTGTATGTTAATAACTAAAGATTCCAAGGTCTAGGAACCATGTGACCTGAATTCCATCCTTACCCATGGTGTGAACTTACTGCCGACTCTGAGCTAGCCTCTGCCCCTGCCTCTCTGGATCTTATATTCTCCATCCGCAGAATGAACAGCTGACTGAATAGCTGCTAAGTCTTCCTCCTACCCTAACATTTGAGAGTTGCATCTCTCTAATGATGCAAACAACCCTACCCAAAAGCCACACTTCTAACTCCCATTCAATTGTAAAAACATTGCCCATTCAAGTAATAAGAGTAGGAAATCAAAAGCAGAGAAATGTGTCTACAATTGTCTTTCAGAAATTGCAAATTCAAATGTCTACAGGTAACAGGCTTGCATAAAAATGGGTGAAGCCAACCTTGAGCACGTATTTTGGGAACCAAGGAGCACATGACCCGTCTACAGAGGGCAACTTGTCAGCTCCAGTCTACTGTCGCCATGCAGGAATGCAAGTCACCATATCATCAAGAGAAGGCAGACACCCAGCCTTTTCTGTTAGATTTCCTGATGGTTAAATCTCCACCACACGCGTCTTCCCCTTCTGCCTTTTTGAATCATCACCTCCATGTTGGTTTGTCCTCAGGACTCTAACCGTAGCTGCCTTGGCCTCCTCCTCCTGTTACCACTCCCGGTATTCTGCTGACTGACACATCCGGACCCCTCTGCAGGGCTGTGGACCCAGCTAGCCACCTTCCTAGGGGACCCTCCACTCGGACGCTGGCAGGCGTTTCAAGCCCTGTGTGCCGGAACCCTGGCCGTTGTCTTTACCCCTGAACTTGCCGTCCCTCTTTTGTTCCCTCCCATCCACTCAGTTGTTTGTGCCAGAAACAGGGAAAATGCAGCCACCTTCTCTCTCATCATTTAATCAGCCAAAAGTTTTGTAGATTTCACATCTGAATATGCTTTCCGTGTGTTTCCACTTTCCCATCCTCTCTGTAACTGCCTCAGTTCTCACAATACCTCTTGCCTTAGTTACTGCATCAGCCTCCTACCTCGCCCTCCTGTTCTGGTCCGGGGACCTCCAGTCCACCTCTAGCCTGCTCCTGACGGATCTTTCTAAGACCTATTCCGTCATCACTATGCTGCTTTTAACAACTCTCCCACACTTATCCCTCTGGTCTATAAGGTAACGTTCAAAATCCTTACTTTGTAAATACGGCCTTTTGTCTGCCCCGGCTCATGCCTCTGCCCTGTTCCTGCAGTTCCCGAACACATCTCATCAAGGCAGGGGTGCAGAACCACCAGGGGTCCCCAGAACACAGCGCGCTGTGTGATGGAAACTGAGGTTGACGCCACCTGGGATGCCTCACTCTCCTTCCGCATCGAGCAGACCCTTTCCAGTGCTCCTGATAGCCTTTAATTTAAAAAAAAGCAAACAAACAGACTTTCTGTTTTAGAACAGTTTTATGTTCACAGCAAAATTGAGTGGAAGGTAGAGGGGTTTCCCATGTACCCCATCTCCACACGTGCATAAGCTCCCCCATTATCAGCATCCCACACCAGAATGGTGCATTTCTTATACCCGATGAACCGACATTGACACATCATAATCACCCGGAGTCCACAGTTCACATTAGGGTTCACTCTTTTTTTAAAAAATTTTTATTTCATATTGGAGTATAGTTGATCTACAGTGCTGTGTTAGTTTCAGGTGTACGGCAAAGTGCTTCAGTTATCCATATATCTATTCCTTTTCAGATTCTATTTCCCATATAGGTTATTACAGAGTGTCAAGTAGGGTTCCCTGTTCTGTACAATAGGTCCTTGTTGATTATTTTATATGTAGTCGTGTGTGTATGTTAATCCCAGCCCCCTAATTTATCCCTCCCCCACACCTTTCCCCTTTGGGAACCATGAGTTTGTTTTCTAAGTCTTTGAGTCCATTTCTATTTTGTGAATAAGTTCATTTGAATCCTTTTTGTAGATTTCACATAAAAGAGATATCATGGGATATTTGTCTTTCTCTCTCTGACCTAAGGGTTCACTCTTGGTGTTGTACATCCTATAAGTTTGGACAAATGGGTGAGGACATGTATCCACCATGATAGTATCATACAAAGTAGTTTCACTGCCCTGAAAAACCTCTGTGCTCTGCCTGTTCCTCCCAAGTAGCCTTTCTCCTCCCAATTAACTTCTGATCTTCTCAAATGAAGGAACAAAGAAACTGTCTAGTATTGCCAGTGCCTAGCACAGTGGCTTGCCGTGTCCTATATTATTAACAAGTGTTTGGTGAATGAATGAATGAGTGAGCAGGTCATTTAAAAACCAAGTCATAGAATTGACCCAAAGGGGAAAGCATGATTCATTAAGCATCTCTGCGTCTTCTCCCACCTGCTCCCTCACGTGTATGATAAAATTCATCTGACTGCAGTAGATTTCCTGCCGAGCAGCAATTAGACCCACTGGAAATCTGCCCAGTTTAAACTTTAAAACATTCACACGCATTTACCAAAATGTGCAGATTTCTCCAGCGTGTGTGCATTATTCACAACCCGCTGTAATTCGTTTCTTTTCAAGACGATCCTTGCTGGCTGGTTTGGGATTTGTTTTTAATAAAATTCATCATTCTTCCTTAAAAAGGAAGCCTGAGTTTAAGAGCACACAGGACAATCAGGGAGTGATTTAAAGTAAAAAGGCTGAACCCCTAACAGCTGCCCACCCGCTGCTCGCTTGTTCTGAGTTGGATGGTGGCCCAGGGGCTCTTGTCTCCTTGTCACAGACTTGTCTGGAAGGCGGCCAGAGCCCTGCCCTTGGAGAGGCCGCAGTTCTCCTTGCTGGAACGAACAGGTCAGGGAGAGGGCTCGGCTGAGGCTGGGGGTGCAGGTGTGAGACTGTGGAGCTCGTGGACTTGGTCACTGTCCTGCTCTGACAATGACGGTGCAGAGCGATCCTGGGCTGGGCAACGGAAGGGGGAGGAACCTGGGGGCCACGTATATGGATAGAATCATGGAGTTTTGTCTTTGAGTGGTTCCCAGAGACCATCTACATCGCTGAGTTGTTGGATGCAAGTCAACATCTTCCTCAAGCTTCCCCACACGTTGTCTTTTGTTCTCCTCTAGTCGTCCCCGAGGGGATGCAGAATTTTGGAAACATCTGGAGGGCCCTGGTCCACTCACGCATGCACTCTCTCACTCACTCAGAGTAAGCGAGGTTTAACCATCCCAGACAGCGTGGTGGAGAGAACCCCAGCTCTGGTGCTATACAGGCCTGGTTGGGGCCTCCTCAAGTCCTTTGAGTTTGTTTCCTCATCAGTAAAATATACCTCAGAGCTGTCCCAGGGATTAATGAGCTGGTCTGTTTTTGTTTTTGTTAAAATTTATTTATTAATCTATTTAGTTTTGGCTGTGTTGGGTCTTCATTTCAGTGCGTGGGCTTCTCATTGCAGTGGCTTCTCTTGTTGCAGAGCACGGGCTCTAGGCGAGTGGGCTTCAGTAGCTGTGGCTTGCGGGCTCAGTAGTTGTGGCACGTGGGCTCAGCAGTTGTGGTGCACGGGCTCAGTTGCTCCATGGCATGTGGGATCTTCCCGGACCAGGGCTCGAACCCATGTCCCCTGCATTGGCAGGCAGATTCTTAACCACTGTGCCACCAGGGAAGCCCTGAGCTGGTGTGTTTGAGGGTCACAAAGTGGCTGCCATTTCATCTACTCTTCTGGGTTTCAGCTGGTGAATTTTTATGCATGTCCTTGCTTAGGAAGTCCTAACACTGCTCTTTCTATGTTAAATGCCTTTTAGAAAATACTTCTACTTTACATCTTCCTCTCTGTCACCTCCAGGCATAGAGTCTTCGGGCTCTAGGTGTGACCTTATTTAAGATGAACTCACCTTGAGAGCAAGACCATCTCGGCCACAATGTTTGGCAGACAAAAGAAGCTCCATGATCAGAGAGGAGGAGGGGAGGGAGGGGGAGGAGGGGAGGGAGGGAGAGGAGGGCAAAGGAGGGAAGAAGGGAAGTTTGTCACTAGCAAGTTGAGTGGGTGGTCCCAGGCAGGGACGAGGTGCAGAGCTCGTGTTTGCTTTCCTGTGGAGTGTTGCCATCCATGCTGAGGTGGGCCTAGGCCATTTGGAGCCACCCAGGCATGGTGGCAACGAGGGGCCAGGTACATGTTACAGAGAGTGGCTCACACTGACCACATCTCTGCAAAGCCCCACCACCGATTTTGGTAAAGAGTGATCCATGCTGCTGTTGGAAAACTCTTTTGATAGAAATTGGCCAGTTTTAGCAGATTCCCTCAAATTCTGGAATCACGAGTTTCCACCTTCCTTTTCCCATCATTTCTTCTCAATTCTCTCTGCCTGTCTATTTCCACCTTCTAGCAGTCATACTTTTACTTTTAGGTGGTTAACATTTGCCCGTGTTTTATTCATAACTGGATTCTAAAACCTGTACATCAGTAAGTAGGGTTTACGCTATTATAGCTATAAAACTATTCTTCAGTGCTGGGCCAAGCAGTTGGTTAGGGTTACATTTCCTTCGAAGCAGGTCCAGCTTCATGACCCAGAGGCACTTGAAGAGAATGTATTTAGTGTCAAAGGCAAATGCAAACTCCTTTTATACACTCAGAAAGCTGCCAATTTAAAATCATGCCATGCTATGCTTTCCTTCCTATTTGGACCTGACTTTCTTGAGAGACTTTTATTTTTCTTAGAGTTTCTGTTATGCTTGTTTGTTCGTTTTTAAGTGTCGCCGTGCTTTATCACAGTCTTGAGTTTGCAAGAGTCTTGCATTTACATCTGCACAATGACGACAGACATTCTGTTTTTCTCGTTTTGCCTTCTGGACTGACTCTTCTCAAGATCTGAGGTTTACCTGCCACCCCCGGGGAGTTTTCTTCACTCCTTCCATGCTTTCTCTTGTGTGGTTTATGCCTTCATTTTGCTGGACTTCAGTCACATTAACTTCTCCCCTTCCCTAAAGAGACAATAAAAAGTAAGTTGTCTGATATCTTGAAAATATCTTGAAATATGTGTATTTTTTTTAAACATTGCACCCGAGTGCTAGTTTCTCTGCGTGTAGAATTCTCTAGTGAACAGTGTTTTCTCCAGAACTTTTAGGGAACGTTCAGTGTCTCCTAGGGTCTAGTTTGGCTGATGTCACTCTGACTTGTACACCTTTGTAGGTCACTGCTTTCTTTTTTCTTTTCAAACATCTCTCTTCGTCTTTGATATGCTGAGATGCTCTACTCATGTTTCCGTGTGTAGGTCTTTGTTCGCGGTAGTCTTCATTTGGTGAGTTCTTTCCATCTGAAGACTCATCTCCTTGAGACCTGAGGAATTTTTTTTTTAAGCATTCCTCATCTCTTCCCCTTCATTTATTTCTCTTCTTTCTGGAATCCCAGGAAGTGAATGTTGGGTCTCCTAAATTGTTCATCTATATCTCATAATTTCTGTCTTTGTGTTTTGATGACACGGGTAATTCTGGCATTTTTCTACTAATTAGAGAAGCTTGTATATTGTATAATGTATATTGTAACAGCAACAACAAAAATTACAAGTAGGAGCAATTACAAGATGGATTCAGGCCTTGGGGGAGGCAGGAGGGAACAGAATTGAGGGAGCAAATGAAGGCTTTATCTTTGGGAAGGAGGAGGGATGCTTCTTATTGACAAGGTAGCCAAGGAGCCAAGTTAAGATACGGAATAATATTATAGTACAGAGGGGAGATGTTGACTCAAGTTTCGTGGCCTTGATAATCTTATAAAGTAGAAGTTGAGGTCATCTACTGAGACTGAAAACTGGAGGGTATGAAAAGGGATGAAACATCTGCTGAAGCAACAGATGGTGAATGGAAGTTTGACCCAGAAGCCCTGAAGACCCATCTGACATGCACAAGATGTATTTGTAGTGGGACCGGTTGGCCAGGTTTTGTAACGTCCAATATTTAGGGGCTGTGAGCAGGAGGGGGATTGAAATTTGGTGGCAAGCATGGTAACAGGACACAGATGAGAGGACTCAACCGAGGCAAAATATTTTCATCGGTGATTTTTTTTTTTTTTTGCGGTACACAGGCCTCTCACTGTTGTGGCCTCTCCCGTTGCGGAGCACAGGCTCCGGACGCGCAGGCTCAGCGGCCATGGCTCACGGGCCCAGCCGCTCCGCGGCATGTGGGATCTTCCCGGACCGGGGCACGAACCCGTGTCCCCTGCATCGGCAGGAGGACTCTCAACCACTGCGCCACCAGGGAAGCCCCATCGGTGATGTTAATATGAGAAATGAGCTCAATAATCTTGACTTTATCCAAGTCGGTGACTCAATGTTCTCTGTGTCCTTCCCCTCTCCCTTGATCAGCGTCACCATGCCAAAGGGTGTCCCAGGAAGAACTGAGACCAAGAGGAAGCTGGGAACTTTCGGTCCCCAAATTTGAGGGTCTCTGCTACAGTCTTTCCATTTACATCAAGTCCGTGTCCACACATTATCCTTCGATCACCATGATAAAACCAGTCATTTCTGCTCGCTCACAGAATTTCCAGCCTGGATGTAGGGGTGCAGTCCAGATAAGCCAAATTCACCCACTTTCATGGGCTTTAGGATGTTGAAGCTGTTTCGAGGTCCAGCGTGCTGTTGTTGTTAATCAAATAGCTTTTTTAAATGAACTCTTCCATGGAACCCAATCCATAGAGTGAGGGGCAGCTGCCCCCTTGTGGAGCAGGGGTCTTCCCTGCATCATCACCACAGACCCACAGGATTTCCCCTTACTTTATAATCGATGAAACTGAGCCCCAAAGAGGGCAGGAGAGGTCAGAACTGCACCCAGGCCCCCTGTGTTCTGTTCTCTTGTGCTGTCTCCCTGCCACCGAGAAGCAGCGGGTTCTGGACCCGAAAGATCTGTGGATAAATCCAGACCTTTGACATTCTAGCCTCGTCGGGATGAAAGGGGATATCTCAGGAGAGTTTTAATCCTAGGCTTTTTTACCTTAGCCTCTTATGAAATCTCTCGGTCATAGGGGAGTTAACTGCTCGTGTTCTGGTCCCACAGATGCGTATGTGCCCTTCAGATAAACTGCAAGTTCATTATGAAGATTTTCCAGCCTACTGTCCTTGGCGCTGCTGGGTACCATGTTTCCTTCATGATAAGTAGGGCTTTTCTTGCAATATGGTGATGGTTCTCTGCCTTTTCCTGGTCACCAATTATGTTAGTGATCATTAAATTAGGAATGGTCTTTGATAGGCATGCAAGTAAAAGCAGTTTGTTGTAATTTACCAAATTAAATAAAGTGTCTTAATAATTAATTGTAAAGTCATTTTAAAATTGTATCTGTATCCTCTGTATAGTTTTAATTTAAAATTAGTTGATTGGCATTATTAGGGAAATGTGATTTCATTAATTAAAACTGCATTTGTGTCTTGGCATAATACTTATTTTTAAGAGGTAGATGTTAGCTTAATTTTTAAGTGGCGATTTTTTTTTTCAGGAGAACTTTGTCAGAAAATCAAACTATGTTTTGGCATCTTTAAACATGTTCCAGTCATTTAGAAAGCAACTTCCCTCTGAGAACTCTTCAAAATCATGATTAGTTTTTGTGGGTCTTTCTTAAAGTTTGCAACATGCTTGAGTCTGTGATTGGGGAAAGGGTTTTTGAAAATATATACATTTTTATACAAAATCATGTAAATCTCTAAAAACGAGCATTTTCTTGTGCTGTACTGAAAGTAATTTGTAGGTCTTCTTTTCAAATTGTGTTTGGAGCAAGTTCACTACGTACCTGAGAAAATTAGATGGGGGTTATGATCACATGCTATTTTTGGCTTATAATCGTGTTACTAGGTTGACAATGTACTTCATGTACCAAAATTTGGGTTTCAAGTTTTCAAAAAACAATAAAAAAGAAAGAAAGAAAAGAAACCAGATCCGCCCTCATCAAAGGACAGAGATGTATCATTAGAAAGATGTGCTATAGATAATACAGAAGATGTGTTATAGATGATATAGGCAATATGGAACGTGACTTCCAAAAGACTTTTGAGCCATGAAGCACGAAGTTCTTGGACAACATGCTTTATATATTTCAGGGGTGGAGTGCTAATTCAAGACTCCAGCCAGGCTGCTCTATAGCCTAAACTCTTATTGTTACCAAGCCCAAGCTCGCTCTGCTCGACAGGCCGGTAAATCGGAGACGGAGGTGTTGAGGCAGGGAGTACGAGTGTATTTGGAAAGCCAGCCGGCAGACCGAGAAGATGGCAGACTAACGCCTCCTAAAAAACATCTTCTTGGGGTTTGGGTGCCAGTTTCTTTTATAGCACAGAGAGGGGGAGGAGATGAGGAAGTAAAGTAAAAAGGCCCTAAGATTTGTCAATGTCCCCTGGGGATGTGTTAATTTCTTCTTTCGTGCAGCCATCCACACGTGGACGGGGTCAGGATGTTTCCCTGAACAAAGGCACTTTGGTGTAACATTCAGGCAGAGGGGCAGGGTTCCCCGAGGCAGGCCATGGTGTATAGACAGTATCCTATTAGTGTACAGACAGTATCCCTGTAGTGAACAAAAGCAACAGGAAGCAAAGGTTAAAGTAAAAGAAACAGATCCAACATGGAGTCAGATGTGGCTCCTCCCTGTTACCTTCTTGCCTGAGAAGTTGTCATTTACATCCTGTTCCTGGGATCTTTTTCCATATTCACGAGGCCTCTTACACCACTGGTACTTAAATTAATGGACGTTAAATGCAGAAGCAAATCAGCTCATTTTCTGGGGAACTCTTTTTTTTTTTTTTTTTTGCGGTATGCGGGCCTCTCACTGTTGTGGCCTCTCCCGTTGTGGAGCACAGGCTCCGGATGCGCAGGCTCAGAGGCCATGGCTCACGCGGGCCCAGCCACTCCACGGCATGTGGGATCTTCCCGGACTGGGGCACGAACCCGTGTCCCCTGCATGGGCAGGCGGACTCTCAACCACTGTGCCACCAGGGAAGCCCTCTGGAGAACTCTTGAGACAAAAAAGTTTGCTCAATTTCCTTCCCTCCCTCCCCCACCTCTTTCTTTCCTCCTTTCTTCTTTTTTCCTTTCTTCTTTCCTCTTTCTTGTTTCTTTTTTTCCGTTATTATTCATTTACTTGATTTGTTCTTTTTTATTTTCTCCAGAGCATATTTTACCTATACCTTTTTTTTTTTTTTAACTCTTCAGTTTTAGAGAGGAAAAGGCCTTTTTCATTGTCTGGGATCTTCTAGATTGAGGGTTTTCTTTACAATCTCTACAGGCAGCATACTTACTGAAGACTCCGTTCATACGAGGGCCTGGGGTTCTCACGCGGGGCCTGGCGGCTGTAGTCACAGGCCCTCCCCTTCCCTGTCCCCTGTTCCTCAGCTTCGGTCTGTGGTTGCACAATGAAACAATGGGAACAATGGGAAACAATGGGAATGCCCCCCCCTTCCCCCTGCTGCCTCTGGCCTCCTCCAAGGCCTCTCCCCTCCCTGAGATAACTTGCCCTGAGCCCAGTGATCTTTGGCTCCAAAAAGGAATTAACTGATGAACTCAGACAAGGCCTTAACCTCTTTGAGATTGCTTCCTCTTCTGTAAATGGAAATAGCACATATCAAGATGAGAAATTTTGAAAGATAATATATATGAGCACCTATGCACAGTTGCTGGCACATAGGATGTGCTTAAATTGTTAGTTGCCTTCCCTTCCTTTTCTCTCCAGCTAACCCTCCACTTCCACTCCCTCACTTGTTCCATCCTAGAAGCTCTGCCTTGGGACATCACCCCCAGCCCAAGCAATGCCCAGAGGGCGCACACATCAGGAAGTGCTTCACTTCTCAGGGTGGAGGGAAGGAGAGGCATCTGCCTTCTGTCTGCAGCTCTGGAAGTTCTTTCCCACCAGATCATAGTCAGGTTGGGTTTCTAGTCTAAGATATGCTAACGTGCAAAGAATCACCACAAAATAAAGGTAGCATTCGTTTTTTAGTATTTGTATTAAATTATTTTAAAGTGACTGAAGGGAAATGGGCTCTTTTTTGAGTTTCAGTCTTTCAGGATTTATGGCAATTCCTATACAGCAATTCTCCCAACTTCAAAAAAGAAGTTATTTATTTGTTTATTTGGCTGCGCCGGGTCTTAGTTGCGGCATGCGGGATCTAGTTCCCCGACCAGGGATCGAACCCGGGCCCCCTGCATTGGGAGCACAGAGTTTTAACACTGGATCACCAGGGAAGTCCCCTCAAATAAGTTTTATTTCAAAAAATTCTCTTGTGAATCTGCCATTTGGGACTTGGAAGGCATTTTCCCATGTGCCCCTGGAAACGCAGGTCCAAACATGTCTATTCCGTGGGTTCCACCTCAGCAGTCCATGAGCACAGCAACTTAGAGAAGCAAAGCTCCCTTCTGCTTAGAGCCTCTCACCCTTAAGCAGTCAACATGGGATTCCTCCCATTGATGTAAGGAGACCCATCTAAGGAGCCCCATGTACTGTAGACGTCAAGGAACTAAGGTGGCACCAACACACCTTCGATCCCTGGCGTCGCTGCCATTCCCCACCAGCAAATGCACAGTTTAGACTCAGTTGCAACTTCACACCATTGTGAAGATGGAAAACAGAATTCTCAAAGTTAATCGAAAAGTTAAAACATACTCTACTCAAGGTCAAGCTCTTAACAGCCAATCTGATTATGTTAAAAAGGTCTTTCGATGGATTTGGTGAGGGAGGAATTGCATCAGATATAGAGTAGCTTTATTCGCCCTTTCTGCTGCCTAATGGGAGCACAGAAAAGTGTCTACCTTTCAAAACGGAATTCTGACTTTGGGGGTGGAGGGCGATGAGGCGTTAGCTAAGCGTCAGCAGCCAGCGGAAGTGCTGAAGTAGGAGTCAGCTTGCAGTGTGCATATCAAACTTCCGTTAATAGGACCATGGTGTGCTTTCAGTGCTGCAGCTCAGGTCCTGAGTGGAAGGCTCACGTCCCCGTGGACGCTGCTTTAAGTGCATTGCCACACAGATCTGTCAACACCTCCCCCGTTCTCAGGGCTAAGACACTTTTAGGCAATTATCCATCATGTGGAATTTGGTCCTGATCCTGAGAACCACCCAAATGCACAAGAGACATTGGACAGTATCTATTTCACCCTGATTATCTTCTGTCCACGAAGCAGACAGAACTCTGGAATATAAATGGCAAGAGAGAGACATGCCTCCTCCCCCCTTTTTCCTGTTATGTTACTATTTCATTACACCAGCAACAGCAAGAAGTAGGAAATTCCAATGAAGGCTGTACTTGCTAGAGATGTCTTTGTTGTAGGTTTAAACCTCACAAAGATTTCCCTAAACATTTTCCCTGTCAGTAACTGGGCTGAGGTTTTCGGTTTCAGAGTTGATTTGAGATTAGTCTGAATGGCTGGTTACCTTTATCTAACAGAGGGATACGCTTAGAGCTTGTGTTCTCAATCTTTTAAGTATTCAGGGTTTCCTTTCACTTGAAAGCGTTTGGTTTGTGGCTACACCGCCTCAAATTGTAGAAACACGCAGAATCGTAATGGGGTTTGGGGGCGGCGTGGGGTGGGAGGAAGGCAAAGCGATACCATCTATCAGATTTGTAGTTTAAAACCTTCAGGTCAAAGAACGCTGAAGTGAGGGTGATTGGAGTGATTCTGACCTCTCCTTGGCTCCCTCTCCAGTTGAGGATGAGGCTCACTGGCCCTGTGCATTCCCTCCGGGTTGGAGGCGCTCTGACCCCATCCTGCTCCACCCAGGAAGCAGTGATTGGTCCAGACCTGCGTGCGTGCGCTCATGCGCGTGCGCAACCAGGATGCGCACGTGTGCAGGTGTCCGTGTGTGCCTTGAGCACATGTGTGTGCACATTGGGAAGGGCGAAAGGAAAAGGATCAGGGAAGGAGAGGGAAGGAGAGGCAAGGAGAGTTTGGTTTCTTATAACCTAGAAGCTAGAGGACAAAGGAACTGTGTACTTTTGGGGGTGGGGTGGGGTGGGGAGGGAACCTGGCCGTGCTTGTCTTGTAATCAAGAGCTCAGTAGACCCTGACAATGGGCACCGGCCCAGGACCCAATGCTTCCCCACAGTAGCCCTCCTGTGTCCACACCCGCATGGCCCCAAGGAGACATGTCACTCAGACCCTGCACCCCTCCATTAACGCCACATTCAGGGTACAGGACCCTGCAGTTCCCTCCCCAAATGACCCAAATCCACTTCCAAGGTCTGTATGGACCTCTTCCCCAGATCTGAGTCCTCACCATCCCAACCACCATATAAATGGTGCAGCAGCCCAGATTTGGGAGCAGGGGCCAAGAGGCACTGCTAGCGGCCAATTGGAGCAAGCAGCCCTGTGTGGAGCGGGGACCAGCCTCTGAGAGCCCCCAGCTGTGCAGTGTGTTTCAATCAGCATTTCTCTAACTATCTGCGAGGATGACCTGCTTTGTTTCAATTTCCAGTCTCTTGCCAACTGATAAATACAATATAATAAAAATAAATTACTAGAAGAATGAAGTGCAACAGGAAGATATACAAAACACAAGCCTTAACGTTTTATTATTAGATGCAACAGACATGCAATTTTTCTGATAAACTGCTTTGAAAGTTTCTAAATACTCCCAGTTTCTGTTCTGACCTCACTGCAGACTGGCCGCTGTCCACAGACCACACTCGGGTGGCATTACCCTAAATGACAGTAGGGGTCAAAGCTTGGACTTCAAATTATAAATATGTGTATGTATCATTGCAAGGTTTTCATAAGCTTTCTAGGAAAAAGAAAATCAATGAATATCATATTCAATTTGCATTACTTTAAAATTTATGTTTAAATCTTTTCCAGTAAACAAACACACAGGTTACATAGTTGTGATCCTTAACTGGGTGTTTATTCTGCTTTTTTATTTTGAAGTATTTATTTATTTAATTATTTAGGCTGCACAGGGTCTTAGATGCAGCGTGCAGGACCTAGCTCCCTGACCAGGGATCGAACCTGGGCCCCCTGCACTGGGAGTTCGGAGTCTTAACCACTGGACCACCAGGGAGGTCCCTATTCTGCTTTTGTTCACTGGCCCTTTTCTCAGGTGTGCATCCCCGGCACCACTGCCTGGGTCCTAGCCCTCCTCACCTCCCGCCTGGTCACTGCTCCAACCGCCACACGGTTCTCCCCTCTCCCCTCTGTTCTGCGTTCAAGTCAAGCTCTACAAGGTGCCCAGAGCAGTCTTCCCAAGTCACAAACCCCATCTCGTTCCTTCCAGTGGGCTCCCATTCTCATAGTACAGTGCCTACAGCCTTCTAAGGTCTGATCTGGACCCTGCTTGCCTCTCTGACTTCATTTCTTATTTCCCACGCTACCATCCTTCCCACCACACCACGTGTGCTCAGCCACGCTGAGTTCCTTGTGGTCCTGGAAGGTCCCTGCCTTTTCACACTTCCCGGGCTGTGGCCCTAATAAACCAGCTCTCTGCACCCAGCGCTCAGTGAATGCTAGTGGTTAGCTCTTGCAGATAACAAGCTTTCCATTTTGCTGCATTTCCCCAGATATTTTTCTATCATAAACAGCACTGACTTAAACATCTTTAGATGATTTGTCTTTTTTTTGATATAGGAATTAATTCTCCCAAATGGAATCATAGAGTCCAAGATTATGGACCTTATAAACATGGTTGCATATTGCCGACTTGTTTTCCAGAAAGGCTGAGCCACTTTCCAGTGTCAACAGCAATAAATCATGAATTTCAACTCAGAAATATGGTGCCAATACTGGCTCCAAGATAAGTTGTACACTAGAGTGTACAGTGAGTTCTTAGGTTTGTAACAGCTAATGTCAAACGAATTGGCTTTCTGCTTTGGATGTTAGTTCTGCAAAGGCAAGGCCCTGTGTTCCAACATTCTTTTTCCCTGAAAACAGTGGACACCTAATCAATACATGATGGTGACGGTGGTGATGACCCCCAGCCTGACGCTGAGGTGAGTAGAAGTTAAGATAAAAGGTTTGTTGAAGGAAGATGTCCCTCCTGATGTGCCCAGCAAAGGTGGAGCTAAAGAGTAACAAGGATAGCCAGGCATGCTGGTGGCAGAAAGTTGACGTGGATGTGCCATCAACAGCATCTTTGATTATTTGGGGTAAGGATATCTAATTAACACGTGCTTGTTTTAATAGGACCAGCACTGTGAGCACTTCACACGTTTCCTGTTGAATCCCCTCGACAACTGTATGAGCTAATACCCGGGTGTTCTTATCCCTTTTTACGGATGAGAAACTAAAGTCCATAGAGATGAGATAACTTGCCCGACGTGGCGAGTACACAGTGCACAGAGTGAAGCTGGGGTTCAATCCTGGGCGGCCTGGAGCCCTGACACCACCCTGTGATAGCACCGTGCTGAACTTCTGCATTGGCCTCACTTATAGTTCTCTTTTTGCGGTGGTGGTTGGTATAGAAAAGTCGCAAGTTCAATACAAGTAACTTTTTTTCTGAGCCATTTGAAAGTAGTTGCCAAGCATGCCCACCACCCCTGAATACAGTAGCACAACCCCGAAAACAAGGACACGCTGCCGAGTAATCACAATACAACTACTGGGATCAGGACATAAGCACTGATACATTACGGCCGTGTAATCCTGAGACTTCGTTCAAAGTTCTCCATTTGTCCCAATGGCACCCTTTGGAGTAAAAGGATCCCTTTGAGGCTCATGAGTGGCGAGTGGCTGTCTGATCCCTTGAGTCTCCTTCCGTTTAGAACAGCTCCTCTGTCTTTCCTGAACTCTCAGGACCCGGACACTTTTGAAGGGTACCAGACCTGTCATTTCATAGAATGGCCATCAGTCTGGGTTTTGCGGATGTTCCCTCGTGATTAGATTCAGTTCTCGTATCTTTGAGGTTTTTTTTTTTTTTTTTTTTCTGTTTTTGTTTTTGTTTTTTTAAGTACAGTTCAGCAGTGTTAAGTATATTGACGTTGCTGTCCTAGACATTTCAGGTATAACAAGGCAGTGGGAGGATGCCAGCTCCCTGGCACCGCCTTCCCTCCCTCCTGTTCTCCCACTGGTGTAATCTCTCTGCCCTTTGTGGGGCCTCCCCAGGGCATTGCCACGTGCCTTTCTTCCTGTGCCGCCTGTGTGTCTGCCCCCCGCCACCCCCCCACCCCGAAACTACGCTTTCCTGGGAGTGCCTGGCATGTAGTAGGTATTCAACCAGTGATGACCAAATATTCAGAATATTCGGGGATCATTATGGAATATAGAGTAATTTGATTTTTCAGGAGCATGAGAATATGTTCCCAAACTGATCGCTGCAGATGAAATCGGGGCTCCAGGAAGTCTTTATTGATTTACAGCCAAAATGTGACCTTCGGAGATTACCCCTGAGGGAAATAGAATAAGATGATTATTTTATGTGCCCTCATAATGGAATTCACGGAGCGCTCGGTCGGATTTTCTTGAAGCTCTTGTTCTGCCTGACATCACAGGAACTATGAGGCCGATCTGGGAGTGGCCCGCTTTAGTTACTACAGCCACATTTAAGAGAACGTAATGGAGTGTAACACTACTGCACTGGCGTCACGCACGACGTGGAATTTTCTGGGTAGTTCCCTGAATTGGAAAAGATAGGATCTTGAGCCTTTGAAGGAGCCAAATCCCGAATCCTATGCGCCTGTGGAAAATTCGGTGGGCCAGGAGCCAGCCCAGGGTGCATCAGCTATTTGAACAGCAGGACCATTGTGGTGCCCTGACATGGGGCAATATTGACAGGACAGTTCTGAGTTAAAATTCAGGTTTGATTGCTGTTGACACCGTGTATGAATTCCATTTTGGCTTCTTTTCATAAACAGATGACTCAGGTAACTAACTTTTATGTAATCTAATCCAGAAAGAGGTAAACATTTTCCAGAGAGCTCGTTCTTGCTCTTTTGCTGTCAACTATTCAAACAAGCCAAGTAGAACTAAGAACAATATTTTTAAATCTTGGAGGAAAAGAAAACTATTCAAATGTATTTTTGTTTACATAGAGAGCATCAGAATGGTATTTAAAGTAAATAGGATATGCAGGCAGGTCACTATTTTCTTTTCCTTTTTTTTTTTTTAGTTTTTTATTCTGTTGTTGATTTTTTGGGGGCCAGGTGGCATGCGGGATCTTAGTTCCCCCACCAGGGATCGAACCCTCGCCCCCCCCGCAGTGGAAGCGCAGAGTCTTAACCACTGGACCACCAGGGCACTCCCTAGATCACTATTTTCAACATCAAAAATCGTCCAACCACGGCTTACAAATATACTTTGGGGAGTTTTTCTGTACTAAAAATAAAAGTTTTAAAGTAACCACTTAACAAAAAGTTTTTTGGTGCACAGGAAGTGGCGTAGATTGGGAACTTTTATCTTGTGTTTACACCGATCATGATTTCAGCACAGCATTAGTTTTGAAGTATTCTCAGAGAGTCTTTGCTGGTTATTACTCTTTTTTTGTTTCTTTATTTCGCCATTAATTCTTCATGTAGCTTCCCCCAGGCTCTCATTGTGCTCCTTAAACAGATGTATCATTCTCCTGATGTCTTTGTGAAATTATGTCAATGTTTACAATTTTTTACACTGTTTTTGTTGTCACTTCAACCAAATTTTCTCCTGGTACATTTCAAATTATCGTATTAAGTATTAAAATTATTAAAGAATTGCAAAATAGTTTCTATTATAAAACCCTATTTTCATTATTTAAAATTGTATAACAACCCTCCTTTTGGAAAGATATTTTCCAGTAAATGGCTGCCCCCCAAAAACCTACAACCTTGAGATGAATATCAATATGGACCTTCATTGTCTGCCGCTGTTCTTTTTCATCAGTTTTTATTCTTATGCTATTACCTGTCTCTTCTAAGTGTAAAAGATGGAAAAATAGTAAAGGAAGATCCTGCTTGTTAAGTTCTTACAGAAGTCTAGGTTGATATATGGAGCAATTCACAGAGGAGTTTTTAAAAGAAATTTAGTTGATTTACAGTACTGTGTAGTTTCCGGTATACAGCAAAGTGATTCATATATATATATGTGTGTGTGTATATATATATATATATATATATATATATACACACACACACATATATATATATACACACACATATACATATATATATATGTTCTTTTTTAGATTCTTCTTCGTTATAGGTTATTACAAGATACTGAGTATAGTTCCCTGTGCTATACAGTAGGTCCTTGTTGGTTATCTTTTTTTTTTTAATTTTTATTTTATACTGGAGTATAGTTGATTAACAATGTTGTGTTAGTTTCAGGTGTACAGCCAAGTGATTCAGTTATACATATACATGTATCCATTCTTTTTCAAATTCTTTTTCCATTTAGGTTATTACAGAGTATTGAGTAGGGTTCCCTGTGCTGTACAGTAGGTCCTTGTTGGTTATCTATTTTATATATAGTAGTGTGTATATTTTAATCACAGACTCCTAATTTATCCCTCCCTTCCCTTTCCCCTTTGGTAACCATAAGTTTGTTTTCTATGTCTGTGAGTCAATTTCTGTTTTGTAAATAAGTTCATTTGTATCATTTTTTAAGATTCCATGTATAAGTGATATCATATGATATTTGTCTTGTCTGACTTACCTCACTTAGTATGATAATCTCTAGGTCCATTTTTGTTGCTGCAAACGGCATTATTTCATTCTTTTTTATGGCCAAGTAATAATCCATTGTATATATGTACCACATCTTCTTTATTCATTCCTCTGTTGATGGATATTTAGGTTGTTTCCATATCCTGGCTATTGTAAATAGTGCTGCTATGAAGGTTGGGGTGCATTTATCTCTTCGAATTAGAGTTTTCTCCAGATATATGCCCAAGAGTGGGATCACTGGATCATATGGTAACACTATTTTTAGTTTTTTTAAGGAACCTCCATACTGTTCTCCATAGTGGCTGCACCAATTTACATTCCCACCAACAGTGTAAGAGGGTTCCTTTTTCTCCATACCCTTTCCAGCATTTATTATTTGTAGACTTTTTGATGATAGCCATTCTGACCAGTGCGAGGTTATACCTCATTGTAGTTTTGATTTGCATTTCTCCACAGAGGAGTTCTAAAACTAGGCTTCTCACAGAAACTTCCAGCCCCTTCTAGTGTGGGTGCTTCCTTCCTAGCCCCTTAATGGGTTGCTTGCATCTGTGCCAGCATGTGTCTTAGATCAGCCCACACCTTCAGACTAAAGCATGCTTGTCAGAGTCATAAATCACGCACCTCTGTTAATAGTTTAGGCAGATTTGGGGTTTGTGCTAGAGTGCTCAAGAATGCCTAGAACCTTACTTCTTGGATTAAAAGATAAATTGGGGGGAAAAATTTGTACTGGTCGGTTAACCCTATCTCAGTTCAGAGCCTAAGACGTGAATGAGCTCACAAATCAATGTTCCCTTTAAGTCATGTTTACTGACTCACCACAGAAATCTGAGGGCACGTGTGTATACCTCAACTATTCCTTTTTTGGTACTGTCTTAAGGATTTACAAGAAGGTGTATTTGGGTACAGCCATTCTGGGTAATAAACAGTCAGAGGGCATGAACATGCATGTAGATGTTGCCAGTAGGAGCTACATGACCTTGGGCAAGTGATCTGAGCTCACCGAGCCTCATTTCTGCAAAGGTAAGGATAAGAATGCCTTCCCTATATCCTCCAGAGAATTTCTGGAAACTCAAATGAGTTAGTACATGTGAAAAGACTTGTAAACTGCAAAGTGTAGGTTGAATATAACTTAAAAATATTATTATTCAGAGCCTGCATAATAAACTGGAAAATGGGAGGTACGTTCTCAGAAGATCATCAGTACCGTCTATGGGACCCGGTTCTGGATATTTTGACTGACTTAATCCGTGGAACAAGGGGATATTTGAGAGCACAGCATCTAAAGCATTATTAGGCTGATTAGACCATTGCCAGCAGGACGTTTGTTCACCTTACAAACAAGTTCTTTATCTTCTCCCTTGCCTATGAAAGTTATAGAAACACCTCCATAATAGGATTCTTTATGGAGCTTATTCACTTGAACTTGTCTGAACTCATCATTCACAAGCGTACCAGCCACTATCCAGAACAAACAGGGTTAGATAAGAGTTCTTACAGAAAGCATCCTGTGCTGTGAATCAAACACAGATTATATTAAACTTCCTGACACTACTTAATTTTTCAGGCAAGTTTTCTTTCTTTTTTCCCCCCTTATCCTGACCTTGTACGAATTTTCCAACGATTCCTGGAATAAGTAGGCTACATTTATCCATCTTTGCATTCTCACAATTTCCAGTGATTCTAATAGAAATTTCATGCCACTAGGATGACAGTTATTTTATGGTTTTAAAAAAAATTATTATGATTACTCAGAAGCCTATTTTTAGTATTCAGGTGAAATGGGTTTATAGTGCTCCATTAGCATAGATATTAATACATGAATGTTAATATCTCTGCCTTGCTTTCCCACAATTTGTTCCATTATATAAGCTGAATTATGTTATGGGTGATTATGATCTTTCCTGTCCCTGCTATCATCCTTTTGGAGCTCCTTTACCATTGATTTTGCAACAGATGAGAGAGATCCAGGGAGGTGAAATGTTCAGCCCAGCACAGCACAACTTGTTTTTGCCAAAGCTGGAGCTAAAGACCAAACCTGACTCCTGGACAGTGTCCTAAGATGCCATAGCTCCTTGGGAAACCAGCGTAAAACCTCTGCTCTTCAAAATCCTTAGATAGCCAGGTTTTCTGTAGAAAAGGGATATAATGTTCTGATCATTAGAAGTTTAATGTTTAACTATTTGGGGATCAGTGTCTAAAGTGGACAGTCCAACCCTGCCTTAATCTTAAATAGGGCTGAAAGGATTTTTCTTGAGAATTTCCTTTCTTGGTAATTCTTGATAATGCCTTTCCTAGATGATTCCAGCTCATCAATCAATCTGAGCCTCAGTCACCGTTCTGCTGTAAGTGGAGGTGGTGTGGTATATAAGGTAAAGAACAGGGCCTGAGCCTGAGGCCTGCTTTCTTACAGAAGGTCACTGGCCTTGCAAACCTTTTGATCTTTGTCTTTCTCAAGCGTGTTCCTTTGTTCGCCTGTCAGTGCAGGATGCCCGCGTTGGGTAGCATCTTCCCTGGAGTGGCCAAATGTCTTGTGAACTGTCAGCAGCATTAAGAGAATTAAGCTTTTTTCCATTAGTAGTTCATGGGACCACAGGCATCTCCTTGACGGCTTGATCTTGTCAACATAGTTGGCCACCAGGTATGATGGATCATTCTTCACCATTTTAAGAATTTGTGTTCGGCCGGGTACAGTTTCATTGTCACTTTGCTTCAGATTCTGATTCCAAGTCAAACATCCAAGAGAATTCGGCATGACGTGTAGCCTAATTCAGTTAGCCTAATTCGCAGACAGTTCCTTGTCTGTGAAAAAGCAATAGCGCCTCTCTCACAGAGAAGTTTGAGGAGGAAGAGAGAGAACAGATGCCGAGTACCCGCCCCCGAACCTGGTAGGTGCCAATTTGAGAGCTACTGCTTCCCCTCCTCTTCATCGTTACCACTGTTGGCTGCCAAGGCTATTAACATCATCTTCTCCTGTGAAAAATGGACACCACCTTTCTCATCTTCTAAGTGGGTTCAATGTGAAAGTTGTTGTAATGTTTCTTCTTTTAAAAAATTATCTGGAAATTAAAAAACCTGCCACCTGATATGTGCTAATATGCATCTTAATATGTCACTCAGTTCAGTGTCTTCCCCAGGCTTGGAACAAAGTAGATCATGATGGTTAACACCATGTGCTGGGCTTTCCAAGTGTTGGGTTGGGTTTTATTTCTGGCCCTCCTCTTGAGTCTTTCTCTAACTTCGGCGATCATGTGATCTGCATCAGTCTTTTCATAGATGAAATAGAAACAGACAATTGCTACCTCCACACCTCACTGGATTGTCGTGGGAGTTATGAGTTAGTGCCTCTGCAATGGGTGGCTGGAGTAAGCCATGCAGGTTTGAGGTGTCCCCGTGGCGTATCCGGTCGAGTGGACGTTACCCTTACCCATGGCTCCAGTGTGGTCCTCACAGCTTTAAAGTACCATAAAGCATCCAGTGTTTCATCAACCGTGTAGTTAGACCACCCTTCTCAGCATGGTCCTTAGAACTTAGTCATGTGACTGACCTGACCCAGGTCTGTTACACAGTAAGAAACAAAAACTTCGATACTACTGGGTCCTCATCTGAAAGGTGGACTGAGATGTTTCTTTGTAACTATTTTCCAGCATTTTGAAAATTGTTCTAAATACTTTCCCTGTTGCCTGTATGACAATACTTGCAAAAAAATAAGCCATGTCCAAGAGAGTTCTGTTGTATACTTTGTGTCAGAGCATGAAATTTTTCAGCAGAGACCTCGCTCTCTTGAAACATTGCTAAAACTTAAAAATTACGCACTTTCAGCTTTTGTGAGTTATACATTTTATTAGGAAAGCCATCTTATTCCACGTCTGTTTAACATTAGTGCAGGCAGTGATGACCTTATCTTAAATCCCCTCTCAATTCTTCACTACTTTTTAAAAATAACTTTACTTATGGAGGTTTTCAAACACGTACAAAAGTAGAGTGAATAGTCTAATGAAACCCATGGACTCAACTCATCACCCAGTTTCAGCATTGATCACCACATGGAATTTCCCCTTCCCATCCTCACACCATGGGGTAATTTTAACCATACGCCCCCAGACATCATATCATTTCAAAGGTATGCATCTCTAACAGATTAGGACTCTTTTCTTTAAAAAAAAAAAGAGATAGAAGTACTTTCTTAATATCAAATATCGATTCTGTGTTCCAATTTCCCAAATTGACTCATGAATCTATTTTTGTACTTAGCACGTTTGGATCAGAGTTCAAATAAGATGCACCGATTGCACTTGGTTGATATATCTCTTCTGTCTGTTAATATCTGGGTTCCCCATCCATAGTCATTTGTATTTGAAGACTGAGTCATTTATCTGGTAGAAAGTCCCTTTTTAGACATTTTCTGGCAATTGCACCCTGTTAGCACATTCCTTTATCCCTCTATTTATTGTAAACTCATAGGTCTGGGAAAGTGGTCAAATCAGTGTTTTGTTAGTTTTGTTTTTGTTTACGTGAGATGTCCTGTTACTGCTGTCCATTGAGAGGTGCATGATGTCTGGTTGTCTCCCCTTTTGTGTGTCAGATCAGTCCTTCTCTGAGTTGAACTGTGGTCAATCTAATCCAGCTTATAAAATTCCCCATCTGCTTTTCACCTGATGGTTTTAGTTGCCATTCTTGACCCTGGCCTCTGGAATCATCATTTCATTAAGGGTTTCAGCACCCAATGCATAACTCATTTTGAAAGATTTTCCAAAAATGTTCCTTAGTGGGTATTAGAAATGCTGAGTGATTCTGATAAAATAATGATTGCATGATTCAAAATGCTTTCACATTTTTATTATATTGAAACACATACTTTTCAGGATGTTAACTAGAAAAATAAAAATAATTCTAAGTCTCAAAGATAGAAGATGAGTATGAGAAATAATTAGTAAAGAGTTGGCTTGTTTACTCTTTCCCCAGAAACTCTGACTCAAGAGTTGAAATGTGCATTGCTTCTAAGGGATTCTGTTTTTTTAGAGAACAAAAGTAATTTTAAAGCATTTATCTTCCTTAAAACACGGGCACATCAAGGCAATTTGAAGTACTCCGTGTTAAAAGAATAAAAAATAAAATAAAGTACTCCATGCTCCTTTTGGTAATAATGTAAAAAAATTGGGGATCAAATAGTGAAATGTTCTCTTAAATAAAGCATGATGATGATCCCATCTTATAAAACAGAAGGGTCTGTATGGATTCTAATCCCTTTTGCATCCTCATCATACTTCTTCCTGACTTCAGACCCCTTTTTGGTCTGAAAATATTTTTGCTTTATAGCCTATTTGTTTCATTAAAAGTAGATCTGATCCTGAATTGAATTCAGTAATTTTGATCATGAGCCCAGTACTGTGTTATAGCCTCATCTACTGGAGTGTGTGATGTCCTTGTGAAACCCAGGAACATGGGTCCATCTGATGAATTTATGACAAAAGTTTATTTGGGACTTAGAGTTAAGATTTTAAAGTTGTACCTAGGTTTCTGGATTTTAGATATCATTCCACTTTTTATGTGGAATAACCTTCATCAGAATCATTTCAGGAAATGAGAAAAGTAGGATATGGTTATGAGTCAGCCTTGGAAAACTACAGCATGGAATGAATTAGTCAGAAGAAGGGTTTCAGTGGCCAACATGAGCTGTGCGCTATCAGGAAGTGGTGTGACTTTCCATGATTTTATGTACTGCAAATCATGTGGCATAATGCTCCAGACACCTGGAGTCTGTTTTTTTTTTCAGTCATAAGTTTTGAGATAAAATTGAAAAGTACCATGGAGTGAAAGCACAGCCCTTTCAGTACTTGTGCATCCCTGCTGTCAGCTCGAATGCATTTCCACTCCACTTCCACTCCATGGGGAACACGGACATTCACCCAAAAGCCCATTGAGGCTGCTAGGTCAAGTCGGAAAAGCAGCTGGTCTTGACAGAGGTGCTGCTGCAAAGGGGTGGCATCTGTCCTTTTGTTTCTAATACCTTTTTTCATACTCCTGGTGTTGCTGCTTATAAGGCAATGCCATTTACAGTCTGCAAGAGAGTTGCTTCTCCCTGTGTTATGCTGTGTTTTATTTTTATTATTATTATTATTATTTTTTGCGGTACACGGGCCTGTCACTGCTGTGGTCTCTCCCATTGCGGAGCACAGGCTCCAGACGCGCAGGCTCAGTGGCCATGGCTCACGGGCCCAGCCGCTCCACAGCATGCGGGATCTTCCCGGACTGGGGCACGAACCAGTGTCCCCTGCATGGCAGGCGGACTCTCAACCACCACGCCACCAGGGAAGTCCATGTGTTTTAGAAGGGTGCTCTGAGGTTGAGAAGGAGGCAGTGTGATCTGGCCTTCTATCATCCTGTTAAAGAGAAAAGAGAACCTTGGGGAAATGGAGTGGATTAAAAGTTTGGATCATATAAGTTTCATAAAGCTACATTGCTAGAGGAAAATGTTGAAAATATAATCAACCACTAAAACTAAACATAGAGGGAAATAAGTTTGTTGTTTTCTTGGCAATAGAAGTCAGTTAAAGATAATCAAGTCACCTCTTCCCTGTCTGTTAGGCTTGATTAGGTACACATAGCATTCACTAATTACAGCTTGGGAGATAGATGTATATAGAGATATATACATATAGATATAGAGAGAGATAGAGATATATGTATAGAAATATAGCATGTATATATATATTTTTTTCTTTTTTTGCGGTATGCGGACCTCTCACTGCTGTGGCCTCTCCCTTTGCGGAGCACAGGCTCCGGACGCACAGGCTCAGCAGCCATGGCTCACGGGCCCAGCCGCTCCGCGGCATGTGGGATCTTCCCGGACCAGGGCACGAACCCGCATCCCCTGCATCAGCAGGCGGACTCTCAACCACTGCGCCACCAGGGAAGCCCTAGCATGTATATTTTAACCCGCATATCTAATGGAACAATTCAATTAAGAATGAAGCCTGCATATGAATTCCCAACTTCCCATTGAACATCAGTGAAAGTCCAGTTGACTCTGATGCCCTTGGCAACCATCCCTCTGGAAGAATCCTGCCAACCAGGTTTGCCTTGTCTGCCACGTGTGGCCATCTGGCAAGGCGTAGAGAGTCATCCGTCCCCAGGTTAACCCAGGATGGTTTCATGTCCTTGTCACATGGTACCACGGAGCAATCAGATGGTAACAATGGGCATGTTCTTCCTCCCCTTCCAGCCTAGATCTCACCGTAGGCCACAGATGAATGCTGGTCTCCCCTGAAATTCACACGTTAAAACCCTAACCCCCAGTGTGATGATATTAGGAGGTGGGGCCTTTGGGAGGTGATTAGGTCAGACAGCAGAGCCCTCACGAATGGGATTAGTGCCCTTATAAAAGAGACCCCAGAGAGCTCCCTGCCCCTTCTGCCATGTGAAGACACCATGAGAAGTTAGCCCTCTATGAACCAAGAATTGGGCCCTCACCAGACATCAAACCTGCTGGCACCTTGATCTTGGACTTCCCAGCCCCCAGAACTAACAGAAATAAACATCTGTTGTTTATAAGCTGCCCAGTCTTAGTTTGTTTTAGCACCTGAACAGACTGATAGCATGTGTGGGCATCACCTGGGAATCGTGTGAAAATGCAGACTCTGCTTCAGTGGATCTCAGGTGGGGCCTGACATTCTGCGTTTCTCACAAGTTCACAGGTGAGGCCAGGACTACTGGCTCAGGGCCGCCCTGTGAGTATCTAGACCATCCAGGCCAGCACTGCATAAACAAACTATATCTGCAGAGTTAGCAAAAATCCCAACCCTAAAGGGTGTCACCACCTGATGCTAATACCTGCAGAGCTCTGTATGTCCACAACCTCGAGTCTCTTTACATGACATTCATACTTCTCCCCAGAAGGATTGGGAAACACCCCAGGGTGGAGGGACCCTCATAGGCACCTGGCAGGACTCCCCTGCTGGCCTCTTCACCTAACATCTCTTACTGTACTTCATGTTCTGAGCACATGCACAGTTGTCTGCCCCGGACTCTGCCTTGTAAAGATCTGATCATTCCTTCCTTTTCTCCACTGACTGGACTGTTTCTTAGTATGAAGAAAATTTCTAGAACTGTTGGTCATCTAAGTCTTCTCATGGGACCCACGAGCCCTACTCTTAATCTTCATTCTAAGATTTTTATCACCACCCACTTGTCCTCAGCCTCCAATGTGCTGGGCTCAGAAAGTTCACAGGGACAAGAAAGGATTTCAACTTCAGTGGCCAATGGGGAAATGCTAGAAGTTCTACCAGTGAAGATTTGAGAGGTTTAAGAATTCCATTCTTTCATTAAGGTTTAGGGTACAGGTGAGGGTATGAAAACGTGTTAGGGTTAGGGTACAGGTTAGGGTACAGGTTAATGTTAGTGTACGGGTTAGGATTAGGGTACGGGTTAGGGTAAGGTTTAGGTTTAAGTTTAGGGTTAGGGTCAGGGTTAGCGAACGGGTAAGGTTTAGGGTACAGGTGAGGGTACAAAAACGTGTTAGGATTAGGGTATGTGTTAGGGTATGGGTTAGTGTTAGTGTACGGGTTAGGATTAGGGTACGGGTTAGGGTAAGGGTTAGGGTACGGGTTAGGGTTAGGGTTAGCGAACGGGTAAGGTTTAGGGTACAGGTGAGGGTACAAAAAACGTGTTAGGGTTAGGTTATGTGTTAGGGTATGGGTTAATGTTAGTGTACGGGTTAAGATTAGGGTACGGGTTAGGGTAAGAGTTAGGGTTAGGGTTAGGGTTAGCAAACGGGTAAGGTTTAGGGTACAGGTGAGGGTATGAAAACGTGTTAGGGTTAATGAAAGAAAGAGGAAAGAATGGTCTTCAGGGAGGATCCCAGCCTAGGCACTTCCAGCAGTTGCTGTATTTCAGAACCACCCATTGTCAGGACGTGGGTTTTGGACTCGCTGAAAAATCATTAAGCCAAAGTGTCAGAGCTGCTTTCTACCACCTCCTTGTCCCTTGACTGCTCCGATGGAAATAGGTTAAATCTTTAATTGGTTATTTTATTTTATTACCATGGAATTTTCAAATAAACCAGCAAATCAACATCATTATTTTAAGATCCTAGGAAATATGATTCAGAGCTTGTCATTATTTTTTCCAAGGAAGAAACAGTTATAGATATTTTCTGCAAGGGTAAATTTCTGTGACTTTTCCAGTTAGAAGCCAGCCAGCAACCTTTCACACAGCCCGTTTGAAAAGAAACAGTGTTCAGAATGTAAGATGCACTCTTGGCATGCATGCATCCTCATGGATGGCTTCCTTGGTGTAATGGGTGCCTTTGAATGCCTTTCTGCTATTTTCCTTGGGTCTTTGTTTAGTTAAGAAAAAAAAAAAGCTCCATTCCAAATGATTGCCAAAAATGTGGCGTTTGCAAAAGCGAGTTTAATCATTGTCATCGAGTTGCCTGTCTTACTTTGTCAACATCAGAGAGTTCTGTGGTTTTGCATACATGAATGACTGACTTACAGCTTGGTACTGGAGGGTGGCAGGATGTGAATTCCATCAGATACGTGGCAAAGCTCTGTGCGCGCCACTAATTGCGTCTGGGGGTAGCTGGGCGTGCATTCCAGTGCTGACATCTCTGTCTAATCGTTTTCTTCCAGACACTTTTCCTTGAAAACATTCAGGCAAACCGTAGATAGGAATTCGTGCTTCTGCAGAGACCTTATACGAGGATTTTTAATAAGAGTGGTAGTTCAATATGGGCATCGTTTATATGGTTATATACTCTTAAGTTGGAGGTGGTATTAGTTTGCTAGGCTATAGCTGCTGTAACAAAATACCACAAACCGCATGGCTTGTCCAACAGAAATTCATTTTCTTACAGCTCTGGAGGCTGGAAGTCCAAGATCAAGGTGTCAGCAGGGTTGATTTCTTCCAAGACCTCTCTCCTTGGCTTACTGGTGGCTGCTTTCTCACTTTGTTCTCACATGGCCCTTCCTCTGTCTTGTGCACCCTGGTGTCCCGCTGTGTGTCCACATTTCCTCTTCTTATAAGGACACAGTCTTATAGGATGAGAGCCCACCTTAACAGCCTTATTTAACCTTCATCACCTCTTTGAAGGTCCCATCTCCAAATACAGTCACATTCTGAGGTTCTAGGGGGTTTAGGGCTTCAACATAGGAATTTGGGAAGGGACGCAGTTCAGCCTATAACTAAGGTCATAGAAAGCACTTTGAAATTGCAAAATTATTTCTTAGGCTTGGATTATTTTGCGGTCCTTCCATTTCTTTTCAAGAATGGTTCTGTCACCGTCTTAGCAGAGAGATGGCAGATCTGGAATTTTACTGTGGAAGTAAGAATCGCAACAGCAACATCATTCTCTAAGTGGTATTTCCGGCCACTGGAGAGGCTTTCACTGTGGGAGAAGATAGATTTGGGAAGACATCCAGGATACTCTAAAGGTAACAGCGTGGACCCCTGCCACTTGGGAGTCTTGGTTGTGCTTCTCCTGTTCTCACTTGCCGACCTCGCCACTCAGGGGCAGTCCTGTACCTGCAGGGCATCTGGGGGCAGGCCCTCAGAAATACACCTGGATTCTGTGTTCCGTAGCTCCTGGGGTCAGACTGGGTGGCCAGGTCTGCCCTGTGGGCCTCCCAGCTCCTCAAGGAACCACAGTAGAGTCATATCTGGGCCCCAGCACCTGGCCTAGGCCATGCCTGGCCTATGGTAGATATTCAACGAATGGATGAATTTCAGAAGCATGTCATCCATCAAAGCTACTGACTTCCCGTCCCCTGTCATTTTCTCCACCCTGTGCAGCCCCTTTAGGGGCTGCTGCTATAGATCTGCTCTAGTAGGGTTAACGCTCATCTTTTTGCTTTTAGGTATATTAGAAGCAAGGCGGTATTGTGCAGTGAGGGTTTAACCTGGACTGGAGGGGCGCCAACACCACCTTGGCCGGGAGAGAGTATTAATTTTCCAAGTTTACCTCCATAACTGGTCCTTTTGGGGTCTTAGGCGCCCACCACTAATACTGATTTCGAGCAACCGCAGCACATCACGTAGTAGCTGCATCTTCACACTCACCTAAACCACCAGGTGCAAAAATGACCACTGCTATGAAGAAATAAACATAATAAGTATACAGAGTTACAGGCTGTCCTAGAAAGTGCCTTCGGGCAGATTTCGCCTCTTTGAACGCAGGCTGCCGTAACCATGGCTGCTGGCCATCTGACTCTCGACTTTCCCCCGGTACCTTTGAGAGCCAACCACAGCCTGAGTCGGAAGACGCCAGGACCCAAACAGAGCAGGCATGGACACGGCGCCTTAGTCATTCACCAAAGACACACGGCTTCCTTTCATCATGTAGGAGGGAGACAGGAAAGAGCATGAGCAGCAGAAGGCAAATGAAGGCGAGCTTCAGACACGACTATTCGGTCATATCCCAGCATCCGGCAAACGAAATCTCACAGTCCCTCTCCTGGTTCTAGACCACAAGACAGTTTGTTGGCAGCGCAAGTCAGCAAAATCATGGAACCTACACAAAATAAGAAACAAGCATACAGAATAAGCACAGAGAGGAAAAGCATGCGTTTCTTTGTAATTACTTTGTACCGTGATAGTCTTTTGCTTGCATTTACAATATAAACTTGGAAGAAAGTTTTCTTTAGGGGGCACCAAAACAGAATTTAACATTCTTCTGCCAGCCCATTTTGCACTAGACATGAGTAGATTTACTGAGAGATGTAGACATTCATAATAGCCTTTTAAATGATCATGAATAACGTTTTTCAGTTAAAACATTATTTCTCATGATGTTAAGCAAAATATCAGTTTTATCACAATATAAAGACAAAGATAAAAAAAAATACCATCATGGTGGGCTTCCCTGGTGATGCAGTGGTTAAGAATCCGCCTGCCATGGGCTTCCCTGGTGGCGCGGTGGTTGAGAGTCCGCCTGCCGATGCAGGGGACGCGGGTTTGTGCCCCGGTCCGGGAGGATCCCGCATGCCGCGGAGCGGCTGGGCCCGCGGGCCATGGCCGCTGAGCCTGCGCGTCCGGAGCCTGTGCTCCGCAACGGGAGAGGCCACAACAGTGAGAGGCCCGCGTACTGCAAAAAAAAAGAATCCGCCTGCCAATGCAGGGGACATGGGTTCGATCTCTGGTCCGGGAAGATCCCACATGCCGCAGAGCAACTAAGCCCGTGCGCCACAACTACTGAGCCCGCGTGCCTGCCTAGAGCCCGTGCTCTGCAACAATAGAAGCTATGACGATGAGAAGCCTGTGCACCTCAATGAAGAGTAGCCCCCGCTTGCTGCAACTAGAGAAAGCCCATGCACAGCAACGAAGGCCCAACACAGCCAAAAATAAAATGAATAAATAATTAATTAATTTAAAAAATATACCGTAATGATATTTAAATTATATCTCCATAAAGCTATTTAAAAAGTACTATGCTCGGGCTTCCCTGGTGGCACAGTGGTTGAGAGTCCACTTGCTGATGCAGGGCACACGGGTTCGTGCCCGGTCCGGGAGGATCCCACATGCCGCGGAGCGGCTGTGCCCGTGATCCATGGCCGCTGAGCCTTTGCGTCCGGAGCCTGTGCTCCGCAACGGCAGAGGCCACAACAGTGAAAGGCCCGCGTACCGCAAAAAAAAAAAAAAAAAAGTACTATGCTCAACTCGCTGATATAGAGAACAAACGAGTGGTTACCAGTGGGGAGAGGGAATGGGGGAGGGGCAAGATAGGGGTAAGGGATTAAAAGGTACAAACTATTAGTATAAAATAAGCTCTAAGGATATATTGTAAAACACAGGGAATACAACCAATATTTTATAATAACTATAAATGGAGTATAACCTTTAAAATTGTGAATCACTGTATATACACCTGTAACTTATATAATATTGTATAGCAACTACACTTCAAATTTTTTTAAAAAGTTCTATGGTCATATTTCATACATTTCAATATTGCAGAGAATTTAAATCCTGACTTAAATTTTTTGATCACTTTTACCCTTTTGAAACCTGCACTTTCCCAAGTTTAAATTTGAAAACTCAGCTTTCCCAGTTTAAGAGGTCATTAAACAGCTTTTGCCGAAATCAGAGATGTCATTTTATTAAGAAAACTGATTCGACTGTTGTATGTTAGTTTCAGAAATCTGAATCATCCAGCACATATCTAACCCTGCAAAACAAATTTCATATATAGCTTTGAAAGCAAACAGCACCCTGTAATTAAAACACATTGAATGTGTTAATTCAGTGTTTCTCACAAAGTGATAAAGTGCAGTTCTTAAGAACATGAGCTTAGAATCCATAGACTTTGGTTCACAGTCCTGTTCCAAAGCTAAGTGATAGTGCGTCTTCTTAGTTCGGGCTGCCGTAACGAAATTCCATAGTCTGGGTGGCTTGAACAATAGACATGTATTTCTCACAGTTCTGGACTCTGGAAAGTCTGGGATCAGGTACACGCACAACATAGGTTCTGGTGAGAACTCTCTCCACCTTGCTGGTGAGGCTTGAAGATGGCTGTCTTCTTGCTGTGTCCTCATGTGACAAAGAGAGAGTGAACTCTGGTCTTTCTCCCTCTTCTTGTGAGGATCCTAGTCCCATCGTGGAGTCTCTACCCTCATGACCTCATCTAAAGCTAATCACCTCCTGAAGGCCCTACTTCCTAGTACCATCACATTGGGAGTTTGGGCTTCAACATATGAACTTGGGGGGACCCAATTCAATCCATAGCAGTGGGAGAGGTACCTAGTTTCTCTCATTCTCCTGGCCCCTTCATGACAGGTTTTTACTTTTTCTGCTGGGACCATTGTTTCCAAATTTTCTGTCTCCTAGAGGGTATTTGCCTCCATGGCAGGGAGCAGGTGAGGAGAGAACTGTGGAGATAATAGATCACCCATGAAAGCTCTTCTCTTGACTCCACTGGAAATATCCCGACCTCTCAGGTGTGCTGGGAGAGTCCCCATGCCTGGGCTCAGGTCCTGAGATGCCCGGGTGCTGGGGACACTAGTCCTTCCCTGACACCACTGTACCTTGGTTCTGGGGGTGGCATGGCTGCAGCCTGGTGGAAATCTTTCTGTGACCCTTTGGGTTCCAAACAAAACACCGCCACCAAAATCCACTGCCTTGCTCACTACGTAAACCTTTCCAAAGCAAGGATCCCAATATAGAGGTTGTGGGAAATGTTCATTCATGCACGTATGTCCCTGTTATCCAGAAAGTCATTTTTAACAAGTCATGCACTTATGACTAATCATTTCTCCACCTTTTAAATTTTCCAGATAGGCCATAGTAATGGGACAAGCTACTTATACCCTTCCTGTTTCCCCTTTTAGTGGGAAAAACACACTGTTTCCATATCTAAAATGGAATTGAACATTTCTTGTAAAATATACATCTCAGGGAAAAACCCATTGCTATTTTCAACATGCTTCCTCCTATTCTTCAGTTCCTGGTGCGGTGAATGTTGCTTATGCCCTCTGACTTCTACTTTCTGAGCTGGAGAGTTACAGTAACTTAGTATTTGAGAACACTGTGTTTATCTTCAAACTACAAAGACAGTTTTTTTTTTTTGTTTTTTTTTTTTTTTTGCTGTACGCGGGCCTCTCACTGCTGTGGCCTCTCCCGTTGCGGAGCACAGGCTCCGGACACACAGGCTCCGCGGCCATGGCTCGCGGGCCCAGCCGCTCCGCGGCACGTGGGATCCTCCGGGATCGGGGCACGAATCCGCGTCCCCCGCATCGGCAGGCGGACTCTCAACCACTGCGCCACCAGGGAAGCCCCAAAGACAGTTTTAAGCTACGGCGATTTTTCTTTCATGTTCATATGTGTAGCACCTTCTTTGTATCTGCTTCTAAAATAAATAGTGGTTACACACCTGTTGACAATATATAGCAGCATTATTGGGATTTTTCAAATAATTTAATGCTCAATTATCCCAGTAAATGATTTTAAGTTAAAGCCTGCTTAGTTTGAAACAAAGAAAATGTTTTTTACATTTAAAACAAAACAAAACCTAACAGAAAGGAAGAAACTGTGAACAAGTAATCGAGTCAGTATTTTTATACCATTTCCTCTTAGAGCCAAAATTTAGTTAGTTCTCAGCCTGCTGGCAAATGTTTGGAGCGGGAGGTTGTTATTAGGCAGAGTTTTGGGGTTGTTTTAATGGAAAAGTGAACTTTTGCCTGATGTGATTTCTAGACATTTTCTGAGTCACCAAAATGTTCGTTATCCATTTTATTTCTGTAAATCACTTTCTTTTACCATCCTTCTAATGATCACAGAGCATGTCATATCTCTGAGGGATTTCATCTTATTCAAGATGCACTGAAATCTCCCAACATTTTTTCATATGTTCAACTGAGCAGTTGAGACTCGGACAATATCTCCTTTGGACCCAGTTGAAATGACACGTTTCAAAGGAGCTCTATATTAAAAGAGGTCATTCCTTCCTGTTGAACAAGACATTAAGTGAATGTGTTTGGCTCACTGGGGCTGTTCTTAGGACGTTAGAACAAACCTGCTTGATTTTAGATCCCAGAGTGCTAAAATCCTCCTCCCAGGGACGTTTGCAGATCCGTGGGTGACGCTGGAGTTGCAGCAGCGACTGGGGGAGAGCTGCTGGCATCTGGGAGGGGGTCACTGAAACAGTCTAGAATGCAAAGGACAAGACCCCACAGGAAAATCTGTTTTGTCTAAAACGTTGTGAGTGTAAGCGTTGAGAAATGCTGAGACAAGCCATGGGCTCACAGACTCTTAGGACATAAAGGATCTTCCCATTCATTCATCTCGCCCGTTCTTCACAAGGACAGGCTGAGCAAACTCATCTCTTTTCTCAGTGTTCTTTCACCCGTGTCCCACATTGCAGCAGCTTTCCTCAGAAACCACAAGGGGCCCAGGATACACTTCCTCATTTCCAGAATGACCTTCTTAGTCATGGCTCAGATCAGTTTTCAGTGGGGATCCATCGTACGTCACTGGTACAAACTTTTGTTGGAAAATGTCAAGCCAGGGTTCAGATTGTCCTCCAGCCGGGTTTTGGAAGGGTGAGTGGCACGTGCTGCCCAGCCCACACTGCCCATTGTGTGACGCTGTAGTCTCCTGACCAGAGCAAGAAGCAAACTTGAAGTGACATGACATGGAAGCAAGGCCGGGGTACAGGGGGGCTGCTCTTGTGACTCTGCTTTGCTCTTGCCTCCCGGTTTAGCTCACATCCCACTGAGAAGTCGCCAGGGCCGCTGACCCAGATGGCCAGTAAGCCCACCCCCAACTTCAGGCACAGAGCACCGGAAAGGTGGTCCCAGTGGCTGTCACACGGCTGACAGGGCCGGAGAAGAAGCTTCGTCTACATGTCAAATGCCTCCATCTATCGAACTGCCCACTGGCCTTCAGGGATGGATCTTGGAGTTCGTGTAGCACAGCCTTACGAGGCTTTCCGACCTGCACCCAGTGGTACCCTGGGCTCCCTTTCTTCCACACGCATCACTCATACTGCTGTTTGCTAAGACTTAAAGGGTAGTTCCGAGTATCGGCCTTTTACTCTGACCTAAAGTGGGTGCTTCCCGAGAGCAAGGCTGTGTTCCTTCACCTGCTCTCTCTCGGAGACCAGCTTGGCTCCTTGGACAGGGAAGATGCTCAGAAAGATGCTTGTTGAATGACTAAGGAAAGGAATCCCCAAATCAGATTTTCCGTCACTCACTCATTTACAAGTCTTCAAAGCTACCAGGGCTTCCCTGGTGGCGCAGTGGTTGGGAGTCCGCCTGCCGGTGCAGGGGACACGGGTTCGAGCCCTGGTCCGGGAGGATCCCACGTGCCGCGAAGCAGTGGGGCCTGTGCGCCACAACTGCTGGGCCTGCGCTCCGGAGCCCGTGAGCCACAACTGCTGAGCCTGTGTGCCGCGGCCGCCGGGGCCCGCGCACCTGGAACCCATGCTCCGCCGCAAGAGGGGCCACCGTGGGGGGGAGGGGCCACCGTGGGGGGAGGGGCCACCGTGGGGGGAGGGGCCACCGTGGGGGAGGGGCCACCGTGGGGGGGAGGGGCCACCGCGGGAGGGAGGGGGCCCCCGCTCGCTGCGATTGGAGGGAGCCCGCGCACAGCCCGCGTGCAGTGGGAAGACCCAACGAGCCAAAAATAAATAAATTAACAAAAAAAAGTGCTACCAAATATGTTTTTTTCCCCTAAATTCCTCTTTTTAGATCAGTATTTTGGAGTTGACAGAGAGCATGGTCATTAATTCATTTGGTCACTCAGTCAACAGAGAGTCGCTGAGCCCAGACCCAGGCAAGATGTGGCAGTGTGGCTGGCAGCAGGAAGGTCATTTTCCAGCCCTAAACCCCAGACCAACTGCCGTTGTCATATGTTTCAGGAAGGAAAAGGAATACTTAATAGAGGACTTCCCCGTGTCTGGGGGGCCAGGGGCAGCTTCTCTGAGGAGTGATGTTTATATTGTTATTCAAGTAGGACTCAGCCCAGAGCAGATGCGGGAGATGCTCCAGGCAGACGGCAGCCCGGATAAAGGTTCTGAGACCTGAAGACCGGCCTGGACAGCATCGATGAACCAGGATAGTGGCCGGAGCTGGACTGTGTCGAGGGCGGGACCTGAACCAAGAGGCAACAAGATGCCGGGTTTTCTCCTGAAAGCAAATGGAGGCCATAGAAGGGCTGACGGAGAGGAGGACAGGCCATTTCTAACACCCAAGCTGGGAACGTCTCAGAGAAGAGGGCGTGGCAGTGCGTTTTCTGAGGCTCACTTTCCAGCATCCTTCCCAAGACGCGTCCTCCTCTCTGTGCTCCAGGTCCTGTCTGTGGACCATCCTGCAGAGAACTGGGCGGAGCTTCCAGCCATGTCTTCAGATAAACAGGCTGCCCTAAGCTCACGCAAAAGTGTCCTTGGCCATCCACACATGTTACCCTGCACCAGGACCCTCAGGAGAGCCCACTGTGAAGGAGTCCTCACACGAGTAGAGGGGGTGGGGGGAGGGGGGAGACTCAGGAACCAACCAGAGAGATGGAAAGAATGATGCAGGGTAAGAAACGGGCAAGGATTTTAAAAGGAGTGAGAAATCATCACAAATACCTCAGATACGAATCCAGCTAAATCGGTAAGCACTTTGAACGTCAATAGTCAAATACACCAATGAAAAGACAGAGATTGTGACAGTGGATCAAAAAACAAAGCCAACCATATATTGTCTATAAGAAACCCACTTTAACTATAAAGGTACATATAGATTAAAAATAAACGGGTGGAAAAAATAAACCATGCTAACACTAATCAAAAAAAGAGTCAAAAAAAAAAAAAGCTGGGAGAAGTGAGAAGGATGCAGAAAGATGAAATGGAGGAAGATGATAAAGGGGACAAAGGCAGGACCAGTTCCCCCATCCCTTTGCCAGGCCCTGTGCTGAGTCCCGGGCATGGCTTTACAGCCTCATAACCACCCAAAGAGGTAGGTCCTGCTTTTATAGTTTCAGAGACTCTGGTCAACCTGCCCCTCCTTGCAGCTTCTCAGAAGATGGGATGTGGTCCTGCCTTCCCTGGCCCACTTCCCTTCAAACTTCCCTTCTGCCACTGCTTTATGGCTATTAGCTCCAGCTGCCCTGGACTCTTAGGTTGAAGGGGAAAAGGGAAGTTTGCACGGACCCCTTGTCTGGTGTTTGCAGAATGTCCAGGGATCAGTCTGATCTTACACCTGAAAAGGGCACCTCTGGAAGATTTTGTGCGTTCGTGCTTTTTAAAACTTTTTCAGATGCAACAAAGGAGCGGAAAGATCCTTAGAATATATGACAGGACAACCGCAGCTGCTGCTCACGCCACCTAACGGCGCCAGGCTCAGCTGTGTGGGCCCTTTATGGACACCAGAGGTGCTCAAACTTGAGCGTGCCTCACAGTCACCTGGAGGGCTTGTTAAAACACAGAGCTTCTGATTCAGTAAATAAATTCTTAGCTGCATAATGAAATACCACAAATTGAGTGACTAACGCCACACCCGCTTATTAGCTATTAGCAGACAGGTCTGTAGTCGGGACTCAGGGTGTGGTGTGGTTGCCTTCTCTGCTCTGGGTCACACAAGGGTAGAATCGAGCCATAGGCTGGGCTGCCTTCCTTTCGGGAGGTCTGGGGAAGAATCTGCTTCTGGGAACAGATCCCTGTTTCCTTCTGGGACTACCCTCCCTCCGAGAGGCCACTCACATCCTTGCCACTTGGGCGCCTCCTCCTTCAAGCCAGTGACAAGGGATCTCTCCTCTCACACGTGAAATCTCTGCCTTCAGAAAGAGCCTGGTAGGCTTTAAGGGCTCAGCCTAGCTAATCTCCCTTTCACAAACTGTGCTGTGTGGGACTTCCCTGGCAGTCCAGTGGTTAAGACTCCTTGCTCCCAATGCAGGGGGCATGGGTTCGATATCTGGTCGGGGAATAAAGATCCCGCATGATGCAGCACCTCCCCCCGCCCCGCAAAAAAAAAGTTAAAAAACAAAACAAAACACTGTGCTGTGTAACATAACCTAATCATGGGTAAAATCCGTCATGGCCATGGTCCTGCCCGCCATGTGCCCCGGGGAAGGGGGGGAATGGGCCATTTTAGAATTCTACCAGCTACAGTAAGTGAGGCAAAATTTTGCACTTCTAACACATTCCCAGGTAATGAGATGCTGCTGCTTTGGAAATCACATTGTGAGAACTACTTACCTACGCTAATTCCACCACCTTTGACTTAGATTGTGCCTAATTTACAGAAGAAGAAACTCAGAGTTTTAAGCCTAGAGGTAATATTTGAAATTCATAGCAACTAGTAGTTTGTGGGCACCAACCAATCAGGAGGGATGTCAAACCAATCAGGCCAGATTCTGGCCATGTATAACCACTGTGGTCTTGCTGGCTGGCACCCATTGTTGGATGATCCCCAGCAAGCAAGGGCTGGAGTCGGTGCTCATACCAGAGCCGGGGCTTCGGCTACTCCACAAGCTAAGATTAAAGAGAAAATGTCCCACCAATGCTAAGTCAGGAGACGAGGAATAAAGAGATGTTTTATTGATTCCAAAACCCATCTTCTTTTCATTCTATCTGCTCCATGTGCTATAAAGCCACCTTCCTCAAGGTTAAAATCTGGATTAGTTTCCTATTGCTGCTGTAGCAAAGTACCACAGATTTAGTTCCTGAAACCACACAGGTTTATTATCTTACAGTGCTAGAGGTCAGAACTCCAAAATCAGTCTCAGTGGGCTAAAATCAAGAATTTGTTTCCTTGCCTTTTTCCAGGTTCTAGAGGCTACAGTGTTGGTTCACAGCCCCATATCACCATGATGTCTGCTTCCAACATCATGTCTGGGTCCAACCCTGATGACCCTCCTGCCTCCTTCTTATAAGGACCTGCCCCCAGACAATCCAGGATCATCTCCCATCTCAGGGTCCTTAAGGACCCTGTGCCTGCAAAGTCCCCTCTGCCATGTGAGGTCACATGTTCAAAGTTCCAGGGATTAGGACGTGGATGTCTGAGAGGCTGTTCTTCACCCCCACCTCACTATGTAAGGCTGTTCTTCAGCCCACATTTCTGTGGATCACAACGGCAGACACTTTCCTAGAACTTCTTCTGTGCCAAGCCCTTTTTAGACATTAGGTCATCAATGTCACAACCACCCTATGAGGTAGGTTCTGTTATTGTGATCCTCCTTTTACAGACAAAGAAACTGAAGCACGTGGGAGTTAAGAACCTTGCCCAAGGTCACACAGCTAAGAAAAGGCAATGCCAGGGCTCCAACCCAGACAGGCTAGCTCCAGAGTCTACACTCTTCCCCACGATGTTATGTACCTACCTCTCGTCGATGGACAGGTGAAAAGCAGGCCACTTTATATAAATGGCAAGAAGCCAAAGTCACCATCCCAGCCTCAACCCCTCTCCTACCCTTCCTCTAACTCCCACTCAGCCTGTTAAGGATCCTACTCTGGGTGGGAAAGTAGTCAATCACTTTGGTCTTTCCTTACTTGCTTTCCAAGTCTAATCAGTTACAAAGGCCTTGTCACTTCTGCCATCTCTGAAATGTTGTTCTAGTTACTATTTCTGGGAAACAAACCACCCAGAACTTAAAGGCTTAAAACAGCAACAATCCTTTATTTAGGTCATAAAACTGCAATTGGCGCGGAGATGGGTCTTCCCTCTTCCATGTGGCGTCTGCTGGGTTGGCTTAGCTGGGCGCCAGGGAACCCACTCTCAAGATGTCACACTCACATGGCTGGCAAGTCGGTTGGGAGCTCAGCCAGGGCTTTGGGCCAGGGGCCTCAGTTCCTCTCCACGTGGGCCCCTCCACGGGCTGCCTGGGCTTCCCACAAACATGGTGACCAGGTTCCAAGAGAACAAGGTGGAAGTGCATGGCTTTTTATGACCTAGCCTTGGAAGTCATATGGTGTCGTTTCCACCGTACAGTGTCTGTTGAGACACTCACAAATGCCCTCCCACATTCAAGGGTGAAGGATACACACCCCTCCTCTTGATGGGGGAATGGCAAGGTTCTACAATAGCATGTGGGATAGGAGGTTTGTGGCAGCTGTCTTCAGAAAATGCCATCTGCCAGAATTGCCTTTAGAGTAGCTCCGTGCGTCCTCCTCTGCCTGTACACTGATGGATACATTATTCCCCAAGCCCCAGTTTAGCTATGTGAACTAACAGAAGATTTTTGTCTAATACGTTCATTTATTTTGATATTTTTCCCAAAATATTAAAAATGTAGCCACATGTATTGCACAAATCCTTTGTATTTTAGGAATAAAGCAAAGTAGCAAAAGTAGGATTTCCCAAGAAATCCAGGACATGAGATTAACAAATACCAACCCTTAACCAGTGCCGCGCCAAAATGCAGGCACTCAAAGAAATTTGTTCAAAATGAACAAACTGTATATGTCTTTTAATAAAAGCAGCTGCTTATTTGATTCTGCACGGTAGTGGATGAAGAAAATGTTAACTTTCCTAATACCTTTTATTCAAGTAGTAATGAGAAAATACAGGGATATATCCTTTCCCCACCTATTTAAAATCTAACCCATTCTCAAGGCCTTAATCCACAGGACTTTCTGTAACTGGACTAATGGGATATGGAGATAGGATCATCACTGATCATCACCCTCCACCTCCAGTATCCTGAGCTCTTACTGCCTGCAACACAGATGGGGCTCATGCATGTTATCACCTTACTGGAGTGGCAGTCTTATCTCCCAAGCTTCAATCTTAAGCCCCTGTAAGGTCAGGCACTGTGGCTTAGGCTTTTGAACCCCCTCGTAGAGTACGGGACACCCGGTAATGGCTTAGTAAGAATTTCACGATTGATTTGACTGTGAGTTCTTGAAGGAAGAGTCATGCCCTACTCTTCTCTGTGTCTGCAGTGAAGAGTCAGGTACTTAGCTGCATGCTTTATTCAACAAATATTTATGGAGGGTCCTAAGTGTTCCAGGGTCCACAACTTGGTCTGTCCTTAGTTTAGTGGAGGAAACCAGTTAAAATATGATAAATATTAAGAACTAGAGGTCCCCAGTGTTATGAGAATATGTAATAGTTGTAATTTGACCCAGCGGTGGAGTTCGAGAAGGCACGGGGTAGATCCTTGTTAAATGGTGGTTGAAGAAACAAATGAGTGATTTTCTTTAGGCGTGGAAGTCTGTTCTTAACTCCAAACAGCCCAGATAAGAATCTGCTCAATGTAGATGCTCGAAAAATGTGTGTCTCATCTCCAGGTAGGCAACACCCGGCCCCAGAAGAGCCCACCTGTCCAAGGAATTCTTCCCTATCACTGACTTGCTGTGTGGAACTTTCTCCTTAGTGATGCCTTCCATTGGGGCTGAGACTTTGATCTCCAGAAGTTGCTGATTAAATACAAATTCTCTGGGAGGTCTTATACATTAAATAGCTGTCATCATTAACGCAGTCATGGTGAAAAGTTCATTAGGTATGCTCCAGTCTTGTTGGAAGGGAGATGCAGAGGGCAGGACTGTCCCAGGGAGAGGAAACAAAAAGACCTGGATGTGATTCTGGGGCAGAAGAACAGAGAAAAAAAAACACAGATGAGGAAGTAGTAGATGTGGTGACATGGCAGTGACAGGAAAGAACTTGATAGTTTTGCTCTGAGAAGGCGTCACCCTTGGGAACATTTGAAAGACCCAGATGGGAGGTTTTCCCCCCAAGATCAGATATTCTCTGATGAGCACACTCTGGAGCCTGCAGAATGAGCCGTGTGAGGTCTGCTCACACTAAGGCAGTGCTCAGCCTAGTGACCCACACTGTGGAGCCGGACGGAATCACAGGACCCTGTGCTGGCCAGTGCTTGACCTCGACTCCGTGGAGACTGCTTCAGCACATACAGCTGATGAGTTGGGCGTTTCACCAGATAAAGGTGGCTGGCAGGAGAGCTTATCAAAGAAAAGCAAAGTAAATATTTTCTGGTGAAATCCCTGTCTTTACAGGTATTTAAGTAAGACATGGGATTCTTCCAACAGTTGGTGCTCCAAAATATTAATGAGTTAAAAATACCAGGTTTGGGAATGGTGCATAACGAATTAAAATTCATGACACCAGACTGCTATGCAAAGAAAGGAGTAGATTTCCTCTCTGACTAACCTTCCACCTTACTTAGTGTATCTGTTAACCATGGTTTCCTTGACCATTGATATAGAACATAGAGGAGGGGGAGGGGAAAGAGAAAAGCCATTTGGTTATTGCAAAAGTAATAAATGTGCATTGTAGAAATTCTAGTAAGTCCAAAGAAGCGAAGAAGGAAAACACTGCAGTCTTCTTTAATACTAACATGCATGTTTTTTCTTTTCACCAAAATGGAGTCACAACAGCAAACACTGCTTTGAAACCTGCATTTTTTTTCTTAACAGCAAGTTGTGAACATCTTTTTATGTTGTTAAGTAGTTTTCACTTCCTTCCTGTGTGGTGTGAGTGGCTTTATAGTCTATTGATTCAGAATATTCATTAGCTGGTCACTGATAGGATGGTTAGCTTGTTCTACTGTGTTATTTGCATAAAGAATATGCAAATAACAGGGAGTGTATTTGCATCTAAATCTTTGCCCAGAGCCCTGAGGATTTCCTTAGAGTAAACTCCTAGGAGGGAAACGGTTGAGTCAATATTCAAGGTTTTAGTTGACCTGGTTTACACTGAAAGTTTAAACTATCAAGTGTACCACAGTTCACTACCATATTCCTTTAGAAGTTCCTTACCTGGGGAGATGAGCTAATGATTTGGAGTGGAATCAGTCGTATTTTCATGGTGTCCAGTTTAAAGTCTGTCGTATTTGTGAGAAATTTCAGATGATTAACTTAGGGTGCAGATCTTTGAATTTGGGTCTTGTTGGTTCGTTGACTTTGGGTCTGTTTCATTGGTTCATTGGTTGGTTGGTTGAGGGACACAGTGACACACCCAGGTCCCTTCAAGAATAATGGATTTGTCCCCCAGCTGCCCTGTCACTTGCCCCCTTTGGGGATGACTTCAGCTGAGAGCCACCCCCCTAAGTCCCCTCCTTCTCAAGGTACCGCCCCCATCCCAGAGCTGACCAGTGTGGGGTATCAAGGCCCAGCCCTTCTGCTCCAGTGAGGGTCATCCTGTCTTCAGAACACCCCACAGGACCAGCGAGGCTGCCAGTGGGACCTCATGGTAGCCCTACTCTCCCTCTGCCCAGCCTCTTTTTCTCCTCCCCACTCCCCTCTGCTTTCCTCTCCTTCCCTGGGGGTTGATCCCAGGAGAACCCCCTAATAAACCTCCTGCACAAGGAGCTCTCTCTCAGAGGATAACTGCTGTAGTTTTGGTTGGTTGCGGGGTTTATAAGAGCAGAAGTGGGGCTCAGCAGACCCTGGTAGTTGATCACTGTATGTGCCACGTAATTTCTCCTCCACAGGGCCAGTAGTGCCACCACGACCTCCCTGGGGATGGAAGTGCCAGGGCAGCTCAGACTCAAGGGTGAAGTCAGCCTCCGCCTTCCGACAGTTAGTTCAACATAAGAAGATTGATCAAACTGTATCCTAGAATCTTGCAAGAGCAGTTTAAAATGCTGTCTTCTCAAAATGATCTTTTGAAAAACTATCTTAAAAGCCACACCCTGAGAATACCTGGATCTCAGTCTACTTTTAGATCATCTTTCCAACCGTGTCACTGAATATTGGTCATAACAAAACCCTTCTGTCTTCATTCATCGTAAGCCAGTTCTATAGACATCCATAAGTTCTGATTCTCAGTCGTGCTGTGTGCCTCCCTGGTATGGCCCAATCATGTCTCCCTAACGATTGCTAAAGAAACCAACTGTGGTTTGTAAACGTTTGAGCGGAATCTAGGTCAGCCCTATAATAACGTCCTCACCATTCACTTGCATGAGAGTATAATTTCAGGAGTAGAGAGAACATCCTGCAAATGCCCAGGTAGTCACACGTAGAAATGTGTTGAGCCAGAAAAAAATAAAATAAAGAATTGCTGTGTAAGGAGCGAGGGACACACTCTCCCAATGTATTATTTGGAGTAGATTATTTGACACAGAACATTTTGAGCCACAGGGATATGGATGGGTAAGCTGCTTTGTGTGTATCCCTACCTCTCAGTATCTGGCTCAAAGCAGGTGACTAATCTATTTTTGATGACTTACTAAATTAAGCCAGAGGCCAAAAACTCAAATGCTTTTGGGGTCAGGAGCGACGGGGCCATTGGTATTCGAAAAGCAGGGGCTTAGCCAAGGGTTCAGCCGTTGCCGAGCAGACCTCTGGGCCCATTATTGCCACATCTTCCTTTTTTTTTTTTTTTAATCCCAAAGGAACCAGAAATTCTATTTCTATGTGAAACCTCCCGATTTTTACATATTGACAACTAATATTTTTATTTGGGGGGAGGGGGGCTGCCAGTTCACAACCAGTAAACTAACTTGGCCATTCTAGACTTGAGGGAAAGGAGGCAGCTCTCACTTCTCAGATGCTCTGGTGCAAAGATGGGTGTGCAAATTTTAAGTCACTTGCCATAAACACCCCAATTTTCCTAACGAACAAAGTTGGCATGATTGTTCTTGCTTTTCATGGTGAAAGCATGATATCCAAGTTGTGGTGGTGCCTTGTTTGTCCTGTATTTATAGTTTATTGTTTGTTAAGTATGTTTTGAATCACTTGATTCAAACATGAATTCTTGATTCAAACATGAAACTTGATTCAACATGAATCACAATCATGTTACCTGCATGGAGGTGACAGGAGATAGTTCCTCAGGCGACTTATCAGACTTTTTTTTTTTTCTTATTTTCTGCGGTACGCGGGCCTCTCACTGTTGTGGTGGCCTCTCCCATTGCGGAGCACAGGCTCCGGACACGCAGGCTCAGCGGCCATGGCGCATGGACCCAGCCGCTCCGTGGTACGTGGGATCTTCCTGGACCGGGGCACGAACCCGTGTCCCCTGCATCAGCAGGTGGACTCTCAACCACTGCGCCATCAGGGAAGCCCTAGACTTTTAAATAATCCTCAAAGAAGGCAATGTCAGTGTGAAAAGATCGGTAACTTCCCAACAACAGACACGGAAATGGGGCCTGGGGGTGGGAACACGTAATACTTTTCTCTTCTCCCAAACTTGGCAAAACAACGATTTCTGAGCTGAGATCCTGAGATTGAAAACTGGGTGTGGGTACAAACTCTTCGTAGCCAAGTTATTGAAAACTGGGTTTCATATCTGGTGCTAAAGATTTACAGAGTTCGGTTTGACCTCATTCTTTTCCCCTTCCTCTTTTTTGACCTTCGACTCTGGTTTGGCCAGTCACTCACCTGGTATTGAAGGGGTGTCTGCGTGCCCCCAGCGCTGTGCCAGGTTCCCTGCGAGAAACTACCAGAACCGGAACAGGATCCGGGCCTGCCTCAAGGCAGCACACGTGCCACCCAGGGTTTTAGTTGTGTCAGTTCTTCTGAGATGAGGATGGATCGTAGAATGAGAGGAACAGGGCTTTTCCGTCAGCGTTCACACAACAGTGTCGAACTCATCTTTTGAATGTAAAGGGATTTACTGGGTGGGAATGAATCAGTCTGGGGTTGTGAAAGCTGTTTGGAGCTGGAATGGAAGGTAACCGGGTCCTGGTGATTGATGAACACAAGAGCAGCCTGTCACCAGCCCACCCCTGCGCGAGTGTCCTTTTTTTTTATTTAAAGTTGAATTTTATTAGACCATAGTCTCCCCCAACATTCTGTTTCTTTAGCATTACTGTGTTCTTTTTCTTTTTTTAAATAAATTTATTTATTTTACTTATTTATTTTTGATTGTGTTGGGTCTTCGTTGCTGCATGCGGGCTTTCTCTAGTTGCGGCAAGCGGGGGCTACTCTTTGTTGCTGTGAGTGGGCCTCTCTTTGCAGGGGCTTCTCTTGTTGCGGAGCACAAGCTCTAGGCGCGTGGGCTTCAGCAGCTGTGGCATGCGGGCTTCAGTAGTTGTGGCTCGCGGGCTCTAGAGCGCAGGCTCAGTAGTTGTGGCACGCGGGCTCAGTTGCTCCATGGCATGTGGGATCTTCACGGATCAGGGCTCGAACCCATGTCCCCTGCATTGGCAGGAGGATTCTTAACCATTGCGCCAGCAGGGAAGCCAAGCCCCTGCACCAGTGTTCTTGTCCACGTTTTTGTCACTGCAGGATTGTGCCCTGGCTTCAGAAGAGCTTCAAAGCAGAAGTGAAAATCAATCATTAAAGCAAAGTGGGTCTAGAAAGGAATAAAGAGAACAATTGAGGAAGGATTATTAGGGGGGCTTTGGCCCCAACTGGCTTTAAATAAAAGTTACCTCCCTTAATCCGGGGCTGCTGGTCTTCAAGTCATTAAGTATAGTTTTGATTAGCCTGTGGCTATTTCTCCATCTTAAGCTTTGCAAATAGTGCGTTTCCAAGAAGTGACAGAGGTGGGGGATTAACCTTCATGTACCAGGGAAAGATTGAGGTAATAAAGAAAAAAGAGTTAATGGGATTTCAAGTGCACACGGAATTGAACAAACAAGATGAAATCTTGGATGAACTGTGACCTCTCTTTTAAGGTATCGATTTGAACATGTTTCCGCCTTACTTTTCCCCAATCAGTTGGTTGTTTTATTTTACTTTATGTCTTTTCTTTCTTTCTTTTTTTTTTTTTCTCTTTGAGGGTGATTGCATTTTTCCTTCAGTTCCACCATAAGCTTTAACAGAGCACGATGGCCATTCTGCTAAGACATGTGTGTAGCATTTTCACCACTGCTTCCATCATTTGTGGCACTGGTGTCAATAAGCCACTTTTTTAAAAAATTAAGTAATAGGAAGTTCCGCGTTATCTCAGAAATAGAAATTATTTGTATACTATCTTGTACTAATCTGTGTAAAGTATCAAATGATATTTCAGCCTTTTCCATTTTTTTCCGCAAAGTATCAAAAATGACCCAGGCTGAAGTTTAGTATTAATATCATTTCTTTTGTGTTATCCTACAGATTCAGAAGATTAATGGTTATTAAACATAAAGGTGATTTTCATTAAAGATGGTTTTCTCAGCTCAAGTTTAGAATTCATAGGCATCACCCTCTGTAGTGGGAGACAAGGGCACCCTCTTGTCTAAGGAGTTCTGGTTAGAACCTTCCAAGTCCCACAAAAAAAGGTTATCAGCTTTGTTTTACATTTTCTTTCATACAAGGCCCCTCCCTGTGGCCGAGCAGATCTTACCAGTAATAAAGCAATTCTATGAGCAGTAAATTCCTGAGCCCACATCTGGCTCTGCCCTGCTCTCCAGCCCATTCCCTGATTACCCTTCAGAGAGAACAAAAATGGAAACGCCTTTAGAAATCAGAAAGAAGAATATTTTCCTGTTCTCTTTCTTACATGTGATCGTCACAAACAAGCAGAAAATTGGGAATTTAATCACCCTACTGCTGAGACAATAGGCCTTCAAACATTTTTGATCATGAACCTCATGGATGAAAGATTTTGGGTACATCTGCCAATAAAAGCATTTTGTTTGTAACTTCTATACAGATTCTACTCCCTACCGTGAACCTTATAAAACACACCCTAAAAAATAGGCATTTAAAAGAGACAAGTGAACATATATTAAATTGAACATGTTCTGCCCAAAGGACAAAGGGCTGTCGAGACCCCAGCCGTAGACCCCTAAGGAGAGTCACAAGGCCTCTGGAAGTGTCCAGGGGGTGAGGCCTCAGAGTCTGGAGCTGGTGGTGCAGTCCCGTGCCTGGACGTCCTGCGAGCCACCATGCAACAAGGACAGAGGAAGTACACCCTGGAATGTGACCAGCACCCACTGAGCAAACTTGTACCTTTACCACGCCCTGCAACGAAAAGGAGGTCTTTGTTCAAACCAAAGGCACTAGAAACCCTCCAGTTAGGAACACAGATGGCCTTGGCCCTTTGACGGCTGGTGGATGCTGGCTCTTTGCCCGTCTCAGATGGACCCTCCCTGGTGTAGTCCCTGAACTTCACAAGCATTTATCTGCATCTCCAGGGAGTGGCAGGATGAGCAGTGGTGCCCTCAAGCAGCTCTCACTGTAGTAGGGAGATTGCCAGGTAAGAATATAACTAGGATGCCAGGCAGACTGCACTGAGAGCCGGAGGGATGGGGGGGTGGAGGAGGACACAGGGGTTAAAGGAGGGAGAGAACATAAAGTCCGGAGGGGTGCCTCCTGGAGAACGGATGTTTGGTGATGGGCTTTGAAGGATGAATAGAAGTTTGGCAGGCAGAGACGCGACTAGGGAGGATCTGGCTGACGGAACTGAGGAAAGCAGGCAGAGCTGAGGGCTGCCTAGAGGAGTCATGGGCTCCGTAGTCAGAGAAGGTCTCGTGCCTTAGGGGTGCCTTGCCCCCAGCCTGTGCCTTCCCTCTTTTCTGAACCCAGACACTGGAGTGGTTCTGTTGCATGGACATTAGTTCATGCCTCTCCTCTGCTCAAAACCCTCTGATATCAGCATGCAAGCCAGCGACCTTCCAATAGCTCAAGGTCTCACGTGGTCCTGCTCCCAACCACTTTCTCCACGTCCTTCCTCTACTGCCATCCTGAGCCTCCTGCTGGGCCTGGAACACGCCAGGGGCCTTTGTGCCTTCTGTTCCCTGGCCTGAAATGCTGTTCCGAGCATCTCCCAGTTCACTCCGCCACTTCCTTCAGGTCTTGATGTTCCCACCTGTCATCTTCTCAGGGACGCCTTCCTCCCTCCCTTCCTTCCTTCCTTTTTCTTTCTTTCCCTCTTTCTCCTTTTCCCAGCTTTTCCTATCCCTCATCTCTGCCTTATTCCCAGCACTTACCACTATCTAAACACACTATGTATTTTACCCATTTATCTCATTTCTTTTTCTTTCTTCCCATCTAGAATGTAAGCTCCATGAGGGCAGGGGGTTTTGTCTCTCTTCATCTCTGAACCCCCAACACCTGGAACTGTGCTTGGGTGAAAGAACAAATGGGTAGATAGATGCATGGATCGACAAATGGATGAATGCCAAGTGAAAATCTTCCCCTTTAACCTACAGAGCAATGGGAAGTCACTGAAATCTTTACAGTAGGAGATGAATGTGATCAAGCTCAGCTTTGGGAAGTTTTATGTTGTGGGAATTACACACTATTTTGGGGCAGTAAGAAATTGGCCACAGCGAGGCCACTTAGAAAGGTACTGTGGCTGCCTGAAATGGTGTGCAGGGGTGCCAGGGATGCTACAGAGAACCTAGAGACCCCTCCATTGACCAGTGGGGCACGTAGGAGAGGAAGCCATCCAGGATGCCAGAGGGACTGAGAGAATGGAGATGGGGAAGTACCAAAGGGCACTGCTGCGAGGCAAGCATAGTTCCATGGAATCCGCAATCAAAGGATCAGGGTGGGGCTTCCCTGGTGGCGCAGTGGTTGAGAGTCCGCCTGCCGATGCAGGGGACAGGGGTTCGTGCCCCGGTCCAGGAAGATCCCACATGCCGCGGAGCGCCTGGGGCCGTGAGCCATAGCCACTGAGCCTGGGCTTCCGGAGCCTGTGCTCCGCAACGGGAGAGGCCACAGCGGTGAGAGGCCCGTGGACCACAAAAAAAAAAAAAAAAAAAAAAAAAGGATCAGGGTGAGTCCTGACTCTCCTCAACACAGTGAGGCCCTGTGGACCTCGGTATTCTTATCGATGAAATGGGAACTAGAAACACACTAACATGCATCAACCACTGATTGTGTTTCAAGCACTATACTGGGCACTCTGCCTGTGTCAGATTGTTCAGTCTTCACTGCAACTGGGAAGTTGATATTAACCTGGTTTCCAAGTGAGGACAAGAAGTGTCCCCTCAGTTAATAACACCTTTTAGACTGGCAAGTGGTAAAGATGACTCAGAGGCCCCTGTGTACAGTAACTTAGGTTGGGGAACAATGCTCCACATTATACAGGGAAGGGTTACGAATATTAAATAACAGTAAAGCTATCCCATTATCTCAGAAGCGAAAAGCTCCATTAAAACACAAGTTTAATTGGCATTCAAGATAAACTCTCTGATACCTTTGATCTCAATCAGGTGTGCCATTTTCCCACCCAGGAGATCTGCAGATTTCTTCTTCGCTCAGCTTTGATTTGCACAGCAAAGTCAGAACTCGGTTTCTCTCTGTGGTCATTCTGTAGAAGGCTTCACTGGTGGCACATTCTTGGCGTAGTTGTAAACTCCTTGGGGTTTATAATGGGCATGCTGAGGTCATCCTCACTATGCTTTAAGGGTGCTGTAATGGGAATGATGGATTTCCACATACACCTCAATTGTTCCTCACTGAGAATGGAAACTTCTTAATGAAAATATGCTCTCACGGCTTGGAGCCAGAGGAAGCAAATGCAGGTTGAAGAGATTCATTTAAGATTTTTAATGGCACGAATGGAAGAAATGCAAAACATCTAAAGCTTTCAGTGGACTCAAGCATTTCATTTCTTCTCTAACTTCTGGCTTCTGTTTTACTTTTTTTTTTTTTTTTTTTGGCGGTACGCGGGCCTCTCACTGTTGTGACCTCTCCCATTGCGGAGCACAGGCTCCGGACGCGCAGGCTCAGCGGCCACGGCCCATGGGCCCAGCCACTCCGCGGCACGTGGGATCCTCCCAGACCGGGGCACGAACCCGCGTCCCCCGCATCAGCAGGCGGACTCCCAACCACCGCGCCACCAAGGAAGCCCCTGTTTTACTATTTTAAGTGCAATTTTTAGTATGCTTTTCAAGAGTTCTAATGAGACGTTGTTGTGGGCCCTGCTTTCTTCAAATCACTTACATCCAGCTTGCAAACAAGAATCAAAAAAGTACTTGCCTTTCAAACCACAAGGGATAGACAAATACCGTAGGACGTTTAGAAGTGCAAGTTCATGTCTAATAGACGTGCAGTCGAAGAGTGGACATTCCTAGCAAGAACTGTCAGGTGAGCCAATAAAAGGAAGGCCCTTTGGGTTCAGGGACAGGTGTCTGTCCCCTTGGCCAGCCGGGGCTTTGGAGCACCACGAAGTGTCCATGCTCCGTTCCTCTCACGCTGTGGGAAGCCTGTGTTATTGGACCCTAGGTGCCATCTCTCTCAGGTACACTTTGTGACCCAGTGGTTTTTGCCAGCCTCCCTACGGTCGGCCACAACGTTGAGCCCCTTTCTCTGATCTAGAAATGGAAGCACCCAAGTTCCCTAAATATGATTCAGATGGAGCTTACCATCAGCTCAAAGGCACGTACAGAACTGCATGTTTTGGGAGGCTTTCTGGACAGCCTAATGAAAGATCTATCATTTATCCTTTATTTCTAGGAGCAAAGACAGTTCAACCATCTTCAAATACCTCACTATTCCTTTTTAAAAATTTTTTTTATCCCATCTGTATTAATGAAACCACAATTGTAAATCTGGGTGAGTTCACTGCTGTTGTCCCAGATGGACAGAAATGTTCCAGATTTGCCCACACGACGTCCTGTCATGAGTTTTAATAGGAGGAGGAGGAGATGGTGAAATTAACCTCCTCTTCCTCCTCTGATCTCCTTTTAACCCTTATTCGCCAAGGTGGACTCCAGGAGAAAGAGAAAAGGAGGGACAGCCGCTCCGTAGGAGGGGAATGCACTTCTGTGCCTTCTACCTCCCGTGCCTTTCCCCTTGGCCTCCCATACCCCCACTGCCACCCCCAGGCCACCACCAAAGCCTGCATGGGTCTCCAGGGTACGCTGCAGGCTCTGCACCGAGATGCAGCCAATCCCAGGGCACAGTTCCCAGAATCAAGCACCACCCAATGGACCATTTCCTCTTGGCGTTTGATGCATGCCATACTATCTCACCGCGTTCGAAACTCTTCGAGAACATATGCACTTAGATCTCTTGGGTTGGCAATTACGGGTAATTTGGCAAAGCAAACACCATAACTGGTCTCTTGCATAACCCTACAGCTGGGAGCAGGGCACCATGCATGGAGATTAAGCAGCGCTCACTCATCCAAGAAGACTTCGCATTTCCTTTTATGGAGGGATAAAGGCGCTGGTTTGTTCTTTCCCATTGCATATGTTCTTTTTATTATTGGCCGACTTTAATGATTCTTTGAAGTTAATTTTTAAATGTGAATAGCAGGAGTCCACTTAACTTTTGGAAGCTTAAGAGGTGTCTGCCTCTAGACTAGAGAGTGTTTTTATAAATAATGAGACTGCATTTAGGTGATAATGAGTAGGAAGGACCTAGGACTCACACTGCCATAGGGACCTAAACTAGCAAAGTACTTGGAAGTTCAAAGACTTGCAGCTTTTTAATAAGATTAACAAATACATCCGACTATATATAAGAGAGATAACCAACAAGGACCTACAGTTTAGCACAGGGAGCTATACTCAATATCTTGTAATAACCAATAAGGGAAAAGAATCTGAAAAAGAATAGATATAGATATGTATAACTGAATCACTTTGCTGTATACCTGAAACTAACACAACATTGTAAATCAACTATACTTCAATTTAAAAAGTAATAAAGTAAAAAGTTGCAAAAAAGGAGTTGCAGCCTTTTCAAAGAACTGGCATGCTGACATCCAGTGTGCTTCTCCAAGACCAGACATCTTACCTGAAAAAAGGCCAACTGAACTAACTTTTCAATTGTAGTGTACATTCTTTCTATTTCTTCTTCCTTTCCTAATTAAAGCAAAAACAAAAACTTTCAGTCTATGAGTCTCTAAGCAGACAACCTCCGAATGTTTCTTTTCTCAGCTTCAGAGGCTAGATCCTCTAAAATATTTTTGTATCTTTTCCCGAATTTAGCAGCTGTTAGAAAATGATCAAAGTGCTGCATATTCTTGGTTCTCAAATTACAATAATAAAGTTTTCCAATGAATATCCTAGGATCTCTTCTCACATTCTCACTGTGAAATACAAGTGGGAATTAGGACATTCCTCCAATAAAGTTTAATCAGAAAAAAAAAGGCCATATTTCAAAACGAAGTCCACTTTTTCTTTAAAAGCAGAGTTCGTTGACCAAGACTGATTTCAAAATGTTTTCTCTAATACCCCAGCATATGAAACTTTGATTTAAGTGTTCAGGAAATTACAGGGATCAAACAACTTGCCAAGACTTCGGGTTCCAGGTTTCTCCAAGCCTTGAGAGTTCCCTGGAGGCTAATTACTGTTTACTGCTGTAGACCTTCCTCCTGTTCTTCTGTAACATTTTCCATCTTAAGAAGGGTCGTCCCATTCAGCCGAGGAGCCTGGTGACTGAGTGGCTGAATGGAATTACTACCAGTGGAAACTATGCTGCAAGAGGGGTAGATAAAGCAGCTGCAAAGCAAACCTCGGCAGTTTTTTCCATCCTCCCAAGCAAAGTTAATTAGCATAGGGAAAATGACTAAGGTGTTGACGTCACCTCTTTCCAGTAGAAACTTACACTCTGTCTCTGCCTGCCTGCGAGCAAGTAGGACTTGACTCAGGAATTTGGTGTCCAAACAGGATGCTCTGGAAGCGGTGCTTTTTTTTCCCGGTGGGGGCCGGACCTCGGTGCTTTATAAGTGAGGGCTCAAGAAAGAACCTACAGCCTCTGGTAAAGGAACCTTACTTGGGGCTTGACTGAGGGAATTGCTGTAGCTTTCACTGTAAGAAAGCAAGATGCACTTTAGAAATTTTAACTACAGTTTTAGCTCCCTGATTGCCTGTGTGGCAAACAGTGAGATCTTCAGCGAAAGTGAAACCAGGGTAAGGCTTCTGATATAATGTGATTTTTGAGAGTTTTCAAACTATTATGGTAATTGGGACAATGAGCTGAAATACTTAGTGGGGTATGTGGCTCTCTTGTGGGTTTGGGGGTTTTGAAATACATCCAGAATGCTTGGAGCCTTAAAAATCAAAAGGTGTTGCCTGAGGAATTAACTGTGAAGGAATTTTTAAAGCTCTCAATATTTAAAAACGTCTGTGTCCCTTGACCAGTTAGTAAGAGAGGGTTTGGCGTGGTGTTTTTTCATTCTGTGTGGGTTGTAACAATAAGTAAACTTTTGGAAGGAGGACTTTTCTGACAGTGAACAGAATGTTTCTCTTTGACATTTAGAGGTCAGGATACTTTGATTTGTATCTCAAGAAATCAATATTAGAAAGATATTTGAATGTTTGCAGTAATTACAAGGGCTTGTCTTCAAGTTTCCAGATTTCTCTAGCTGGAGAAAATGCAGCCATAGCAAATAAGTAATAAAACTGGATACATAACTTAAGTGTGGGATGAGTATACCTCCTGGGAAGCAGCTCTCATTGATGGCTATTAATATAATTAGTAATTTTAATTACTATGCTTTTCTTCTTCATTTGATTAAAATGTAAGATTTTCATCAGTAGCTACGAAGCTATCTAATTGATCTCTAACAATATTATATATGAATGAATTCTGTATGTTCTGTTTGGGGGGCGGTGATCATGTTATACCTTTATACCCAAAGCCCTACTGAGACATCGGAAGCTTTCTTTTTTTTTTTTAAATCAAATTTAACTCCATAACTGTGTACAATGCTTGCAAGCCGGGACTGTAGTTTTTGAACTAGATATTAGAGCATGTTCTACATGTAAAAGTACTACAAAGTCTACGTATTTAATGTTAGCTTTTATATGAGTAAAATCACTGATTTACTTAATTGAGTAGAGATGCCATCCAATAACTATAATCACTAGGTATTGGTTATTAGAACAAATAAGATTATTTTATAAGAGAATACTAATAGCATAATAGCAATATGAAATTAACAAGATAGTGTGGGTTCTCTTGGGTTCTGGTCCTAAGCCCTGACTTGTATTCTAAAAATATTCAGCAAAGTCATCTCTCTTAAATTATGAATGATAACTTTAAAACTAAGCAGTTGGTCACAGTGCCTACGGATGAGGTCGTGTGAAATTCCAGATCTGCGCAGACAACTTATGCCCCAGACTTGCCCGTGCTCGGGAGGGGTGGAGAAAAAGTCACGTGCAGCCAGATGAAATCGCAGCTTAAACATCTGCTGTGCATTCTTTCTCATTCTTTGCCTCTGCAACACCCCTCGTGGGAAAGTCACAGACATTTCCATCAACTAAAGCGAAGCCGGGGAATTCGAAGAGAGAACGGTTGTGAGCTGTTCCTACTCCCCCTGAGCCACCTGCCTGGTGGAGACACCCGCCAGCAGGGAATGCAGGACCTGCCCACAGCCCTGCCCTGTGGACCAGGCACTGACCGGACAGGAAGGGCCATCCCCTCCCCCGCTTTCTAGCCGTGAATATCCTCAAAGATGTTCTCCCTTCTTGTTGGGAATCCTCTCTCCCCTCTGCAGAAGCACCATGCTCTGCATAGGTCTCCAGGGTACTTTTGGGCTCCAGGGCCTCCCTTCTCACCAGTCACCTGGGTGGAGGGCACGCTGCCCCATCTGGGCTCTCACCATCTGCCATCCCACCCCCATCTGCCTCTCGCCATCCTCACAGTTAAGTCTGAAAAAAGATTCAGAAAGCGCGGTGACTAAAAGTCCCTGCATAATCTTCCTGGAAGTTTCAAGACTGTCCATCACCTCCCTCTCTGGTCAGAAAGGTTGCAGTGGCCTCCCAGTTCCCCCCAAGGGCACCCGCACTCAGGACCCGGCCCGGGGTTGCTCCCTAGAGCTTTTCCCAGGAGCTGATGAACGCTCTCCTGAATCTAGGCTTTTAGTCCTTGAACTTGGGCATTTCAATTCTAAGGGCTCATGCTGTTTCATAGTGTTCACTAGTTCTTTTAACACTAGAGCTAGATCTGTACATATATTAAAGCCAGCGTGCAGAAATGGGTTCATTGGCAGAATGTTAATTTTTGAAACCACTACTATTTTAGAGAGTTAAAAAGTAACAGATTGAATGGGAAAATAATAATGGGAATTTTTAAAAAACTGTTTCCTTTACATTAAGAAATGCAAGCCTTTTCATTAACTTCATTGGTTACCAATTCAATAATAATGTTTGGTTTTTTTTTTTTTTGAAATTAGTGCTTTTAAGTCCAAAAGCAATATCTGATGGACAAAGCAATGCCCTGAGCTGAGTGGTGGGATTGGAGCTCACTAGATTGGGGGAGGTCACAGGACAATAGGGTCTGGTAGGCCAGAAGGGTGACAAATGACCAAATGAAAATGTTCCTTCTACTTTAAAAAGAATGTTTCCGTGACTGTAAGAAGTGTTGAAGTATTGGTAATTGTTCAGCTGATTAAATGAATTTAGTAAATCGTACATTCTTACTTTTGTATAAATCACGTATATTAAATTAAAAGGGCAGAATCTCCCCAGAGGAGAAAGGTGGGTTCTCTGTCTTCTGTAAGAAAAAAGTTGGAAGTTCTTGACATGATTAATAATTTGGTTCCTCCATAAGAAACGTAATGAAGTCATCCAGTCAAAGGTCATATGCAGGTAAATTTCAACTCCTTTTATTTTTATTTTTCAGGCCAAATTTGAATCCCTCTTTAGGACATATGACAAAGATATCACCTTTCAGTATTTTAAGAGCTTCAAACGAGTCAGAATAAACTTCAGCAACCCATTATCTGCAGCGGATGCCAGACTCCAGCTACATAAGACGGAATTTCTTGGAAAGGAAATGAAATTATATTTTGCTCAGGTGAATCGAGTTCATTGATACCCATCCTCCTCCCTCCTCCCTCCTCCCTCCTCCCTCCTCCCTCCTCCCTCCCACCCTTAAAAGCTAACACATATATATGGAATTTAAGGAAAAAAATGTCATGAAGAACCTAGGGGTAAAACAGGAATAAAGATACAGACCTACTTGAGAATGGACTTGAGGATATGGGGAGGGGGAAGGGTAAGCTGTGACAAAGCGAGAGAGAGGCATGGACATATATACACTACCAAACGTAAGGTAGATAGCTAGTGGGAAGCAGCCGCAGAGCACAGGGAGATCAGCTCGGTGCTTTGTGACCACCTGGAGGGGTGGGATGGGGAGGGTGGGAGGGAGGGAGACGCAAGAGGGAAGAGATATGGGAACAGATGTATATGTATAACTGATTCACTTTGTTATAAAGCAGAAACTAATAAAAAAAAAGTAGCTTAGACATCCATTACGTTTAGGTTGATTTAAAACTCCAAGAAATCATCTTGAGAAGGGCAAAATTCATACTCGAAATTTTTCATGTCACCTATTTTAAGAAGACATCGGGGTGTATTTGAAAGTGCCCTCAGAGATGACCTTCTTGGGTTGAGTGATGAGGGGAGAAAGAGAGCCTTTCCTGACTCACAAAGGTGGAGGACCGCAGGGTCGTGGGCGTGGCTACCCTTGACCCCCCCCCCGGGCCAGAGCGGTTCGGCTCTGCGCTGGGTCCCCGCAGCCCGCTCACTCCTGGAGAGCTGGTATCTGCAAGCCGGTCCTGCACATCAGCACGGGGCTGCCAGACCCGGCCTGCAAGGAAAACAATGGGTTCACCAGGCAGGTAGCAAATGCTAAGAAATACTCCTGGTAAGCGGGGGTCCCGGCCCCAGGGCATTCCCGGGAGCTGTGCGGCGGGTTTGCTGTTTCTCCTGCATCACCCTTCCTGCCTCCCCCAGCAACTGCCTTCTCTAGGCAGCTCACAGAGTTCCATTTGATGATGTTACCGGAGTCTAACAGCTTGGCAGGGGGAGGGGCAGGGGCTCTTCGGATGCTGCTCCCTGTTGAAAGAGACCCGCATTGGGGCCCTGAGTTCCCCTTGCCAGTACGGGAGCAGATCCTGTAAAGGGGCTTCCTGACCTTGCGCGAAGGTGAACTTGCCCGTCCAGGGTAAATGAGAGCCGGGATGCCCTGCCCCCTGGTGGTGAGTGCGAGGCGCAGGCTTCAACCTTGGATCCTTAGAAGCAAATTCCCTTCTACGTTTGGTGGGGTTCCATATAAGTAATTACTCGGTCTCTCCACGACGTTTTCTGGTTTATTAAAGTAAAGGCAGGTTCATTGTGAATTTTTTTTGTTGTGGGGGGATACTAAAGAGCAAAGAAAATCCAAACTGGTAACATTTTGATGTAAGATGTCTCCAAACAGCCCTCTAATCACTGGTATAATTTTTAAGCCCAAACTAGGATCTTGGTCATTGTTCCTTATCATTATTGTTTTAAATATGTATCCTGGAAGGTAGATGTATTTTTCCTTCCTCACTTTTGGCGTCTGATTCAGAGCCCCAGAGGGAGGGAAGCCTGAGAGCGAGGTGGGCAGGAGTCCTGGGTCATCTTAGAGATGTCGCTTAGCCTTTGGAGCTTCTGTGATATGATGTGATGCCACCGTAATATGAGGAGCTGGAAGCAATTGATGCTGAGATCCCTCTTGACCTCAGGGATAGTGCTTTACTTCTCCCATGTTTACTAAAATGATCTCTGTATATTTTCTATCAGTCTAGTTCAAGCGTAATTACTTGCAGTCCCGGTGCCTGTGAGTCCCTGTCCTGCGAGGGGCCTCTAATCATGTTTGCACCATAATCCAAGTTCCCTTCCCCACCCTTAGAAAGTGTATTGCGATTCATCCTTGGGCTGCACCTGTTCAGCTGTCTGGACATGGGTTGTTCCTTCACACCTGTCTTCCGTAGGCTGCCATTAAGCGTTACTGCTGCTTCAATTCTTCCCCCGAGGAAAACCCACTGCATTTATCTCTCTCCTCAGACTTTACACATAGGAAGTTCACACCTGGCTCCACCAAACCCAGACAAGCAGTTTCTGATCTCTCCTCCTGCCTCGCCGCCCGTCGGTTGGAAACAAGTGGAAGATGCCACTCCCGTCATAAATTATGACCTTTTATATGCTATCTCCAAGCTGGGGCCAGGTAAGAAGTGCCCTTGGGTGGAGAGGGGGCAAGGAGACGTGGAGAGATTGTGGTCAAGGCACAGAGACACGCCTGCAGCAGTAGTGGCCACGACCCCATTGCTCTTCCCACTTCTCACGTGATCAGTGCCAGTGTGTGAATTGTCTCTATTTGCTTTCTTCTGAATTGAAGTAACCCATGCCCCGGGGTGGGAGCGTGCACGCCTGCCTCTGACTTCCTCCCTTAGGAAAGCGTGCAAGCTGGTCCAGGGGACCAAGTACCATGACCCCTCTGGGCCGCATCGCGTACATCCATCCCCTCACCCACGGAGCACAGCTGGTGTGAGGGACTCAAGACCCGGCCTCACGTCCTGTTGCTCCAAGTGGGGATGGGTGATTGGATTTTGGAAAAGGAAAACAGGCTTTCCCCACTTTTAGCCATTTCATTTTTAGTCAAGGTAATTTCATCTATTGATCTGCTTCTCCCCCGACCTTTTGAATGTGTGAGGGAACAGAGACCCATAGATCATAGTGGAGAAAGAGCCCCAGTCACAAAGCCCAATAGGGAGGGGTGCTCCCCTAGGGAGCTTGCCAGGGAAAGAAGAGGTTCCGGTCCTCAGAAGGGACAAAGGTGTGAGCATTTAGGAAGAAAGGTACTCTGGCCTCAGGCTCCTCATCCAGAAAATGGGTATTACCAGTGGAGTAGTCAACGGGATCATCGTGTGAAAAGCACTTCATATAGTGCCTAGCTTATCAGCAGTGCTCAAAACATGTTTTCTGGAAACAGTACAATGTTGGAGGTTCCTGTCCTGCCTACCTGGTAGGGTCTGGGTGAGCTGGCAGGTGCAAGCGGGGGTCTTGGGGTAAAGAGCTTTGAGCCCCCTTCTGCCCTATTCGTGGAGCAAATGCAATAAACGCTGAGGCCATCAGCTTTCTCCTTGACCAGCAATTTGATGTTCCTCTGAGGGGATGGTTTTATTTTCTTGGACCATCAGCAGTTTCACATGGAAAAGATGACATCTCCGTAAACATCGCTCTGACGGAAATTCCCCCTGTGGTAGAAAGCAAGAATCACATTACTTACTGCTCATGGTGGCATGAAGTCAAGACGGAAGTGGCCAGCGCTCCTCCTGGCAGCTCCAGGCCAACGTGTATTAGGTAGCAGAGGGCCGAAACCTCCCGGGATGCTAGAGAAGGGAGGAAGGGGACGTCCACCTGGGGAGAGACGTCAAACTGCGCCAGAGGCAGGAAGCGCTGCTAGTGAGCATGCTTCACACTCTAGAACCTACTGCTTCTTTCCAGACGGCTTGTTTGAGAAACCCTTCTGGAAAATAGCCATAAGAAGATCAATTTGCCCTTAGTTTACTTAGGGCTTATGACCTTGAATAGTCTTTCTTTCAACAGTTGAAAGATTGCAAAGATTTTGCAAATATGATCCTGTCCCCCATGCTTTCTGGATGGTGACTCCTCAGCAGGTAGATAGGGATTTGTAAAGGGGATCGTGACCAACATTTTGAGTGATCTCTCTGGCCCTCCACCTTAATTCCCCCCCTACCCCGAGAATGCTGAGGCTCTTTCCCCCTTTCAGCCACAGTTACAATAGCATTCCAGTCTCACGCGTGGGGTAGAGAAGAGGCAACACCTTTTTTATGAGTAAAAGTGTCTTGACTGAACCTGATAAAATTCAGGCTGACGTAGAACAGCAGGACACTCCTGGTTCAAGGGGTTGATAGTTGTGTGAAAAAGGATATGGTGTGGTCAAAAATGTTTTCAGAGCACCCGTTTCAGCCAGCACACCTGTGCAGGGCTGTGCAGGGCCTCCCCGTGCCTCCTGTCCCTCTCGTGGGCTCAAGAGGTCCTTTCCTAACGCCTTTATTCATGCACCGTCTTTTCCTGAACGGGTGCTCCTTGCACCACACTGGGGAAGTCCTCTGGGTAGCTTAGAGGGCCTGGTGAACATGCTAAGTGTAATTACAAAATACACTCCTCCATCCTTTCCATATGCCTGGACTCAGAGTGTTTGATGGAAAGCTGAGTCATTTACGGTGGTGAGATATAGACCGAGCCACCAAAGAAACACCAATCCAGAGTGTGGCTGCCTGCGGCCCTCCGTCCCCACTGGACGCCCACAGAAGCTTGGCCGAGCTGACCCCTCCATGTGCATCCGTTTGCTCTTGCTCTTCGACCCTCGGGTCCTTGCCTGAGTTACCCCGCAATTATTTTCTTTCCCTAGGGGAAAAGTATGAATTGCACGCAGCGACCGACACCACTCCCAGTGTGGTGGTCCACGTGTGTGAGAGCGATCAGGAGAACGAGGAAGAAGACGAGGTGGAGAGAATGAAGAGACCCAAACCCAAAATTATCCAGACCAGGCGGCCGGAGTACTCACCCGTCCACTTAAGCTGAACGGGCACCAGGACGAAGAAGTGTTCTGAATCATACTCACGAGAAGGAATCTTTTACTGTGGAAGTGGCCAGTCACAACTTTGGAGGTGGCAGCCTGTGATCGCTGTGGCAGAAATTCCATGTTGCTCAGAAGGGAATCGAGGCTTTGTCTTCTGGTTCTAACGCTGCACGTCAGTCAATGTTCATGGCTCCTGGGAATGTCCTGAGCCAATCACTGAGTTTGGGGTGATCGCACAAGGACTTCTGGGAACGTCTCAAGAAAACCAATAACGATAGTGTTTTGTACTTGTTCTTTTCTGGTAGGTTCTGTTTTGGCCAGGGGTAGATTGATCCGTGGGTCCAGGGAGAGCCTTCTGTTTCTAAGCAGCCTACAAGGTAGACTCTCTCTCCCAGTAGGAAAAGGCACCACGTGAAGCCATAAGGTTGTCTGGTGCAGAAAGGTTGTGAAGACAACAATGCAATGTGGAAATTGTAGTGTCTCATTTTTTCCCCCTCACGTTCTAATGTTTGTGCATGTGTATTACTGATTTTCAGAACTAACCTTTGGTCGTATATAGAGTTATGCCACTGTTGTTTTACATCTTTGGGGAAGATAGGGAAGCATTTGCAAAATCTGTCCCCTTTCCAGATTCAATGACTGTCTTTGCAACAGCACACACAGGGGGATTCTACCGGTAATACACCCACTCAGCATCCTATTTGATGCAACCTAGAACTTGTGCTTTTGCAAAAGAAGTTGATCTGAAATTCCTACGTAGCGTTTCGCTTATAAAACTCAGAAAAGAGCAGTTTCACTGCCAACTTTTAGTGGGTGAGAAATTTTAGTTTAGATGTTTTAGGTCAGACAATAAATGGGTTTCATTTATTTCTTTTACGTGGTGGTTTATATACATGAATCATAGCCAAAACCCTTTTTTGGGGGAACTGTCAGTTGAGATCATTGATTTTTTTTAACCCCTCTGAAACATCAAGATAAACTTGTAAATAAAGCTGATAGCATATATTCATACCTGTTGTGCCCTTGGGTGAGAAATACGGCCATGGAAGACTAGTGTAAGATGTATTAACCTCCCTGTGAATTGTATGTTATGGAAAACGCCTTTCAACTATTTGACAGGACCTGAATTCAAAGCATGTGAAGTGGACAGTAGACGTGTGGTGGTATGAGAAGGATGCAGTGCCTTTCCCCATTCATTCCTGACGGAATTGTCACACTAGGTTAAATGTTTGTAATTGTTTTCTAGTTGTCATGTGTGTGTCTGGTCCATAGGTATTCTATTTTGGCCTTACGATACCATAACAAGGTTTGTCCTTTTGAAATACCTAATGCCAAGTAACAATGCATGCTTTGGAAATGTGGAAGATGGTGTTCTTTAAGAAGCAAAGGTATGTGGCTGTTCATATCAAGACCTTGACTGAATGTTCTCAAAACCCTGTTTACAGTACTTGGTGGGGGTTCGGGGCAGATGAGGGAGAGACCATTGCATAGCTGTTCAAGTGTCCCTAGTTAAGTGCTTTTAAACTGGAGAGGCTAACCTCAAGATATTTTTTTTAACTGCATTCTATAATAAATCGACACAATATGCTCTTTACGGAAATGTTACCTGTTTGTCATTTTATTTCTAATTGTCAACCTGTGCACCCTTTGAATTTTGCAGTCTCAGAAGGTGTCATTTTATTTCTAATTGTCAACCTGTGCACCCTTTGAATTCTGCAGTCTCAGAAGGATGCATCCCTTCATCCGTTTGAGTTTGGAAACTCCCAGATCCTTGCTGTGATTCACAGAGGGTCAACCACACTAATGCTGCATCACCTAGGAAAGGGGAAAATGGAGAAAACTGAAATCAGAAGTCTGAGTATTTTCTTTTGTCCAGGGAGAGGATACTCTGATGAAAACCCTTTTCGTCAGCAGATCCGCTAAACGACAATCTTTCTGATTGTTAATTTAAGGAGTTTTCTTTCCTGTTAGAAAAGATGCCCATGGAAGATACTAAGTTACAAAAGGCCAGTTATGTTCAGAAAATCTGTCTGTAAGCCTCCTCTTTGAATCTCACCTGGAGCTCTTATTACAAATGGTGGCGAACTCCTGGCCAGCCCTCAAAGGCCTAAACAACCCCATGTTTATTTGCCGAACTAGAGCAAATGGTGTTAATCTTCATCGAGATGAGCCTCAGGCATTTTTCCATGAAAATTCACTTGCTCCTCTGGTTTCCTTGTACGAGCAGCCTCATTCTCTCATTCCCCAACAGCATTTGCATATTTTAAATTCATATACGTTTGAGGTTTAAACATGTTGGAAAATCCACATTTCCACCCAACTGGTTGAATCTGATTGTTGAGGAGATTCACGGATTAACCACGGGGGTGGGGGGAAGGGCTGTTATTTGTCATCATGTTGAATAACTAGGAGCCCCTGCAGAGCAGAACTGAATTGGGAAGTGTGCTGGTCCAGGATCCGGTTTCATAAATAACCTTGGAGGGAGTTCCCTGGCGGCCTAGTGGTTAGGATTCCGGGCTTTCACTGCCGGGGCCCAGGTTCAGTCCCTGGTGGGGGAACTGAGATCTCACAAGCCACGCGATGTGGCAAAACAAAACATAACATTAATAACCCTGGCATAAAGTCAAATTGTGTTGTCAGTTAATGCAGATTTCCAACAGTTCCCCTTACACAACTGGGGAAATACAGGTGGCTGGCCCCACTGCTCGGGAAGCCGTCAGACCCTAGAGTAGAAATCACAAGTCAACAAACAGCCTCACTCCTGATGGACGATGTCTGATGAGTGGTTCTGTGGCAGGTACAGCCTCACCTGAAATTCCAAAGCCAATAATGTTCACAGTCTGGTTACCTGGCAGATGATTATGAAGGGCCCTAAATCACACACGTGCCGAGGACTCAATCATCTCTCTAGCCCTGCTAGTGAGAGGGCTCAGTAAAATGCAAAACGACAGATACAAAACAGGCAGAATCACGCTGGACGCATCCTTTGCCATTGATTGGATGTGTTCCTTAAAGAGATTTTCATAGACTATATTTCTCATCTGATGATAAGTAGCTTGGAGCCATCCATCCAAGAAAAGAAAATCAGCCCCTCAATGTATGCTAAATCCAAGCAAAGGGAGGTAAATGATGAGAGAAGTATAACAGTTCGTGCGGCTATTAATACTCGGGCTATAAACATTGACTTGCAGTCAGCAAGCATTTAGGATTTTTCATGTCCAGAATCTTGTGAGAATTAGTGCCCGCAGGAGATTTGGGTTTTTGGAGAGCTTTAATTTTAGGTGAAATTGTACAGAACTCACTACCAACTAAATAGATTTTCTCAAATATTCATTGTAAAGGATTAAATATACTATACAGGCATGTTATGACCAAAAGTGAATCGGCAGTTGGGGTATGTCATATTTTACAGCATTTAAAGAATTCTGTGGAATATTTGCATTAAGTGCCTATCAAGTAAAGTTCATCTAAAGGTCAACAATTCAGATGGAAATTACATAAATAATTTACCTTAAAATTATCTGAGAAGAAGTTAGAATATAATAAGAAACACATTTTTTTCTTCTCCAATTCTCGTGTCTTCTGATTCTAAAGTAGGACATGTAGGGAATTTTTTTTCAAGTATGCCACCACGCTTGGCAATCTTTAATTCATGTCTGAAATTCTCACTCTCGTGACTCACCAAAAGTTACATGGCAATCAGGTAGATAGATTTTATTCTCACATACCTCACTTTCTTCAGCACTCCCTCCCGCTGTTCGTGAAAGGTCATTTTAATCATGACTACGTTTATGAAAGCCAGAGAAGATTATTTGGAAGTGACTGAGATGCGGGGCCTACATGCACCGTTTCTCCTTCTTTCAAGATTCTGATTAGGGATCCGGTGACCATTCTATCCAGCGGCTGACAGCCAAGCCGCTCACAGCTTGCTGTAGCCCCTGCTTACTGTTGTATCTTGCAAGGCTATTAAGAACGCCCCTGCTGGCTGACATTCATACTCTGGTCATGTGGAATTTGCAGCGTTTCTAACTCACTCTGTTCTGTCTTCCCTGTGCTCCACTGAGCATGTTCCCTAAGACATTATCCCACTGCCCCAGCCCCGCCTGGGCTAACTCCACAATGACGTGTATACCATGAGAAACGTCCCATGTCTGCCCTGCTCACCTCTGTCTGAATCACTAGCAACTACCACTGTGCCCAGCCTGCAGTGCTCAATAAATATTCCTGAAATAATTAGCCGACTCACTGATATTTGTCCTACGTCTCCACCATTAATGTCTCTTCCCCTGAGAATCCCTCCCGGCTACTCCTGCTGTGTCACCCATTGTGTCCCATACTTCCCTGTTGTAGTAGGTATTGCCTTTTTAGCATAATGGTTAAATTGTCTGTCTTCCTTGTTAGAACATAAATCAAGTGGAGATGGGATTCCCAGTGGCCTTTGGCTCAGAGCAGACAAAAGTTGGATGGATGGACAGGTAGGTGGGTGAACTGGTAGATGAATGGAATGGATGTATGGATGGATGGATGGAAGGATGGATGAGTAGGTGGGTGGTGAATGGATGGATGAATGGATGGATGGATGGATAGATGGATGGATGTGTGGGCAAATGGGTGGATGGATGGATGGATAGATGGATGGATGTGTGGGTAAATGGGTGGATGGATGGATAGATGGATGGATGGATGGATAGGTGGGGGGGATGGATGGATGCAGATTTCAGAGGATGAAGAGTGAAAAGGTCACTGAGAAAAAATAGAAAAATAATAAGGCATGTTTCTCTCTCCTTAGTTAGTAGAGCCAATAATCAGCTCAGTGCTTTAATTCAACAAAATGCCAAGCTGCTAGAGCAACAAGAATGAAAGAAGGGCTTCCCTGGTGGCGCAGTGGTTGAGTCCGCCTGCCCATGCAGGGGACACGGGTTCATACCCCGGTCCGGGAAGGTCCCACATGCCGCGGAGCGGCTGGGCCCGTGAACCACGGCCGCTGAGCCTGCGCGTCCGGAGCCTGTGCTCCGCAACGGGAGAGGTCACAACAGTGAGAGGCCCACATACCGCAAAAAAAAAAAAAAAAAAGAAAGAAAAAGAAAAAAAAAGAGAATGAAAGAAAAAGAAAAGGAGACATAACTGTGTTGGAGTAAAGCAACGGATGAGAAAAGAAAAAACTTTGCTTTTAAAATTTTCTTTTCAGAACAGATTGAGTGGCTAGAGGATGAGTGACTAAACAGGAGCATCATGGAATTTTTCAGGATGATGGGAATGTTCTATATCTTGATGGAGCAACGCAGTAATGACAGCAGTGACAACACAGTGGTAGCAAAACAAGTTTACACATTTGTCCAGAACTGATCAATCTGCGCACTTAAAACGTGCGCATTTTGTTGTAGGTAAAGTATGCCTCAGTAAAGTTGATTTATGTTTAAAATCAGGATAAAGGAAAACATTTAAATCTTAGACAATGGACAAAAGTTGGGGGAAGGTCTTACTTCTCACTCTGTCCTTGTAAAAACAGTTTTCAAGTGTATAATGCTTTCATAACATTCTTCGAACACAGTATTATACAGCAAGGCAAAGCAGCTTCCCAAATTAGAGTGTGAGTATTCTGATTAAGCGCTTCTAGAAGACCTGGATATGTCCATGCCAATCTGTTAACTTTAAAAAGTAACTTGGGTCATATTTCTTTCCCTAAAGTTTAATATATGACTAATGTTTCATATGTTCAGAACCAACCAATTACTACTTCAAGAATATATTCATCCATGGGACTTTGCTGGGGGGTGCAGTGGTTAAGAATCCGCCTGCCAATGCAGGGGGACACGGGTTCAATCCCTGGTCTGGGAAGATCCCACGTGCCGTGGAGCAACTAAGCCTGTGAGCCACAACTACTGAGCCTGTGCTCTAGAGCCTGCGAGCCACAACTACTGAGCCCATGTGCCACAACTACTGAAGCCCGTGTGCCTAGAGCCCGTGCTCCACAACAAGGGAAGCCACTGCAAAGAGAAGCCCACGCGCCACAATAAAAAGTAGCCCCCACTCGCCACATCTAGAGAAAGCCCGCGCGCAGCAATGAAGACCCAATGCAGCCAAAAATAAATAAATAAATAAATAAATAAATAAGAATATATACATCCACATGTAATCAGTGGTAAATGAAATTCATTTTATCACCTCTTTAATGTCAATCCACACTCTCATCAGACCTCGGGCAGCAGTGACATACTGTACCAGGAAAATACATCTGCAGTGATGCATTTGAAATTAATGAATTATTAGAAAAAGACAAAAAGAAACAAACAAAACTGCACTATGTTTCTGCAAGGTCAATTTTATTTCTGAAGCTTCTAAAACATTTTTCCTGCAAATTGTACAAAATGTGCATCATTCTTTTTCTTATAGAAATAAAAATTTAAGCACCATGAATACTGGGGAAATGCCTTATAAAAGCTATAGAAGATCCTCAACAACCATTATAAATGGTGGCTTATATCATATCTGCATGTTTACCCCTTCCAAATCTAATATTTGTATGTGGTTTTATTATAGGATAAGTTGCCAAATAACTTCTTTTAACTGAGTTAACTTGAATTCATGCTTTTTATAAGGTAAAATTAGTCCCAGCTTTAGTTTTTGGTATTTGTGGCAGATCTTTGGTGAGTAGAGGTACTAATAAGTAGGTATGTAGCAGATTACACACAGTCCTGCCAGATCCAGGAGACAGACAGACAAGAAAAAGGGGCTTAAAAACCACAACAAGATGGGACCTATTTTCATTTGGTATCTGGCTGCCAATCTACTGTTTCCCTAAACCTAACTGTGCAATGTTCAGCCCCCGAGCTGCTTCCACTTCAAATCAGTTACTTCAAGTTTTCTCTGCTGAATTTCATAAATGATTTGTCTTCCTGCTTTGTTGAGAGCTGCTCTGTTCCAGATTCTTGATGGATTTAACCCTCACAGTGCTTGTGGCTTCACCAAAACAGGTGTCACTCTTCTCGCTGAAGTTACTCCATATCTCTGACCGAGTCTACTGTCAGAACCTATTGAGAAGTTATCCTTTGCACCGATGTTTTTCTTTTCTTTTTTCCTCTTTCTACCCCTGGAGGCTCATCAGGAAAACAATGGGAAGAGTTTCCCCTTCCAAAGTGTTGAACCAGGACACTGTACTTCTAAGACTGGGCTTCATTAGCTTCCAGATGAGGTCAGCAAGATCTCCGTGGATCCTGGTGTCTGGGGCTCCCCTCTCTGAAAGATCAAGGTCTTCCTGGTGGGTAGTCAAGCTTCCAATGTCTAAGAAAAGAGATAGAGTGAAGAATCTGTGCTCAGAGCCGGGAGGTCCGGGCTGGGCTGCGAGAAACAGAAGGCGGGGCTATAAAAGGAGAGAGCTGACCTTGGAAGAGATTGACTCATCCTGGTGAAGGTTTCAGGACCAAGTGTGAAGCCAAACTTGGCATGGCTCGAGTCCCTGGCATCTCCCACTAAGGATCCTCTTCTTGGCCTGGGTCTTGCAGGCCTGAGCAAGGACCAGAGGCAGCCCCCATCAATCAAGGACCAGGCCCTCCATGGTGGTGGTGGGGGCGGTTCCGGAGTCAGGGCCCCAGGCTCCCTGTGTTCATAGAAAGAGCCTCCTACCTTGACCTCCACTGACCTGCCGGCCAATCTCAGGAGGCGAATTCCTGAGCAAATTTCATTTTATCCTGTGCTCGGGATGTTTGGTTTTCTGTTTGATTTTATTTTGCTTTTCATTTAGACAAAATGTGCCCAAGTCCAAATTTTCTTTTTTATCTTAATTTCCACACAGGATCCTTAGGCCTGTCCGTCCTCCCATGTTCCTTGTTCCCATCAGTGGCAACACCATGCACCCAGCTCAGCCAAGAAACCCTTTGTCTCACTCTCCTCTCCAACCCATTAGCAAATGTTCTCACCTCTGTCTTCAAAATACATCCAGAATCTCCCTCCTTCAGGTCACCTGGCCCTCCAAGGTCTCTGCCCTGGGGCGCTGCAGAGCTTCCTGTGTCACCAGCTCTGCACCCGCCTCTTCCAGTCACTTGTCCACAGAACCAGAGGGACCCTTGTGACAGTACATCAGATCCCGCCACACCCTTGCTCACTGCCCCCCACAACGGGCACCATGACTTTCTGTGTGATGGGCTGGATGGTGGACCCCAAAGATATCCAGGTTCGAATCCCTGGGACCTGTGGATGTGACCTTACAGGGCAACAGGAACTTTGCAGGTGTGATTAAGATAAAGATTTAGAGATGGGGAGATTATCCTGGTGGGCCCCACGTGTAATCACAAGAGTCCTGATAAGAGAGAAGCAGAGACAGATTTGATGACAGAAAAGAGATTGGAAGATGCTACACTGTTGGCTTTGAAGATGGAGGAAGAGACCATGAGCCAAGGGATGCAAGAAATACAGCTCTTGAAGCTGGAATAGGCAAGAGAAAGGATTCTCCCCCAGAGCCTCTGGTTGCACATGGCTCTGCCCACACCTTGACTTCAGCCCAGTGAAACTGATTTTTTTTGTTTGTTTATTTTTGTTTGTTTTAGATTTTTTCTTTTTTTTGGCGGTACGCGGGCCTCTCACTGTTGTGGCCTCTCCCGCTGCAGAGCACAGGCTCCGGACGCGCAGACTCAGAGGCCATGGCTCACGGGCCCAGCTGCTCCGTGGCATGTGGGATCTTCCCGGACCGGGGCACGAACCCGTGTCCCCTGCATCGGCAGGCAGACTGTCAACCACCGCGCCACCAGGGAAGCCCAGTGAAACTGATTTTTGATCTCAGCCCCCAGAACTTAAGGAGAGTAAATGCTATATTAAGCTACAGTGTGTGTGGTAATTGGTTATAGCAGGAGTAGGAAGCTAATACGTCCCCCCGCTCCCCGACTTAGAATTTAAAATCCTTACCGGGCTTTGAGGCCCTCTTCCTCCAGGCCTTTGTCCTTCTTCTCCGACCTCCCTGTCTGCACTCTCTCCCTGGCTCAGCGCTGGCTGGTTACACCGACATGCTACACACACTGCCCTGGATTCAAGTTTGCCAAAGATACTAATTACCATGAAGTTCCCAGGACAGGACTGAAAGGAGTGTGGATGGTGATTCTCAGGTCTTTGCCTTGGGCCCCAAATACCATCAACTACTGGATTTCCTACCCGGAAGAAAATTACACCCTAGACCAATGTTGCTGGACACCAGGGCAGGAGATGACCCATACTGCCCCCGCCTGGTTGTGCCACATGGGCTAGGCAGCAGGTGGGCCCCCAAGCCAGCGATGGAAATCACGAATTACCAAAAATTCAAAGTACTTTCTGGAAATGAAGTTTCCTCCCCAGGAAGCAAGGTGTTTGGACCTTGACTGGGATACACTATTGGCATGCTCCAAGGATGGTGGTCTCAGGAAGGTACTGACCGACAGATGTCCTTAAGGGCTCTGGCTTAAGGGGACATCAATGGGGTCATTCCCAGCCCTACTGCCCAGTCCTGGGTGATTGCAGCAAAGAGCTCAAGGCCTCCAAAGTAAGAGTTTGGGCGGCCAAGAACAGGAGCTGTACAAGGCCATATATGGTGATGGGCTGCCCCCCGATACCAAGGGTCCTAGACTCAGGCCACATGGCAAGGGAACTTGAGGGACGTGCTTTGTTCGCCCAAGTGAGTCTGAGCCGCACGCACAGCCTCTTCCAACTGCAGAAGCTGATGGAGACCTGGAGGAGGGAAAGGGAAAGGGAAGGTGGGGTCGAATACAGGATGGTCATAGCACCTGGTAAGGCCTGCATGCAGCGGTGCATTGCTGGCCCAGCGGGTCACAGCTCTTACTGCTGGCCCGCAGATCTCAGGGCTTTACCTGCAGGCCTGTGGAAGCTGGCGGCCAGGGCCCGGGGACCCTCTTCTACCACCAAAAAGACAAGCCGCTCGGCCTGTCGTGAAGGACCCAGAAAATGGTGACCTGGAGCTCACCCAGTGGAGCTGTGCTCAGGGGGAAGGGTCTAGAAAGAGTGCCTGAGAGGGCCCCAGTGAGAAGAACCTACCGCCGATGACGCGAACACTGCAGGGTGGCTGGGAGGGGGCCTCCAGACACAACAAAGGGACAGGAGAAGGAGGCAGCGCAGGCCCCTCTTCAATCAGGGACCACCCGCTTCGCTCTCCATTCTCGCCGCCACCGCCAGACCACGGGCAGAGGCGGAGGCGTGCTCATCCGCCAGCAGGGACCTGGCCATGGAAGCCCCCGCCCTTGCACTGCCACTCCCCTGCGGCAGGGCTAACTCCCCTGCAGAGACGCAGGCTGGGAGGGAGGAGACCTCAGGCATAGGCACGGCCCGCCTTCTCCTGGGAGAGAGCCAGGAATCCAGGAAGAGGCGCATGGACTTGGGATACGGCTGAGCTCCCGCCTTCTGGGACTGCCCGCCAGCCAAGGCCAGCAGCGCCCCCTCCTGCCCGTATTGAGCTGTACACACTCAGGGAGTCCGGAGGAGAGACATGCAGGCTGGGGAGCGGAAGCTCTGAGCTGGAGGCTGACGAGGAGGACGGGAGGTGAGGCAGAGAGGTGACCTGGGCAGGCAAGGGGGCTCAGCAGGAGGCCATCCCTGGTCTGATGAGACAGTTCCATTGTCCCCAGTCGTAAGAGAGTTCCCAGAGCTCAGCAGGAGTCCAGCTGAGGCCGTGCTCCCTGGGGTTAGAAAGGATGAGATTGGTGAGAATGCACTTGTGAACTGGGGTCGAGGGGCTGTGGTTGGTGGACTGGCGAGGTTGACCCCCAAGATTCCCACCGCTACCCCTGGGGAACAAGCCCCTCCCTTGAGTGTGGGCAGGCCCTGGGACTGTGATGGGCTATCACCCCCATGATGATATCACCTTATATGGGAAAAGGGATTTCGCAGTTAGAACGCAGTACCCGACTCAGTTGACTTTGAGTTAATCCAAAGGAAGATGCTCCCGGGTGGGCCTGACCTAATCAGGCGAGTCCTCAAAGGAGAGCTGAGCTGTAGCAGGGTTCTCCTGCCGGGCGGGAAGGGGCAAGCTGTGAGAGGAGGGCCGTGTGCCAGGCACCTGGGGGCAGCTTCTAGAAGCTGAGAGCAGTCCCCGGCCAACAGCCAGCTAGAAAAGGGGATGTCAGTTCTACAGCTGCAAGGAAATGACTTCTGCGAACAACTGCGTGAGTTTGGAAGAGGACTCTGAGCCTCAGGTGAGATCGCAGCCCTGGCTACAACACCTTGACTCTTAGGGGGTCTCACCTGGGGAGAGACCCTGAGCAGAGGATGCAGCCATCACGGACCTGGATCCTGACCCACCGAAGCTGTGAGATGATAAATGTGTTCTCTGAAACTTCCAAATTGGTGGTAATTCGTTGAGCAGTGATAGAAAACTAATACAGAGGTGTAAGGTGTAACCTCAGAAGGGAGGTGTGGCATCTTCATCGGGCCAGGCTCACAGTGCCGCATGGCCTGTCCAAGGCCAGCTCCTCTGGGGTAGCCTGTGTGGCCCTGTGAGCTGTCAGCCCCCAATGAGCCTGATCTCTCCTCAGGCCATCCCTTTACTGCACGCTGCAGGCCATGTGGACTCAAACACTGATCTCTCCTCTCCCCTTTAATGCGGCGTTTATAAATATATTTTAATAGTTACATTAAGCTCTTTCCTAAGCAATTTTGCAACAAAATACAGCTTTGAATTTGGGTGGGTTTTTTTTCAAAGATACACTACTCTTAGTACAAAGCATTGTTATAAAATGTGCAAAGTAAGATTACTATGATTTTAAAAATCAGGCTTCCCATGATTATCAGAACCAGTGGAAGAGGAGAAACCCAGATAGTGCCACACATAGGCCACTGCACTGTGGTCATATTTCACTCAAGGCTCACTCAGTAAGTATTTATTCAGCATCCAGATGTGCCAGGCACTGTTGGCAGAGCTGGAGATGAGGTGATGGAGATCAACACAGAGCCCACTCTCACAGCGCTTCGTAAGAGGAACTAGACAATAAACCTGCAAATAAATAAATTAAATAACTTCAGACAGTGAGAGATGCCATGAAGAAGATAAACAAGATGCGTTCATTTCCTATGGCTGCTGGTAGCAAATTACCACAAATGCAGGGCCTTGAAACCACCTACCTTTATTATCTCACAGTTCTAGAAATCAGATTTCTAAAATCAAGGTGTCCTCAGGACTGCATTCATTCCAGAGGCTCTAGGGGAGAATCCTCGCCTTTTTTAGCTTCCAGAAGCCACCTGTGTTCTTTGGCTCCTGACCCCTTCCTTGCACACCAAGCCTTTGCTTCTTTCATCTGTTTTAATCACCTCCCTTTCACCCTCTTCGTGAAGGAGGGATTCCTACCCCAGGGTTATGGGGATGGATGAACACACAACACCCAACACAGGACAGATGAGATAAAAAGCAGCTTATTAGTCACACACACTCACAGCCCGGGAGAGGGGGATACTGCATACCATGCAGGGGCACATGGGGGTTACACTCAGAACAGAGTGAACAAGCAGGGTGGTGGAAGGCAGGCTCTGTAGTAACAAGAGGGTGGGGTGGCCCCTGGTACCCACGGGAGGATGTGACCGGCTTGTCTGAGTAATTCTACCAGCCGGGAGGGAACGGAAACCCACTACTCAGGGGTAAGCAGGAACCGAGCCTGATCTGTTTGATAAGGGGTGGGGGGGGCTGGGTGTTTAGCTAGGGGACCTTATCCACAGGAACAGAGTGGGGAGGGAAACTTGCTGTTGGGCCATAAGAAGGCCTCCAATTTCACCAGATGTCAAGACCACATCATCTCGAGTCTCATTTTATGTCTTACACCACATGGTCACATCTATTGTCAGGAAGTTGTTGAGTCAAAATTTCAACCTGTGTTAGTCTGACGCCAGAGCTGTGGTTCTAACCACTTCACTGCTCATCCCTCTTGCACTGTGAACCGTGGCAGCCAGTGTGCAAAGATGGCCCCCAAGGAGCCACACCTGCCAGCATCAGTGCCCTGGTGACGTCTGCTCCCACACTGAGTCTGCATTGCCTCTAAGACTTGACTAAACCCATAGAACATGCTGAAGGTGACACTGTGCCTGTTCTGATCCTAAGAGGGCTTGGCAGCCTCTGCTTCTGCCCTCTTGGCAGCCAGCTGCTGTGTAAGAAGTCCAGCTACCTCTTGTGGAAAGAGGCCACACAGAGAGACCCTAGAGGGTAAGACCCCTGCGTGGAGACAAAGGTCACAGGGAGGAGCACCAAGATGGGAGAGAAGTCATCTTGGAATGTTCTAGCAAAATAGAGCCCTCGGAGACTGTACTGCTAGCCAACTTCATGGCACAGAAGAGCTGCCACCTCACACCAGCCCATCCACAGCCCAGTGTGAGAGAATACGATGGTGGTTGTTTTAAGTCACTACGTTTTGGGGTGATTTTTTACTTCTACATAATTAAAATTCCAGTTTATATCTTCTCTTAGCTAACTTTATATCAGTACCATTAGTGAAGCATAAATACTTCAGACCAGGGCTGTAGTAAGGAATACGACCTAATTCTCTCTGTGTGAGAAGAACACTTGGGTGAATATACACGTATATCAATAAAAAAAAGGGTGAAGAGGGCTTCCCTGGTGGCGCAGTGGTTGAGAGTCCGCCTGTCAATGCAGGGGACACGGGTTCGTGCCCCGGTCTGGGAGGATCCCACGTTCCGCGGAGCGGCTGGGCCCGTGAGCCATGGCCGCTGAGCCTGCACGTCCGGAGCCTGTGCTCCGCAACGGGAGAGGCCACAACAGTGAGAGGCCCACGTACCGCCAAAAATAAAAAGAAAAAAAAAAGGGTGAAGAAGGACCTCTAGCGGTATTGCATTTTTTATCACATATATTCACTTCCATGGATATTTTTATAAAGGTGTCCAGTGACTGCTTGCTCACTCTTTGCATATTTCCCATGTTTAAAAAAATACATTCTGTCCTAATGTTTGATTATTCTGAAGCCTTTCAAGAGGGAGTTACCTCATAGATGTCCTTCCAGAAAACACCAAATCGTGAGTTAAACCGATTAGCTAACCTAGACCTGAGGCGATGAGTTAGACTCTTTGTATGCCTCTGAAGAAAGATGGCCTGTGATTCTAGATGGTGCTGTCATTGTGCAGTCCCTGGTCTAAAAACATTCTAAAAGCCAGAGTAAGTGTCTCTACATTTTTTCAGATGCTAAAGCTGCTGGTCCTCAGTGGTCCTCTCACCTCTTACATGGTTTGCAATGCAGTGGACTTATAAAGCCAAGCATTGTATTAAACTGAATAGGACCTGCTCAGTTTCCTCTCATCACCGACTCAGGTCCTCTCATGGGTAAGGGAGAGCCTGGGATACGCTACCTCTGCCCCATCATTTAATCCCCCCAAGAAATATATTCAAGGCTGACCCGCTGATGTGTGTTTATGTCTCGCGCCATCAGAGATGTGCTTTCCTTGTTTCAGAAAGAAGTCTTGACATGCTTATGTGGATCAGGCCCTTGTTCCCTGTGCACTTTTCCACCCAGCCCTCTCTCAGGAACTCCAGAATTGCCTATCTGGCAGGGCTCATTGATTTCCCATCCGCATTTCCAGATCTCAGCCCTGTCCACCCAGTGACTCAAGCTAGGGCCATGGACGGCATCCTCTGTCTCCTTATCCCCAACTTCAGTCACTTTTGCAAGTCCCGGTCCCTCTCTGTTCTATCTTTAGGATGTGCCCCCTGTGTTCCCACCCCATCAGACCCTCACCCTTTCTCACTTTATTATAGGCAAAGCGTCGCCCATCCATTCTCCACACAACAAACAGCTCGAGTGAGCTTTCTAACACGTATGTCTGATCTTCATACCTCCTTCATCTTCATCCTAAAGTCCAAACTCAGTCTCCTAAGGTGCATCCATTTACACTGGGAATTCTTTCTCACCTCCCGCTGAGACAGCAAGCACAGTGGGCATCTGCGCTTCTCTGGACGTGCGTGCCATACTTCCACTTCTGTCTTCACCTGTGATGCCTTTCTCTGACTTTCCAGCTTCTAATTGTTCTCAGGGAACTTCTCAGACATCATGTCCTTTGAGATGACTTGCCTGCCGCTTGCCTGTCCCATCAAATGGAACTGTGTGTCCCTGGGACTTACCTGGGGGTCCAGTGGTTAAGACTCCGAGCTCCCACTGTAGGGGGCATGGGTTTGATCCCTGGTCGGGGAACTACATGTCCCTGCCCCAGCTCCTGCAAACCCATTGAGTTCCCAGCACAGCTGTCACCCCACTGATCTAGACCCCAGTGGTTGGCCTCCCTTCCAACCCCCAGCCAGTTCACCAGCTCTTTTGATTTATTTGTCTCTGGTTTCTCAGCACCTAGCAGAGGCTTGGAATAAAATCATCAGTCAATAGCTATTTGTTGAATGAATTGCTTACAACCCAGCTCGATCCCTTTTTCTTTAACTCTGTATGGATGTAGTTCCCTCAAGCACTATTGAGCGGGCCGTGTCTGTGTGGGAGGTTAGAACCTAAGGCAGGTGATGCACACGAATATTTCACCGGGGTGTTTTCTGGGTGCAGACTCTGTGTACCAACATGGAAACGCGGGTCTGGCTTTCCCCAGATGCATCCAAGAGAGGTTGGTTCTTATCTCCATGCCCCCAGCTGTGTTCACATTGTGATCTGCCCATCCAACCAGCGGAGTTAAGCTAAAGCAAGAAATCACTGAGTGATGAGAAAACATTTCAAAGATAAGATTAGTCGAGACACCTAGCAGTTTTCTGAAAAGTTGTCCCCTTGGGATCTGCAGGGCCCACCTTAAGGAGCTGGGACAGAAGAGACATTCCTGAGTTTTTGACCTGGACCTGCAATATGGAACCATGGCAGCCACAGAATTCTTTTTTTTAAAGAAGAAACTATTTATGTATTTATTTTAAATAGATAAGGATTTATTTGTTCACATATACGCAGAAGCCCAAAGATTGGCAGATCAGATCTGACACAGTGGCTCAAAAGTCAACAGGGGACCCAAACACATTCCCATATTTCTTGTTGCAAGGCAGTCTCTATTGTGTCTGCTCTTGTACTGTCTTCCACGTGAAAAGCATGAGTTTGGAGCCTTAGTTTGATTATGATGTTTATTTCAATTTTTAATACATTGAATATGTAGCATCACATATATGGAATTCAACTGATATGGCTATCTTTGTTTCTTATAAAGTAAGGCACAGTCCTTCGGTCCTAGATAAATAACATACTCTTAATATATTAAAACTCATGAGAAGTACGAACTTCTGCATCACCATTTGCTGGGTAGGAATAATAGTTGTAAAACTTGGTTGCTGAATTGAGGTGTTCTTTTGTAAGTGTCAAAATGGTAGCATAGGGAAAGAGTACAGGTTGGGGGCGGATATGCATTAAGAATCTTGTTATTGTTGCCATCTAAATAGAATGGAATAAACAGGTTATGAAGACTTGTATTTATGAAGATAAAAAACAATGCAGCCACATAATCCTGAATTCACAACAGTGATTCATTCCTGAGGAACTCCCTGTTGGGTCTGAAAACACAATAATCTCAGAATGTGAGGCTTTTAACATACAAATGCTATACAACTCTACTGACAAAGAGTATATGCTGAAATTACTTTTAAACAATGTTCCATTAAAAAAATACTGCCATTAAAAAGTTTTTGTTTTTGTTTTTGTTTTTTTTCCCAGAAACTTCTGTCTTGTCTCACTAAGCTCAACACACAGGAATTTTTACCAACTTCGAGGTGGAAGCTAGATGTCTTGGGGGCAGGAATGGCTAGGAGACACCCCAAGCCAAGGTGTTTTCAGGGATGTAGTCTGGCCTCTTTTGAGCTGGAGTAACCAGTGGAGTCTTTGCATGCACGTTATTTCACTTTTTCTCAGACAAGAGGGGAGAAGGAGAAATCTACAAGATTTCAGTGGTACTCAGGACACATTGACAAAGTGAGTACAGAGAAACCAGCACATTCCCAGCTCCTAGGGATTGCAGTGTGGATTAGAGGACATGTTTGCACCCTGGTGTTAGCTGGTCCTGCTCGTGTCTCTAAGACCTGGGTGAGTTCAAACCCCAACTCCATAGCTTAGGAAGCCCTGAGCCTTGTCTGGTGCCTGCTGCTCCCACCTCACTCCCTCCCCACCTGCCTCTGCCTCTATTGGGACCCACACCTCCCAGGTCACAAAGTGTGCCTCAGTCACCAGCTGCCACAAGAAATCAAAAGGACAGAAAGAAGGTCTTTGATTTTGTCTGTTTGTTTTAAACGTCTTTATTGAGATATAGTTCACAGACATACAAGTCACCCATTTAATGTGTACAATTCAATGGTTTTTGATACATTCATCACCACAGTCAATTTTAGAACATTTTCATCACCTCAGAAAGAAATCCCAAACCCTTTATTATCACCTCCCTTATCTCCTCGTCCTTCCCCTGCCCCCGCCCCCAGCCCAGCCCTAAGCAACCAGCAAACTACTTCCTGTTTCTATAGATTTCCCTATTCAGGAACTTCATACAGACAGAATCATATAATATGTGATCTTTTCTGACTGGCTTCTTTCACTTAGCATAGCATTTATTAGGTTCATCCACATTGTAACATGTATCAGTACTCCATTCCTTTTTATGGCTGAATAATGTTTCATTGTATAGATATACAGCATTCTGTGTATCCATTCAGCAGTTGATGGACATTTGGGCTGTTTCCATTTTTTGGCTTTTATGAATAATGCTGCTACAAACGTTTATGTGCAGTTTCTATGTGACCATTGAAGTTTTGTTTCCCTTGGGTAGATACCAAGAGTAGCATGGCTGGGTCATATGGTAACTCTATGTTTAAGCATTTGAGAAACTGCCTTTCTGTTTTCCAAAGCAGTTGAACCCTTTTATATACCCATCGGGAGTGTATGAAGGTTCTGATTTCTCCACATCTTTGCCAAAACTTATTGTTTATTGTTATCTGATTTTTTCATGCTGATCGTCCTAGTGGCAGAAGTGGCATCTCATCATGGTGTGTGTTTGCATTTCCCTGATGACTAGTGATGTTGAGCATCTTTTCCTGTACTTAATTGGCCATTCATTTTGATTTGAGAGAAGCGGGTCTCATCTTGCAGAACATTCTACCATCTCCCTCTCCCTCCCTCTCTTCCTCACCCTGTATCCTCCTGAATCCCACCCACCCACAAACGCTCACCTAGATCCAAACTACATAGAGTGGCTTCCTCTTCCTCTGAAGGCCCTGCGCCAGTCAACACAAGGTCCAGGGCTCAGGGTCTGCCACACGTGAGCTCACCTGATAAAGGCTGGACCTCTGACACCAGCTGCTTAGATGAAAATTTCTCTATCTTGTTGCATCTGTGTAACTGGAATATGGGAGGGGCTTACTAGGAAATAACTCTTGGTATTTACATGTGTTTGAATGTGTGCGTTTCCTGCTTTGGAGTGTTACAAATTCACAAGGTGAAGAGCTACTCCAAATTTTCAGAGTGAAGGAAAGAGTTTGGTGGCATATGTTGAAATTCTGGACCCCCAAAGAGCTCACTTTTTGTAAGGATGTACTTCCCTTAAAGTAAAGCAGGTGGTTTTCTAAAGGAGGAGACTTTGGAAGATGAGAACCTCACCCATGCCTGACAGTAGCCATGGTGAGATTGTATGGAAAACTCAGAAATTCTAGAGCCACCTTTCTTAAGGCAAACTGCCTGGCTTAATAAGGAGGATTGTGACCTCTGATCATGTGGTCATCTGACCAGCCTTGGCTGAGTTCCAGTCTCAGGCCAGTGCCCTTAACAACTATTTGCACTTCTCTTGTCTCGGTCGAGAATAATCGACAGTATGTCCTCAATGTACTCTTGTTGATTGATGGAAGGGCCAAGTCATCAGGTGGGGTCAGGTGAGTGAGTACAGGGGATGGGGTGGGGTGGGGCATGGGTTTTCCTCATTGTCGCACAATGTGAGCTCCACCCAGGTAGCCACTAGGGATTATTAGGAGTGACCAACAACAAAAACTCCATGGTAAGTCTACACCTGTATGAAGGACAGGACATGCCCTGAAATGAAAAAGCCAATCTGATTTTTGGTCTTTATTCCTGGTTGGTTCAAAGAGATGAGAAACTAACAAGCTGGGTGACTTTGTCAAATGGGCAAACCACCCTCAGACTAGTTTCTGCACCTGATTTCATTCATTCATTCATCTCTGAACATTTATTGAGTACCTGCTAGGTGCCTAATACAGGGCAAAATGATGGAGCTAGAGATGAGTCAAAATCCTTATAATCCAGACAGGATGAAACCAAGTGGGACCCTCCCAAGTACAAAAACCTTTCTGTGTACCCCATTTCTTGTATGGGGGAAAATGGTTTCAGCCTCTTGGACCTTCCCTGAGTTCCAAAGGGCAGATTCAAACAGTCACTAATTAGAGGAATGAGGCAATGCAGAAACAAAGGAAAGGCAGTCAAGAAACAATAGTGCAGGGATGGGGCAGGGTCCTGGTTCCTCCTGGGGGATATACATAGCAATATGCCTCTGAGTTCTTCTATTGGAACAAAGGCCCCCGCCCATGAGGACCCCAGACTGGTTGGAAACAGAAGGCTGAACACCAGCCTGTTACCTCACTACCAGCCAATCAGAGGAAGGTCACATACGCTGCAGCCCACCCCCAAATTTTGCCATTAAAAACTCTTCCCCCCAGATCGCTGGGGACTTTGGACTTTTTTAAAGATGAGCTGCCTGTTCTCCTTGCTTGGACTTCCAATAAACTTTTCTGTGCTCCAAACTCTGATGTTTTGGTTTGTTTGGCCTCACTGTGCATCAGACACACAAACTTGGGTTCATCAACAAGGACTGAATGCAAGAGGAAGGATTGGGCCATTTGACCTAAGGGGACCCAGGAAATGTTCCTTCAGCAACGTGATGCTAATGTTGACTCTTGGCAGACAGGAAGGACTCTGCCACATGGATCAATAAAGGAAAGGTGTTTTAGATGGTTGGCACAAAAGCAAACTCATAGAAATGGAGTGCTTATCTCGTCTGTCCCCAGTTCCCAGGGCATCAACATTCCCAGTCTTACTGAGGTATGGGACTTCCAGTTCCACACCAACTGGTTGGTGATAACACGAAGTTCAAAGCCCACCTTGGGATCTAGTGCTCCCCAAGGCTTACAGAGGTTCCAGATTATTATTGAGCTCACTTCTCCTGGAGTCCAGAGTGTAGCTGAGGTGTACCTTGACTGGAGAGTAACAGATGCTGCCATCATTAGCTTGCAGAAGTCATGGACACTCCGACTGCAGAGTGGGGGCCTGCAGGGATGAGGTCATAGTTCAGGGGTGGGTTCTCTGTCTGGGCTTGATCCTGGAGCACTAGCATGGAGCCCATGGACCTAGAGCTTTCTCCTGTGTACCCACCTGTAAGGTCCCAGGCTCTAATGGCTCTTTAAGACTCCCCTGTTCTCACCAACCACATCTCTTGGACCCAAAGACTGTAACCCTTCTCATCCACCTCCACCCGGCCCTCGGGGTCCTGAAACCTATTTTTCAGGCCCTGACACCTGCAAGGTCTCATGATCTCATCTTCTTTCTCAGAGAGTTAAGTATCAACCTCTAGGACAATAACAAGAGTGGAGTTCAGGAGATGGGCATTTCCTCCCAGACCAGTGGGTGCCTGTCCACACTTCCATGCTAAGAAACCCCTTTCCCATTCCCAGTAGAGCTGTGAGCAGCAATCCTCACGTTCTACCTGGGAAGGTGCTCTCATCGTCTCCTGGAGCAGACAACTTTTGTGTTTAAGAATGTGGGGGACCTTTTTCCATCACTTTTTCTTTGGGCAGTAACTTACTATAGCGGGTAACCCTGACTTGCCTGGTCCTACTCTCTGCTGTGATATGTATGTGAGTTCCTGATCCCCCTTCTGTGAGATTTGGGATGGCCTCCACTGGTCAGCTCATGTGTGCTTATTGGGCAATCCAACTTCCATGGCAGTGCAGCTCCTACCTGGCATTTACACATGCTTATCCCACTTCGCTAGAGCAGGGGACAGCAGTGGCAGACCAGAACCAGTCCTGTAGCTTTGGGTCGAGGGTGCCTGAGTCTGGAGTGATGCCCCCAAAGTCTCACCTCCCTCATCCACTCCCAAGCAGAATTTGGCAGGCACCACCTAATGTTAAGAAAAATTAAAATTCTCATGCCTTTGTCAAAGCAGGAAGTTACAACTTGGAGCCAGAGAGACAGGAAGTCAGGATACTATCCTCCTTGAGGTTCACTTTTCAGAGATGGCTCCAAGGCCCCCAAGACAGACATCTCTGGGGAGTCAAACTGGTAAAGGGTTATTAGGTTATTTTGAAAGGCTTACACACAGCTCAGAGAGACAGAGAAAGGATTGTAAAGGAAACACCCTAAGAAAGGAAGGGAGGGAGTTCTCTTTCCCTTCTGGCACCAGGGAAAATCTTTTCTTTCCATTTGTAGTTACCCTTACACGGCCTAGGGAAAAAGGAGCAGGTGAAGATCTGCTGAGGGGCCGAGCTGCCTGGGAGGAGGTTCCCCCAAGTGGAAGTGCCCCTGTAGTCCAGGAGGACTGTGCCTCCTTTTCCTGTTCGCTGGCTGCTTCACTTCTCGGGCCACTGGTCAGTCCTGGGGCTGCTGTCTATCGAGGTCTCACACGCACCCTCCCAGGTCCGGGTTCCCATATTTCCCTCCCTCATCCCCATCCCCATTTCTCTGTCTGAAACCTACCATATGCTGCATAGAGTGACCTTGGAAACACAACAATTTTTCTTCTTTTTGAGCCGCTGGAATCTGCAAATAGTTCAAGAAGGTGTCACCAGGTCTTGGGGAAGTGAACTAAAACTCTGGATACCTGGGACCCTCCCCAGACTGATTCAACCAGAACCACTGGGCAGACTTTGTTTTTGGTTTTTTAAAAATATTTATTTATTTGGCTGTTCCGGGTCTTAGTTGCAGGATGTGGGATCTAGTTCGTTGACCAGGTATCGAACCCAGGCCCCCTGCATTGGGAGTGCAGAGTCTTAACCACTGAACCAGGAGGGAAGTCCCGATTGGGCAGGTTTTCAAGCACCCAAATCTTTAAAGGATTCTAAAGTGTAGCCAAGGTTGAAAACTGCTGGCAGGGTCAGAGGTGGAGGGATCTTTTGTGTATTATTAGGGAGTCCAGACTGGAGCCTTTAGAGAAAGGGAAGACCTTTGAATTTTTGTAGGGAGAAGGATAGTACTGATAGATTGGAGATTTTGAAAGATGCTCTGGCAGCCGTGTGAAGGGTGCACAGGAGAGGAACAAGCCCAGGGAACCAGGTAGGAGACTGTTGGGTGATCCAGATGAGAGCCTGGGCTGGAGTGGAGGCAGCAAGACAAAGAAGAAGACCCTCAAGGTCGTCCTTTCCCTGCCTCTCTGCTCTTAGGTTTCCGCAGCCTCTAAGTCAGTTTCCAGAAGAACAGGAGTTAGCGTTCACATCTAGAAGTGAGGCAGATGTCCCCTCATGAAGGGGCAAAAACATCTGCTTATGTCATCCATCAAATTCAAGTGTAAGGTAATTCTAACAGAGCAATGATATGGGAGAGAGATTCTGGATAATTTTATCTGTTCTCAATTGTACGTGTTTTTGTAACATGGTTACATTACGTAGGTATAGGAAAACCAAGTCCATGATAGTGAAAAGCATCATTAAACAATTTCTTCTCGTGGTTAACATTCTTGTGGCCGATTTGAAGTTCCTGGGATGGAATGCTGGAGATTAAACCCGGGACTGCTGTCTTCAGTTTTCTTTGCCTTGTTTCTAACAGTCTGTGAAGGAGAATGACCAGTTTCCCAATCTACTTGGCAGTAGAATTCCCTAAAATGGAGTAATAGAGCCTTTAGTGTGGGGCTTAAGTCCTGGGAGCGAGCTGAGGTTCACGGAAATCTCAGGAGTGATCTAATCAGCCAGTATTTCTTCCCAGTAGGGGGCAGTGTTTGCTGCTCAGTCCTCCACAATGATGTAAGGTGCCACCTGCAGGGACTGACTGGTATCTTCTCTTCCTAATTCATCCTCTTTGTTCCTGTTTCCAGCCATTGCCACAGGAAAATGTTTCCCCTGTGTGAGAATTCAGCAAGAATGATGATTGCATCTCTTTTTCATCTGGAAAACCTCGATCTACTTTTGCATTTTCCTCTTATCAGACATTTCTGCGACCCTTGCCAGTTAACCACTCCCTCCTTCTGGAGACGCTTTATTTTCCCGACTCCCAGGATGGTGTTTTCTTGCTCTTCCTCCTACCTCGTGCTCTTCCCTCTTAGTCTCCTCTTCCGTTTTCCTCTCCGGAGAGACTGAATATACAAATGGACAATAGTCAGATCATATATAAAAAGAGAACTCTGACCCACAATCTGCAGCAACCTGTCCAGGAAACCAACCCCCTGGCTACAGTAACCAGCCCAGGAAGCCAGCCTGCTGTCAGTCCGACGTGTAGGCAGCTAGACTGCCATCTCCAGTAACAATACAGGAAGTTCATCAATAACTTCTGCAACAACTGACCCCAATGGCCAGGACTTAATAATGGACAGCTTTCCAATTTTTGTCCCCGCTTCCAACTTAAGGCCAACAGAGAAAGCCAAATATGCACCCTAAGCATTCACATAGGATGCCCCGCTCTAATTACCCCACCTCCAGCTTCCCCAGGCCCACAGCCTCGAATCAGGGACACTGAAGCCATCCCTTTCTTCCACTATGAGGTTTTCCCACTCTTCTGCCTGCCTTTGAGTCTCTGCCAAGATGCAAGTGATGGTGGCCAACTCCCTTGCTGCAGAAAGCTCTGGAATAGCCTTTGTTTTTCTCATTTGGTTCCACACTCCTCTGTGAAGCTCGAATCCCTGGAGTGTCTCCAGACTTGAACCTCAGACCTCTCTTCCCTAGCTACCCTTTCTCCATGGGGGTCTCATCAAGTGCCCTGGCATGTAGTACCATCCGTATACTGATGACAACCAAGTGTATATCTCCTGCCTGATTCCTTTCTGAGCTTCAAATTCAATATACAAGCGCCCACTTCTAGACTTGGACTTTGAAAGGCATCCCAAATTTCCCATGTTCAAAAGACAAACTTCCTGAATTTCTCCCTCATCTTCACCATCTCAGCTCATGACACCAACCTCCATGCAGCCACTCAAACTTTGCTGTCAACCCTAGCTGACGTCCTAAATTCCTCTTCTCCTCTGTTGGAGTCCTGGGTTCTGCCACATTCTCCAGAGCCATTCAGCGACTTCTGAGAGCTCAGCCTCAAAACGTTTCTCTCTATTTGTTTGTTGTTCTCCCCTCCCCCACTCCTCTGCTACCAGCCGAGTTCAGACCCCATCGTATCTCACATGGTCCGTGCTGCAGAGTGAATGAACAAGCAGCTGGGTTGCTTTCTCATCGACCTCCAATATCTGACTGTTCCCAGTGGTTCTAAAGAGCCTTGTCAGCAGATGTAATTTATCTTCCAGGAAAATTTGAGATTACATTTCATGAAAGATATGTTATTAACAAGGGGGTGGTGAAACGTAAAGGTAATTAATCTTTGAGTTAGGCTCTTCATAAAAAAAAAGCCATAAGTTTCCATATTGCAAAAGATTTACCTATCCATTCATCCTCAGAAACCCTGAGGCCAAGTATTGATCACAAAATACTTATTAATTCTCCTAGGTTGTTATTGTTCTGTATGGTATTGGTTGCATGTTCTTATACCCCTTTCTCTCCCTCTCTCTCTCTCTCTCTCTCTCTCTCTCTCTCTCTCTGTATATATATGTACAAATATATGCAAATGTACTAGGAAAAAGAACAGAGGTTAAAATCATGATTACCCATGTAGCTGAACCCAACCATATCACAACTTTACATCTTGTAACATGTATTCCAGATATTTCGTATTTATAAAACATTATAAAGACCCTTCACACCCCCTCCTTCATTCTATTTCCATTCTTCCCTCTGCAGAGGCAACTGCTATCATGAGTTTACTATTTATAATCTCATGTGTGCTTTTGTACTTAGACTAAATTTTATAAGTCTGTAAGTAAGATATAGTTTGTTTTACTGATGGTATGTTTTTTAAATGGGTATATTTTAGGCATTATTTGGCAAATTACTTTTAAAATTCAACATTGTTTTTTATGTTTACCCATGTGGGAACATATTCTGATTCATTCGTCATGCATCCTCGTTTTTTTTTCCATCACTGAGGTTTACTGAGTTGTACAGAAAAGTAGACAAATAATGAGCATCAGCTCAATCAGTTTTCCTAAAGTGAACATATGCCATGTGACCACAAACTGGATTAAGACATTGAATATTAATCACACTCCAGAAGCCCTCACATGACATCACCTGGCCATCACCTGCTCCACTTCCCCAGAGAAAACATTTCCCTAACATCTCACACCATAGTTGCCCGTTTAAGAACTCTGTATGGAAGGAATCAGAGTTTGTAGACTTGTGTCTGACTTCTTTTGCTCAACTTTATATTCGAGAGATTCATCTATGTTTTTTGCATAGAGGTAGTCTGTTCATTTAAAATTTTCCCTTTAATAGACTTTACTTTCAGAACCATTGTAGACTGTCAGAAAAATTGGGAAGATAATACAGAGAGCTCCTATATCCCTCATCCAGTTTCCCCTATTACTAACCTCTTACGTTAGTATGGTACATACTAAAGTAACCAATATCGATATCTTATTATCAAAAGTTCATAATTCATTTCAATTTTCTTAATCTTTACCTAATGCTCTTCTTTTCTGTTCCAGGCTCCTACATGACATTAGTTGTCAGGCCTCTTTATGCTCCTGGTGGCTGTAGCAGCTTCTCAGACTTTCCCTCTTTTGATGCCCTTGAGAGTTTCTATGAGGTCTGGTCAGGTATTTTGTACGGTGCCCCAATATTGGGATTTGCCTGGTGTTTTTCTCATGATAAGACTGGGTTTAGGTTGGTGGGAGCCAGACCACAAATGTGAAGTGTTATTTTCATGACACCATAGCAAGCATATGTACTGCCAACATTATTGATGACTGTTGATGGTGGCCTTAGTCACCTGCTGGAGGTAGCGTTTGCCTGGTTTATCCCCTGTAAAGTGACTCCTTTTCTCTCCCTTTATATGTTGTACAGTTTGGAAGGAGGTCATTCTGCACAGCCCTCACTTTCAGAGTGAGCAGTTTTACTCCCTCTCCTTGGAGGCAGTGTATCTACATAAATTCCTTGGAATTCTTCTGTATGGGAGATTTGTCTCTTCTTCCTCATTTACTAATTTATTCAATCATTTATTTACATCAGTATGGACTTGTGGATATTTACTTTATTTTCTGAGTTATAATCCTTTGACCCCTGGAACTCTTTCAATGGGCTACTGTGGTCCTTTGTCCTTTGACATACGGTCGGTGTTTTATTTTGTTTGGTGTTGAGCTCTCCCTCACTTTCAGGGACTACCAAGTTATCCAGGTTCATCTTGTATATGTCCTGCCTAGTCTTAGAATCAGCCATTTCTCCAAGGAGCCCTGGTTCATCTTATTGGAGAACGGTGTTAGAAACCAAAATTTGGGTACTAAGCCATGCTTGTTGATACTGGGGTGTCATTTCTTGTTAGACTTCTCCGAAGACAGAGCAAAAAATATATGTGTACTAAGTGGTGTGTATATAGTGTAACTATAAACCCTTGTATATGTGATCATCTGTATCTATATTAAGCAAAGCATGAGTTCGTATTGATATCTCAAATCCATAACTACATGGATCCTACCCTTGTTTATCCATAAACTTCCATTCTAATACTGAGAAACCTGGCTCCACCATCAGTCATACGTTGATGTGATTGTTCCAGTCTAGTATACATATATAGTTGTATCAGAATTGTTAACCAGTACCCTGAGGGAAACAGCTTTATCCACTAGTGTACAGAGCTCATATGCAGTTCCTTTTGCCTTTAGTCTTAGAGATCTCACTCATTTCCAAAGACACTTAGGTCAACACCTCTCCCCACCCCACCTACCTATCCCTTTCAGTGAGGTTGTTTCATGTTTGTAATTGTTAACTTGAGAACTGCAATAGTTAACAAGTTAGGGCTTCCCTGGTGGCGCAGTGGTTAAGAATCCGGCTGCCAATGCAGGGGACACGGGTTTGAGCCCTGGTCTGGGAAGATCCCATGTGCCGCGGAGCACCTAAGCCCATGTGCCACAACTACTGAGCCTGCGATCTAGATCCCACGTGCTGCAACTACTGAAGCCCGCACGCCTAGAGCCCGTGCTCTGCAACAAGAGAAGCCACCACAATGAGAAGCCCACACACCGCAACGAAGAGTAGCCCCCGCTCGCCACAACTAGAGAAAGCCTGCGTGCAGCAACGAAGACTCAATGCAGCCAAAAAAAAAAAAGTTAACTAGTTAACTTCTCTTGTCACAGTCTGCATTCCTTCCTGAGTTCCCCCAACTTCTTAAATGATTTTTTAAAAAATTTGCAGTCATCAGATTTCACTCTTTGCTCTATAGATTTTGACAGATGCATGGTATCTTGTATCCACCATTACTGGAAATTTACTGCCCTAAAAACTTACATTACAACAATTTTATTGCCCTAAAAATCCCCTGTGTTATTCATCCTTCCCCCCTTCCTCCTGAACCCTGGAAACCACTGATCACTTTACTGTGTCTACAGTTTTACATTTTCCAGAGTGTCATGTAAGGGGAATCATACTATATGTACCCTTTTCATACAGACTTCCTTTACTTGGCAATATGCATTTAAGTTTCCTTCATGTCTTTTCATGGTTTGATAGTCATTCTTTTTATTGCTGAATAATATTGCATTGTATGGAGGCACCACAGTTGGTTTATTTGTTTGTTTAATCAGTTCCTGCTAAAAGTGTGTTAAAATTCCACCCTGTTCGTAGATATGTCTTTTTCTTCTTTTTTTTCTAAAATTTTTGCTTTATAAACTGATGGTATATTTAGTACATACAAATATAGAATTTTTATATCTCTCTGATGAACTGAGTCTTGTCATTATGAAATTCTCCGCCTTATCTCTAATATGCTTCTTAGTCTATTTTGTCAGTTATTAGCATCCTTATGCCAACTTTATTTTGTTTAGTGTTTGCATGGCATATTGTTTTCTGTTGTTTTGCTTTTAGCATTTCTGTACCCTTATATTTAAAAGGTGTCTCTTATAAAGCACATATAGCAGGCTTTATGTTTTTATCCTGCCTGATAATCCTTGCCTTTTAATTGAAGTATTCTGTCTTTTATATACAATATAATTACTGATGAATTTGGGTTTAAATCTACTATCTAAATAATTATTTTCTGTTAGTTTCACTTGTCTATGTTTCTTTTCTTTCTTTCCTTTTTTGGATTATTGAAGTTTTTATTTCATATTTCCCCATAATTCATTTATTATCTATGCATTCTTTCATTATTATTTTAGTGACAACACCAGAGATTACAACATGTTCCTTGAATTATTAAAATCTTTATTTTGCTTTCAATTTTAAAGGACATTTTCACTGGGTATAGAATTCTAGGTTGGCAGTTATTTTCTGTCAGCACTTTGAAAATGTCATTTCTTTTTTTATGGAGGGGGAGATTCTATCATTCCTTTTGAGAAATAAGACATATATTTTATTGGTGATTCTTTAACTTATGTATCTTTTTCTTCCCCTATCTTCCCCTATCTCATTTTAAGATGTTCTCTTTGTCTTTTCTTTGCTGCATTTGTATTATGATGTGCCTACAGGTGACTTTCTTTGAAGTAGTTCTGCCTGACATTTTAAATATTTTTTTAATCCATGGCTTGATTTTTTGAAATCAGTTTTGGGAAATTCTCAATCTCTACCTCTCCAAATATTTCTTCTGCTCCATTTACTTTCTTCTCTACTTCTAGGGCACCAGCTGCACTTGTGTTAGTCCTTTTCCCTATATTTCTTATACTCCTTTTTTGTACTTTCCATTATTTTTTTCCCTTATGCTTCACTCTAGGTATTTTTAACCTACTTCTTCTAATTCATGAACTCTTTCTTTAGCTGTGTCTAATCTACTACTAAATCTATTCACTGAATTGATATCTTTTTATAGATTCTAGCTTTCTGCTGAAATTGTATTTATTTATGAATTAACTTTGGTAATTTATTTTTTGCTGGAGAGATATTTCATCTAAATATTCAAATTATGTTTCTTGAGTGGCTTTTCATTTAGTTGATCCTTTCTATTTTTCTTTGTTCTCTTTTTTGTTAATTTCTGTTCTTGGCTTAAATTTTAATTTATTCTACTTTCTTTAGTTTATCTCATAGTTTTTTTGTGGGTTTTTGTGTGTGTGTGTGTGCCACATTGTGCAGCATGCGGGATGCTGACCAGGGATCAAGCCTGTGCCCCAGGTTAGTTCCCTGACCAGGGATCAAACCCCTGCCCCGCTGGCATTGGGAGCATAGAGTCTTAAGCACTGGACCACCAGGGAAGTCCCTCTTCTTTTGCTTTTTGAGTTAAGTTTCATTTATTCATATTATTTTTCTTTTTAAAAATGTATTTAATACTATAAATTTACCTCTAAGAACCACTTTATGAACCCAGAGATTTTCATATATAACACTCTATGTCATTTAATATCTTATTGTTTCCACTGTGTTTACTTCTTCAACCAATGAGCTAAGTAGACATATATTGGTTTTTTGGTTCTCAGATATAAGAAAGTTTATTGACTATGTATTTATTATGGATGCATAACTTTAAAAAAAAATAAGAAACAGGATTTATTTTTCTATGAAATCTCTAATCCATGTTCCAGCCAATGCATGGAGCGTAAATCAAGCCCCATGTAGACTCTTGGTAAAAACAATTGTAACTTTCTACAGGGCAAAAAAAAATCAGCATTTTTTAAAACTGGAAAACAATTATATTTTGGAAGAACTCACTACATAAGGTGACAGAATTCCAAAATCAAATTACTTGAAAATATACATTGCAATTTCTTTGTACAATAGGTGAGAAAAATCTACAGTATAGAGAATACAGGCAAAGAAATATGAAGGGCTGAGGAAAAGGGTATGTGGGTAAACAGCATTTTAAATAGCAAACCCAGAAGTTAAGTAGAAAGCCTGTAGCTGTGCATGATTTATTCATCCAATATTCACATTAGGTAACTGAGGGCAAAAATAAAACCAAATCAGAATTTTTTTACTGTTTGGGGTACATTTCAATAATTTTAAATCTGAATTGAATTCAGAACCAACTCTTTTTAGTCCTTGGGGATAATGACTGAATTCAAGAGCTCTCAACAACGAAAACATGCTATTGAAATATCCAATCCAAGAGATGGATGCAAATATAATACAAAAGGCACCTAGTGACAACCATTCCTCTGAAGTCATCATTAAAAATCAAATAGTTGCTTATTGAGTGTTTCAGTATTTGCACTAAATGATTCGAAAACTTCCTGGTAGACAGAGGAGATAAAAGCAAAGGGAAGTGTGTCAAAACAAAGAAGATACAAAGTTTAGTAAGTGAAAAGAGTTTAATGAAGCCTCAGTAGTTTAAAGGAAATTAAATGGAAACTTTTAATCCTAACTGCTTTTTATCTGACATGCTTTAAGGAGTCTTTTAAAACTGATAAGAAACAATGAATAGGAAAAGAAAACCTGCTAAAATCTTTTTAGAATTTACATGATTCTTATTTTACTACAAGAAAGCATTATTGGGTACAAGGTGTGTTTGTGGATGTACATGAACAGTATATATACTTTCCGGATCATGTTGTGCTCTATACAGGTCTTTACAATTCTTCCTGAAGGTTAAAACAGTTCTTTAGAATTCAAAATGCGTAATCATCTGTAAGTTGGCACTTGTTAGGCTCTTGTCAGCATTGATACTGACATGATTTATTTCAGTCCGGTTCCAGCCAGTGTTTGCCAAATTCTTACAACATAAGTCCAGCAATAGGTGGGTAGAGTGCAGGAAAAACAGTGCCATGTTTCTCAGTCGGAGCTCCTGAAATGAGTGAAGTTACAGCTGTTGAATAAATGTCACTCAAAAGCAGTCTCTTGCTTTTTCTTACACAGCGGGCAACTTTCCTTTTGAATTCTCCATTTCTGTCTTCCCTCCATTCTTTTGCAGGATCAACATTAGCAGGTGAGTCTCCATTAGGATCTGGCAGCATAGAAATGACACTAATCATGATGGTTTCCACGGAGTGAATAGGCAGCCAGTGTTCCTCTGGCTTTTCATAGCCATATTTATCTTCCCCTGGCTAGTGAAGAATAGAAATGCATGCATCACCATTTTTGTCAACATTTGGGTGCCAGATTTCTGTAACGAATTTCATTTTAGGAGGTCTAAGGGGATAGTCTTTTGGGAAAGTGAGATAAGCCTGAAAGACATCGCCTTCATAAAATGTATCTGGAGGACCAATAATGACTTTCCATCGATAGAGATCATTGTCAACTATTCAAGTTGCTGAAAAGCCTTCCACTGGATTTTTACTGAGTTCTGCCAGCTGTCTTCGCAGTAGCACTGCAGACTGCAACTCCGTCAACCTCCCCACCAAGGGCCCGGGCTGGCGTCGGGGCTTCCGAAGGACTGGGGACAGGCTCTGGGGCTGCTGGACCTGGGTGTGCTGAGGAACCCAGGCCCACACGACGGGAGCGCCGAAGGCGACAGAGGCTGGGCTGGGGCAGTGCCTCGCTGCCCGTGGAGTCCGCTTACTTCTGCTTTCCTCACAGCGCCTCACGCCCGGAAGGGGAGGGTGCCCGTGCCGCCGCGGTGCACACAGGGCAGCATTTTTTCCTTTTAAAGAATATTCTAGATGTTTTTGTGCAGATGAAAAAGTTCACATATTACATGGGTCTGTGCTCTCTTCGTTTATGTACTCAAATGTTCCCTCCCTGCTGTCAATTCTGCACAGAGGAGGCATGGATCATTGCTCTGCAGCTGCACTAACGAACGCTCCTATCTCCATGTCGCTCCATAGTTTGGTAGCCTAGAACCACGGTATGATTTCACTTTATAATGCAACTGGAGCAACTGGAAAGTTCTGAATTAAAGTCTTCAGACCTTTTTTGAGTGCCTACTCTTAAATCACCAGGAAATGCTTCCCACCAGCTATCTATTTTACGTTTGGTAGTGTATATATGTCCATGCCACTCTCTCACTTCGTCACAGCTTACCCTTCCCCCTCCCCACATCCTCAAGTCCATTCTCTAGTAGGTCTGTGTCTTTATTCCTGTCTTACCCCTAGGTTCTTCATGACATTTTCCCCTTAAATTCCATATATATGTGTCAGCATACGGTATTTGTCTTTCTCTTTCTGACTTACTTCACTCTGTATGACAGACTTTAGGTCCATCCACCTCATTACAAATAGCTCAACTTCATTTCCTTTTATGGCTGAGTAATATTCCATTGTATATATGTGCCACATCTTCTTTATCCATTCATCCAACGATGGACACTTAGGTTGTTTCCATCTCCTGGCTATTGTAAATAGAGCTGCAATGAACATTTTGGTACATGACTCTTTTTGAATTATGGTTTTCTCAGGGTATATGCCCAGTAGTGGGATTGCTGGGTCATATGGTAGTTCTATTTGTAGTTTTTTAAGGAACCTCCATACTGGCTGTACCAATTCACATTCCCACCAGCAGTGCAAGAGTGTTCCCTTTTCTCCACACCCTCTCCAGCATTTATTGTTTCTAGATTTTTTGATGATGGCCATTGTGACTGGTGTGAGATGTTATCTCATTGTAGTTTTGATTTGCATTTCTCTAATGATTAGTGATGTTGAGCATTCTTTCATGTGTTTGTTGGCAGTCTGTATATCTTCTTTGGAGAAATGTCTGTTTAGGTCTTCTGCCCATTTTTGGATTGGGTTGTTTGTTTTTTTGTTATTGAGCTTCATGAGCTGCTTGTAAATTTTAGAGATGAATCCTTTGTCAGTTGCTTCATTTGCAAATATTTTCTCCCATTCTGAGGGCTGTCTTTTGGTCTTGTTTATGGTTTCCTTTGCTGTGCAAAAGCTTTGAAGTTTCATTAGGTCCCATTTGTTTCTTTTTGTTTTTATTTTCATTTCTCTAGGACATGGGTCAAAAAGGATCTTGCTGTGATTTATGTCATAGAGTGTTCTGCCTATGTTTCCCTCTAAGAGTTTGATAGTGTTTGGCCTTACATTTAGGTCTTTAATCCATTTTGAGCTTATTTTTGTGTATGGTGTCAGGGAGTGATCTAATCTCATACTTTTACATGTCCCTGTCCAGTTTTCCCAGCACCACTTATTGAAGAGGCTGTCCTTTCTCCACTGTACATTCCTGCCTCTTTTATCAAAGATAAAGTGACCATATGTGCGTGGGTTTATCTCTGGGCTTTCTATCCTGTTCCATTGATCTATATTTCTGTTTTTGTGCCAGTACCATACTGTCTTGCTTACTGTAGCTTTGTAGTATAGTCTGAAGTCAGGGAGCCTGATTCCTCCAGCTCCGTTTTTCATTCTCAAGATTGCTTTGACTATTTGGGGTCTTTTGTGTTTTCATACAAATTGTGAAATTTTTTGTTCTAGTTCTCTGAGAGATGCCAGTGGTAGTTTGATAGGGATTGCATTGAAACTGTAGATTGCTTTGGGTAGTATAGTCATTTTCACAATGTTGATTCCTCCAATCCAAGAACATGGTATATTAAGAAAATGGGAATAGGAACACACATATCGATAATTACTTTAAATGTAAATGGACTAAATGCTCCCACCAAAAGATACAGACTGGCTGAATGGATACAAAAACAAAACCCATATGTATGCTGTCTACAAGTGACCCACTTCAGACCTAGAGACACATACAGACTGAAAGTGAGGGGATGGAAAGAGATATTCCTGCAAATGGAAACCAAAAGAAAACTGGAGTAGCAATTCTCATATCAGAAAAAATAGACTTTAAAATAAAGACTATTAGAAGAGACAAAGAAGGTCACTACATAATGATCAAGGGATCAATCCAAGAAGAAGATATAACAATTGTAAATATGTATGCACCCAACATAGGAGCACCTCAATACATAAGGCAAATACTAACAGCCATGAAAGGGGAAATCGACAGTAACACATTCATAGTAGGGGACTTTAACACCCCACTTTCACCAATGGACAGATCATCCAAAATGAAAATAAATAAGGAAACACAAGCTTTATATGATACATTAAACAAGATGGACTTAATTGATATTTATAGGACATTCCATCCAAAAACAATAGAATACACACTTTTCTCAAGTGCTCATGGAACATTCTTCAGGATCATATCTTGGGTCACAAATAAAGCCTTGGTAAATTTAAGAAAATTGAAATTGTATCAGGTATCTTTTCCGACCACAACACTATGAGACTAGATATCAGTTATAGGAAAAGATCTGTAAAAAATACAAACACATGGAGGCTAAACAATACACTACTTAATAACGAAGTGGTCACTGAAGAAATCAAAGAGGAACTCAAAAAATACCTAGAAACAAATGACAGTGGAGAGACGATGACCCAAAACCTATGGTATGCACAAAAAGCAGTTCTAAAAGGGAAGTTTATAGCAATACAATCCTACCTTAAGAAACAGGAAACATCTCAAATAAACAACCTAACCTTGCACCTAATGCAATTAGAGAAAGAAGAACAAAAAATCTCCAAAGTTAGCAGAAGGAAAGAAATCATAAAGATCAGATCAGAAATAAATGAAAAAGAAATGAAGAAAATGATAGCAAAGATCAACAAAACTAAAAGCTGATTCTTTGAGAAGATAAACAAAATTGATAAACCATTAGCCAGACTCATCAAGAAAAAAAGGGAGAAGACTCAAATCAATAGAATTAGAAATGAAAAAGGAGAAGTAACAACTGACACTGCAGAAATACAAAAGATCATGAGAAATTCCTACAAGCAACTCTATGCCAATAAAATGGACAGCCTGGAAGAAATGGACAAATTCTTAGAAATGCACAACCTGCCAAGACTGAATCAGGAAGAAATAGAAAATATGAATAGACCAATCACAAGCACTGAAATTGAAACTGTGATTAAAAATCTTCCAACAAACAAAAGCCCAGGACCAGATGGCTTCACAGGAGAATTCTATCAAACATTTAGAGAAGAGCTAAAACCTATCTTTCTCAAACTCTTCCAAAATATAGCAGAGGGAGGAACACTCTCAAACTCATTCTACGAGGCCACCATCACCCTGATACCAAAACCAGACAAAGACGTCACAAAGAAAGAAAACTACAGGCGAATATCACTGATGAACATAGATGCAAAAATCCTCAACAAAATACTAGCAAACGGAATCCAACAGCACATTAAGAGGATCATACACTATGATCAAGTGGGGTTTATTCCAGGAATGCAAGGATTCTTCAATATACACAAATCAATCAATGTGATACCCCATATTAACAAATTGAAGGAGAAAACCCATATGGTCATCTCAATAGATGCAGAGAAAGCTTTCGACAAAATTCAACACCCACTTATGATAAAAACCTTCCAGAAAGTAGGAATAGAGGGAACTTTCCTCAACATAATAAAGGCCATATATGACAAACCCACAGCCAACATCGTCCTGAATGGTGAAAAACTGAAAGCATTTCCACTAAGATCAGGAACAAGACAAGGTTGCTCACTCTCACCACTCTTATTCAACATAGTTTTGGAAGTTTTAGCCACAGAAATCAGAGAAGAAAAGGAAATAAAAGGAATCCAAATCAGAAAAGAAGAAGTAAAACTGTTACTGTTTGCAGATGACATGATACTATACATAGAGAATCCTAAAGATGCTACCAGAAAACTACTAGAGCTAATCAATGAATTCGGTAAAGTAGCAGGATACAAAATTAATGCACAGAAATCTCTGGCATTCCTATACACTAATGATAAAAAATCTGAAAATGAAATCAAGAAAACACTCCCATTTACCATTGCAACAAAAAGAATAAAATATCTAGGAAGCAACCTACCTAAGGAGACAAAAGACCTGTATGCAGAAAATTATAAGACACTGATGAAAGAAATTAAAGATGATACAAATAGATGGAGAGATATACCATGTATCTAGCATTTCTGCATCTATTTTCAGAAGTGATATTGGCTTGTGATTTTCCTTTTTTGTCCTTTTTTATCCGGTTTGGTATGAGTGTTCTAGCTTCATAAAATGAGTCAAGGATTTTTGACTGTCCTTCATATTATATTTCTTCACATGTTTTAGAGTTTTGATTTTTAGGCTCATTTTGAGTGGGTTTTTGTTTTTATTCTTTTCATTTTTCTGCTCACCTGCCTCCACCCCACCCAATGAGCTTTTACCTGATGATCATTTTGTGATAGCTTTCACCTTGACTCTGTGACTTCATTCTGGACCAGTTTTTATAAAGGCAGTTTGGGGTTTCTGTGCCATACTGATTGTGTGGACACCCATGCCATCATGAAGCCAGCATGTGACTAGGCTCAGTTTTTGGCTGGGGCTTGGGTCTCCAGCCCCACATTCCTAGACTCTTATTCTTCTAAAATATTGGTCTGCAGGAAATGGAAAGCCATGGGGCTCCCACCCCAGTTCTTGACTTAAGCAATGTACTTAGTTTCTGTCTGCCATCTTGGGTGTTTGTGTCTTGGGTTTATCCATAGGAGCAAAACTCCCTGCTGATTTTAGACAAAGAGCCCCCTGGGTCAGAGGCTTCCAGGAGTTTTCTTCTGCCACTGTTGAGCCAGATATCTCTTTTTAGCTTTCTATTTTTATGCCTTATCTGTCATGGCTTTGTGTTCAGGCTAAAGGATGGATCAAAGCAAGAACTCATTGACCTGCCTTGTTCAAAACACTCTTCCCTATCTTTCTTATTTTCAATTTACTGCCTTGTCTCACAGGGATTTAAAGAAACTATTTTACTTCATGATGCCAATGCAATGAGTCAGATAGAGCAGGTGTTCCTATCACCCCAAGTGACAAATGAGCAAAACAAGAAACAGAGAGTTCAGGTGCTTTAGTTCAGGTTTAGGGAATAGCTGGTTACCTGCAGAGCCTGTTCCCCCAGAGCCTATCCCAATTTTACTCTTTACTCAACCTTGCCGCCAAGAGAAATAGAACACTGAATGATCACGGCATTCATTAAAGACAATTCCCTTGACCAATTTTTCAATGCTTTTGATACCTTGAGCATTTTGTAATTTCAAGAATAGTATCAGAGGAGAAAATGTCCGATCTGCTGTCACGGCACTGGATTTTAATTTAGATCGTGTCATTCCCACTTATTCCTCCCATTTACTTTTCTAGAACAAATTTCCAAGCTCCAAAGTTCAATTCCATTCAGTTCAATTCAGCAAATGTTCACTGAGGCTCTGTCGTGCTCAGACAGCACCAGGTGGTATGGTCTGGTCCATGACTGGTCCAGAAAGGGGCATCCCCCAAATCACGCACAGATGAGCAACTCGTTTTCCACTCAAGAAATATCTAGGAATCTCTTTCCACATGCCAAGCTCCTTGCTGGTCGTAGTAGATGACTGAAAGGCAAGTCCCTTAGTAGAACATGTCCCTTGGTAGAGCTTACTGCTGGAGGACAGCCGACGTGGTCATTGATTCTGACATGTGAGGCAGAAAATGAAGAGTGGTGAAGTGGACCATGCAAGGATGGATGAAGAGGGCTGGACTGGGCCAGGAGATCAGCCCTGAAACTCTTGTGAGATTCCTGGTAAAAGTCGATACAGACTGGCCTTTGGTAGGGGTTTCAGAAATGAAAAGAAGTCCTGAGATCACTGTTGGGGGTGGAGGGCATAGTCATAGGTGACACCCTGGTGCTGTTGGAACCTGCACAGCGGTCCCCAGCAGAGAGAGAAGATCACTTCTGCCAGAAAGTCTTTGTGTGTGTTGGTGGGGACATGGGGGAGGTTAGCAAAAGAAAGGATATTTTAGCTCTAATCTGCAAGATGGGTGAATTTGAACATACATTTGATTGGGCGCTCTACAACCTACCCACAGAGGAACTCAATAAAGACTGAATTGAACTGACTAGTCATCCAGGGAAAAGATTTATTTATTGGGAAAAATTGTAAGGAAAGGGATCCGAGTTTAAACTAGGACACTACTTAGAATAAGGATTCAGTTTGAAAATCAAGATTGTTGTCAACCAACAAGGACCTACTGTCTAGTACAGGGGCCTATGCTCAGTATTTTGTAATAACCTATAAGGGAAAAGAATCTGAAAACGAATATATAAATATAACTGAATCAGTGTGATGTACACCTGAAACTAACACGATATTATAAATCAACTTTACTTCAATAAAAAATTTTTAAATAAAATAAACAATTTAAAAAATTAACAAACAAAAGACTGTTATCAAAATCTTTTCACTGTTTACAAATTTTGCACTTAAAAATGAACTTTTTGGCCAACCCAATATTTTGGAATTTGCTTTTCTAAAGATTTCCTTTGAATATTTTTCCTCTCATCCCCTTTTGAGTCATGCTGGACACCACCCCTGATTTCTTCACTTTTTCTTTCAATCCCCGTGGAGGACCTGCAGCAACCCACATGAATCCAGACTTCCAGGCTGAGGTCCTGGTTGAAATAACACAGAAACCATGACAATGGCTGTGGACAGTCCGTTTCTAAAAAAAAGTGACCTTCACACACATTCCCAGAAAGGCTGTCTGCACTGGTTTTAAATTCAGGCTTGCCAATGCATTTCCATTTCAGGCACTTTGGCCACAAGAGTGCTTCTGTGTTATCAGGAATTGGAGGTACACTGAAATAATCTCAGACATGCAAAGAGCTGAAGAGATGCTAATCTCACTCCTGCGTCTCCTTGTTCTTTGGCTGAGTAGAACAGCCAGCATATTGTTACCTTCGTGATTTTTAAATCCATAGCATTTAAAAGGATTAGACATATGTCAGTGTAAACTGGACGGATTGAGGGTTTTTTTTTTAAACATAAGGACTATGCTTGTATTCAAATGTCAAACAATGTATGTGTAGGTTTAGTGTTCTTTCTTAGACATAAATAACATTCCAGGCTGTAATTAATTTATCCATGTTCCTATCAGCACAGCATTATTCCAGGACATAAAGGGGTGGAGAGAGGCGGGGGGCGGGGGCAGAAAACAACACTGTTATTTCTTTTGGAAAAGCTTTCTTAATTGGATTTGTGCTCTTTTCATAACAAGGTGAAGGCTGTGGTTATTTGTCAAATGCAAGGGCAGCTGGGATGCCTGAATCCATGGGTCTGTAGCCAGCTGCGTCGTCTTCTTTGAATGACTCGAGGGTGACAAAAATTAGTGCAAGTGCCCCTGAGACCTGGGCAGAGGCTGCTTAAATGACTATTTTAATGGACAATCTTGCCATCCACCCACCAGGCAACACTCAGTGGCACCATGCACTGCAGAGCCCCATAGAATTGATGCCACAGAGTTGAATTTGTTTTATGGGAAAGACAGTCCTTGCCCTAAATCAGCAGTTCCTAACACAGCAGCCAAGAATCATCTAGCACATCAGGGGTCCATAAGTCTGCGGAATTGTAGCTAAAATGTTGCACGCGTGTGCATTTGGGGTAAGGGTTGGGGAGAGCCATAGCTTTTCTCAGATTCCCAAAGGAATCCTGAAAAATCCAGAACCATTGCTCTAAAAGGACAAACAGAAGATACACATCTGAAACAGCCAAAAAGCACGTGCAACACAACATCTGAGCAAGGCCAAAACAAGTCAATGAGGAAGTGAGTTCCCAGGTGTGCAAAGTGAAGGAACAGCCAGAGAAAGGGCATTGCAGGAACTTTTTCCTGGAAGGGAAGGGCCTAGAATAAAAGTGACAAACTCAGTCCCTGCAGAACCAGGCAGGGCATTCCATAAGCGGGGCCTGCTGAGTGTCCTTGTCAGGGAGAATGTGGAGTTTGCATTTTTCTGGAAAGGGCCTGGTGCCCTCAGCTCCTGCCTCTTGTTCTGTCAAATATGAGCATAAGTTTCTAAATCCACTGGGTTTTGTGAGAGAAGCCAAAGTCTAGGTATTTAGAATAAGAGCTCTCAATTTTTTTAATCTAAAAACCAATTCAAAATTAAAGCTAACAGGGACTTCCCTTGTGGTCCAGTGGTTAAGACTCCGCACTTCCACTGCAGGGGGCACAGGTTTGATCTCTGGTCAGGGAACTAAAGATCCCACATGCCGTGCGGTGCAGCTAGTCTAAGACTAGCATTCCCTAGTCTTAGACCTTTGCTGAAGATCTGGGATTTGAAAAAGTCCTGAGCTCCAGCTGAAGGATTGGAGATTCAATGACCATCATCAACCTCTGGTTTGTTAAGCTGGAAGCAGAGGGCCGACCCCATGAACAAGGGCCTGGAGCAGGGGGAAAAGATGGGCAGTGCCCAGGGGATGGAGGTGCCTCGTTTGCTGGTCGGGGAACTCAGAGGGGCAGAGCCCTGGGAAATGAGCTTGGGAGCTGGAATGGCCTGTAGGGTCCCAAGCAGGCTGGGAGTAGTTTCTTTTTGGAACAGGATCAGCCCTCGAGAGGGTTTTAGAAGAATGCCAGGAGAATACCGCATTTGGGAAGGATGCATCTTGTGTGCAGGACTCCCACCTAAAGAGGAGTCCTGGGAGGAAACTGAAGCTGGCCTCCTGTGACCAAGTGAATCAGGTGGGAGCTGTTGGCTAAGGAAAGGGGACAGAAAAGTTGCGAGCCTTGAATGGCCAGTAGAGAAGACGCAAACACGTCCAGCCACCTGCGTGGGATGGTGATGGAGCTGGGGCGGCCGTGGGGGGACCACACCCGAGGCAGCGCAGCCGGGCTCTCTTCCATCACTCTGTACCTCCTCACCCGTCACCGGGGGCAGGATGGGGACTTCAATGACCTTCCTCCTCCTTGTCTTTCTCGTGAGGAGGAAGTACTGCAATTTTCACGTACACGGCACCCAGGTTATGCTCTGTGGCTGCTCCAGAAAAGTCGCTGGCTTTCCAGGTGTTTCTCACGGACAGGTGAGAGCTGCCCTCGAGGATACCAGAAGCTGTGCAGTAAGGGTCAACAAAAAAGAAGGAAGGGGTCCTAAGGGAAAGGAATGCTCCCCAGGCTAACACAGAGGCATCTGGATGTCAATGGAACAGCAGCCAGAGGAAATGGCAAAGAGCTATCTGCACGATCCTGGGCTCCATATGTGCGTCCTGGGTGGGTTACAATGAAGACAGTCCTCTCTGGGGACAGGGACTCTGTTTCTCTGGCAGCGTGTGGAAAGGGTTAGAAACTTGAGCAGGATCTCTGAGCTGCGAGTTGAGATTTGAGATCTTCCTAAGAAAGAACGAGAAGCGGCTGGAGCTCTGGCTTTGGATGTCACCTGCATTGAGGGGGGAGCTCGTGGAAGATGATGATAAACCCACCGAGAGGAGCAGGGCCCACATTTGCCATCCCCTCTCCCAAGGGACAGTTCCCAGTGAGGGGACCAAGAGGAATGGAGAAGGTGGAGGAGCCAGAGAAAAAAGGGAAATGACTCGAGGACTTTGTCGCTCTGTTGTTATGCTTGTTTAAGACCAATCACACCTGCACGATGGGAAGAGGCGAGAAGGAAAGAGTAAAAGGAGAAGGAAGAGAAAGAGAAAAGAAGCCATTTCAAGTTCGCCAAAGGCAACAAAATACTCTCTTATCCGTAATTGTGTTTTATCATTACAAACAGGGCATGACAACAACGGTATCACTGCAATAAAATAATTCATCACACGTCGGATGGAGAGAACCAGGGAGAGAAAAAAGAATATCACCACTCATTAAGACTCTGTGCTTGCTGCCACTGCAGGGGGCATGGGTTTGATCCCCGGTGGGGGAACTATGATCCCGCATGCCGCAAAAAAAAATCACCACTCCCAGAATACTTTACTTTTTTTTTTTTTTGGCTGCGTTGGGTCTTCGTTGCTGTGCGTGGGCTTTCTCTAGTTGCGGTGAGCAGGGGCTTCTCTTGTTGCAGAGCACAGACTCTAGGTGCATGGGCTTCAGTAGTTGTGGCATGTGGGCTCCGCAGTTGTGGCTCACGGGCTCTGGAGCACAGGTTCAGTAGTTGTGGTGCACGGGCTTAGGTGCTCCGCGGCTTGTGGGATCTTCCCTGACCAGAGCTCGAACTGGTGTCCCCTGCATTGGCAGGCAGATTCTTAACCACTGCGCCACCAGGGAAGTCCCTACTTTACCTTTTTGAAGACATTTCCAAACACACAGTCTGCACAGTAACTGGGTGACAGGTGGGCAGACATCGACCGCCCCATCCCCTGACAGGGGGGTCTCTGCAGTTGGTCTGGAGCACACTGTCCATGCATGTTTACCTGGCCCATGGATTATTATTGAAAGAGTAGCACATAAATTCTACAGGACAAACATTTTTGCTTCAATGATCCATTTTTTCCTTCCTGGTGGAGTCCTTTTGTGGAAAGGTGAGCCAAAAGATACTAAATACATACAGCATGACCTTGAGGGGGTAGAATGCAGAGAATTTTCAGATAAAGTTTATGTCTTTTTTCCTAAATATTAGAGAATATAGTTATTGCAAAAAAAGGAAAGGAAAACATAGAATATATAAATAAGAAAATAAATACCATGTAAGCCCATCACTAGCACACAGAATTAACATCATGATGTGTTTTCTTACAGTCTTTTGAAATAATGCATAGCATCTTGTATGTACAATTTAGGGGTTTGCATTTTTCACTTAACATTACAAACTATTTGTAAACATTATCTTAATGACCACATAAAACATTCCAGTATGTAGAATAATATTCTATTATATGTAACATAATGTAACCACTTTTCTATTTTGAGACATTTAGATTCTAGTTATTTTAAGTAAAACTACAAAGAACTTTTCTATGCATAAAGCTTTTCTACAGTTCAGATCCCCTCCATAGAACAGATTTCACACAGTATAAATACACACCAAGGCTATGGACATTTTAGAACTTTCCAGAGTGGCTGTGTGGGTTTAGACTAGCACCTGTGGGCAGGGGAATGCCAGCTCTGCCTGTGCTAGCTGGGCTGCGTCCTAAAGTGCCACATCCAATGGACCCCCTCCCACGCCTTCAGTGGCCTCCTCCCCAAGAGAGCCCCCAGGCAGAGGCTCAAGCAGAAGTGACTGGCCCAGGAAGACTAGGAGGGTCTGAGAAAATGTCTTCTATCTCTAGGTCAGGAATCTAATTTCTCTGTTCCCTGCCTGCAGACCGCAAGCCTGGACCTTATTCCCCAGCGCTTTCACTGTCGTTTGGGAATTGCCCGTCTCACGCTCGCCAACCCCCTACCCCTCCCCAAGCTGGTAGGCAGCTGCTGTGAAATTTGCCTGGAGGTTCCTGGGGCCAAGGCTCAGTTTGCTCCTGGCGGCCTGAAAGGCTGTTCCCACTGCCCCAGGAACTTCGGAGCTGGGGTGCCAACGCATGGGTGGCTCCAACCACCGACACCTGAGCACGGGGACCCCTGTCTGTCTGGTCCACAGCTGCACCCCCAGCTCAGGACGGGACACCTGTCAGTAGGTGCTCAATAAATGCTTGCCGGTAGTTGCATGGCCACTGCTGGGGTTCAGGACGCAGCTTAAAGGAGTCTGCTGTGGTTTTGAGCTGATCTGAAGTTCTTGTTTGGAGATGTGTGAAGGAGTGTTTGGCGAGTGCTTGGCCGACAGTGGGGTTCTCCGGGACGGACTTCTTTTGGCCACTGCGGCTTCTTGCCTGCCCGTCCCGAACTCCTCAGGAAGGTGTATCTGGCTGGCTGGCTGGCTGGCAGTTCTTATACAGACTCTCTGCCGGCTCTGCGCTTACCCCGGGTGATAGAGCGCTTGCTGGAGACGCAGGGTGCGGAGGATCCGGGGGGCCCCGGGATGGCCTGGGGTGGCCCGGGGGCCGCGGGCTCGGCGGGGACGCGCGGGGACGGGGCGGGGCGCCCTGTGGCTCCGGAGGCCCCGCCCGCCCCGCCGCGCACTTGCCCGCGGAGCGCGCCGCCTGGGGCGCGGCTGTCGGTGCCCTGCGCTTGGCTGCCCTGGACCCCGCTGCGCTCCCGGCTCTCTCCGCGCCCCAGACCTGGTAAGTCAAGGGCTCCTGGCTCCCGGCTCCTCGCCCGGCGCGCGATGCCCCAGGCCGGCGACCCTGAGCGGGCTCCAGGCACTCAGTCTCAGCCCCTGGGCCACAGCGGGCGCCCCCAGGCAGGAGGCGCCGCGACCCCCTTAGTGGGAGACAGAATCGGTGGCTCGACCTCACGCCTCCTTTCCCTCTGCCTTCTACACTTCTAGAACGCATGCCTAGAAAATCATCTCACCACCAAACAACGACAACATTTTCCCATTATTATTAAATTACAGTCGTTCCTGGAGAAAATTGGGAAAATACTTAAAAGCATCCAAAGAAAACTAAAACCGCCCATGATCCCAGCCCCCCGCTTGGTTTCAAAGACCTCCAGATGGGGCAATATTTGCAAACACACCCGGCCTCAAAGGGAATCTTCTGTGGCTTTTTTTGGACCAGAAAAGTCTCTTGGGCCTTGGCATCTCCCCAGGGAAAAGGCAGGGGACACGCAGAACGTTACTGGTATCTGATCTTGACTGTAGTAACTGGGGGAAATGTGGAACTTTTAGAAGAAAGTGGACCCAGTAGCAGTCACGTGTTATGTGCTGAGTATATCACGTTACTCGGCCCCGCCCCATCCCCGCCCCCTGCCCCCGACCCTCCATTTTTCAGACTGCTATATGTGAGCTGTTTGAGTCCACTTTTAAGTTAAGAAGGAGCTTCCAGCTCCATTGAGGAAGGGCCTTGTCAATAACCACGTTGTCACGTATGGTCACCATGGCGGGGAACTTTGCTGTGATCACACCGTTGCTTTAATTCATGTGATGAGTGAATCGCCAGAAGGCGCTGTTGACTGTGCTCTATGGGTTTCTAACCAGGGGGCAAAACCCCTCCGCTTGCTCGGCTCGGTTTCATGCTGCTCATCCGAGATGAGCTGAGGACGGGTCTGAGGAAGGCATTCTCAGCTTCCAGAATATTCAGGTATGTCTTGCTTTTGACAGGTTATTCAAAAGTGGATTGTTTTGAAAATAAAAGTACCCCGTGAAGACATCAGAGGGATTCACTCCTGTCACCTTAAGTCTCTGAAGGCAGACCCGGTAAGACAGTTTCTGTGTGGTTCGGGCTTTCCAGTAGTTGAGGGGGACATTTATTCACTCATGCATCCGTGCATGCACTCCTGCATCTGTGAATATTGGCTGTGCTCCTGCCACATGCGAGACACTGTTCTAGTCTTCGGGATACATGGGAACAACACAGGCAAAGATCCCTGCCCTCAAAAGCTTACATTTTCATAGGGAAGACAACCAATAGACAATGAACAGAATAAATAAGAAAAACTATACTAGGTGCAGGTGATCAAGTACTACGGATAAACAGGAGAGCAAGATAAGAGTTACGGGAATTGGGGAGAATGGGTGAAAATTAAGCTGTATTATTGACAATTACTGATGGCTTTAAACCTTTTTAGGAATAAGGTGGGTTGCAGATATAGGTAGTTATTAATATAGTTATACATAACTATATTAATAATATAAAATTTAATATACAAAATAAAGAATGCCAATAAAATAAATATACATAAAAATAATGTAAATTTTATTATATCAAAACAGACTACATTGAAAGAGGTTTTCATTTGCTTACACCAAGCTCTTTCCAGAGTGTATTCTACTTTGTTGATCATTTGCTCTCACATTCACATTGTAGTTGTATTAAATTTAATACTTTGCATGCCCACTGAATTCAGCAAACCCATATGGACTCATTCTGGGGGCTGGAGTGAGGGCAAGGTGAACGATACAGTCTCTGATCCTCCTGAGCTCCTGAAAATGCATAGACGAGCCTACAAATGATTACAACACAGCTTAGAATCTGAGCGGTACGGACTGGGCACTATGAGGGCTCAAAGCAGGGGACGGGACATCTGGAAGGGGCTTCACAGGTTAGCATAGGAGTGCGCTTTTGGAGGACCAGTAGAATTTTGGCAGGCAGACATGGTGGTCATGACTCTCTTGCAGAGCGAGCAGCAAAAGCAAGAAACAGGAAAGTTGTGGGTTTGTTTCATGCCTCCCCAGTCATCCCATCATCCCCAGTTTTCAGATGAGGAAACTGGGGCTCCCCAAATTCATTTACTTTGCTGAGGGTGAGATTCTTCCTTCTATGTGACTTCAGCTCCCCTCCCAGAGTCTGGGAATCCTGCTGCCATCCATTTTCCATGCCAAAATGCTCATCCTTTTTCCAATGTTGAGTTTGACCGGGTCCCTCTCATCAGCTCCCTGGTTCACATTTCCACCTTCACACCCCAGAGCTCCTCTCTGCCACCCCCAGAGAGGTCTGGGATGCTCTTAGCCCTGTGACCAGACTCAAGAACCACACCACACATCCAGCAGGGAGGCGACAGAAAGCCCTTTACAGATCTTTGAGGACAGTCAGATGTGGTGCCTCTGTATAGGTTTCATCCTGACCGTTTGAGAACTTGGCCACCTTAGTGATTCCTCTCCCAGGAGACAGGAAGGTGAGAAGCTCAAGACAAAGCCAGCTGACTGCCTGGAAGAGTCCGGGCCCCTCTTTGCTTCTTTGCTGCTAGGAGATAAATATATCTCCAGAATTTGGACATCGTGTTTCGACAAAGATGAAGACAGTTGACAGTTATTTCCAGGGAAAATTGGCTCACGGAATTCTTGATTCAGTAAGATCGATCATATTCCCCCAAATTCAGCTTATCCATAATTGTTTCTAACCTAATTCTGCTTCCTGAAACAAAAAATGAGGATTTCAAAACTGGATGCTCTTTCGAGGAAATGCTGACAAGAATGGCAGGAATGTCATCCCCATCCCACCTAGATAAGCAAGCTACGGTACCGTCTGGGAGCCGCGAGGAGTAGCTAGGACTGAGCCAGGGCTGGAACTCAGATCCCTGACGTTCCTCTTTCCCTGACTTGCCCCCAGAATCTGTCCCTCTCAGTAGACAGCTTGGAGTCAGCCATGAAAGCCTTGCCCTTTAAGTAAATACGTAAGAAAGAATGAGAGGTGCAGTACTAGGAAATCTGTTCTAAAAGCCGGTTAGTGGTGCTGATATGAGACGGATCTGGAACTCCTGGGAGAAAGGCAGAAGGGGCGGTGTGTGCCGGGAACAGCGTGACATCACCTACTTCCCCCTCTCCCCTGGGTGCAGTTGGAGCGTTCGCAGGATCCCGGGGTGCTGGAGGCCCGCTTGCTGTCCATTTGCAGCTCAGCTCGGCTGTCCACAGTCCCGAATCCTGAGTGATTCTCAGTAGACCGGCAGCTCTGGGGGGACTCAGCTTTGATGGAAAAAAATTGCACTAACCTTCGTTGGGGGGCAGTGTCTATGCCTCCTGCAGAGTCTCAAACACAGGCAGAAGCAGAAACTTCTAGACCCCCACCCCACTTCCTTCTTTCTGGGTCCAATAAGGCCAGTTTGAGAATGTTTATAGCACAGGCTGAGCATCAAACTGGTTGTGTTTGGAGCTGGACCTCCCTGGTCCCTGCTGCTTCTTCCTCCTCCAGCCCCCTATTCCCTGTGCGAGCTACAAAAAGCTGTGGTTCTCGCCAGTGGGGCAGAGGGGTCTTCTGATGGCATATGTAGGTCAGAAGCCAGTTCCCAATTAGGTAGACTCAGTTTTACCTGATACAAGTAGCCGGCTCCTTGGTCCCTTTGAGCTTAAATACAGATCTGCCTTCTCTCTGCAGGGTCCTGAGAACTCCTTTTTCTATGCTAATAAAATGTGAGTCCATGGCTAAAAGTTAAAGTTTAGATGTATTTTTGATTGGAGACGTGACCTTGGGCAAGTCAGCTCACCTCTGTGGAAACCAGTTTTCTATGAAGTTAAGACTGTTGGATCAGCTGGTCTCCAAATCCATTTGAGTCCAACAGTCCTAACTGCGGCCACTAGACAGTGCTTTGGCATTATAATGGATGTGAACTTGGGACATAAACCCACAGCTGTTGTGCAGATTGGGTTCTGTGTTGTTTACACCATGCTGATTATTAGAGGACATTGCCAAACTCATTTTGTGACTCAATACACAAAAACACCACGTGACCCAGCATGCAGGCCTTGAGGGCACAGAAGGCATTTAGCAAAAGCGATACAATAAATTAAGTGTGAAGTCAGCAAAAGATTTTTCGTTAAAAATGTAGAGTTGTTATTTGAAAGGCAGTGAAGTAACTTGGCTTTTCTGGTCCAGCATAAAGTTACGACAGGCTTATCATAATGTTGAGGTGCCAACGTGAGTTAGGACAGGGACAGCTGAGGTCATGGTGATGACTTGAGAATTTCTTTCCGCAACTCCTGTTCAGATTTTCTCAGGGACATGCAAGACCGAAAAAGAAAATCTGAAAAACAAACAAGATTGGAAAATTATGCTATGACCTTATTATTTCTCTTCTTATATAATTCTTTCGGGTACTCTGCAGCACAAAAGACTGATTGGTTGATTTCCTAAGGGCCCACATCATAGCTCAGTGGTTCTCAATCTTGACTGCAAAGTAGGATCACCGGAGAAGCTTTGAAAAGTCCCAATGCCAGACAGGAACCCAGACCAAGGTCTGTCTTCCTCTTCTTATAAGGCCACCGTCCTATCAGATTAGGGCCTTACCTTTATGACCTCATCTAACTTAATTACCTCTGAAAGACCCTACCTCCAGGTTCAACTGCATGAGGGGTTAGGGCTTGAACATATGACTTGGTGGGGAGCACAATTTGGCCCATAGCGTATAAATTAAAAGGCACACGTACGACACAGTGTGTGTATTAAGGGAACTCATTCTGGTGATCACCTATGGAGGTAGGGACTGGGAGTGGGGAATAGAAATAAAAGTGAATCAATTTATCCCTTGATCAGTCAAGGGAGGGCATTATGCTGATCCCAGGTGGCACACACCGTGACCGAGTACTCCTCCATTATACTCTGGTAGGGCACCCCTCTCACTGAGATTTTTAAAAACTGTGTGGGGTGTGTGTGTGTGTTGGGGTGGGGGGGGTTTGGGCCAATACATATTTTTTGATTTCAGGTTGCACTTTTCTTTTAGAAAGTTTTCCTGGAAAGTGCACTCTCCCGCAGTGAAACCTTGACTCCCAGGATGATCCTGTCTAACGCCACGGCTGTGACACCCTTGCTGACCAAGCTGTGGCAGGGGACAGTTCAACCGGGCAACAATACATCCAACCTGGCCCGCAGGTCCGTGGGCCATGATGACGGCAAGCTGGCGGCACTCTATATCCTCATGGTGCTTGGCTTTTTCGGCTTCTTCACCCTGGGCATCATGCTAAGCTACATCCGCTCCAAGAAACTGGAGCACTCCCATGACCCGTACAATGTGTACATCGAGTCTGACACCTGGCAGGAGCAGGACAAGGCATACTTCCAGGCCCGGATTCTGGAGAGCTGCAGGACGTGTTATGTCATTGAAAACCAGCTGGCTGTAGAACGACCCAGTGCATACCTTCCGAGATGAAGCTGTCATCCTGACCTCGAGACTGGTCAGAATTGGACAAAGCCTCCCTGATGATCTGATTTTTCCAATTACATGTTCCTTATATTCTTTACTGCATGAATATAATTCGGGTTTTTTTTCTATCATAAGGGGTGAAAGGTGGATTAATAACACTATATTTCTAAAATCACTTTCCTTCTATAATAGGCTGTGAGCCGTTCCCCAGTATGTGTGCCTGCCTTGTTAATTGCAGCAAAATCCCTGAGATCATGGCCTCTGAGAATAAGAGCTGTCTTTCCCTGACTTCCTTGCAGCTAGCGAGGTCCTGTGTATGAAGTTATGGCCAGTTGAAGTGGGAATGATGAGGGCAATTTCCCAGTGAGCCTTCAAAAGGAAAGGATGCGTCCTCCACTCCCCTCTCTCCCTTTCCTGTGGCTGGGACATGGATCAGGTGGTGAGCCAGTTTGGACTCTGGAAAAGGACAGTGTATTCACAGATGGCAGAGAAATAAGAGTCTGGGTCCCTGGGCCATGGCATGGGGCAGGGTCTGGTCAATCACCAGCTCAGACTTTAGAGGAAAGGGAAACTAACTCCGATCTTCCTTGGGGCAGGGTCTGGTCAATCACCAGCTCAGACTTTAGAGGAAAGGGAAACTAACTCCGATCTTCCTTGGGCCAGTGTGATTTTGGTTTTTGTTAAAGTAACAGAATCAATATCCTAACGAATACGCCTTCCTCATGGGACTGAGACCAAAGGCATCATGTTTCCATATTTGTTGCAAGCACACTTCCCCACTTGCTACGGGACAAGACTTTGCCCTTTTCACTCCTACCCTCACCATGGTGGCTCTATCCTTCCCTTCCTCTCCTGCCTCGTCTTCCTCCCCATGCCCACCCTTCACACACACACATCCCAAACACACGCTCATACCCACAGGCACACACATGCACACAGAAACACAGAAACACACACAGATACACAAGGACACACACACACACTACCTACTCACATAGCGCAGTTGAGATGCAGAAGGAAAAAACTCCTGCTTCAGAATGTGTACCAAGGGGAAGGTACTCAGTTTTCATGGCAGGAGGGAGGGTTGCATCCACCACCTCAAGAGCTCAGGCGAAGGCGTGGGTGTGGGCAAGGGGCAACACATGGGACTGAGGTGGCAAGGCCTTTTGAGGTAACGTGCCCATCGTGGTTGAATAGTGACCCCCCTCCAAAAGGGGTCCTTTTGGTTGAATTGTGACCCCCTCTCTTAGCCCTTCAAGTCCTAACCTGTGTATGTGACCTTATCTGGAAATAAGGTCTTTGCAGATGTGATCAAGGAAGGTAAGGTCATTGGAGTGGGCCGTAATCCAATGTGACTGACATCCATATAAGAAGAGGGAAATTTGGGCAGAGATAGGAGTGATGCAGCTGCAAACCAAGGACCACCAAGGATTGAGGGCCACCACTGGAAGCTGGGAGAGGAAAGGAAGGATTCTCCCGGACAGCTTTCAGAGGAAGCAGGGCCCCAAGACCCCGTGATTTCAGACTTCTGGCCTCCAGAATGGGAAGACAGGGGTTTCTCTTGCTCAAAGCCACTCAGGCTGGGCTAGTTTGTTCCAGCAGCCATGGGAAGCTCACACAGCGCCTCTGCCCTGACCACCCCTCCAGAGACAGCACTTTCCTCCTGGCCCTTCTCCTCACAAGACAGAGATTCCCTTGGAAACTTCCCTCCCAACTGAGAGCTGGGCAAGGGATTCAGGGGTGGAGGCAGACAGTACCAGGGACTTGCTCACGGCAGTGGAAGGAGCCTCGTGAGCATGGCCTGGCCTGAGGGACTCAGAGGACGTGTGACCTGGGTCTCAGCCTTCTTCCCTGGCTGCCCTTGGTCACCTGCGCCGTCCTGAACACTCGCCTGCCTAGGCATTCCTTAAGAGGGTGGAATACTTAAATAAAACATACTTGTTAGAAACCTGCACATAATATAAATTAGAAGCAACACGTAAGTATCGCTGGCCATCCTCCAATAGGCGAATGGGGCCCAGTCCTTGCTTCATGTAATAGACAGCGATTCCTTTGTGGGCTTGGGGGCAGGGCTCCCAATGGGACATCTCTTGGGCAGAAGCCTGGCAGAGTTACTACAGTCCTCGAGACCAGTGGTTATTTGCGTCAGAGTCCTTTGAAAATCTAATGAAAGCTACGATCCCCCCAAATTGCACACAGACACATTTTACCCACAATCTCGGGGGTTCTTGGGCCCCTGGAAACCCACCTGGCATCTCCTGGCTGCGTATGACTTCCCTGCTGTGACAGACACAGTTGGCCCCTAGTGAAGGAAAGCAGGCTGGGCCCGAGAGTTTGGAGAGGGACCCACAGCGCACATGGTCCATAGCGTGATTCACAGCGGCAAGCAGACTTGGGTATTCCAGGCACACAGACTAGTTCTTTATCACCGGTTCCCTTCCCCCCTGAGGTTCCTGCCCCTTTTAAGGCAGAGGGAGATCTCATGAGCTTTAGTCCTCTCCGTCGTTGAAGCACCAGGCATTCAGCTCACTTCCCCTCACCCCTCAAACCTCTTATAAGCCACACATGTTCAAATGCTTGCTACCATATTTAAAATTTTGGGTGAGCATTCGTAGAATGCTTGCTAGGAGCCAGGCACTGTTCTAAGCCCTTTCAAACTAGAATCTCGGTGCTTTGTGTGCAATATTTTATGTGTTCATGGAATAGGACAACATGCCTTTTGAGGTATTAAAAACATCTTTTTAAAAAATTAGAGTCTTTTATCATGATGTGTAGTGTGTGTTTTGTTAATATCACTATGATCCTTTTAGAAAGTGGATGTGGGTTCTTGGGGAGCTCCGGAAAAAGGAAGTATGATTGCCCATGGATAAACTCTGCCATAGACACCCCTGATCCTACAAGTAGCAAACAAGGGAGCAAAGCCCCAGGTGGAGCTGCAGGCAGACTGCCGAGCACCCCCTTCCCTATTACCCAAGCCTCCTGCTAAGGGGGTGGGAGGCTGCCACTGCTGCTGAATCCCAGACGTCCTCAGCCAGGCAGCAGCTTGGACAGACTCTTGATGGACTTGTGAGATTTTACTAGAAGTTGGAAATCTGGATATTTATTTGATTTTTTTTTAAAGTTTTTGGCCTCACCCCACGGCATGTGGGATCTTAGTTCCCCAACCAGGGTTCGAACCCACGCCTCCTGAATTGGAAGGCAAAGTCTTAACCACTGGACCACCGGGGAAGTCTGGCTATTTTTTGAAATCTCCTGATTTTTGAATGTGGACAACTAATTCAATTTATTTTTTTAAATGTGTGGGCCAAACAAGCTATGACCTTGAACTGAATTCTGCTCAAAGACCACTGATTTACAACCTCTGCTTTAAGGAGAAAAAATAGCTCCGGGCCAGCCCCAGGCCACACTTGATAGAAACCAGAGTCAGGGAGGGGAACCTGCATCTGAAGGACTGCCCGCCATGGTGGCAGAGGCAGGTGGAATCACTGGCAGCAACCCCTGAGGTGTGGGCCTGGCCAGTGGACCCTCAGATCCCAGCCCTCTGATAGGATGCTGCATCGGGCTGTCTTTACCTGGCACCTCCCATTCAGATGCCAGGCCCCTCACCCTCTGTCACTAGAGAAGAGGGCATTACAGCTCCAATTTTGCTCTGCAGATTCTTGGAACCAGTTGTGGAGTCCGCCCTGGAGAGGTGGATCCACTCTATGAGCAGACAAACTAGGCTTGTCTACAAGACTGAGGGCTGACCGTGGACTGGGGTACACTAGCCAAGAGGAAGAATGGCATGGCACCTCACCTCTCCTGGAAGCACGCAGCCTGGCTAGGCGAATGGCTCCAGATTAGATAGTCCCCACGTGCAATTCACCAGACAGCTGGCCTTGGAGAGCAAGCTCCCTGAGGTTTAACTAGACCATGGCTGTCACTTAAACTGCTGAGGAAACTGAGGGTCAGCGAGGTTCAAGGACACACCCAAGGTCATCGCTTGCCTGAAGGAGGAAGCCGGCAGGAGGTGTGCTTCCCTAACGTCTGCCCTCACTGACAATTCAGGGGTTCCTGGGGGTCTGTGAGGTGGGGAATGAATGACGGGGCTCTGATTTTATTCTTTTATGCACACTAACTCGACTTGATCATTCTTTTTTTTTTTTTTTTTTGCGGTACACGGGCCTCTCACTGCTGTGGCCTCTCCCGTTGTGGAACACAGGCTCCAGACCGGATGTGCAGGCTCAGCGGCCATGGCTCACGGGCCCAGCCGCTCCGCGGCATGTGGGATCTTCCCGGACCGGGGCACGAACCTGCGTCCCCTGCATCGGCAGGCAGACTCTCAACCACTGTGCCACCAGGGAAGCCCGACTTGATCATTCTTTACGGGATGTCATTTAGTAATATCAGACAATTTACTCTCCAAAAGGGTCCTCCTGGTCCCCTTCCTTTCTAGGCCCTTTAATGGCTATTGTTGTTCTCCTTTTTAGCCCTTGTTTGTTTAACCTTTTGGTTTAGTTTGTGTCTTTTAGGCTCCAACAGTTTGAAGTAAGGCTCATGATGGCTCAAGGAATTCAGCCAATTCCAGAGGAGAGTGGCCCAAGTCCCTACAGGTCGTTGGAACAGTCATTGAGGGACTTCTATATCTCTAGGATAGGCTAGGGTCTGTGGCCCCCATCCAGCAGGAAGAAGTTTCAGAAGAAGAGACCTTCGGCCCCTCACCCTTAAGAATAAGGGTGTAGGGTCTCTCAGGGGGGAATGAGACAGGCTGACCTTTGCTGCAGTGCTGCAGTACTTACACCTGGACACACCTCTCCTCAGGCAACAAAATACAAAGAAACCGTATGAGCTAAGTATAACTGCATGCATGCACAGTTAGGGCAAATTCTGGACAAAAGATACAAAGAGACCAAAAAACTCAACTGTCAATAAGAGCCCACAAGCAGGGGGTCCAGGGCACTATGCATGCCTCCTGCCTGCAACACCATCTCAGGGGTGGGCAAAGCACCTAAGCCACCACTCCACCCCGACCCCTGGACACAGCCTTATTCTCACCCCACATATGGAACAAGCTCGCCTCACCTCAGCGAGCAAGCAAGCAAGGGAATCTATTGTTTGTTCTCGCTCCCCCTTGCTGCAGCAGGGGCCCCATAAAGCCTTGCCTGAAAAGAAAAAGTATCCTAATACAGTCTGCACTGTATACCTAGAGGTCTGCTTAGAGAGACAGAAGGTAGTCCAGCATCTGAGCTGGGCCATTTTAAAAAAAAAAGGCAAACTGAGCCAAAAAGAAGCCAATTGCAAATTCTGATAATATGGCTTGAAATATTGTCTTTGTCCTGGCTCTGAACTTCAGTTTCCCCTCAGGATACTATGGTAATTCGATAGTAGCCATAACAAGAATTAGAAATAAGCTGAAAGGCAGAGAAAACTGTTATGGATTCCACAATCTCTGAATCTCCAGGCAAGCCTGTGTGTGACTTGTGTGTTAATGCGTGTGACTCTCTCCAGAGGATGCCCGATCTTAAATCCACATCAGTAGATGGCTTCTCTATGGGCACATAAATACTAAAAAAAAATGAGAAGTAAATACTAAATCAGATTAAGGGAGATAGCCAAAGGCTATGAGAGCTTGAGGACAAAAGAAATGTACAGAAAGCTACAGATGGATTGAGTAGGGGTGGTAAACTCTTTAACTGATTCATTGGATACACAAACAAATCTAAATACAAATACAGAAAGGAGTCGGGGACTTAGAGCAATTGACCCCTCAGTTTCCTCCGTGTGTCTGCTTAAGGTCAATAAAGCCAGGTGTCTTAGATATTTCCAGAAATACAGGGTTTTGTCTGCCAGTCTCCGCGGGCAGAGGAAGGCGCCCTGGGTGTGGCTGCCCCCTGGTGGTCAGGTTGAGAATTTCCAATGCACATGGAGACCTGAGCAGCTGGAGCCAGGTGGGTGCCTGCTTGGGGCCGGCGAGGTTCTCCGGGTGGGCTTCAGACATTCTCTGGAGGCTAAACTTCTACTCACTCATCAAGTTCAGCAGGACAGAGCCCACCATGGTCATCAATACGAAACAGGAGGGAGAGAGAGAAGCAGGCCTCTGGAGGGGCCTTGGGAGGCACCTCCTCCGAGCAGGGGCCCTGGGGGCTCAGAATTCTTAGGAAGCTGCTAGGACCCCTTCTCCCTTCCTCTGTGCTGGAACCTGCCCACCCTCTTTCTAGGAATCTCTTCCTCATCCTTTCCAGCCATTGGGAAACCATCTCTCACCCAGACCTCAGCCCCTTTCCATTCCAGGCTTGTGACCACTCATGCTCTCATGGAAGAGGCTCAGCAAATTTGGGGTGACAGTAACCTAAGAGACCCCGTTCAGATATTGTCACAGGGAGGAGGAATGGGAAAAGTGGTTGCTTGTCTAGGGCTCCCCCCATGGGTGTTTTTTTTTAAATTTATTTATTTCATTTATTTATTTTTGGTTGTGTTGGGTCTTCATTGCTGCGTGCAGCCTTTCTCTAGTTGTGACGAGCGGGGGCTACTCTTCATTGCGGTACATGGGCTTCTCATTGCAGTGACTTCTCTTGTTGTGGAGCATGGGCTCTAGGCACGCAGGCTTCACTAGTTGTGGCTCGTGGGCTCTAGAGTGCAGGCTCAGTAGTTGTGGCACGTGGGCTCAGTAGTTGTGGCACACAGGCTCAGTAGTTGTGGCTCACGGGCTCAGTAGTTGTGGTTCATGGGCTCTAGAGCACAGGCTCAGTAGTTGTGGCATGTGGGCTCAGTAGTTGTGGTTCACAGGCTCTAGAGCACAGGCTCAGTAGTTGTGGCTCACGGGCTTAGTTTGCTCCACGGCATGTGGGATCTTCCTGGACCAGGGCTCGAACCCGTGTCCCCTGCATTGGCAGGTGGATTCTTAACCACTGCGCCACCAGGGAAGCCCCCCCTCCCCACTGGGTGTTGTCTCTCTCACACCAGACAGTCCCCAGAAGCAGGCTCCTCTCAGACTACAATGACCCAGTGCAGTGGGAGGGAGTGTGAGGTGGGAGGATGGGGGCTGGACTCAGCCCCGGGGGTGGGAAGTCTTCCCCCAGGACGAGGAGGGGGCTCTGGGCTAACTTGGCAATGAGTGACCTTAAGGTAGCATGAGGAATGGAGAATGTGGCTTCTTTGCAGAAAACCCGGGAGATCCATAGAAAAGAACCCAGGTTTCCTAACTGGTTTTTAAACATAGCTTTTCTGTGAGAATTCAGTGGGCGATCATATTAATTTCCTGTGGCTGCCATAAACGATGACCACAAAATTGGTGGCTTGAAACAACAGAAAGGTATCCTCTCATGGTCCTAGAGGCCAGAGTCCAAAGTCTGGGTGTCAGCAGGGCCTTGCTCCCTCTGGGGCTCTGGGGGAGGACCCTTCCCACCTCTTGCAGCTCCTGGTGGCTCCTTGGCTTGTGGTCATGTCACTCCAATCGCTGTCTCTGTCTCACTTGGTCTTCTGCTCTGTGTGTGTGTCGTCTCCTCTT